>NC_081524.1:28810307-29492807 GCF_030273125.1 Centropristis striata
GTGGAAAGGCAGAAGTTAGGAGAAGAATATAAAAACGATTTCAAAGGCTTTAACCATCTCTCTGAGTAGTGTTCAGAGAATTATTAAGAAGACGAGAGCATATGGCCCAACCAACACCTTGCCTAGATCGGGCTGTCCCTACCAACTGGATGACCGAGACAGCAGAATATTGATCAGGAAAGCTACTAAGAGGCCAACGACAACTTTGAAGGACTTTCAGATCTTTATGGCTGAGATTGGTCGGTCTGTACATGAAACAACAATCTCACAAGTTTTTCACAAAGCTGGCCTGTATGGCAGTGTGGCAAGAAAGTAAAAAGTGGCTCACTGAGTCTCGTTCGCACTTTGCTAAAAAGCACTTGGAAGATTCTGATGCCATGTGGCAAAAGGTTTTATGGTCAGATGAAACCAAGATTGAACTTTTTGGACAGAACTCAAAGCACTATGTTTGGCAAAAAGCAAACACAGCACACCATCCAGAACACCACATACTTACTGTGAACCATGGAGGTGGCAACATTATGTTGTGGGGGAGTTTCTCTTCAGGAGGGACTGGGCGATTGCTCAGGATTGAAGGCTGCTATATACACCCAAATTCTTGATTTAAACCTGGGGGCCTTTTGCTAGACCGCTGAAGGTGAGCAGGCCTCTCATTTTCCAGCAGGTAATGACCCTAAACACACACAGCTAAACGATAGAAAATCTATGGATGGACTTTAAGACAGCAGTCCATCTCAAACAACTGAGCAGGGAAGAATGGACACATTTTCTCCAGTCTGGGTGTGCAAAGACCGATCCATTAGTCTGATGACCTTGAATATGAAATCAGGGGATTGATCACTTTTACAAGTCTGTTATTCTAGTGTTTTCAGTTTTTATCAATTTTCTGAACTGTTGCCTTTTTTCTTTTGTTAGTTGAATGTTATAAAGAAAAAAAGTTCAAATGAAGCTGGAAAAAATATATTTGAGTTGTAATGGATAATGAAGTCTAACTTCAGGCTGTAAGACAGCAATCATCAACTGGTGGCCCACGGGCCACGTATGGCTCACCAAAACTTCCAGCCCTGTAGAACCTGATACTGTAATAAATTCCAGATAATGTAATAACGCCGATAATGTAATAAAAATCTGCACTTGAGTCCATTGAAAATGTAATAAAACCTGATAATGTAATAACTTCCCAATAATGTAATAAAATATAACATTAATGGGAGGTTATTACATTATCAGGTTAGCCTTCATTTCACAAGTTTTGATAATGTAATAATTCCCCAATATTGTAATAATCTAACAGCAGACCACCCATTACTTGGGTTCAAGTGGTGATACTGTGTAGGCAACACTCGCTCAAGAGCTCTAGCGCCACCAACAGGTCAAAGTTGAATGTTTATTAACTTTTGACCCGTTCATCCGTTTTTCACAAACGAGGTATCCATGACACACGGATGCATTCAACAGCTTCTTCAAATCTAAAGGTGCTTGGTGTTCTTTATTACATTATTGGTAAAAAAAAGTGTATTACATTATTGGGAAATGCACTTTATTACATTATCGGGAAGTTATTACATTATCAGGTTTTATTACATTTTCAATGGACTCAAGTGCAGATTTTTATTACATTATCTGGGTTATTACATTATCGGGAATTTATTACATTATCAGGTTCTACAAGGCCGGCCCACAAAATAATGAATTCAGAAAATGTGAGGAGGAAAAATATACCTTCTGGTATTCAGCATATTTACAATGCCGTTTCTGTAATTACAGTTTTCAACCATCTCCTCAGTGAACGGCCTCATTGGTGGAAGTCTAAAATCATTTTCTAGTTGGAGAATGTTGACACTGATATATGCAAATGAAAATAGTGTGAATTTAGTGAGAAAGGGAAAATATCAGTGATGGGCTGAAGTATATTATAACTTCTTGATTTGAACATCCGGCACCCATAGTGTGTGCTTAGAAAGAGTCTGGCCCTTAGACAAATGTAGTTGATGACCCCTGTTGTAAGACAAAAAAGTGACTTTCAAAGGGGTGTTAGTGTTTTCCTTTGTTGTTGGGGCATTTTGGGGTCCTCCCCCCCCATTTTTTAATATTAGTTTTAAAAAAATATGCAAATCTACATCATTTTGTACCTTTTATATTGCCATATCTGTGTACAAAAAGGTGGAAACACTAGAGCATATAGAAACAGCACCTAAAAAGCTGAAAGACAAGACGTCTATTGTGGGCCAACTACAACATCAGTAGTTTTGATGCTCTCCACATTGATCCTACATTCAATGGGTGGGGCCTAGGCCCTATAATGGTGGAGAAAACCCTGGTTAGCACGACTGCAATAGGTGACAGTAATAACAAACAAACTGTAAAATACAAGGAGCAATGGATTTCTAAATTTAAAGAAATTTATAGGATGAGGCTACAATTATTCTATATTTTTCTTAGATCCCATGGGAGCTTTAACAGACAATTGAAAACTACCATGACAAATATGAAAAGCGCTTTATAAATAAAACATTTGTTTTATAATACAGTGTTATTATAATTATTGTATTTATTATTAAAATAATAAGTGAACTTGTAAGTGTGTCTTTCCAGCAACAGGATGGTGTGTTTGTTATGCTAATGAAAGAACAAGTTAAACCATGATTAATACTTAATAGTTTTTTTTTTAACAATAATGTAGCTGTATGTGTCTTCTCATGTCTTAGAATATTAGACTTGACCTTCATGTTTTTAAAAAATCACTGCAAAATTAACTAAAAGGATCTTTAAACATGGCTTTATATGATGTCATATACTATAAGAAGTTGCAAGTATGGTTTGCAGTGCCTCGCAAAGTCACACTTAATAAAATATATTCCAGTGTCCATTCCCACAATCCCCCATAACTCAGTCATCTCAGACTGGACGGAGTGATTAACGTGACAAGTAGTCCGTACCAGGGATGAAAGATTTAGTATTTAATCAGGCACGATGTTGCTGCCGTAAAGGAGAAAATTAAGTAGTGGTGAGTGGATGACACCTTTCCAAATGAAAATATTGCCCCTGGATGTGGTCTACGTGCGGTGATCTGTCTGTGGGGACGGGGGACAGACGAATCTACAGGAAGACAGACGGGATGATACCATTCATCTCACACTCATTAGGCCTGGGCCGGGAGGGCGAAGTGCACAAGGGTAGTCAATGAGTCTTACTTCATCTGAGTGTGTCTGTGTGTGTCCTCTTTTTGTCCTCAGGCAAGTGTCAGACCTGGTGCTGATTGATCCTATTCCAGAGGACATCTTTGAGGACGAACAGTGGAAAGAGTACTGGTGAGTTTATAGCTGGTTTCAGCGGCGTAAGGAGGACAAAAGTATGGGGGGAAAAACGGGAGGAAGAGGATGAAAAAGGAAGAGGGAAGATGGAGAGATGTTAAAGAGGCAGAAACTAGGAATGGGATGTGAAAAAGCAGAGTGGAAAAGAAGATTGAGAAAAGAGGAGTGTGGAAAGGAGCAGGGAGGACGATAAGGAGCTCTGAAGGGCAGAGAGGAGCAGATAAAAAGCGAGACGCAGGGAAGAGAAGGAAAAAAGGGAAATGTATCAAGAAAGAGGATTAGGGTGAAGAGAGTGGAGGCTGAGGCGTTAGCATGTTTCACAAGTGAAGCTCCAAACTCTCCCCTTATTGGCTTTTATGGTGAGAATAGTTGATTATCTTTGCTGGGAGGGGCTCATTAGCATGATTAATTGGAGGCCAAAGAAACTCATTAGCCGATCGCACTCTTTTAGCATGAAACAGATGAGGGGAGAGCGAGGGTTGTGGCGGTGGTCGGGACTGAGTGACAGAAAGTGTAATAACACTGCTTTAATCCTCCAGGCGAGATATATGTCAAGTGGTAGTCATTGTCGCAGCATATATCTCATTATGCATTAATTATCATCCAGGGGGTTGGGCTTTTATTAATGATAACCATGAGTGCGAGTGGAGGAGGGATGTTGGTAGTAGTGTCAATTATGCAACACGAACAGTATCTGAGATTGTTTACAAGTACAGCATGTCATGCGTAATCCTTAAAAGGTATTCCACTACTGACGAGATATAATTAATCAGTTATATAATTTAGTAAAGCATGCTAAGCTTTTAGATGTAGCTGACAGCATAACAGCGTTGACTACATAATAAGCAAATCTCTGGGGTGCATCTGAAGTGTGTTTTTACAAGGCAGATCAAAGGGCTTTTTTTGTTGTTGCTCTAAACACATTTCATATTTTTATTGCAAATTAGCAGTATCTGTCATTTGAAGTTTATTTTCTTCTCTAATAAAATACATAAACAATGTGGAACTTTGTCACAACAGTCAGACAACAAAGAATATTAATTCTTACCAGTGGAATACAACATGTCGCTCTTCTAAACATTCATGTTTTACATTTGTCCATTAAATTATATTTAAAAAGTACAAAGGATTGAAAGAAATAGAAATAGAAACACAATTTTATTTTCAGGTTTCATAGCTCTTTTATGAACTGTAAAATTGGATTTGTAGCATTTTTTATGTGTTATTTTCGTATGAGGTTTCAAGCATTATGTTTTACATATAGTCACTTGATCAGTTGATTTTAGACACTATTTCAATTTCAAATTCAATTATATTATGTTGTATTGTACATTTGTCACATGATTACCAGCTATGGTGAATTTAGTGATGCTGTAATTCAGAGATTATTTGTGAAGTCTCACCAACTTTTAGTTTTTTTTCCAAAAGTTGTTTCAAATAATAAAATTGTCCATCTGCAAAAAATAGATTTAAGTGTTTGGCATTTGCATTTGTGTGCAAAATAAACAATAGTTCCTATAGGATTGCTGAGCGTGAAAGCAACTACATGGCTACAACTACATATATTAACAAAAGAGACATATGATATACATGTTATACAAAAGAGACATATTATATACATGTTTAGAAGCAACAAGATCTCTTCTGTCAATACCAACCATACCAAGCGCATGTCATTATACATACACTAGAGGTGGGGGAAAAAAACGATACAGCATAGTATCATGACATTTTGTGTGGCAATATTATATCCATTCATGGCCGCCAACTACCGATATTTTGTGTTTTCACACCAAGGCCATAGGAAGCTCAATCTTAAGAATATACTGGAGATACTGGTATCACATGAAGCTAAAGGATCTAAGGTATCTATAGGCACCATGTGCGTCAGGATATCGTGAAGTCGAAATAACGCTGCAAAGTTAGACTTTTTTATGTTTCATTTAAAACATTTCAGAGCAGTGAATCTTAAAGTTGAAGAAAGTTTGAGAAAATGCTGCAGTTGTTGTCATCCATACATGTTTGATATCAGTTCAGTTTGACTGAATACTTTGTTGGTCAGTCTGTGGGTTTGACTCTCCAGTGGAGAAATAAACAGACTTAAGTGAGATGAATCAACTGAAAGTTAAACAGTTAAATCGCAATATATTGTATCGCAATACTCACCATATCGCAAAATGCTTAAAATTGCAATAATATCGTACCGTGACTCGAGTATCGGGTTAAAATCGTACCGTGGGGCCTCTGCTGATTCACACCTCTTACATACACGTACAGTTTTCGGTTGTAAATAAAAAGGAGACAGTTTTGTTGAATTTAGCCACTGACCTAGGTTTAGGGCAAAAACTTCCTGGTAAGGTGTTATAGAAGACAGTTTAAAAAATCAACAAAAAATTATGTGAATGCTGGAAGTGATGTCGTTATGAAGATGACGTGACTACTACATAAACGTAAGGTTCTCTTGTAAGATAAAAGGCTGCAGTTTCATTGAATTTAGGCTATAAAACCACTGTGATGTAGTTACAAGGACAACGGGACTAATGGATGTGACATAGTAATGTAAAAACGTGATGCACAAAACGTGAGGCATGGAATTTCAGTGATGTTTAAATCACATCTTTTACTGTTCTTTTCACATGGGACATGAACCCTGTCCTCCTTGGTGAGAGTCCACGGTCTGTTTGATCCATCCACCACCTCTCCCACCTGCCCCGAGTGCACCTTCCGTGTTTTAAACTTGCCGTCATTCATAAGTATTACGACTCTACTTGTGGTCCACATGGTGTAGTGTATTTGTCTCTCATGTCACCTTGTTTGTTACGTCATTTCACCAATAAAAAATAAATATATAAAAAAAAGACACAACTGTCAACTCTCACCTTGGAAATAGGAACATACATTTTATAATTGTTTCGTACAAGTAAAAAAAAATGTTGAATGTTAAATGTTTAATAAATTACCAAATCTATTAAAATGTGTCAATTAAAAAAAAATTGGTTTTAATGACAGATCAAGGCTGATTCAGGGTTTTGCCCGTGCTCTTTCACTGCCCCTTTTTCTTCTTTGGTCAGTTCTTCGGTCAGTTATTTTCTTATTCTCCCTTTTCTCTTCCCTTTGATCTTTCTCTTTGATCCTATCCGGTAAAATAACATTTTCCAAAGACAATTCTCCTCCCGCTTTCTTTAAAGTGGCGAATGTATGACGCACTTTGATAGGAAAGTGTAAACATGCGCACTTCTGCTCTGTGTGCCTTAAATTGTTTCACCAATTTGGCTGCAAATCTGACCCAGGGACAGGCATTAGGAATAGCTACGTAGAAATAGCATATCTTCTTGTTGATGGTCTCATTTGCTTATGTAGGTCATATATGGAGGCATCAGTACTCAACTGAAACTGTTTCAAAACCAGTAAAAAAAAATCCCTTATGATAATGTGATTTAAAAGGAACACTACAAGTAACCTTCAATCATTTCATTTTTTAATCATATTAATTATCTCCAGGTATTGATCTCTATTTAATCAGTAGGTAGCTTAACCAACCATATATTTATCTATTTTAAGTATTAAGCCAATATTAATTACTCCTTTCATACCACTTTATATTCATTATCTTCTATTTCAGTTGATATTTCCCTCACAAGTTAAAAAAAAAACACATTTCTGCTCACAAAGTATATTCTGTGATGTCATCTAGAAATGCCAACTGAGAGTTCACATGTGCTCAGATATCACAGAAGGAAAGAATTATCAACTCAAATCAAGTAATCTCATTTTGGGCATGACTCCATGATTTGGTGCATCGGTAGTCTCGTCCACCAATATTAGCTCACAGCTTATATAAGCATGAGTCAAGCCTGATAAGAAATGGATCCCTTAAAATGGCCTAATTTGTACGTGACTCAAAGTGGAGCAGCACCATTTATCAGGGGTATGTGTCCAATTATCCTCTGATTAATAGGCATTCATTTCACTGAGTACATGACAGTGCAGCCACAATCCAATTATTCTGTGGAGAAGCAATGGAGAAATGAAATGAACCAAAGATTTACAATTACTTCATAAAAATATTTTTATCATCAGTGTCTTATTTCCATGGTGGAGTGAAAATAAAAACAGGAATGGAATGTACAGTATGAAAAGAAGAGATGCAGCATAAACAAATGGCATTCTTCTTTCTTTTCCCCTCTTATCCCCCTCTTTTTTTTTTAACTCTGCATGTAACCCCACCAGGGTTACATGTAGGAGTGCATTTCTCTTTCTTAGATGCAGGCTTGCGAGCTGCCGGAGGTCTGACAGTATTTGGTACATGAAATAAGTGTTGCAGAAGGGAGCAGGGCTGCACCTGAGCAGGATTGTAGGGAGACCGTATCAGCTTTGCACTGGGACCTGAGGATTTACACATCAAAGACTCACTCATTAACAGAGGCTCACTCTCAAAATTAGTTCTGTTAGATCTTACAAAATGAATCGCCACCATCTCCTGAGAATGGTATTTCTGCGTGCTTTGTGTGTCTGCGCGTGTCAGTGTGTGTGCAGGCATTTTCCCGTGTGTGTGCATTTGTTGTAAGGGGTCAGCTTTCTTATTTGGGATTTTCCTCCGCAGACGTCGCAGCATGTGTCTCATTTCCTTGCAGGCAGAGATAATGCTGCCTGATGAAAAATCAAGCAGTGGGTCTAGCATCAGAGATTAGGAGAAGCCCCAGTGTACGTCTGGACAAATTACATTCTGGATGAGAGCCATTGGTTTGACTCACTCAGCGCTGTCAGTCTTTGTTTCACCAGCTCAAGCTGTGGAAGCATTGCATCTTTCCTCTCGAACACAGTCCGGAATATTCCCTACATTTCAACATAAGTCCTTACTATATATGTACAGCATCCCTTTTGATTGCTTTCTTTGTCTCATTGCGTCTTGCAAAAGGATGCATAGGGATGACCAATACATCCATATGTAATTATAGTACGTCTCGTTCCAAAGCTGTGGCCGGAAATATACTGCTATACCAGCATTAGTGAGGTCAGCTATTGTTATCAGCCAAATTTTGAAGTTCCAGTTACATCCATATACTGTATATAAATAATGAATGTAGTCACCGCGACGTCCCCCATTGGTTTGTGGACTGCTTGTTCAAAGCATCGAGTTTGGCGTTACGGCTTTTGCCATCTTGCTTTACGTCTTACATTGTTGAAACTGGGAGAGACAATATTTTTACCGGGGAAGTGAGAGAAAGGGTTTATCTAAAGATAAACTGTTAGTGCTACAACAAAATGTCGGATACTTACCGGAAAACTGCTCCTTGACTCCTTGGAGTGTCTTTTAGTACAACCGAACGCGACATTTTTAGTAAACTTTAATGAACTGAAAACACACTGTGAAAGGGTCAAAGGTCTGACACGAAAACACGGCAAACAAGTCCATGGCTGTTAATATGTTCACAGTGCCGTGGACGCATTGTTTTGCTTCTCTCTGTGTTAGAGAACTGTCAATCACAAGGTAGCCACGCCCCAAATCATACCCTGCTTTATCATCTATTTTTATCTAAATGGGACCATTATTTACACAGTTACCATCATATTGACTTAAAGAAGACTTTAATCTAGCGATTGAGACCATAATATTGCCATGAGAATCTTTTCTGAGGTAATAAATCAAGTAGGAAGGCGTCTCATTTTGTATTGAGAAAGATGGGACCGGAGTTTCTTTGCAACTTCCATTGGAGCCCACTATTGGATTTTTGAGAGATTGGAGCCTTAAGGCACTTCGGCATTTGCTTCACTGCCCAGACCAGGAGCTTAGATGCCTGGTTACATGTTGAAAGCACACTTGTATCTTAAATGTTATTCTGTGCTGGAGCATTAAGATTCCTCTCAATGGGACAGGAAGCTCTGTTTTTAAAGTTTTTCTGAGGTCAGCTTGCAGTGCTTTGATAGCTTCTAACTAATGTCTGTGGAGTGTAATTTTATTATTTATGTGCCTGTTTGTACTTAAATCAGATATCATCAGCTTTATTACTGTTTACTGATCGCGTTCAGCTGTATTGGAGCTGTGTTAAATCACTGCTGATGTAAACTGAACTTCCTGCTGCTGCTTCACATTAAAAGATTTCCTAATGGCAGGGTTATCCTGTTGGCCTAAAGGCTAAAAGGATAGTCCGGATTTATTGAAGTGGAGTTGTATGAGGTACTTATACACAGTCCATGTATTACTTACAGTAGATAGTGGTTGGAACACCATCTACTGTAGGTATTACTCTGACTATGGATAAGTACCTCATACAACACCACAATAAAAAAGCAGCAGAACTGTCCCTTTAAGGTCTAGATGTTAACCCTGATGTTCCTATTTCTGGTTTCTCCTCTCTCTTCTATTATTTCTGTTATTATCAACGGGATACTTTAATTTTGAAGCAGCTATAGGACATGTATTGTGTTTGTTGTTAGGATTTTGTATTTCACAACACTAATTGGTCTACACAACAAGATATGGATGGATTATTTTGTGCTGTTTGGTCAGCAAGCCAGTCTTAAATACTGAAGGCTGGAATAATATATAGCAGAAACGGCTAACAGCAGGCTTTACTGTGGTTTGTGCAAACCAGCAGACCTGTAACATGTCATCTGAGGACATCGCCCTGAGCTTGAGGAAAATGTAAGGGATTGATTAGTCAACAAAGATTTGAAATAGATTGACCAATAACACTCAAACCCCTAATAACATATTTTGACAAGCTTCTGGCCATATAATGATTTTTTTTAAATAATTCTAATCAGACTCTGTGGACTCTGTATTGATGACCTTCACTGGTCAGAGATTCCAGCTGGACACAAAACAAATGCCATTTAACGTAACACAACTAATGGAATCACACTGATAATTCACTCATCAGTTGTTTAAAAGTACTGTAGCTGTGTCTCTGTGTGTGTGTGTGTGTGTGTGTGTGTGTGTGTGTGTGTGTGTGTGTGTGTGTGTGTGTGTGTGTGTGTGTGTGTGTGTGTGTGTGTGTGTGTGTGTGTGTCCCCTGTCTCTTTGCAGCCGAGTGTGTGTGAGTATAAAACTAATTTACCCCATGGGGAATATATTTGCTCAGAGAGCAGAAACAGTGGGGAATGCTCTCGTCTAATGGGATGGTCCTTCCAATTTAATGAATGCTGATTGATTGGCAAACTCTCCGTTTTAATGTACCATTACTGTGTTTAGTGCAACTCAGTCCTCACAGGAGCACCACTTGAAAGTCTCTTCATCCCTTTCCTCTGCATCCAACTTCTTTTTAGTGTTTTATTTTTGTTCATCATTTGAAGAATTTGAGTTTGATGCTGAGACACAAAGACTGTAGTTAGGGTCTTTTCCCTTCCGTTTTGTAGATGCCAGCGTGGATCTAGCTGTATATAAGTGGTGGAGCGTGTGAGGTGAATATCTCAGCGCTGTCCTAACAGCTGTGTCTGCAGGCCTGGATGGAAGCTTGATTGAGTTATGAGTCCTAAAATGAAAACGACACTTTCTATCCCATTCATCATCTTACCTGTCATTAATATGCTCAGCGGGGCCTACGCACAAACACACACAGAGTCATGACCGCATAAACATTTATGCACTTCCATTCGGTACGTCTGCAGGCAGTTACACGCGCAGCTTGCTGCAGTGTGCAGCAGATAGACATGTTTTGCAGCTCACCTGGAGCCTGCTCTGTATGACAGGCAGCGTATGACTGTCACTTTGACTGACGACCGTTCAGAGTCACACAACTGCTGCATTTGGTTTGATTTATAAGCCAGACAGGGTTTAATATGGGGGAACAGAAGAGTGTTTCTATCCCTCCTCACAGCACTTTGTTAGCGGATAGATTTACAGGCCTAACACAATCTCCTCTCCTCTCCTCTCCTCTCCTCTCCTCTCCTCTCCTCTCCTCTCCTACATTTTCTGATTCGGATGCTACAGTCGTTAATTTACCACCATAAGCGGCATTATATAATCTTGTAACATTTGCCCGCTCTCTTTCTCCTCCTCCTTGATTGGTAAACAGTAGCAGCAAGTGATGACATATCCAGTCTCCACCTCAGAGCCCCATCGCTTTCACCGTGAACTGCGTTCAATAACCCACTGAAGCACAGCCCGGCTCTAAACCCCTCCAGGGATCCTCTGCTGAGATTGGCAGCAATCACCCGGCCATGGGCTGGTGGATGGATGGATGGAGGGATGGAAAGAGGGAGGTAAAGGAAATAAAAAAGTAGAAAAAAAAAGTTCAGGAGAAGAGGCAGCCTAGCAGAAGCACAACACAGGGACTCACTTTAACTGATAAAAATGTGAAGAAAACAAGCTTTTTGGTGTAAAATGTCAAGAAATGTTTGAAAGAGACTTTATCTGACATGTAGAAAAGCTGTACATATGTACTAGTAGCAGTACAAACAAAAGATGCATATTACTGTAGTAGCGGCATTATACTTTATATGCATAGGTTCCTTACAGAAGGCTCCAACAGTGTGTGATTCATTATGCTTCACAGTGTGGTTCTGTAATGGCTCCCTGTGTGTTGGCCACTCCTGACTCAGCTGCCCCCCTCATTCCCTAGATCCTCCCTCCTCATCCAGACACTCCCTGACGAGCCAGGAATGCCAATTAATTGTAATTAGAACCACTGTAAGCGTAACTATTGCTGTTACGCTCCACTAATGAATCAAGGCTGCCGCGGTCCCTGTGTATTTACCCAAGTGTAATCTATCGTATTGATGCAGGGAGGGAGGCAGAGAGCAGGCAGGGGATGTAGGATCAGCCTGACAGCCGGCTGTGGTACAAGACTGACACCTTGTGTTCATTCTTGGTATTACAAATTGGAGCTGGAGTTAATAACCTTTAGATTTCAGTTGTCTGGCATTTGGGCAGTTCAGAGCCTCTGCTTATTCCCTGTTTAAAATGATTGTTAAAACTTTCAAAAATGTTGAGCTTTCCAGTAGCCTTAGTTACAGCTGTACATACAGTTAAGCCTTGGTGATATAGACCAAAATCTTCTATCCTGCTCATTTAATATCTGAATAACTATATAGCATGTTTTCTGGTAAATCAATAAATAAACTAAGCTTAATATATAGAAGGGTACTAGTTGATAATTGCATGTGATAATGGGTGATCAAAGTGATGTTAAAAAAAAACACACAAAATGAAAATGACACTCTCTCAAAAATATTGTACCTCAGAGTTTTGCACAAATTTGTTAGTTTAGATGATGGGATTACAGATCACGATAACTTAATATATTATTTCATTACAGTATGATGCCATTTAGGGCAGATACATGATTATATTTTATAATCACAAAGGACTAAGTACAGTATGGTTGCTCTCCTGTTTACAGTAGTAGTAGTGAAGTAACCTGGGTCCAGACCTCAAATTTTTTCTGCGATTATAATAGTTAACTGAAACGTAAAGGCAATTAAGTCTGATTATCAGACTAGTTACAAAGCAGATATGGTACTTAATTGGAATATATAATAATTATATTAGTTAGAATACATTTATCAATTGTCATTGAGCACTCTGCAATAGTAGAATCAGCATAGTTAATTCAACATAATGCAACTAGCAAGCATTTACTGTAAGAGCATGTTTCATTCTTCTTCTTGGCTTACACTAAAAAATGCAAAAATTGCCCTTTGTTATATATGATGCACGATTAACGACCCTCCTCAGAAAACTGGGGTCTTACAACCACAAAACTATATAAAAAAACAAAAAACAATTAAGCTTATTGTGATGGTATATAAACAAGCACAGCTAACAACTTAAACACATGGCTTAAAGAAAATTGCTTTGCATAATTTCATTTGGCTTTTACTTTCGTACTTGAAATGAGCAAATGAATATGCCATACAGCGGTGTGCGTCGTTATAAAACTGCCTGTATTTGACCGCCTGTTACTTCATACTGCAAAATACAGGAGCATTACTCTTCATACAATAACAGTGGTGTGATTTATACTGTAGGTCAAAGGCTAGTGTTAATTGGCTGCTTTATAAAGGTCAGATGAAAATGTGAAGTTTTACCTGACTTGCAAGAGTGTGTTTTACTGTGTCACAGATAAAGCCTGCATATAAAGGGAATATGGAAAAGTAAAACAGTATTAAATAAGTCTTATGCCTTTAAACAATGTTTTTCAGTGTCAAAACTACTGTAGTTACAGCGCCTGTTATTAGAAATTCAAACTTGTGTTTTTAACAAAGTAACACAAGATTTATTTACTTGTAAGCACAGACAAAACTACGTTTTCCATGAAGGATACTTGTGTCATCGTAATGTGGCTTTGTCCATATCACATTAAAAACTCCTGGACTCTCAACTACGTACTGTTGGGAAGTGAATTATTAGCACAGTTAAAACTGGAGTATGGGATTTTTACATATAAATGAACATGACGTACATTAAACATATTGCCATTTTACACATTGATGATTAAGCCTTTCGTCGCCAGGGAAAAGACTTTGTGTTTCACAGTTTATTGGAGTTGTGGTGTCTGGTCCAGTGTTGGGAGGGTTACTTTGTTTATTATTTACGTGTGTTTATTGCATTTTTATATGCTTCAAGTATTACAGTAACAACAAAGACAAGTAAGGTACAGTACAAAACATTCACAGGAAGACATCACCTTAGTATATGTTTCTACATTTCTAAAACAGACTATACATTGAGAACTTTAACAAGGCCCAAAATAAATACTACCCATATAGTCCTTGACAGTTCAAGAGAAAGAAAAAAAAGACAGCAAATGAAAGTACACAAAATGATGTTATCATCAGAAAGCAAGACAAACTTTAACCTTCTCCCCCTCTAGAAATTCCATAAAACGTCCCCACATTTGATCAAAAGTAGAATATTTGGAAGGGTTGCTTTTAAAATGTATTCCACAACAGATTACCTAACAGATGCCCTAAAATGTAATTTGTAACATATTCCATTAAATTACTCGAATTAATAAAGATATTTTAAATACTATGGATTACTACTGGAATGCTTCAAATTTCTTGCCAAACTCATTTGTCTGAGTCTTCTATATTCATGCCAGTGTCCTGGCTCTGTATCATGACAGCTGCACACAACAACCTAAAAGGCCTCTTGAAGAACAGAGACCCCCATCAAGGCTGTGCCCTTCCTTGCACTGTTATTTAAAATATTAAAAAAAATGCATGTCCCCCACATAATTTGAATTTGCTCCAAAATTCAATGGGTTCGCTGTGGTTTGCTCTCCACCCTTCACCTGCAGGCGTAGGTCATAAGCACGTGTCAACAGTGTTTGTGTAATTTCACTCACTGCCAAAGGGGGGAGACAAAACCTCCGCACCACAAGTTTAAAAATGTCAATGGGAATTTGAACATTTATTTTTTTTTCTTGAACAAAATTCAAAAGTTCCTCTTTCTCTTCAGGCCTCTAGTGAATGTATCAACTTACAGTGTTTTCATTGTAGTTTAGTTAACAGTTCACTATGGAGTTGATCAAATCACACACAAATACAAACATGTCAAACATAACACAATAAAGTCTTAGACTCTTTATTTACTTTGTGGTCCTTTATGTAAAAATCCAGGTGACTAGGCAACATCATACCAGCTTCAAACAACACAATCGGTACCTACATGTATATTTTCATCAATAAAATCCCTCACAGTAGCACTACTAGCACTAGCATACATTAACAGTGCCTAAGGCTAGTGGTAATGGCTTGGTTAGAAAGAAAGGCCACCTATATGCTGTCATGTAGTATTCCACACGTAAAGCATTGTTTTGTCTTGATTTCAACACTATGTTTAAATATGTTAAGACCATATTTTGCTGTGCAAAACTATTTGAGACTCAACTTAGATTCGATTACAACCTTTAGGGCTTATTGTTCCATCTTTGTTTAAATATTTTTTGCTGTGATGAATTTTAATTCTAACAAGTCACTAAGGATTCTTCTAAACATTGCCAAATTGTCCTGGCTGCATGACAGTTGGAGGCCTCATCATGTACCTGTCCACGTCCATATGCCGTCCTTTTTGTAATAGTGTCTAGAAGTCTTTGCAATAACCCGTTTTAAAAAAAAAATGTTCCTTTGGCGTAATAGTTAGCTGAGCCTCATGTAATAGTCTGTGTTTAAATGTTCTCTGTTCATTGTAATAGTTGGCAGAAGCTCGTGTAATAGTTCGTGTTTTGTGTGTGAGCAGGCTCTCAGGTAACAGAGGCCCTGCATATGAAATGAGATGGTAATGAGGAGGAGGAGGGGAGCCTTATCACTACAGGGCCAAATTCCAACAGTGAATTGCGCAGTTGTAACAAAAGTAACAGAGCGTCCATTCAGCCTGCACTAATCCAGATGGGAAAGTCAAACAGCAGAAAGTCCACGGCACAAACTCATTTCATCACTTTATTAATTTAGATATTGCCTCCTCGCTCCTGTGGGGAGGGAAAAAAAAGAGCCCCTCTGAAATGACCAACATCGGTGAGGCGTTTTGCTCTACATGGTTCCCCCACTTCGTCTCTTCCCGTTATCTGTTTAATTCATCCCGCCAATCTTGGCTGTCTTTACCCACTAAATTTCCCTTTGACACGCATGCCTTGCTTCGCATAATCCTCACTCCGGGGCAGAATTAAAAATGGAAAAAAGAGGAGGGAATAGGACAGGTGGCTGGAGAATCCTTGAAATAATGTTCAATGCCAGACCCAGGAATGATTTGACCAGATTCGAACTAGGGGGCTGATAGGGAAAGAGGTTTTTTTTCCCTCTTTATTTTTGGAATCAAGGGGTAGGGAAAGGGTGACAGGTGGAAAATGTGCAGAGACTGAGAAGTCCCTTAAGAGCCAGGTCGAAGAGTCAGTTCTAAATTGTAGTGCCAGAATGACTTCGGGGGAAAACTGTGGCAAGGAAGATGAAAATGTCAAAATGTCATTCTCCGGAGCTCTGATTTGAAAAGTTTTCTCTCTGTCGGCTGAAAATGAGAACAGTCGACTTGTTTCGTTCCCCCTTCTGCATGTTCCTATTATTGACCTGTGTGGACTGAATATGGCAGATATGTTATCTTTACACAGCCATTTGAAGCAGTTGAACCACCATCCTGTGTGTTTGTATCAGCTCTATCTGACCAATCAGTGCTCACATGCTTGGTCGGAGCACAGCTTAATATTTCAAGCTACAGTTCTCTAGGTAGCAGCGTGTCATATAAACAACAGGTGAAATTGGTTGTTTTACAGCTGAAACTGTGTGTTTGTGATTTAAGTTTGAAATGATCTATATACTGGAATGGCAGTGAAGCAGCACTGCACTACTGGCTTGTGCTGTGACACAAAATACTATACATACATAGAGTCTATACTCAGATGAAATCCCTCTTTTTCCCCACATTGCCTGCCTGTAAATCCACTGCCACTATCACATATAGGCAAAAGAGAGAAAAGAAAATCAATCTCAGACATAAAAACATCATGAATTTACTTCAATTCAATTTATTACACAGTATAGACAGTATATGTTAGAGCCCACCTGATATACCAGTCATTTCAGTATTGCCAAACTTAATAGAAAATAGAATATAATGCAGAAAAAAGTTGCATGGGTAATTTAGAAAAGGTGTCTCATAGTTTGTCCAGCAGAGCATGTTCCAACTTACAGTCTAGTAGCAAGCTGCACAGAGCATGCTCAGCCATGTCAACCCTATAGTGTCATTCAACACAGGACAAAAGCTTAAAGAAACTGTAGCAAAACATCAAGTAATGTATCAGCCATCTCACTAAGGGTGTATATATATAAATCAGCACAAAAATAACAGTTACCAACATAAGCCACCATGGTCTGAGCAGAGACTTTTCAAACACAAAAAACATTTGCATTTTTGAACAAAAATCGTCAAACTGAAACTTACTTACACTCCGACACAGTAACTATGACACAGTAGCTGGTGGTGGCTAGTCAGCGGTATTGAGTCTGTCTGATTTAACAGATATTTCAAGTCTTCCATCCCAATACAGGTCAATTCATATCTCAGTGATGATTTATATCACAATATTGTATCTTTTCTGTTAATTGAGTAAATAAAATTGATGGCATGACATACCCACATGGTCAATTGCTGACTATTTTCCAATTTAATGAATAACTTAAGTGCAAAAGTGACTTTTTAGAGAAAAATAATTTTAAAAAATGAAAAGAAATTTGGGTTTGTACATTATGTGCTTGTTTTAATTTTAAAAAAAATGGACAGCGTTATTTTTAAATCATATCATGCATTCCTAAAATTCCTCCAACAGTTGTTGAGACATTTCACTAAAATCCCCAAATTTCAACCACCTGGTGGCATTAACAGAACAGATCATCAATCATCAAAGTCAGCATGAAATATTCTGCCGATCCATTCAGTAGAAGTAGACACACTGTATCTGAGGCTGTGCCAAAGTGTTAGAACACTGCATTCAATAATCAAAAGGTAAAATAAGCATTATTTTCATTGCTGTAGCATCCAAGATGGTATTTTATAAAGGTGATTGATAGTTATTTGTCAGGTGTAATAATTTACTGTGGGATTGAATACAGCAGAGAGAGTCTGATTGGAAACAGGAGCACAGAGCTGTGAGTCTGGCCCAGATCAGGAGTAAGACTAAGACAGTGACGAGTGTTTCCCGGTGCAGGGGGGCTGATCTACACTGTGTTGGCTCCGTGTAGGGCCAGGCTGCGCAGCACGGCGATGGCGGCAGCAGGCGCACGGCACTATTGATTGGGCTCCACAGGCTGAGACCAGCCAATTCAGAGCACCAGTGAGCCGAGACCGATTGGGGCTCCTGAGTTACAAAATCCCACAGCTCTTCTTCTCTCATCTGCCAAAAAAAAGAGTATTTCTCATTCCCCAGGCAAATGTTTTTGAAGAGAAAGTTTGAGATTTTTGGGTTGAAAAGACTGCAGGAATTGTGTGACTTTGTTTAAGTCACTGTTATTGTTATCATAAAATCAATCTTGTTGTTGCAGAGCCACTCAGAACTTTTCAAACTAAAACTGACTGGGTCTTATGTTTAAAGATCACCTACCTTAAGACTATTGGAAAACCTGTGATAGAACTCTGGCATTGATGCTGCCACATAAAAGCAGAGCCCATTCGGTGCAGGATTATTGAGACTGATACTGATTTTAGAGGGGAAAAGGTCACAGATAATTATTATGGCGACCAATATAATGATTCTATTTTTTAGCTTAAAAGAAATAGATATTTTCTGTGTCCTTTCCTATGTTGATTGTGTGTAATACCCTGTCCCTTTTCCTCAAGAGAGGCCTTTCACTAGGACACCATTGCAAATGAGAATTAAGTTTAAATAAAAAATAAATAAATAAAATAAAAGACTATGCAAAAGAAGGCTGCGTTTTTTAGCAATGGCATTATTAAAGGATATTTAACATTATTATACATTAATACACAATACAATGTATTATATTTTAGCCAATTCTTAAATGTGACTGATACATTTATTTTGACAATAAATAAAAATAAAATATATAGCTAAAAAAACATCACATTCTGTATGTTCAGTGTTAATAAATTGCTGACCATTTAAATAAAAATATATATAGCTAACTTTTATAATCACCCTAAGCATCGTTTTCTGCATTATATGATCTGATGTTACTGTGCCACCAAACATAACCAGCTACCAGCTGTGAAGCTGTGAAGCATTTAACCAGCTAAGGATCTAAATGGTGAACACAGAAAGGGGTAATAGACAGCTGGAGCAGCACTAAATCCTTCTTCTGTTTCTGTCATTGCAGGGTCTGAAATACGTCATGTACTGTATATCCTGTGTTTTTATTTTTATTTTTTGTATTATTTACTTATTTTGTAATTTTATTTTGATTATTTGTTTACTTTTTCTGATTTACTATTTGTAGAGCCCTGACCATGTATATTATTGATATCTTTCTCACAAGATATTGGTGCTTTTATTGAAAAAGTCAATAAAATAATAATAAAAAAATTGACAGAGCTGGTGGGCAGAAACTGGTCTCCAAATGAATAGTTGCTTATTAATAGGTGCTCTGTCTGCCTGATGTGTAAATAGGCAATGAATTGCTAACACGTTGGCTAGAACACTTTTTAAAGCTGGAATATGTCAATGTATTTAAAGACTTTTGTTGGCCTCCTGCTAAAGTTTAATGTGTGTGAATGTGTGTGTGTGTGTGTGTGTGTGTGTGTGTGTGTGTGTGTGTGTTTGTGTGTGTTTGTGTGTGTTTATTTGTTTAGGTATGGTAAGCTGCTGCCCTCACTCCAAACCAGGCAGTTTTCAGCAGCTACAGGGCTGAGCCGCATGCTGATCATCCTCGGGGTGATTGAACCGACTATTAATGGTGAAAATGTCTCAGAGGAGGTCATCCAGCGCCAGGTCAGCCTTATGCACACACACACACACACACACACACACACACTGACACACAGTACAATGTAGTATGCCACAAAGGCTGTGACATGGATTGTTCAGGAAATTAAAAGAAAAATCTGCAGAAATCTTTTTTAATTGATATTTTTTTAAATGTTAAAAGCAACACAGCAGGTCAAGGCAATTTAGAAGTGATAAAGGGACAAATATAACAAGTTGTCAGGTTAGAAAGATTCTATCATATCATATATGTTGAAATTTCTATAGTCTGAAGAGTATAAGCCTTTTGTTTTGTTCCTCTGCTCAGACAATTCCTGGACTTTCATTAACCTCATTTAGAATGTGAAGGAAAAATGGATATGTTTGAGGCATTTTAAATGAACTCCTCCCATCTTTCCTGTACAGCCACAGGATGGTGCTAGTGCGAGAATAATCATGTCTCCTCCTCAGCAGAGATACGAGTGGATGATGATTGCAGAGGCGTTTGTCTTCATATCGTCAGACACTGTGAATTTGGCATGATATGACACCAGACGTCATTTTAAAATAAATGAAAATTGAACCCGTTCCTGGAGCTGACATGACGCTGCAATTGCACTGTATCTTCTGACGCCTGCTATATTGTAAACTCAGCCTCTTGACAGGTCATACAGTCAGAGAGGAAACGGCTGTTAATATAAGCTACAAGCTTTTTGCTGTGTATTGCAGATGAAGTTTCTCTACACTCAGATCTGCTGTGAATCTGTTTTAAAAACACACATTCTACGGTGACACTCCTGCCTGTCATGAAGTCCTGTAGTCATTTCTTTGCTTGCTATGGAAAACATCTTAGGCTGAGGAGTAGTAATGGATTCTGGTGATGAACAACAACCAATATCTTTGGTTACATGGGATGGTGCTGTGTATAGACTGACACCTTATTACAGCAGGGAAACAAACACTCATGTTAGATGCATTAGGGACATAGAAAAAGAGAGATTATTGCAGGAGAGCTACTTTAGTAGCTGTTTATTGCTTTTAAACCATACTGTCCTACTTCACAGTCTTTTTATTTGTTGGAGAAACACCTTTATTGACCCTCTGTGAACACTTAGTGACATCTCTAACATCCATTCAGCAACACATTTTAGCTGCAGCTGTCTGTATGATGCGCTGACACCTGCCTCGGGATGAACACTTCGTTAAGACGCCTTGTTCTCTGCTGCCAGCCACCCACGATTTGATGGCAGTAGCGATGAGGGACCTATTTCAGCTTTTCAAGTATTACAGTTGTTGCCAAGGAGATAAGGACATCATTGTGCTTGAATTCTCCAAGGACAGAGAAAGGTTTTGTAGACAGGCTAGTGAAGGTTATAACATGCACACACACACTCACAAGCTCGCCAGACTCAATAGAGCATACAGTCCATTTCTCAAGGGCATGTTCTGTAACCGCCGCTTAATTAAACTGGAGCAGAATTGTTTGCTGCTATGTTAACGTCAATGAAGCTATCTGGTCTCATCACATGTGAGTGATGGATACAGTAAAGGGTGAATTCATCTCAGTTTGAGAATTCACATCTTTTCTGGTAGCGTGGTGAACTTTCCCTGCCCTGAGCTGGAGAATCAGAGCACTCACACTGAGATTTACAATGTCATATCAGTATTCTGTCTGGAGCTGCTTCAATGAATGAGCTGGACACTGACTTCAGTGCATTCAAATTGGTTTGTAGTTAATTTTCACATCTTTTCCAAATCATCTTGGAAATGCAAATTTTGGATGATACTAAGAAGTTAGAGTATTACGTCTCTCTTGGCAGTGGAAGACGCTCAGCAGTTCTGTCTCAGAGACTCAGTCAGAGTCATGGTGATTTTCACAATATGATAACGGTCTCAGGAAATATCACGGTTCCTCTATATCATTATATACGATATACCGCAATTGTTATTAGCCCTTTATCATCAGTAACAATTGCCCTTGAAGGAATGCAAACATTTTTTTTGTTAATTACATACCTGATTGTGATTGAAAATTTTAACCTCTTCATTATGTTAAAGGTACGGAAGCCCTGAAAGGCAAGGTAAAACATTTTTCGGGCATTGTTATACTGAAGTTTACCACATAAGAGATCTCGTACGTACGAGATAGACTTAGGGTTTTGGCCCCAAAAAATATTTTTTTCACCTTGCCTTTCAGGGCTTCTTATCTCATACATACAAGATAAACAAAGGAAAGTGAAAGTTCAGCAAAATGCAGCATAAACAAAATGTTTTACCTTATTAGTTAACTACAAATGTCTGTAAAACATAATGGGTCTGTGCATAGGTGCAGACTTGGGTTAAACAGTGTAAATATAAGGTCTGATGGAATCATATTGTGAAGAGACTGCGTGTTCCACATGGCTACTTAATATTTGCGTCGGATGGGTGACCCTGATCATGGGGTCTGCAGGCAGCTTAAACCTTCCTAATGTGTATACGATGCACCTGGATGCAAGAAATGCCATATGTAAAATAAATGTAACATCAAATAGCAAGTTAATTACACACCTGGGCATTGTTTGTACATTACAGCTGATGCGTTTGGACATGGCTGTTACACAGAAGGTCTGTGTGTTGTAACTGTAGCAGACTTCTGTTGTTTTCAGGTGATTTAAGGAGATAAACACGAGATCTACAGTACCAGTCAAAACAGCCTAATTAAGCCTAGAAGTTTATCTCGTACAAACGAGATACTAAAAAAAAAAAGGTTAGGTTTTTGCCAACAATTCCAGTAAAAAAATACATAAATTCACCTCGCCTTTGAGGGCTTCCATACTTCCGTAAAAAAGGTCTCCCTTTAAAAAAAAAATTTTTTTTGATAGTATAACTATCAAAATAAATAAAATAAAACAAATCACTCATATTTTGGATATTCTCAATATCTGTAATATTTCTATATTTTATTTGTATAAACCTATAGAAATATTTATTTATATACATTTATATAATTTATATTAATTTTTTTACTAATTAACTGCCTGGCACTTAGCTGCACTTAGCTTAGCTTAAAGTTAGTTGTCTCGCTGCCTTCTATTGTTTTTTGCAAGTAAAAAGCAATTGTTATTTACACATTATACAGCATTACATTGTGTATTGTTGACTAAATTAAAAAAAAGCATAAAGTAATACATACAAGTATCATGTATAACGTTCACTGGTTAAATAATTTAGCAAGCATGCATACAACAAAAACATTAAAAAAAAAGGAAAATCAGAGACCTCTGTTTTTGCAAATCAACTCTTCATATCCACTCAGATATTTTGCTGGTTATAATGTCTGAGCCTGACTCATATATCGTTGACTGATATTGGCTTATCACAGATATATCGGTATCTGTCGCTATTGCATATGCAGTATGTCTTGCCCTGATATACAGACTTTATTTATACAATACATATTGCAGAAAAAGATGCTTGGGGTCACTCAGAAATGGTCTTATCTATTTATTTTATTTTTATTCATTCTTTATTTAAATGGTCAGAAATTGACATTGAACATACATAACTGTTGTTTATTTAACTATTGTATTTATTCTTTATTTTCTCAATTCTTATTTCTAGAATTGGTTTAACAATGTTATACATATTACAACCACACACACACAATGATAATGATTTAAAATGTATTAATGCAAAATCAGTACAAGTTCCATTCCATAAAAATTAATTATGTCGGCCACCATATTGTTTATCTGTATATTTTTTTCCCCTCTAACATCTGTATCAATATTGTTCTCAACAATCCCATATCGCTTAGGCTCTCATATTGTGTTATTAAGCATGCTTAACATGTCTAGACTTCAGAGGCCTATTTGTGCTCAGACTAGATTTGAAATTGTGCCTTGTGTGGAAAGTGGTCGCTTCTATTCAGTCCCAGAGGAGGACAGAAAGTGTCACCTGTGTGATTTGGACGAGGTTGAGAATGAATACTGTCCTTTTTATCAGGGTATTTGAGTGAAGCTTTTCCTGAAAATGTCTGCCGGACATCCCGGTCTGTTTGATAGAACAGATGAACGTAGATTACAGTACATGTTGACATACAAGATATTTGACATAGTTCCGTTTTTATGTTTAAGTGTGTTATATGTTTAATGTGTTAGGTTTATATTTGATATAATGTGTTTGAAGCATGTACACAAACCCATGTGTATTGATTTTCTTTCTGTTTTCTATTGTCTCTAAAGTGCAGTGTCTTGTAAACCTTTTAATATATGAAAAATTCGACATTTCTTAATAGATTTATTTTCTCTATGTTGGTCTCTTCTAGAAATACCTACTCAGTAACCCTGCCCACCAAAGCAGTGCTGTGGATGAACATTACTTTATGAATGAAAGTGCAGCTCAAGTAAGGTACGGTAACACTTTCTTTCATCATTTTTTGGATGGGTTTGCAATTTGAATGTCTAATGTGGAAGTCAAATCTACCACTGAAATATGCAACATTCTTATTTAAATATGTTTGTTGTTGTTTTTAAAAGGGATATCACCAAGTTTAAGCCCCTCTCCAGCAGGACGTCAGTGAGTGTGATCACTGGCGAGTCCTTTGACGAGCAAATTCCAGAACATCTAAACCAGGTGAGAATGATTGCTGTAGCTGCACTCCAACTCCACGATGCATTATTAACTCTCGTACAGTGACAGCACAATACTGTAGTAACGGTTGGATAAAATCCATAATAAATAATATTTTCCCTGCACCAGATGGTAGCTAAGCTTCAAAAGAAGTTTCTGGAGGAGTCCTACCCATCAGCCAATCACATTCACATAAAAGGAGCAGACCGGCGAATGATCTACAAGAAGCCATCTGCCATCAGCCAGCACCTGAGGAAGCTAGTCAACCAACGACAAGGCACACAGCAGAGCGAGTGACCCATGGCCAACATGTAACAATACCACAGACATGGACAGGGTAATCACTGAATATGTTTTAAATATTCAATAAAATATTCAAGTTATCTTTTTACCTTTCCCTGCAGCAATCTGTAGAGACTGTGTACATGTCTGGTAAGGTTCATCAGGAAGTCAATTTTTGAACATATTTTTGCGCTGCTTCATTGGAGGCTTTTAAATTGAAAATAACTGGAGGGTATTCACTGTGATGAAATATTTGCTGTCTTAGATTCAGCAAATCTTATCTTTC
This sequence comes from Centropristis striata, assembly GCF_030273125.1. Lineage (NCBI taxonomy): Eukaryota > Metazoa > Chordata > Actinopteri > Perciformes > Serranidae > Centropristis > Centropristis striata. Next base: position 28,835,156 of record NC_081524.1, read on the forward strand.
AAGTTGTTATTTCAGTCTCTCTACCTGATTGGCCAGAGACAAAAATTAATACATTACTCCTTATCAATGTAAAGGCCACACACGTCACTGCCCAACCTGATATACGTTTTTCTTTTTTTTCCTTTTTTATCTCATTCAGTTCTGTCTTAATACTCTGCCTTGTTATAGCCACAGGGAAAGGTACATTAAGTTCCTCTCTCTCTGTTGCATCAGCTTCAGTCATTTGTTACCTGCATAAAATTGAGTTACATCAAAACCAGATGTAGACCTCTATCGAAGGTTGATTTGATTAATTCTATAATCTGCAAACAGATGAGTCTGGCCTGCAAAGGTAATTTTGGATTTTTGTAAATCCATCCTTATTTACTTTTGTGTCTATTTTTAACTGTACTGTGCTTTATAGCACATGAACTGTTTTGATGGGTATGCAGTAGGACTTTAGTCAACCAAAGAAGTCTTGGTCGACCAAAATGACACCTTCTCCTCAATCAATCGATTGGTTAATGGGAAAGAAATTGGCACGTCTCTATTATATTGTAGCCAGTGCTCTGAGTGCACTTTATCGGTAGCATTGTGTGTCAACCAAAGCGTTTTTTTCCTGAGACAAGCATATTTTTTATTAGTTTGCAATGGGAGCCCTGCATATTAACACTCACTAGAAACACCAGCAGCATGATGAGGTGCTGGGCATCTATTCTGTGCTGATCGCTGCACATTTGGTGTATATTTTTGGTTGCAGAGAATTGAAAAATGTTCAACTTTGGGTAAATGCTGCTCCTCGTCACCCAGCTGTTCAATTGCAGCGGAGGAGGGGCGGGACAAATACCACAAAGACCAACCCTCACACACAGCTGCACAACAACAACAATGGAGGAGAAATGAATACTGCTGGCCACAAAGACTGGCAGCGGGTCTGTCATCCCTACATGCTTCTGCCTTCCCTTCATCCAGAGCAAGTACTCTACCTTGTGCAGACATTTTTACTCATGTGGATACTCCGAATCATAGCAACCAGCTGAGCTGCATCTCTACAAAGCACCTTTTTGCTCCCAGCAGGGTGTTTTTCCAAAGACCGCATGGTGTTTTCAGCTGGACAGAAATGCTTTGGTGGACACACAGCCTTGTGGAAATGACACCAGTGGTTGTTTAACCATTGACAATTTGGCCAGACAAGTGCATATCAACCAACCAATCGACCAACCGATGGAGATGGTGTCAGCCTTAGTAAACACTAGTGTGAAAGAAAGAACAGACAGCATTGGTTTATCCTGAGGATTTAAGTTTAATTATGACACCACATCAAAATAAAAATTTCCAACAGATCTGGAATTTAATTCCATCCATATACATGCATAGCAACAACGTTTTAAGAAACATTTTCTCCCATAATCAGGACATTGGAATGATCATTTTACATCAGTATCCCCACTGACCTCCCACCCATCTTGTTCATCAGCAATAAACTTAATTCTTGTACAACTTCTTTTTTTCCCTATGGGGTTACAAATAATTATATGCACAGTCCCCATTTCATAATACTGCTTTCAGTAATGTTCCCTCATTTACAAAGTATTGCATTGAGAGCAAATTTCAAAAAGGGAGACCAAAGTGTATCATCAAACAGAAATACGAGTACTATACAAGAATGCTGCCATCCTCATGAAAACATCCACATCTGAGTTGAAGAAAAGAGACAGGGACAAACAGCCACATATGTATGCAAAGCCATGTGTATATGCCAAAATGTGAGATGCAGGGTTGTGCCTGGTTATCACCCCCAAATGGTGATTTTTTTAAGGCAAACAAGTCATTAGTAGCAATCTGCAAGTGACATTTTGGGCATATACATAAACTGGTACAGCAAATAAGAATACACAAGTGCCTCAGTAGCTATTTTTGTGTCTAAAATGCATCTCATTTTTGTATTGTCTATTTGTTTCATTGAGCCTACACTACAGTGTAAACAATATGTGTGCTACACAAGAATGACTATACAATAACATTACAAACAACTCTGATATAAATTTCATTTTGAATTTAAATTAAGATCACTACTCCTATTAATACTGATTGTAAAATAAATTAATGTGAAAGTGGCACCAATATTATTCTTGATTCATTTTTCTTTTCTTTTTCTTTTTTAACCAATGGTTTTGCATTTTTAAGTCTTAAAACGATGAAAGAAGAAGCTTCTCTTGATTGTCCACAAGCAGCGTTTAGCACTGCGTGATGCACTATTCCAGACACAACAGTGTACCAAAACAAAGGAGAAAAAAGGGGTAAAAGTCGGTGGGGCAAAGGTGTGGGGAGGGAGAAGAAGAATGCGTCTTATTCTTCTTAACTTATTTTACATGCTCTGCAGCATGTGATGAACAGTAAAACTTCTTATGGGTAATAAAGTTTGACAGGTTGTTGAACTGGATATCACAGAGGCGGCAGTACTTGCCACTTCCAGAGCCGTTCACGCCTTTGTTGGCTGGGGGTGCCGCCTCCTCGTTTGGAGACTTGGAGGAAGGCGACATGTTCTCGTTGGAGTCGGCCTGGTTCTCAGTGGCCCACGTAGGAGAGGGATTTGGAGGTTGGCCGTCTGGCTGGGGCTGATTCTCCTGCTGCGGTGGAGCAGTGCCTGAACGTTCCTCGGGCTTGTGCCCCCCGTTGACGATGACCATGCCCCTGTTCTTCGGCAGTAGGGGAAGGGGGTCCTTGCCAGGGTGGGGGCAGCCATTAGCAGCAGGCTGCTGGGCCTGCTCTCTGGTTGTTCCTGTCTCGCCTCCTCCTCCTGCGCCTCCTCCCCCATTAACGCTCTGCTCCTGTTCGCTGGCCTCTCCCTGCATCACTGGTCCGCCAGTCACATAATCGGTTGGCTTTATCCCAAAGTACGGCGATATTTGCTCTGGACCTTTCACCTTCTTTATTGCTCCGGGATAAAGGCAGTGGGGCAGAAACATATTCTTGTTCTCATCTTTTGATGGAATGAGCTGGGGCTCAGCAAAAGTCTTGAGTCCCTGCACTGGGCCCAGGTGAGGGGGGAACATGCCTCCATTCTGCACCATCACCTTCCCATTGCCATTCTTCTCACATTTGCCTGGGCTTTTATCGTACACGTCATCAGGGTTGTTATTGCCTTCGCTCTTCACATCTGGGAACATGGTCGTCTCCAGGCCGCCAGTCTCATTGTGTTGTTGTTGCTGCTGTTGTTGTGGCTGTTGTTGTTGAGCGGCGGCAGCAGCAGCAGCAGCAGCGGCGGCAGCGGCGGCTGTTGCAGGGCAAAAGTTCTGTTTGTGTGCCAGGTAGTTCTCCACTTTGTTAAAACTTATCTTGCACACTGCACATTCGTGATAGTCCAACAGTCTTTTAGGGGAGCTACATGTCTTGTCAGAGACTGGCGAACACTTTTTGCTGAGATCAATGGGGGCGTCCAGCTCCTGCTGCTCCACTGTATTGCATTTGGGAGCCAGAATAGGTTTAGTGACAGTCAGAGAGGCCTCCAGGTGTTTCGGTACCATACCAGGGAAGATGTCACAGCGTGGGTGGAAGCGGTCTGCTAGGCTCTCCACAGCTTCCTGGGATGTACAAGGGTTCATAGGAGGAAGTCCGAGGAAACCTGGCTGACCCATAGGGGGCCTCTGGTGGTCCTGGTCAGGGAGACACATCTCGTACATCTTCCTGCGCTTGCGGGCCCTAATGGTTCTCTGCATGGAGGGTACCTTGTTGCTGGACATGCGTTTCATGGGTGGGTCATGACGGGTGGCACAGTAGTACTGCTTGTGGACCATGTAGGTCTCGTGGCGGCTGAAGGTGATATTGCAGGCATCGCAGGTTGTCTTGTTTGGGTCATTGTCACTTTCCACCAAACCCGTACTGGGGCTTTTTCCTTCCATCTGCTTGCCGTTCAGCCTCTCCTCAGCCCCAGTTGGGGTCGAGACCTTTTTCACCTGTCCGGCTAGATCCTTATCAGGCCCTTTAGCCCCAGCGTTGATCATGTCCAACACATTGGAGTTCAGACAGGCGGACTGCATGAGGTGGTTGTCGGCCTCTGTTGGGTGGCAGCTGGTCAACATGCTAACAGAACTGTGACCGCTGTTGGGGCTTACCGCCTCTGGAACCTTATCTGAGAGAGCGGAGAAGTCAGGGGACTTTGCCATGTGTTGCCAGCGGCTGTTACAGTAGTGCTTTTTGTGGACCAAATAGTTGTCCAGGTTGCTGAAGGTGATATTGCATTCGAAACAGGTGGCCCCTTTGGGCATAAGAGGACTGTAGATGACAGGGGGGTAGCTGTTCCCTCCATGGCGCAGCCTCCGGTGAACTAGCTCTGACATTTTAGCCAGAATCTCAGAAGCCTGCGGGACTACTGAAATGTCTTGGGAGAAAGCAAACTGAGACAAGAAGGGGCCCATGGGAAATGTAGGCATGTTATGCTGCACAGGGGAGGAGGCCAGCCGGGGGCTGGAGGGCTCAGACTTGATCCTAGTGTAAGAAAAACTGGCTTTACTGCCTGGTTGGGCCTCTCCCTTCTGAACAGACAGCATGGGCTTCTTCTCAGCCTTGTCAGCCTCTCCGTCTGTGCTGGTCTCCTTGTTGAGGGCCCCTTTGGGACTTCCCAGCAGAGCATCCTTCCTGTTGGCCAGCTCAGCGCGGGCCTGCTGCTGCTGCTGCTGGAGGCTTTCCTCAGGCCCCCTGGGGGAATGCTCGGTGCCGTCGCCTTCCCTGTGAAGTTTGCTGCCGTGCCCATGTAAGTCCTGATGCTGTAAGAGTTCCCTGTGGCTCTGGAAGCTGATATGGCAGTGATTGCATCTGAAGGCCGCCTGTGACAGGTGAGACATGATGTGATGCTGGAATGTAATAAGAGAATCTGCCGTGTAGTTACAGATTGTGCATTTCAAGCTGGTGCCAGGAGGGAGGCTCTCTTCCATTTTGACACCTGTGAAGGAGATAAAAGGGAGAAATGCTCAGAATCTCGCCTCCCACTTCTCCTTTAGAGTTAACTGTAGAAACCATCAAACGCTCATGCATTATGCCAAGCTTATTCCCATCCACTAGATATTTTTTTGCTCAAGGATAAACTGTCAACTATGCTAGCTGACAGCAGGATATGTATATTTTTGAAAAGAAATGACAATCATTTTTCCAAACCTGTGTAAAACTTGGTCCCTGTGTTATTTTTTTAAAAACACTTTTCAGAGTCTCTTTCTTTTAACAATTGCCATCTTCAAAAAACATAATATACAACATCATTTTTAATCTGTTGTGTTAACAAGCTAGTTTCTGCACTCTTTGATCCATGACATTGTCACTCACCACTGTGTGAGGTGCTTAAGTGCATTTCCAGGGCCCTGGCTCCGGAGAAGCTCTTGTTGCACTGTGGGAAGGGGCACATACTGGGGGTCTGGTGGGGTCCGTTGTCGTTCTCCTCCACGACCGTCTCTGGCTCCCTCTGTCGCCCGCTGCAGTAGTACATGAGATGGGCCTGCAGGTTCCTCTCACTCCGAAACCAGATTCCACATGCCTTGCAAGGGAAGATGTCCTCTGTAAGGGACAAGGATGGGGACAAAGGGGACATGATATCAGGATATATACAGTACTTTTATATTTATGCACAAGTATGAAGATAAAGCGCTTTCACACATGCATACACACATACTCCTCTTCTCTACTTCTACAGTTCTGACTCTCAAAGCCTGTGTTAAAAGGCTTTTCCACCAAATCCTCAGCTGCTGCATATCGCTGTGTTGCTACCCCTGGGTTGGTGCCCTTTCTCAAGGGCAAACAAGAACACTGGACCATCTGCTTACAGAAGCCTCCCTGTTGAGCTGAACCCAGATAGCCCTCGCTAAGTAAACAAACACACTATTTGCATGAGGCGTGTATTTTGCAATTAACACATTAGTTCGAGCCTCAGTGTGTTTATGTGAACCCAAAACTTGAAGGTCGATGGCTCTTATCTCCAGTGCAGAGACTCATCTGGGTTAATCTACGCCCGGCGGAGACGACGCTCCTTGTTAAGCAGGTGACTGAGTGCAGGCTGTGGACTGGTGTGTGTGTGTGTGTGTGTGTGTGTGTGTGTGTGTGTGTGTGTGTGTGTGTCAGAGAGAGATCGAGAGAGAGAAAGAACAAGAGCATGCATGTGCGATTGTGCATGTCTAAACAAAAGCACTCCTCGTTCCAGCCCCATGTGCATGCGCTCTTGTTGGTGCACGGACACTCACTGTTGACGATGGCAGTGGGCAGGATGGAAGCCATCGCGGCCTGCTGCGGCAGGAGCTGGATGCTGTCCAGCAGCCTGGCTGGGTACATGCCCTCGCTCAGAGACATGTGGTTCACCGCCTGCAGACGCGAGTCAAAGTCCACAGCAAACGCCACCAGCTCCTCGCCCTCCATCATGTTCTTGGTGGTGGTGCACCATAGTTGGCCACCTGGACAAAACAGAGATAGAGGAGACATTTAAAAGCTTGCTGCGAGAGAGGAAAAGCTTTGCTGCGTGTACACATGAGTAATTCTGGATTTAAATGTCAGGGAATTATGCAACATAAGAAATTATATTTTTGTGCGCCTTGGATGGCATGCACAACATCTCAAAGACTCAGTATTTCACTGCCGTGTTGCATAACAGTCTGTAGAGTGGAATTTCCATGTGGCCCTTGCTGTGTTGAAAAATGACATTTAAACATGTCTTTTCAAAATCAGTGCCCACACTACTTTGGATAATGGACAGAAGATGCTGTCCACAGACTATTTTTTCTGTAGCTCCACCATTCAAGCAGTTAGATCTGTAGATTGAGACACTGCTTTTGAAAAGACATGCTGCTTTTTAACTTTATAAATGTCATTTTTCAATGTTTAGCGCTACAAATGGAATTCCATTCCACCTCAATTGTTTTGGTGCAAAAAAAATCTCAGAGACAGACATAAAAAAACCCCAGTTCAAACAAAATCAAAACTGTGCAACCAAAGGTGAGTATGTTTTTGTAAATTGGGTGAACAAACCCTTTAAAAGGTAATTTCTTTCTTTTTACTGTCACTCAAATGTCTTTTTTTTGGGGCGACTGGCGCTCATATGCAGAAGCAAGGCGAACCTCGGCTGGGGTAAACTGTAGCCTACAGTGCTGTTGTCAGCTAGAACACTGAGACAGGTCCTTCATATTATTAGATTGTTGTGTTTTGGGATTAAGCATTCCTCTGAAATCTTCTGAACATATTCATTAAGTCAGAGAAAGGGGGAGGGGGCAGGAGGAAGGAAGGAGGGAAGGGGGTAGAGTGAAGGTTTTAGCTTAGATAATATTTATCTCAGCACATGACAGGCTTTTCAGCTGCACTTCATTTTCCATTGAAGAGATTAAAGTTTTTAATATGACTATTTACAGAAATCTGGCTGGGGAGATAACAACAAACTATGATACGCTCCTGCTAAATGGCAGAATTAGGACATTGTTTCTGAGGAAAGCTGGACAATTAATTAAAGCACGCTGTTAGCTTTCAAAGATGTGCAAACATACCGACGGAGTGTCAGGCTGAGAGGGGACATGTGATTTGAGCCCTGGCTGATGTGGAATAAAGAGAGTCCTGAGGAGAGGTGTGAAGGCAGGGGGACGAAAGCCCCTACACATGTGGAACACTGATTACTCATGTTTACACAAAACCTATGAATCGCCAGGTTTAAAACCGCCCTGTAGACACGGTGAAGGTGCTCGGCTCTGTTTGAAAACAATCCAATTTTCTGTGGATATGCTAGATATAGAAAAAACTAGTGGATGAAAACAGAACCGCCATGACTTTATACCATTATGGCTTGCTTTATATATAAATCATTGCTAAGTTTCTCGAATGAATTGTCCCATTATTTTAATTCAAAATTGAATATTTCAGATTTCACATCGCTGTTTTGATTAAAACCTTTCTAGCCCTTCCTATCTGCTGCTGAAGCACTGAAAATTAGACCAGCACAAACGTGTCAAAGGAGTGAAATAGTATTAAAATATGCTATCTTTCAAAGTCCCATTTGTGTGCAGGCTTCCTCCCCGTGAGTGTGTGTGTGTGTGTGTGCCTGCGTGAGCGTGTGCATGTCAGCGCCACTTTAAAGAGCAGTGCCTATCTGTCGGCCAATCTGCTGTGACGAGACACACACTTCAGGCCGCTCCACTTCATCGTTTTGATTCTGTCATACCACACACTGCCTGGAGAGGCCCTTTGAATTTTTATCTCCTAATTAAAATAACAAAACTCCTCTCCACTGTCTGCCCAAGTTACCATCAAGGTAGATACAAACTGCCACTGACAATGGCGGGGAATATATCGCAGTCATAGCCACAAAAGTTTCTCTCCTCTGAATGGATCTTTTAGTTCAGACGCGCTCAGCTTACAAAGAGAATTATGAACTAGAACCCTGATGCTCAGATACAAATCAGTGTTTTTTTTATCAATCCAAATCAAAGATACTGTATGCTCTTCTCAGCTGAAATGAAGTAGATTATGAGGAGTATGATGGAAATGTTTTACTGCATTTTGACAGAGAATATGCACTCAGATTGGATTCCTTCAGCCAAGAATGCTACAGATCCATCTGTTGTGTGCTAGAATGCTGGAAGTGAGTTTTAGGACTGCATGTCCCAGTTTTTACTGAGCTACACAAAACACTGAGGCAGCACTTGTTACAGTCACTCAACCAAGACGAGGTAGTAAGATACATGTGTTCAGGCTGCAGGATTATTGCAGTTTAAACTACACGCATGTTGTCATCAGAATTACAAATCATAGTTGCTTCTTTCAGATTTGTGAAAGTACTTACCATAATTTTGTGCATTATGTTTCTATATATTTCTTTTTTTTTGTTTACCATTTGCTGAAATGCTAACTGATCCTAAGCAGCTTCAAGGCCAAATCTTCTTTGATATAAGTCATTTCTTATCTCGTTCACAATATTTATAATATTATAGCATGTTTTCTGGTAAATCTGTCTATATGAAATAATAACCACATGGTAAAGCCTATTTTTCATACTAATGTGTGAATTAGATACTTGACAAATGAAAGGTATTGAGTATTTTCTTATTTGATTTAGTGAAAAAAGAACATTTTTAAGTTGAATTATATATAGAAAAAATTAGAGCAAGATCGATATATACTGGCCTATCATAGATATGTCTGTATGTCCCATATGCACTGATGAAATCTTTGTTTACAGAACATGTAATGCAGAAAATGATGCCTGAGATGAAATGGTGTCATCATCATGTAATTTGTCCCGCAGAGCGCTGAACAAATAAAATGTTCTTTCCTCTATCACATACAGATGGGTGAAACATGACTGGGACTGCTCCAAAGATGGTGATGTAGTCAGCAGTGGTCATACATTGTTATACATCATTTGTACGACATATAATCATGTATAATGTTAAATATTCTTTAAGAAACTAGCCTTCTGAGTAATTTTTCGAATTGGTGCAAAATCCACATAGAAGAGGTCTACTTTTCTTCTAGCTTAGCCTTATTGGTAATTAAATGATTTTTTTCTCTATATAATTGTTATCTGCCTTTCAAATCCCAAACCTGTCAGACCCTAGAAAAAAAATGTATATGCATAAATCAGATTTTCAGAGAAATGTAAGTTTGCTTTGGTTCTTTTAATTAATGTACATGTGTATCACAATATCTTGATATACAATTTAATCATGATAAAATTCCATTGAAAGATAATAAATTATATTAAACTATCACCAAGCCCTATTTAGGTATCCATAACTTAAATATACAAATGTTGGATTAACTGTGCAGCCATAGCATATTCAAGTTTGCATAAAACAAGTGGAAGAACACATGCATACCTGCAGTACATGTATGCACTGACCAATGCATGCAAAGAAACATGTCATGTTCATGCCCATAATGGAGATGCAATGCATAGAAAACAGACAGCTAAGAGGCGTCAGGTGGGCAACAATTTTCCACGAAGGAGTGCTTTCTAGATCGGTCATGGCTGTTTCCCTCTGACAGCCTTTTCATGACAGGTGATTTAAATCATAGAAACAGGTGAGCCACCCATGGCAATGGCATGATCTGTATGAACAAGTGAGCAAGACGGGGAGGGTCACAAGTCAGAGCGAAAAACCGAACCCGTAAGTCATGAAACTGGGGGAAAGGCTGGGAAAAGTGCAGCTTGTGATTTGCACTTGTTTGCCTGCTAACTGTCTGCAGTGAGCTGCCTTTGTGCAGTGGCCAATGCAGTTGGAATGAAGGCTATTGTCTAAATCCTCCTGCAGAGCACCTGATAAAAGAATAAAGAACTATGACATATTCTAAAAACAATGGAGGAATTAAGGGGAGACAATAGGCCAGCTGCCTCATTAAAACAATCAAAAACGGCATCCTGTACGTAGTCCAGATAATTAAAAACCACTGCTTCCTACAGTCTCTCAATACCATATCCACCAGCTCACTGAGGCCCTGAGACTATGGCTCTGCTGGCTAAATGCCCTCTTCCTTCTCTTCCCTTTGATTAATGCTTTATTTGAACATGCAGTTGAAGATGAACATATGAAGGAATTCATGAAACAAAATTATAATGCAAACCCTTTCCTCCTATAAGTACTTATAAACTAATCAAATGTCTCAGGATGAATCACAGAGACTCGGGGCGCGTGTCGCCTCCCCTTTGCCTAAAGCCCCGAGAGATTTCAAAGTGCAGGCATCACAGGGCATTTTTTAATTTTCTCACTTTAAATGACTTTATAAGAAAATGGATGTGTACAGTATCTGTATATGTATGGGGGAGGCAGGGAGAATAGAGCATGAGATACTTGAGCAGGAATATTTATTTATATTTTTTTGGCTCCCTGCAAACCGCTACCAACCACCATATCTTAATGAAGCCGCAAACAAATCTCTCATGCCTCGTGCAAAAGCTGAGAGACAACAAAGCAGCAGAAATAACAGAAGGGCCCGGATAATTAAACTGGCCTGAAGACAGGTATTCAAATGTTGGTGTGTAAACAGCACAACTCTTTAATAGTTTAGCTGTAAAATGCGTAGTTAAGCACATCAGCACTTGCCTCTCCCATCTGTCCAAACACATTACCGTTGCAGAGGCCATTACAGCACTGGAGTACAGTCCCACTGCACCACAGCCACATATTATGGGAGGGGTTGAATGGGGTTTCTGGGAAAACTAACATTGGCCCACTGGCATTACCTGAATGCATCAAGGGGTCATGTATTTTAACCTTCTCAAACACAGGAGAAAAAAATGCTATAATATTTCAATTTTGAGATGTAAGAAATGTATAATTTGTTCCCCAAAAATATGATTTATTTATTCATTTGTAACATCCCTTGTAGTGGACAATCTTTTCCATGAAGCATATATTACAGTCCAGTACACTTACAATGCATGATTTAATTAACCTGTAGGAAATGTAATATTTAAGGTAATGTGCATGCTTTTAACAGGTTATAGAGTGTGTACATGTTCCTGCACAAGATAAATAATCTATGTTTGACTCTTCCTCAATCATTTTCAACAACGTCTTTTCTGCCTCCCTCAGTCATGTTTTTGAAAGATGGAAAATGGTTGAAAATGAAAGGAAGCAAGTTCCACTTTTAAAATGGGTTAAAATGTGTTTTTCAAAGGCATAAAAATAAAATGTTAATGTAATATATAATTAAGAAGAAAAAAAAAACATCCTTATTAAGAACAGAAACAGTATATCTTTATAAATTTGCAGATTTACTGTCATAAAATATGTTTGCTGCAATCCCCCCCCTCCCCCCCCCCCCCCCCAGTTTGAAAAGTGTTCTGTTGGTCACACCTCCATGTGCGTTACATCAGTAGAAAGCCCAGGATGTGCTTTGCACAGTGCATTAGGTCTCAAATAGACTGCACGCATGGTGTTCGAGATGAAGGCCTCAGTGTCCGCTCCCCCACAGTAGACATATGAATTGTCTCAGGAGGATAAATCGTTGTGCACTTTGAGAAATAGGGAAGAAGAGCATTTTATACATTTTAAAAAGCAAAAGCTTTAAATCTACATCACCAGATTCAGTGTGTAATTTTCCTTTGTCAAGCCTGGTGCTGATTTGTTCGTTTTTTTTCCTTGGCTTGGTAATTCTGCTCCTTTAAGTTGTCGTCTCCGTCTATTGGCTCTAACTGCTGGTCTTAATTGTGAAGTGAGGCCAGTGGTGCCTGAAGCCACAGAGAGGGTTGTAATTAAAGACCTCTACTCTTCTTGTCTTCAAATCAGCTCCAACTCCTCCTGGTCAAATGGGAACAAGCTCCTCACACCTACGAATATCAAGTAGCTGCATGTTGTTAAACACTACTTATGTTTTTTTTTCTGTGTGTGTTTTTTTAACGAAGCTTTATCATTTATTGGAGTACGTAAATGTCCAACTTCCCAGCCAACTTCCCCGGATCTTGTGAAAATATTTATCACAAATGTGCGGATGAATAATATCTGTATCTGCACCTGACAGCAGACGGTGCTGCGACAAACACTAAACAAATCTTCCTCATGAATACTGGTAAATATTTGGACTGTTTCTGGATCATCAGAGTTGAACACATTAGGATGACTCATGGCTGTCAACCTCGCCATCACAATCCCCAGCAAGCAAGCAAGCAAGCAGAGAGGAAAACGCTGAGTTGGACCCGAGCAGGGAACATCATTCACAGGGTCAAACAAGCTTACCATTATTGACGGTACACTAAACTAGAATTAGCTGACTCTACTATTATTTCACTAAGGCACTGACACAGATTGACTCTCTCCCGCTCTATCTCTCCTTCACTCCCTTCCACCTCCTCCTTCTCATGTTTGGAGTCGGCCACTAGGAGGCACTCTTCTCATGCTGAAGCTGCAGCCGGTGGATGTGTTGCTGCGATGATGCAGAGACGCCTCAGACATGGCAGAGCAGCATAGACGCCAGTCTGCCTATACATCCTTGCAGGTAGGTGCTAAAGATCTTACTCTCATGAGAAATGTATGTGGATCAAAAGGCATTCCTCTGGCTTTATTTAGATTTGATCTTTGCCTGTAAATTATGTAGTGAAAGCTTAAATGTGGGAGTAAAACGTTCTATTTTTTTGTTTTTGTTTATTTATCTTTTGTCTGTTTTGCTGCATATCTGTAAAGGCAGTAATCAAGCAATGCTTTTATCACTTTTCGACACATTTCATATTTCTAAAATTTTAAAATTGTAGCAGAACAAATCTCCTTTTTTTTTTTACACAGAGAAATAAATACTGTTCAGTAAATATGTGTTTACAGAGCCCTGACTTGCCTTGTCTTGCCTGACACCCCAAACCCCCAGATTTCCCTCCTTTTGCACTACAGCGTCCACACTAATTTTAGCATCAAGTGTTTTTGCAGATATAGCCAGTACCAAGAGCTCATGGATGGCCTCGAGCGAATGGCACGCGGGTCAGAATCCACAAATTAAAAAGTCCTCCCAGGGGAGCCTCATACACGCCGCTCTCTCTATAGTATACATTCACAGGCAACAAAGACATAAAAGCAGCACAGCACCGAACAATGTCATTCAACACACATTTATGAACTGTTTGAAGGCACGAAAACAGTTGGAGAAAAAAAGAAGAAAAAAAAAATCAAGCAACGATGTGATTCAGCAAACGTTTTTCTGAGTAAAAATTAAATGTTCCACTTTGAAATTAAAAGACGTTTCTCTGGGTAGTCTCTGGAGACTCGTGTAGCTTTTTCAATACAGTGAGAACGATACTGGCAGGAGGATGTTTGCCTGGTAATAGTGTTGTAATAATTTTCAGAGAGAGAAAAAGTAGAGATGTGAATTAGCAGCTGTTTTACTCTATTAGAGTGCAATGACAGAGCTTGAATATTTAGATTTCAATTTATTATACAAATTTGTAATTTTTCCACTCAAATTCATTAAATGGAATATTTATCACTCCAAACATCACCTGTTTTAATAGGATTTTTTTTAAACAAACTATTTGCACAGAAAAAACATAAATAATTTTCTTTTTAACATTTTTTATTTTTTTTATCCCAAAGAAATTAAATGTTTTCCAATAAACAGTAAATGGCTTTTGAGAGCAATTTACACTTTCTATATTGCAGGTAACGTGTGAGTTATTTGCTGTCAGTCTAAAACAATAACAGCCACAAATTCCTACAGTACAAAGCTGTTCTCCCTCATTAGCTGCCACACACAGTCAGCTCCTCCCTGTCCACAGTAAAGTGGAGTAGACTATTAAAGGAAAGCTGTGACTGGCTCCTCTCCTCTCCGCGCCGCACTGCTTTATTCTTTATTTGGACAGGTTTGTCCCATTGAGCACTCTATTAGCTATCCTTCTCTGCGGGTAGTGCTGCCTGTGTCCTGGTTGTGGCCAGTCGACATGTGTTTACTGCGGCCCCTGCTGCGGCGGCAGGCTGGTTGGGGGCCCGTCCTGACCAAGCCCCGCTAATGGGACCAGAAGACCCCTCGTGAAAGGCCGCGGCTGTGTTGAACACCGCAGCAGACCCTACCCCTCCCTCCCCTCCAGCTGCGGCCCCATGGCCCATGTCCCCCTACCCATCATGCCTCGGCGGGAGCAGGTGAACGGCGGAGGGCCAACGCCGGTGAGCTTGGTTTTCCTGGGAGAGCAGTGCGCCATCGCCACGCGCCTCAGTGGTTCCTCCAACATGGCTCCGGCCCTGCGCCACACGGGCTGGCTTGCCAGTCTGTGTGTCTGTGTGTTTTTAAGTGTGTGGGTGTATGTGTGTGTGTGTGTATGTGGGGGTGTATGGTGGATGCCAGCCCTAATGCAAATGCTTGCCGTTTAAAAAATGGGAGCCTCTCTCCTCCTCTGTCTCTCCTCTTTGGAAAGGTCTATTTTGGCCTTCTGGTGCTGGCAGTTAATTTTTTCCTCTCCAGAAGGACAGAGAGCCAGGGAGATGCACCTGTCAACCATTTTGAAATTCAACATTATTGATCTGGTCATGAGGAATGGAATTTATGCAGCTCTGTCTTTTTTCTCCACGATTATTCATTGATTTGTTGCTTAAAACATACACATTTCCCTTTTCTGCATAGTGTTTCTGTGCCTTATTTACAGGCATGCTAATTTGATGCTCACAGCACAGCAATACACAGAAAGAATACTGCCACACACACACACACCTTCTGCCACACACATACACACACACACACACACACACACACCAGTCACCGGTGCAACATCCCAGCATGCCCTCTGTCTCTGCACCCCTGTAATTCTACATATTGCTTAAAGTATGTGCTAATTAAATTTTCTGTCGGTTTGCAAGAGAAATAAATAATCTGCAGCTAAAAGGCCTAATTGCGTTTGTCACATTGTGTCTCGGTGGCTGGTGCATCGGGAGCACAGCCGCTGCCCTTGCTCATTGCCATTCTGTCGTCCTGGCAAGCCCCCGCGCTGCCCCAGGTATCACCACGCGGCCATCTGGAGCCGACATCTGTCTCTCTATTGATCACAAGGGTTTAGCACTTGATCAAACAGACTGCGACAGGAAATTGCTCTTTTCCCCACAGAAAAGGCCAATCGCCTGCGTGAGGGTAATAGAGTGGAACTGAGTTGCAGCACCAGCGCGGTGGGCAGGCGGGCACGGGCACAGCCAGGCAGGCAGGCAGCGGCACGGCGGTGTCAGCCGCTGTGGAGGTGGCAGGGATGGCACCAGTGCTAAAGTCCACTGCCATGTTACCGAGACCATGTTCCTAACCTTTCTACTGCAGCAACGCTTGTTTTACTACAGAAACACATTTTTATTCACAATCATGCAAATTTTGGAGTTTTCCACTCTGAGCACATCATCTGTGTATGCATGCACAAGATGAGACCATCACCTCTGATTAAAAAACTGTCATTTGAAGAGCAGAATTTATCTTTCAAGTCATTCAGGTAAATGTCTAAGCCAACAGCTGTCTCAAACTGTTAGAAAAGCTGGATTCAAGTGAAATATGCTACATGATAAGAACACCAGATGGTCGGAAATTAATGTATTTCTTCTGAAAAAAATAAAAATAAAATCTAAATACTTGCGCATTAACACCGGGGCTGCATTCTGATATTTGAGAAGGCCTTTCTGTCATTTTTTAGAATAATTAAAATGCACGACTGGGAAATTCACACCTTTAAAAATAATGTGTTTAATATGTAAGTGAGCACCCGGGTTCAATAGTGGGAAATCCCTGACAAGGCTGCAGTTGTCTCTTGCTCACTGGTATCCCCAGTGGAGTTCAACACACTATTAGTGCCTGAGGTGAACAGCTCCTGAATGTGTGTTACAGTATGTTAGCTGAGGCTGTGGTCCACATCTAAAATAGTTGTTTCTCTCTGCTCAGGCATGCTTTCCAGGCACTCACTGTAACACCATGTTTAGCAAGTATGGACAATTTGATACTGAAGGTGACATTTATTCAGCATTGTAGCAAATATTTAATTGTTCCTGCAGAGAGCGAGATATGTTTCCCCTTGCCTACAGTGCTGGGATTGTCCTTTGGAATATGATGCAAATTTGGGATGAAGCAACTAATTCCTTCCTTGCACCCCTGTACACCCCCCCCCCCCCCCCCCCCCCAATCCTCCGCCAGCCTCCATCCTCCCCAGACACGAGGATTCTGATTAATCGTGTGACCGCCCCTCGTTTTGCATTTTACACAATCTCACGGCGCCACGGTGAGATGTGTGAGGTGTTTCGCCACTTTTGGCAAGCTGAAAAGATGTAGCCCAAGGAAGAACAAGTCGAAAGTATGAGGGAAAAAAATATGACCAGGGGACGTGATAAAAAATTATCAGCCAGTGTGTTTTCCTGTTTGGTTTTAATCTACATTTAATTAAATTCTTATCTGCTGTGTGCTTATGGCTGCATTTGAATGGCGAGGCTGCATTCATTATGAATGGTAAAATTGAACTCAGTACATTGTGTGTGGCCCAATAAAGAAACAAGACTCTTATTGCAGTGCATGCACAAGCTCCGACAGACATGCGGAAAAAATAAGTCAATTAAGATCGGTCTTTAAATTACCGCTGTATCAAAACAAGGGGCGGGAGCATGCTCCATAATAGAATCCTGACAGGGGAGAGAGCACAGTTGACTGTTGTTAATATACATCCCATTTGATACAGCCAATTGTATTAGCCTGTTTATGGAATGCACAGAGTTGATGCACACTAGATTTACTAGTCTGTCATGATAGTTCATAATCGACACTGCTGGGGGAGAAAAAAAAGTTGACTTCAATGAATATAGAGGTCAAATGAAAAATGGCTGCAGCAGTATAATAAGAGTTCCTCATAAAGATTCCGGTGGTTTATCTGTGTGTTAGAGGTCAACAGCAAAGGTCAATGACAGAATATGTAGACAATATGTGGGCCAGAGCAGATACTGAAGAGTTAAATCCAAAGGAGTAGAGGAGAAAAAAAGATTCAGCTAGAAAACTGTAATACTATTGACAAAAGACACACAGCTTATAACGGGCGGGCGGCACTTCATAAGCTAAGAACAATATCCCATAGGCAGCACCCCGGAAAACGTCGAAAAAGGACCCTGAGCCGATACTACAAAGTTGGGCCCCGGCAAAATCCCTAAATCTTCCCGTTTGCTTATTCCGAGCAGCGTGGGGGGAGAGGGAAGCTCCCTGCTGCCTGCCCATGTTTACAGAGCCGTTCTCATCTCTAGGCCTTGCTCATCCACGGCACTGACACACGGTGTCGACATGATTAGGGGTCCGCCTTTGCATAGGGCTGCGTGTGTGTGCGGGGGGTGGAGGATCGGCAGATGAATGACTTTGGTGCATCGGAGAGGGATCACAGCAGATAATCGCTCCCGACTGCTGCGCCGGAGCTCTCAGATCTGGTCTTTAAAATAATGTTCGGAGTCAAGTCTCTCCAAAGCTTTTTTTTTTTTGCAGGTTATCTTCCCACATTTTATGTTTGCTGTTTAAATCTTAACAGGACACAAGCAGCAAGGGAGAGCAAATATGTCTGGAGTCGGAGGAACCGGAGTGGAAATGTCATTGCGAGGGGTTAAGATTAGCTGAAGCAGGGGCTGAGGAGATGAGACTCCTCTCTATTCGAATGGCTTTCAGTCGGCGAGCAAAACTTGGTATGTTAAATTTAACCTTGGGAGGCCGGATTCCTGCGAGAAGCACGGAGGGATAATGAATCTGACCTCTTGCTAAAACTGACATCATTCCGAGGCATTCACTCAAACACAAGACAAACACCAAATCTCCTTAAGTACATTTAAATAAAGACCACCACTAGCACACAGACAGTGGGGACACAGTACAACATAAATTCCAATATCATAAATACTGCTATCACACAAACAGAGGAGCCATAAAGTACGGCTGCCTGTGTCTGGGACTATAAACCTCTGGCGTTACTCATAGGGAATAAACACACATGCACAATTTACTGCACTAGATCCCCCTTTGTTTATCTTTTAAATAAGCACACTTTATCACCCTCCTGCATAAGCAAATTGCATGCAATGTGTGTTGTTTTAACATTTGATATGCTGTCCAGAAGATTCATTTCTCCCTACGAATTCAATTGTCTTTGCAATATCCTGCTGCCATAGGCATCAGGCCCCATCACCTGTTCGTTATCACTGGCCGTCCTGTTTGGGAGCTCTTGAAACGGTGCCATGGCATTGACTCTCAGTTAACAGCAGGTCTCTGAACTTCTCACGCTTGATGGCGGAGGCTGGAAAATTACGCTAACAACTAATTAACATCATAAAGAGCGTTTAAATGGACGGACGACACCTGCAACCTTCATTTGCACACGCTAACGTAGAATTACCTGTGTTTTTTATTTTTGCAGATAACGCATGCATTTTTTAACACCTTTTAGAATATTCATTTTCCCGTGGCTGGCTTTAGAATTGGCACCACTGTCCTTTTTACTATGTACTGTAAAAAAGCCACCAGGCCAAAATAATAATTGTCAAAACAGAGTGCTGGCAGAAATCCTAAAGCTGTTTTTCCCCCCCTTTCTATGAGTTTTATGCACCTTGAAAAAAGTGCACTGCTATATGCTGTGCCTGAAATAACACATTCCATTTCTAATTTCTATTTGAATATAAAATATTTCCAGGCGGCAGACATGGACCTCCAGTTACTGGTCCGAATAACAAAGTGCTGCCTGTCAGTCTGAGACACTTTGCTGGCTGGCTGAACTAAGCTGGTTTAGACTGACAAGTCTTCAACGGTGGCAGCTTCCACTGGCAGGCCTCTGGAGTCCTTTCTCACTCCGGCTCCCAGCCTCTCTCACTGCAGATGACCACAGTACAGTCAAGTATCCGTGTTCTTTGAAAGCGCTCTCTCTGTGTCTTTCCTTTAAAGGTCTGAAACAGCGGCTAACTTCCACAGGACGGTAATGCACTCACACCTCATTACAGAGCCACATTATGGACTACAGCAGTAATACGGCTTTAATCTTCTCCAAATCGTTATAAATGTCAAGCTGGGGCCAGGGACTTCCCAGTCTACTGCACCAATGGCTTAGCCTGCTATCCCCTCTTTTCCGTATTAGCTATAGCCAGAGAATTACATTCACTGCCAGATCCCCTGAAACTTTCAACCCTTTTGTTCCAACATTCAATGCACCATTAACATACGCTTTGAAATTGTCTCTCCCTCCCTCCCCAAAAAAGCCCCAAACAGCTAAATATGAAAACAGTTGATACCCCTACCCCGGCACATACACCCCTACCCCGCCCGTACCTCCCCCTTCTTTTCCTTAGCCTCTCCTAATGAGACGCAACATCCCTGTCTCTCCACTGAAGGATCCAGACTTTCTGTGTGATAGAGAGACTGCGGCTGTTTATTAATAATGAATTTGGATGTTTGCGTGTGGAATGTTATCAGCGCGCACACAATCCCACCAATAGTTTGCCCTGATGGGGTAGCTGGGTTCCTCATTAGCAGAACATATTTAATCCAGAAGTTTCTTATCAAATGTCACACCTGCATCTCTAAATGGCATTTTCACATTCATTCGCCTGTATTTGGGAGATGAGGCTCCAAGGTGCTTTGCAGAGATTAAGAAGGAGAGAGAGTGCAAGCTTATTTTATCATTTAGCGGGTCTGGAAGGAATCCAAGGAGTTTTTGTCTTGTTGTTGTAATTAGAAAGCCTTTTAAGTGATAACGCCTGCATAGGAATATGAATATGTAGCGATCAGGCCAGTCCCCCCCCCCCCCTCTCTCTCCTCATCTCTCTCTCTCTCTCTCTCTCTCTTTCTCTTCTCTCTCTCTTGGCTTTTTTAAATTGTTGAATGCTGAGTTTTTGTTCTATGTACAGCAAGGATTAACTCAGAAGCTTCAGAAGTTTAATGAAAGACTTGAAAGTACACACTTTTTCTTGTTTCTGACTGTGACAATATTTCTTTTTCCTGTGCGATGACATGTGTACAACTTTTGTCTTTATACCTACAGCATAAAGGACGGACTTCACTTTACTTAAGGACACATTTCAGCAGCAGTACTTGACAAAACAGAATGAACAGAAATAAAACAACTATTTTTTTTTTTACACCCATCCAGAATTAAAAGAACTGTTTAAATAAAATATTAGGCTGTTCTTTGCTCACCGAGCCCTCGCAGGAGCCTGATTCAAACCAGTGGCAAATTTAACATTTCCTGCAAAAAAAAGGTAAAATATTTACCATTTTCTGTTACAATATTCCTCTCCAGCTGTAGAAGTTGGAGCAGGTATGCAGTCCCCCCTCTCAGTACTGGCATTTAGTCGCTGTGTATATCCAGAAAAGCTGCTGCTAACCATCGGGCCAGAGATAAGTGCAAAACTGAGAAGTATTGATCCAGTAATAGTGGTTCACGCTTTGACTCTGACACCTTAACCCTGCAGACATAATGTCATAGCCTCTTATCCTTTCCTCTTAACACAACCTGCCTATCTCCCACAAGCTGTCACCTCTAGTAATACGCTTCTCAAAAGCTCCCCTAAATCACTGAAATCATTGCACTTTCAGACATTATTTATTTTCCCACCTCTTAAAAGTGAAGCATGATTTACAGTTTGGTAAAAGGTTGTGCCCCCCCTCCCCCTCCCCCTCTTCCTCCGATTCCCTCTAACACTTTCTGTCAAGGTAATTCCATTTCTACCATTGTAAAAGCTGCTACGTAGCAATTACTATGTTAGGTCTGTGTAATTGTGTTGGCTTACAGCGCATGATAAATACAGTGGAGCTAGACCCTGCATAGTGATCCCAGATGTATGCCGGTTTAGACGTTTTCATTAATTGAAAGCGTCACTGTGTAACAGTGCAGTATTACACTCTGGCAGGTATGAATGAAGTCTAATACAGCTTAATTACTCCGCAGCTAAA
The DNA here is from genome assembly GCF_030273125.1 of Centropristis striata. Classification (NCBI taxonomy): domain Eukaryota; kingdom Metazoa; phylum Chordata; class Actinopteri; order Perciformes; family Serranidae; genus Centropristis; species Centropristis striata. The sequence continues at coordinate 28,856,495 of NC_081524.1, forward strand.
TATGTATTGTAGGGATCTCTTATGTGGAGCTTTTTATCTGTTACAAATCACAAGTTTAAACCACTGGAGGGTGGGAGTGATAATTAGTGAGGATTTAGGCATCCAGAATTCTAATAGAAAAGCGCTTGAATGAATCCAAACATCTCCCTCACATACAAAAGGCTGCAAATGATATCAGACATTTTGCCCAAACTTTTTTTGATCGATGTGTTTCAAAAGGCTGCCACGAGAGCGTCTAGGCCATCGCTGAGGGTTGCCAAACGTTGACATTATATGCAAATTTTGTTTATTATCTTGCAGGCAGCACAGATCCTGCCGTGGTTGGGTTGGTGCAGCCCACAGCAACTTCCAAGCAAGGTTTATGCACAAGGGTTTCTAATTAGCTCTCTGAGGGCTGCAGTTAGTGCAGCACTTTTCACAACAGCCGTTGGGAAGTTGAACACTAACTTGGAGGGCTCCATATGTTGCCCAGGAGGCCTGGGAGACAGACTGATCCTGTGTGTTTCACATTAGGAGACACTATGTTCACTCCTGAGAGCAGTTTTTCATTCTTCAGTGGATGGAGAGAGAAAAAGTAGCCAAACCAATGAATGGTGTTCGTCATTAGTAATGTATCTTTGGGCTGCATTCATTTAAAATATATCCTTTTAAATAGGGAGGCCTTGATGCAAAAGAAATCAATTCAAAGATATTCAGGCAAACCATTAATACACAAAAGTGCGGTTTTGGAATCAACTTTAACCCTCATAAAAGCTTTAACTGAGAACTATTTCAATATTTATATAGTATTGTGTATTAATGGTGCAAACCGCTGAAAAGCCTCTAAAGTCACTTAACAAGAAAAAATGCTGTTTGAGCACAAGTACCAAAAATATTACTCAAGAAAGTTGGGACATCGTCTAAAACTTGAATAAAACAGAATTTTGTGAAATACATGGTCGACTGTTTCCATGAAATGATTGTGACAATGTGATTCATTGTTGACAGATAAAGTGTATATCTTCTCAAAACTAACCAATCTCTTCCAACGTATCACAAGGAAAATGAAACCACAATTAACAGAGGAATGTGTCTGAAAACAAAATTATTTCAACTTATGGGTGACCTTGTATATTCAACTGATATCTGTACAGACAGACACAAAATTTATAAACTTTTGTTCCTTGTAAATAAACACTTTTGAATTCTGAATTAGATGCATTCTATTTTTATTCATGTTTTACCCAATTTCCTAACTTTTTGGGAATCTGGGCCATAGATATAAGCACTCATATTTCAAATATTAAATGCTTTATAACTACAACAGCACATAGCACATAACAATTAATTTATAATGACTTTCAAGGTCAAATATAATACTTTGTCACTCACTGATATTGTTTTTGCAAGGTCAAGTTTATATGCCATTTCAATCATATTTATGATGCGTTACAGGGTTAGGATTAGCGTAACGTCCTATCTTAACTTTCTGATTATAATGCATTATAAAAGTATTATAATCTATTACAAGTATGAGACATATAATACATGTTGATTCTTGCCTACAAAAATCAAGAAGAGACCCTTGATTATGAAGTATTACAAATTAATACTTGAACTTATAAGTCAGTATAAAAGGCTTTATAATGTGTTACAATTACTGCTATGGAGCATTGTGAATATTTATGATATCTTACAACCATACGTGCTATAAGCAGATCATTATACATTATATAACACTGTGAGGCAGTAATCTGATTTGAGAAGGGTTTCATATTGACAGCTGACTCCGAATAATAACATAGTTGAGATTCCCTGCTGTCCATTTGAATGAGCAGCTACCTGAGCTCAGACATCAGTAATATCCATGTAGAGTCAGTGTCTCCTGTGCAGGCCCGAGCTAACCCTCCTCTCCAGGTGCTAACTGGGCTTTTATTTCAAAGCTCTGATGATCTCATATCTCCTTCAAAAGCTGATTTCCACAGAAGAAAACCCTGCTTCACCCTCCCTCTCTGCTCTGCTTCCTGAATTGCCATCTCAGTTTTCCTCCCTTTCTCTCTCAATCAGCATGCGTTCTGCTTTTGACCCCAGCGGCGCAAAAAAAAAAAAGACGATGTGCCTCATTAACTGAGGCATCACACTGGCTTTTTCAACTTATTGTCTCTCGCACCTTATCCGGCCCTTCATCTTAAACTTGGAATAAATTAGAGCGATAACGATCGCGCGTGTGCCATTAGTCACAAATGAAGTGGTTAACGCAAAAAAAGGGGGAAGATAAGGCTGAGATCTGATGCCGATTCATAAAAGGGAAGGCAGATTGTTGTAAAATGGCAGATAGACCGTGCAAATTGGGTGCCGACATCATGAGGCAATGTTATTACCAAATTAGCTTGTGCTTCTTTCCCGCCCATGCTGATCCCAACCCTGGGAGGAATGACAGAGAAAGGACACTATTGTGTGGTGCTTGCAGACATTATTCTTTGAACAAATACTCGAGATTATACAGGAGGCGCTGATGCTGCCTTTACCTCTAAGATGTATTTGCTTTGAATTCATACATTCGATTGTGACATTTTAAACAATTTCTCTATTGAGACTCAAGGCATTACAGGCCAAATGACAGTCCTGAGTAAATAGAAAATGGGAGGGAGGGGGGTCTTGATAAGAGAATACAGTGTTTGTTCAAGTTGAGTCTGCTGCTACTGTTGGCTAAGAAATGTCTTTTGTTCTCAGGTGAAGCTTGGTCGCTATCTAATATTTGGCCTTACAGATTAATACTTCTAATATTTGGTAGAATAATTTGTACCAAAAAGAGACTTTCAGAGGACAATGTTTTAGCTAAACTTGGAAAAGAGAATGAGGACAATAACCTAATTCAGTGCAGAGGACAATTATCATGTAAAAAAGCAACCGAGTGACACATCGCAGGCCGAGGTAGCATCGCTCCTTTCTGAAGAAGACAAACTGGTAGATTGAAGGTCTCTTGAATCCGGGCTGTCGCTGGGGGTAGGGGAGCTCTTGTAATTTGCAGAACTGAATCCATGGAGCGGGCATAAGGGAATAAGTTGGAAGGGGAAGAAGACAGAGAACAAACCTGGCAGGCACGTTGAGGCCATGCCAGTCCTGCCTGCGCCACGCGGTGTGGCAGGGGGGCAGTGCCAGGAAATGTGGCAAGAGGAGGAAAGATCAAACAACAAGGGCTGCAGATCTCCACCAATCTGCTCTGTATTAATGTCAGAGCCAAGGAGCAGCTGAACCAGACGTGATCCACAATGTGTGACAGCGATGCATGTGTGTGTGTGTGTGTGTGTGTGTGTGTGTGTGTGAGAGTGTGTCTATATGACCATTCGCCGCAAACTGGACCAAATTCATAATGGCCTGGTGGTATGAGAGACGACTCAAAACTGTCACAGAGTGAGAAACATTTTTCCAACTTGTCCTCGGAAACTTGAGGACAGCAAACACTCGAGAGTTTGCTCTCAGATTAACTTCTTCGCTGTTACATTTAAAGTCAAAGCAACAGTGCTTTGAATGCGAGGTTTCATTCTGCGGTATTTTCTCTGCACGTCAGACACACAGTAGCCCATGATGGAGTGGTGGGAACCTGATGCCTGTATCGACACGCCTCCCAGCTCCAGTGGGCTGCACACCCGGGCCTGCATCCTGCTCCAAAAACTTGTTCTGTATAGCCGCAATAAAGCAAGCAGACGGCAAATGAGCTCCACGCTGCCATCGCTCCCTCCCGGACAGATGGCAAAATTAGACAATATGCTTTCCAAAATTACACTGAAATCACATGGCCACGTGTCTGTCTGCCTGCCTCTCTGTCTGTCCGTCCGTCCTGCATGGCGTCCCGGGCCATCTTTGCTGGGGTGTGGCGCCTGGGCAGGGAGCGTCGCGGCATTGTTTGGGATGATGAGGAAGCCGGAGCCAGCCTCATTGCTGTTGATTGATATCGGAGCACTGCGATGGGATGTAGGGCCAGCAGGAGCATCGGTGGACGTGGGGAAGAGACGGGGAGGGGGGGTACATGGGCAGGGGGATTGTTGGGGGGGTAGCTAGGGAATGAGCCTGTTCTATTACACTGCATGATGAACAGCCTGCTATTTGGAGTGCATCTGCAGGAGCCAGTTTGTAGCACGGGGTCCTTAGAGAGATGTGGGAGGAGAGCAAATGTTTGAGGAGCGGACTCTGCAACTGCTGAATGTCCCAGCGCTCCATGTATTTTGGGAGTGACACAGAGCATCTTATAACAATATTAGCCTCTATCCCTCCTTGTCTTTTTGAATAGAATCTTGAACCCGGAGACTGATAATGGTATCTCCTACTGATACGGGAGTCTCTGCTGTGAACTGGGAAAGGTCTGCAGTTTTCAGGAAATCTCTGTTGAAAATCTTGTCTGAGGGAAATTACGTTATTCCTCTGCTTTATGCATTCTGAGATAGAATTGCAGAAGTTGGCAGCTTGACTATCTTGTCATGTGAATAATTTAGCAGAGGGGCCTTCCCCCTGCCCTAAAAAAAAAAAAAAAAAAGCCCCTTTCATAGTTACTGTACAAACAAAGTACTAACATAGCCACATTTGGAAGTATAGCCCAGAATATAGATCCATGAAAGACTTACTTTGTCTGTGAACTGAACAGAAAAAAGAACATGTGAAAATATAATGATGCAAATCAACTCTTTTCCCGCTTTAAATACATTACAACTCACCTCAAGCTCAGCTGCAATGATTAAAGTATCAATTTGAAAGTGAGAAATATCCTCTAATTAACTAAATAAACATAAACACAGCCATCACTGGGATGAAAGTGGAGCTGCAGATGGCAGGATAGTCTGATGCTGGACTGAGTCATGAGTATAGTAGCCAGGCAAAGTGAGTAAAAAATGAGGAAGTTACACAGTGGCGGAGAAGAGTTTCCGAAGAGACTAATGGTATATATTCAGTAGAATGATCACAACCACAGACTGCTCATTGCCTGCTTTGATTGGCCTCCCGGTCTGTCGCTTGGGAGAAACCTCAGTCCCCTCGGTGACGGCTCTGTCTCCGTCTTTGTGCCCCGTTCAAGCAATTACGCCCAGCTACATGTTTTCATATGGGAATGGATGAGGAAGGGGAGGGTGGCGGTAGCAGAGAGAGGGAAGGGGGGGGTGTCATGTGAAAAAGTCATTTTGGCGCTGCACTCTTCAGTTCCGGTCATGCTCTGTACCGACGCAAATTAAAACCTTCCCAGTAGCCTATGTAAATATGCTGCCTACTGTGCTGCGCTTTAATGAGCCATGATATGAAAGACATCTAAAACCAATGGAAAATAACTGGCCACTTAAAGGTGGGGTGCGTCTGACAGGTGACAGGTAGAGCCAGGTTTAAGACAGGGTTGGGTGTTTGGGGGGTGGGTGCTGGGTGTGCAGGATGATGGGGGCAGACCAGCTCTGGCATTCAGGAATAATCTAGAGCTGTGAGCTGCAAGCCAGGGGAGAGTAACCAGCTTTTTAGCCTCAGGCATTTCAAAGAATTCTGGGTGGCGGTGGTGGAGAGGGAAAAGGGGGAGCAGGTGGAGAGTGTGTGTGTGTGTGTGTGTGTGTGGGTACCTGTTATGTGCTCATTTTTAAGGGGGTGGGATGTTGTTAGGTGAGAAGTGAAAGGAGACAGTTACTATGTCTCCTGCCTTGAGACACAGCTCATTGTCACCAACTTAAAAAATGTACATAATTTCCCTCTGTGCTCACACACACACACACACACACACACACACACACACACACACACACACACACACAGCCCTCAATCCTCTAATAACCTGTCTTCTAAAAACCTTACAAGGATTACCTATCTGGAAATCTGCTTTGTATGCAGAATGTGATGGCGGAATGGAAATGAGCAACTGTTCAAGATGGCGCCTTCCAAAAAGGGAACCACATCTGCACAAACCGATTAATCCGAAACATTCAGAGGAATCTCAAGTCATTTACAATATCACAGAATCCATAATCAAGATTCACTGCCAGAGCCTGAGTCTGCAGCACAGAGTCAATGCCCAGTTCAATGAGGGCTGATGGAATGTATAATTTCATGACAGATGCACGCATTCACAGGGGAACACAAGGTCATTTTAACATTCACAGGCAAAAAATACAACAACTTACCCTAGAAAGGAAATGCACACCCAATTATTAACGGGCGAAAGGAGGCAATAGCAAATGAAATATGTAAAATGTTTGTTCACTGATAGCAGAGTATTCATAAAATGCAAATTTAGCATTATATACAAATATGTGTGCTGCTTTTAATAGCAACATATCTGTGTAGCTATTTAGAAACATGCCACCCTATGGATATAAATATGCGTCTCTAATTGGACAAATCCCAGTGTATGCATAACATTAATTAGGATGATCATGTTTATTGTAAAGATTATGAGCTTATTTGTAACAGGTGACTCACTGAGAAGACACATTAGAAACAAACCACTGTGGTCTTGGACTCATAGTGGGAGGAGACCAGTTTAATGTGTGGCAACTTGAACGCAATGCATTTCAAATGTGGAAATGGGGCGAACAGATATGTAGATTTGTAAAAAAAAAAAAAAATCTGTGGCATAGTTTGTTGGTTTGAACCTTGCCAAGCCATGCTAAATCCAGTCTTTAAAGGCACGCAGCGAGATATAAAGGTAGGAGCCGGCTGATAGGCTGGTGAGATCCATTGTTGTTGGGCCATCTGACAGTCTAACTCGTGAGGAAGAGGGAAACAGAGGAACAAGCCAGTGGGGTGCCTTATGAATTTAGACTAAGTTGAGATTCAACATTTGGCCAAAACACACTCTCTCCTGTGAACTGTCAACAAATGCAAACCAAACCCACCAAGAACCGTCCTGGTAAAAAAGCATTTTGCCAGTGGCTCTTTGTAATCTGTCGTGTGCTTTTACATGGGGGCCACTTTGACAGCACATGCCAGAATCGCTTATCTGGGGTTAATGAAAGTAACAATGTGCACAGGAATAAGTTACAGTAACACTGCTTTAATATGTGTTAATTCTTGTGAATGCTGAAATGTCGCACAACAGCTTTAAAGCTGTGATACTCACTATTTTTTGTATTCACACTGGAACATAAGATTATGTGCAGTGTGAAAGGAGTTGCTCATAGTGATGAAACTAAAGACAGTAATCATCCACTTCTTGCTCAGCTGCATTATGTTTTTAGCCTCTTTTTGCTTGTTGTTTTGCACGTTTTTTTTTTCTAGTTCAAAAAGAGTTAGAGGTGGTCCCTGATTAACTGGCTCAAGCAAACAGTTTTTTTTTTCAGGGTTTTTAAGGAGATTACTAATACAACATCATATTAATTTATCACTGGCTGTAACTGCCTCTAATAATTATAAGATACCTGCACTGTTTTACCTGCCTTCATGATTCTCAGTAATATGCTGCTAATAAGCTGGCAAAATGTAGATCTCCTGTTTTTGAAAATAATTTGAAAGAAAACTTTATTTTACGTAAACTGATCGGGCACTTTTATAAGACAGCATATCCTTTTTTATACAATCTATTTGCTTTATTAGTATTTCTGGGAGTCATGTTCCCAGATGTATTGTAATGAACCAATATCAAAAGGAGACTAAAAATAATCTCACCGCCTTCCGTGTTCCATATGATCACAGGATGCTTTGTATCCTTTTTTTGCTGTGGTGGCAAAGACATTTCCAGTGGAAACACTGTGGTAGTCCGGCCAAAAACAGACATTTATTTTCTTCCTCTTTGCCTGCACCTTTTCCAGTGCACCACGCTGTTTATGCAGCAGCTCCACGACATTAGTGTGATGGTGTAATGCCACAATTGCAGCTACAAATTTGCAGACTTGTTGGAAAAATAGTTTTCCATGAGGACTCCCTTCAGAAGTTTGTCAAGAGCTGGAGGCAAGTTCTCCATACGGGAAAAGCCCTGTTTTGGTATTATTTTCTATAGATTCTGCTCTACTTAAACTATTATTAGTTTGTTACTACTGATTTTCATTTATACAAGACAGAGCTAAATAGAGAGCAAACCAATGCATTTGGTGGCCAGAAACCTTGACTTGACGCAAAATGAATGCTACTGTTACACGCATCTGCTGAATATACACGGTCGCTCATAAAGTTGGAATAATTTTGCATTCAGACACAATCCTCTGTTAAGTGTGGTTTAATTTTCATTGTGATATGTTTGGAAGAGATTGAATAATAAAGTTTTGAGAAGATATAAACTTTATCTGTCAATAATAAACCACATTATTACAATCATTTCATGGAAAGAAGTAAAAAGGTAAAAGAGGCTACTTTATGAGCAACCGTGTATTGATCAGCAATTGTTTGCCAATAGCTTAACCCTAACAATTTAATGAACATGTTGTCTTATTCAGCTTGTTTTGCTGCTCAGTGGCCTGAAAGTTAAAGCTTTAAAAAGAAAACTGATTAGATATCAATGATTATTGGTTAAAAAAAAAGTGTGAATTTGCGACACTGAAGTAAAAAGTTGATAGTAGTTGAAGATGCTGAAACAGCTATCTGACCAGGTCTTTCTCCATTGTGCGGCCCCCCTGCCCTGATTGCAGAAAAGCTCTACAAAGAGCCATCTCTCACCCTGGCAACTTTGTGTGACCTTGTGGGGCTGAATAAGACTGTAAAATTGATTCAGCTCCTATAATAAAAGAGCATACACATTATCAGCATTCTAATTATAATTAATACAGGCAGCAGCGGCAGACCCATTATTTACGATGGAGGTCCATGGTAAGCAAACACAATAATAATCTGCTCCATATTTTTATTGATATGTTGATGAATGGCTCTCTTTCACACAAAACACCAATGGAATGTCTCAGTGGCCGATCATACAAGTGCTGATTATTTCACTGGCAGTTTCCTTCACCCCGCTCCCCTCCTGCCTCGCCGTTCCTTCAACCTCTTCTCTTCAGTCTTTCATTACCCCTTTGTTTGTATCACCTTAAGTCCCTGACTCCAAACCTCATTACAGAGAGCTGGATCAGGTGATAGAGTCAACTAACCTCCAGGAGGTGAATTACTGTCAGAAATAAACAGTCCAACAACAGCAACATCACACAAGCGTCCGCCTGTCCTGCAGACAGATACCCAGCACCTCATGCAAGAAGCACTCGCTCTGTAGGGGCTTGTACAAGGCAATTAACAAAAAAGTTGGGAGTAAAAACAGAATGCATCAAATTCAGAAAAAGTATATATATATGTGCTTTTTTTTTTATCAGTTTGAACATTAGATATCTGTCTTTGTGCTGTATTCAGATGAATGTAGGTCGCAAAAGATCTGCAAATCATTGCACTCTTTTATTATGTATTTCACTGTGTCCCAACTTTTTGGGAATTATGGTTGTATGAGTGATTTAGGAGAATTTGCCATATACACACATTTTCTCTTATTTGGAATTTTCTCTTGGGCACAAACACAATTAACGAGTGGTCCAGACGTGTTGTAGAAGTTGTGTTATTTCACTAATCTGTATATTTCATTACTTTGAAGCAATTTTGAATTTAAAAACACTGTATATATTATAAAATATGATAAACTTAAGAAGAAAAAAAAACAAATATGTATGAGACCCAAGTTTAAAGGGGAGCAGCCACATATATTTTAAAACATGTCTAATGTTAAAATCCGATGTTATTATTATTATTATTATTATTATGTGATTATTCAAAACTATACTGGTGTATACCTCAATTGGTTTTCTTCTAATTTAACTGGTACAGTGAAATGTTCTTTCAAAAAGTTCTTCAGTTACTCTCAGAAGCACTTTCTATACAAACCACTTTCTGAATAATAAAAGTAAAAAAATAATAATTTCAAAACCCAGAACACTGTGTAAAACGTAAATTAAAATAGAATGCATCAAATTTAGAATGAGTGCATCATTTCTTTTGTCTTTGTACTGTATTCAATGGAATGTAGGTCAAAAAGGATTTGCAAATCATTGCGTTCTGTTTGTATATAACATTTTTCACAGCGTCCCAACTTTTTGCAAAACTGGGTTGTAATTACATCTATTATTATTATTTGATTGTTTGTTGGCCTTGGTCTTCCCTGTAGTTGAAAAAAAGCTTTTATGTGAAGTTGAAATCATTCTTTTTTTCATTGGATTATATACTAGTTAGAGCATGTGGACTGCTGGCAGAGAATAAGAGAATATGACTGTATTAAAAAGTCTCTGAATATTCTCTATCCAATGAATATCTGGTTGAGCACAAAAGACCCCACTGCCTCACAGTCAAAGTGTGTAAAATAAAAAGACAGCAACCTTCATATCTAGGTTATCCTTTATAATTAGGTGTCTATGTAGCTTATGCCATTTCCCCTGTTTGATAATTGTAGTCCATCCCTCCTAATTTTGCACAGAGTCAGAAAAAAATGCTTATTTGTGCCTATCTTCCTTATTAATTCTCCTCACAAATCCTTGATTATTTTCCAATCCTTTCCTCTGATATCTCTGGCTCTGTTTGTCTGTTTCACTCACTCCTCCACTGAGCAGTCTGCCTTCCTTCTCAATCGCCTGTTTTGTTTCCCGTTTTAATGAACAGTTGGATTCTTTTATTTCTCTACAAGTGCTGGATTTGCCTTATCACCCCCCGTCCCTTTGAGGGTTGCCAATTGGTTTTATCCATGGATGTATCATTTCTTAGGCTTCCTCTTTTTTTCTCCACAAAGAGAAAGAACCACTCCGTCAACAAGCCTCTCCGGAGCCAGAGATTAAAAACCTCAACATCACCTACCTTCCAGCGCTACTCCCAACTGGTTTGTGTAAAACTCAATTAAACTTGTCCCCACTGAATTTCACATTACAGTACATTAAAAGGAAATTCTTCAAGCGTGATGACAAAGCTCAAACCTAGCTTCAGAGCCGCTATTTAGGAGCTTTCCTAAACGTTGTAGTCTTCGGGGTTTCAGCCTCGTGTCGATGCAAAAGGCGCTAAACACAAAGACAAAGAGAAGGTTTCTTTTGACTCGGGAGAAAAACAAACTTTATGATTTATTTATTTACAGACGTGCTGAAAGTCACAGCGTCTGCTTGATACGCTGCATACAAACAACAAGGTCTCAGTCTATCAATTAGCTCCCAACAAAAGGTAAAAAGCAGCCTTTTGATGATTAAAGGTAAACACTCTCAAAAGGACATAATGATAGTTGTCAACCGTGTGACATTAGCCATCTTTGTAAAATACAGATGTTAATCTTTTTGGGGGGGGGGGGGGGGTTGCTGATTTTTGATCTCAATTTCAGAGCCTCGGTGAGTCGATAACAAATTATTCAACCGCCTTCATACAATCTGTCTGGGTGAATAGGGAGTGCTCAGTCAAGCGTTGCACTGACGAAAAAAAACATCGCAGGTCGATGTGTGTGTTAACTTCATTCACATGTGATAATGTGCTTTCAACTACAAGATAGTGAACCTGAGATTCAAGAGGGGGAGGGGGGCTCCTTAAGATGTCGCCTCTTCATGAAGAGCATCGACTCTTTTGTAGTTTTCCTACTGAGTGGGAGAGAACAAGCGCAGCAGAGGGTTTTCCTACAAAGCAGAATAGGAAGGAGAAAAAGGAGGCTTGGCTTTGCTTCAGCCAGGTCGGCTTTACAAGAGGAGAATCTGGAGATACACTCCTCTACACCCCCCCTCCCCGTCACTCTTTCTGTTGTTCTCCCCCGTATAGCCATCCCTCCCCACAGCCCAAGAATTTAAGGGCAGCTTTGAACCCTCTGTGTTCTTCGACATTGTAAAAATGTGTGCACGCTCGCCCTCCCCCGTCAGCCACCCAAAGGTGTTTTTTGTGCTGAGATTAGTGGACGAGGTTCAGTCTGTGTTTTGGGCCAAACATGCCCATCCTTTGACACGAGGGCGGACTCCGACTCTGACTGGGCTACAGACCAAGATCACTCCCTCTTGTCTCCTCTGCTTCCTCCTCAATCCTCTCCAACACATGACATGTGTCACTGCCACAGATCTGCTCTGGAAGATACGACCAGTTGAAGGTCAGGGCAAATCCCCAAAGCAGAGAAAAGAGAGGAAAGAATCGCTTTTCTTTTTTTTTTTTTTTAACACTGATGGACTATTTAAAAAGTTCATTTTACTTAAATGCTTAGCATATTTCATGGTGCTATAATGTGAGCTCTATAATGTGAAATCTCCATTAGCCAAAGATGGGCGCAGCAGTAATGCAATGGATATGTCAATTTTCTTGTTCTGGAAAAAAGGAATTTTTGTCAGGATTTAAAACCCATGTAATATTCATATTTTCTATTTCACAGCACAATAGCCAGTGAGGAACTAAAGTGATTATACATAGCCAGAGTCAAACTCCAGGGCTGTTATCTATTATAGTTTAATAAATCAACAGAGAGAGAGCAGGGGGCACAAATACTCTGTAACCACATTGGAGTAATTTCCTGACTCAAATATGTTTGATGAGATAAAAAAAACGGGATAAGAAATATTTAAATAGAGGATTATTTTACACGGAACTACATGAAAAGATGAATCATCATGTATCTTCATGCATCAGCTTCTGTTGGAGGTCCTGAGCAACCAAACTTCAATTAACTCTCAAAATATTATTCAGTCCAAAAGCATTTCTGAGGCCAGGTTAGCTCAGACAGGAGGGGAAAAGGGGCCACCGTGTAATTATTTGGTACTTACAATGTCCTACACTTCAGATTTGTGAGGATGGCGAGCAGAAAATCTGTTTACTATGGAGCCGAGTTCCTCACTCTCTTCTGTGTGGATGGAGCCTTTGAATAATTCATAGTGAGAGCCATAGGCATATGCAATGGAAAAAGTGTCGAAGAATATCACACCAAAGATGGCATCCTCCATTATGTGCGCTGTACCCAGCGTGCCCACAGACCTCACATAATGTAATTGGATAAAAGTCAGATGCTGCATATTGAGGAGCTACATAAGGCGGCGATATTCTTCAGAGTCTCTCAAATGTGCTAATTGACTCAAAAGCAGCTACAGAGAAGGATTGCATGGCTTATTGTCTTCATATATTTATCTCCAACACCTCATTACTTTTTCGTGCAGTTACAAGAAATAAGTGGAATAAATTTACTTACTACAACTTGTGTTCAAAAAGCATGACCTCTCCCAAATAGAACAAGAGGGGGGAAAAAAACAACAAGTCTTAAATAAGAATGTCATTATTCTGATTTGGTCCAGCAAAGATGTTTTTGTTGTCACTTTACTTCTGTTGACAACTTGTCTCATTGCGATGTGACTGAATGAAACAATATGACATGTGCTTTACATATCAAAACTGCCAAGCCTTTCATTTAAAGACACTTCATCTTCACTGACAACATTTTTATTGACAGGTAAAGCCCAGGAGATTAGACAGGGTGCTCTAATTAGTCTCCTTCTCCACCGTCATATTTACACACCTGAAGCCCCTGAAAGGAAAGTGATCCAGACAAAACCAACCAGTTGTGGAAGAAGTATTCAGATCCTTTAATTAGTGAAAGTACTAATACTACTAATACTAATGCAGTGTGGGTGTATATACTGTAGTATAGTACACTATGCTATTATATCATGATACAACATTTACTCAGGAACACTTTGTATAATATCTGACAAAAAAACATATTTCGTATGATATTTTACGAAATATGAGAATTCTGTTTAAAAAAAACCTGTTAAAATCATAGACTGTATAAAGAATGGATGCCACTTCACCACTTCCCCGCTGTGTATAAACGTGAATCATAATAAAATATTACAAATATGGCACTAGTGACATCATTTGGAGCCAGTTTCTGCACAGTAATGGCAAAGAGTGGAGTTGTTGAGTTCCCACCAAAACACCTGCCTGACCCAATCAGAGCTGTCAGATGCGAGCTGTCAATCATGAAGGAAACATTGCAAATTGTCATATTTACATCATATATACAACCACAATTACAAAGAAGTTATGTTAAATGTATATTTAAAAAATGCAAATTCAGAATTCGGATTGATTATTTGAGGATTTGCATTTTGTATTTATTTACATTTTTTCACAGCCTTCCAACTTTTTTGGAATCTGGGTTGTATTAAGAGTCACTGATTCATTTTTTTGGATAACTGACTAATTAATAAATTCCAATGTCTACTTATTGTTAAGGCTAAACGGCTATATATTATATACGTAAATTACATCTTGGGTAGCTTTTTCTTTCTTTTTTACAATGCCTCATATTTAAAAAAAATGTTGTATGTTAAATCATAATTTGGAACAATATCCGTCAGCTGCATCTCAATGTGTTCTTAAACGCAGGGTGTATACCTAGTAGCATTCTGCCAGTGAAGCAAGCCCTCTAAAGAGGAAGAGGGGACGATGATGGATGCGGTGGCCATGTAACTGTAGAAAGGAGTTGGTGGGTAGGCTTGCTTAATTCCTGACATGAAATATTACCTGCAGCACTCGACAGAGCAGACCTGCTTGGATGGTGGCAGAGATAGCATCCATCCCTTCAGTATAAGAAACAAACAAACAAACAAAAGCTTCAAGACCCCTGACCCGACAAAGGAAATACAACTGATAAGTTAGTACCAATTTCCCCCTCTTCTCCTGCTTCTCTCTCTTTTCTTTGAATAGCATTTCTCTGCCTTTGGCCCCAGTTTCACCTTGCTACGCCTGTGCCCTTCTATTAAAGGTGGTAATGGCTGCCAACTTCCCTCAGGCCTTCTTTTTAATATTTGTCACTCATGAAAGAAAGAGGGGGGATAGGAAGATGATAAATCTTACTTTTGCCAGCTAAGGGCTTCTATCTCCCAAACAGAATAAAATCCAGTCCAAAACACTGCTGTGCGCATTAGGAAGCTGTGGGTTTAAGCCTTGTCCGCCATGATCAAACCAGGATTTATGAAGCATCATAACTCCCGACAACATCCAGCGGCTTATTAATTTTATATATTTCTGTCCATTGCCTGATATTCCCAGCCTTGACAGTCACTCAAGATAAGCCAAAAGCGTTCTGACAGGATGGAGTGTGTATATATTTTTCACTGTTCTGCCGCTTCCCTCCAGTTGAATAGGTTTAGTAGAAACCTTGAGACTGCTGTGGTGTGATTTGTCTCTGGTTTTTGTCTTCACTTGCAACCTTCCCATTTGTAAGGGCCCTTAAATCAGCCTTGTACTCTGCTGAGCCATGAGAACAGGCCAGACAGAGAGAGAGGGAGGGAAGGAGGGAGGAGGTGTATGTGTGTGCATGTATGTCTTAATATATGTTTATACACAGGGAGACAGAGACAGAAGGAGGGAGGGAGAGAAGGAGGTGATTGGCTCCACCAGAGTATCACACATGTGGTTGAATTTTAATCAAAACACTGACTAATCACCATTTACAGGCCGTCTATATAAAGGCCTGTTCTCTGATATGAGAGGGCAACATGCTGATAGGGTTTAATTTAACTAGAGTCTAGGTCGGAGGCTTGATTTAATGTGGCCCACAGGAAAACTGAGCAGGAGAGAGAGAGAGAGAGAGAGAGAGAGAAAGACAGAGAGAGAGAGAGAGAGAAGTGGTAGTTCTTTATGCAATGATCACATAAGTTCACATCAATAAAGCCCTAACCCATTACCAGAAACACTACATGAAAGAGGAGGGGCCCTCTGTGAGCACAGGCTGCTCCTCAGCAGAACGACAGAAGCGGCTCGAACTCTCCTGACGGCTGCTTCACTTCTCTGACAAGCTATGCAGAAGCAGTGAAGGGTCCTGACAGGCTGTTTCAAGATTACTCCCTTAACCTCTTGAACCCCGATTTCCTCTTAATTTCCCCCCTAAAGTAGCTTAAATGTTGGGAGAGTCATTTCTGAAGTGTATGGAAATATCACATATGTGTTCTGAATCTGCATGTTTAGACGCCTCTTTGAAGTTATATGATGCTCACACTGAGGGAAATATTCAAATTTTACACAGAGATGTGTTGGCTGCACAATTACATTGAACAGAACTATCAGGAATACATAGTTGTGCACCTGAAATGTTAGCGCATTTGAAAAGTGTTGAAATGGAATTGAATATATTTCACCAAGTATGTAACACTATATACATTAAATTATATGCAGTTCTTTGTTGTCGTGCATTGTGAATAAGGAATGGTGCAAAGCATTGGGGGACTTCTGTATTTTACACTTTCCCATTGATATGATGCCATGTTGAACAAATGTTTGCTCCAGAAGAATTTTATGTAGAATTATTCATCTTAAGCCTCAAATTTCATAAATAAAACTAAGGCAAATCTAAAATAGATTCTTAAATCTGACCCTGAAATCTTGATTGAATGGACTTTAAAGGAGCTGCACACAACATTAAGAACATTAATATAGCAATAGACAGCTACTTATAATGTAAAGATATAGTTATGGTGTCCTGAGAGGAGAATAAAGTCACGCTCCCTCTGTATGTGTTTTAATCTGAGCTTCTCTGTTCTTTGATGACATCATTTATGCTAGTACATTGTTGGGGAGGTGTAATGGCCTCCCGTCAGTTAGCTATCAGGACTGTATGTGTTGGTGCTAGCACCATTAGCCGTCACCACCGCAATATTAAGAGACAGCATGTGCAGACAATCTATTGGCTCTGAATTGCCAATACAGCTACTTTAAAGAATTAAGTTGAGAGAAATTTCAATTTCAAAATATATTTTATTTTTAGTATCAATATCTTATGAAGCCAGTCCTTTTGTAAAATGAGCAAAGCAAGGATCCTTATGGAGAAAACAAAGGTAGATTTTATCAATTTGTTTTTGGGTTGTCTAGGCCCTTTTTAGAGGTTCATGGCCGGAATCAAACCAGTAATGTTGCAGTTCATGGTCAACATATAAACCCTAGGCCATAATTGTGCCGCAAAACAATAGTTAGTAAAGCATATTAAAAACATTTGAACTTAAGATTTGTCCCTGTTGCTCTGGGGAATGTGACCTCAGAATGCTTTCTCTTTTCTTCACTTAACATTCACACACCTTTATACATTTACTCCAATATAAGTGAAAAACTGTTGGCCTCCAATGCTGCCAACCAAACACATCCAACAAAGAAGGTGGAGGTTATTTACCTTGTTCAAGGGAACACTGAGAGAATTAATCAGATAGCAATGCTCAGTCATTTCCACTAATGTCCCTTTAACCCAAACAGATCTCTAGCTGAGGTCAGAGCCATGTTTAAGTCACCACCCAGTCTCCTAAGAGCTCAACCCTCTGTTGCTGCTGTGACGTTGTACCCAGTGCATTTTTTTTCCACCTTCATTTCTCTTCCAGCTGCCTGCACTCTGGCTACGACCCCGACCAAGCTAACTAGCCACAGTGGCTATCACACCCAGCAGTGTCTGACTAAGACCCTAGCATGCACTAGCCAGCTACAGCCACAGTGACTGAAGCACGCAGCGGTGAGGAGGCAGGCAGGATGTAATCTCCAGGAGCTGTTGATACAGGGAAACACACAGGGTTTGGGTCAAAGGGATTAAAATGGTGGAGGTGCTGGTTGTAAGAAGGAGAGGGGCTGTGGAATAGTGACGGGAGCAGCGGGCGAGCCACCCCATAACAGAGAGGAGTGGGGAGATTACAGGGAAAATGGCGCAAGGGGGATTCCTGCAAGAAGAGGGGAAGAAGTGACTCCAAATGGCATCGGAACATAGCATTAGTAGCTACTATTCAACAGTATGCAGGCTTAGCGAGCTCAGGGCATCAGGAGAGGTGGTCATCTTTTCTGTGCTGGTCAGGTGGTGTTCGGTTTCTATAGGTGACAGGTGTAAGGAAAACACAGATATGGAATGGGAAAAATAAATCTTTACAGCTCCACTTGAAGACTTTGTCTCCACCGCTTAGTCACCCCTCTGTGACTGTGACTGTCTAAATATTGTCAATGCCAGAAAAGAAAAATCAAATCTTAAACAAATGAGGCCAACTCTACTGGGTAATATTGAGCGAGGGTGTCTGTCTGAGGTTTTAACTGAGCACTTCATGCCTATGCAAACCTCACATGGTTTGGATAGAGTTCCATCAACAAAACATGTCAATCACCTCTCCGTGAAAAAGAGAGAGATATGAGACTGAAACCTATCTCGCGCAGACCCAAATACTGTACTCACGGCTTCCATTTCACAGTCTGTGGGAGAGCGGAGTTCAAAAATCTTACATCAATTTTTTTTTTTCAATCCAGCTATCCAAGGGCTCAGATTCCAGTTACATTTCACATTGAATAGACTTGTGTTTCCAGCAGTCTAACCCTCTTCTAGTATGCTGGCTAGTGGAGCGATGACAGATTGGTTTCCACTCACTGCACGGGGGAGCACAATGGAGTGGCTTTGACAGAGTTAAGAGAAACAGTGCATCAATGCCCCCCCACCCCACCCATCTCTCTTTTTCTGTACACACACACCTCTCTTCCACTCTCTCTTCTTTCCCTTCTCTTTCTCTCTCTCTCTTCCCTGGGGCTTAGAGAATGGATGGCCCTGTCTGACCTGGACGACACTGATGTCTAGTCCTCCACACTACTGTACCTACAGCACGCCTGTCTGCTCGCTCGCAGCTCTGTCCACTCGCTCTCTCCAACACACACACAGGAAGCGCACACAAGGAACAGGGGCACCCATCTCTGTCACCCAGCGCCGACAGGCAGAGGTCAGCAGAGCTCAGGAACTAAAGCAACCCAGAGGAGGTCGGGCTTTGCTCATAAGCAGCCAGCAGCACTGTCATGGTGGCGATAAACATAAAGCTTAAATCTTAATAACCTTAAAAATGTAAACAAAAAACAATGATGTTACATAACTGTAACTTACCATAACTGAAATGGGAACAATAAGTTGTTATACTTAAATGATGAAACAGGTCATTGGCCTCTGAATGAACTCAAGTGTTTTTATGATCTGGAGCTCTGTTTGTAGTCCAGTATCCTGAAGAATTTCAGCCATATTTGATGATTTCGCACCTCACAGTTTACATCCATATCCAACAATCCGTTACACTGCTGCAAGTAGTGTGCCCTATATGCTGTAAGGCTATGGATGTTGCGGTGGACTTTCATGCAGGATACCAGAGTTTGCTACCTCCAACCAAGACCTTCCCTAATCCTGACAAGCTGTATCATTGATTTTGGTAAAACTGGATCATATTTTATGGAGAAACTGTTTTCTGTTTTTTCTTCAGACTATTGGTGATTTTCAGACTTTCCTGAAAAATGAAAAGTTTACATGTTGCTAAACTAAGGCTAACTGCTTCATTATCATTATCAACTGTATCTTTAATCAGATGGGTCAGTTAGCTGTGCTGGCAGCCTGAAACCACAGTCTTTATCCAAACAAGATTCTTTGGGTTCTTTGATGTTAACAATTTGCATCCTGAATCAACTGAAAAATTCCACCTTAATTGAAAATTCTTTTAAGAATGTCAATGAGATTCAAACACAGGATAAAACATGTTTTAGCCAGTCTTCTTGCAAGATTATTTACAACTCAACATGCATGTATCACATTTCCAAATTGCTACAACTACTACTTTAAAGCACATTGTTGAACCCACCTCATGCATCCATGTGTCCTTACCCATGGCATTGGACTTTAAGCAGGGTAGAATAGCTAAGATCCCTTGACGAGATAGCATGATAAAACAACCCACAGATAAGGTACTAATGCTAGAGGTGGCTTGCAGTTGTGTTCCTCCGTGCGCTGCAATGAGAAAAGAGAACCTGTGATATCACACTGATAGGGCGCTCTAAAGACTATGGGGGCCATGTGTTTTTTTTTTCCCACGCAGGTGGATGTACAATCAATAAAATGGATTAGCTGCAAAGGTATGTATAAAGGTTATCGCAGAGTTCTCCTGCATGAACACAGTGGCGACCCCACAAAACAATTTTGTAATGTGTCGAGCTATTTCTTCAGAGAAAATCTGATTATGTTTTGCCCAACCTAAAAATTGATTTGCAGGGGTATACATTATCAAAGGAAAATTGGTCCTGCTCCACCAGGCCCCATAAGGCTTGAATGGAATTGTTCTAACTCTATTCTCTAAGGTATAGAGGTATCATCCTAACAGTCAGTGTTGCATGTTTTTCTTCCACTGTCATGTCCCTTTTCCCTTCACCCTGGGCCTTTTTTATAGTGTGATCATCTCCTCTCCCCCTCGGTGCGTCAGAGTTTCACCTCGACTCAGTTTCACTTGTTTAGTTCCACTCGCTGCAGTCCTGTGTCAACCCTCAGAGAGACTTTAACCGTGTGGTTTTCCATCACGCTGACTGACGATCTAAACACCCCTCCACCCCAGTGATTCCTCTATCTTTCTCCCTCCATCTCTCTTGCTCACTCTCTCTGACACACACACACATGAACACACACACTATGACCCCCCTCAAGCCTGATAAAAAAGGCACCACCATCAACTCCCCCCTCTTCCAAAAAAAGCTGTGTGGATGTGCAGAAAGGCCCCTCTCTCCAGCTCTCAGCTTTTGTCTCTGATTATCCCTGCACACACACCCCTCCACGACCCCCTACATCCTCTCCCGCACACACTCTTCGTCTCAACCTGCTCCAGGATCTTGTGTGTATATATATGTGTGTGTGTGTGTGAGAGCGTGTGGGGGGGTTGACTCTGACCAATGGCATCCAACAGCAGGGCTTTATCCTGAAGCACACTGACAATGCTTTTCACACCTACTTACCACAGCAGAGATGGGGGCGGTGGGCTGCATCATACCCAGGCCTAAAAGCAGGCTAAGGGCTTTTAGAAGACACACATAGAATGGACTCTTTAATTACTGACTCAAGATCCCGCAGTAGATTAAAAACCTTGCAGCAGCTTATTTTCATATCCGCAGAATTTTTCAATGAATATAAAAACGGTCATTGATTATGCCGTTAAGGCAGGGAAGTTAAGAAGGGAAATATAAAGTACATATAATCACATTAACTTGCAGTGATTAATGTAATAAAATGTGATCTTTTTTACCCATCTGTATTGAACACATTCAATACTGAGGAGACATGCTCCAAATACTAAGAAGCAGCTCCTTAAAATCCACTTAAGCAGTTCTGTGTTTGAAGACATCTACAGAAGCAGTGCAGATAACTCATAGAACATTTTATACAGTGCAGACAGGGAGAGTGCATATGCATGGAGGAAAAACTGAGAAATAAAATCTGCTTTTGATGCCTGTGCACTATTTTGAGCGCAGGCAACTTGTGTGTCTTCCCCTCGCAATCAGCCTTCCTGCATGATCAATACAGAAGCATTTCTCATCATTGATTATACAATTATAGAGAAGTTAAATCTGTGACACGCTCTCATGTAGAAGCATTAACCAAATGCAGCCAGCAGTGGAGACTGAGAGGAGAGAAGAAGCTTCCTCTTCACTCACTGTTATTTTCTTCTTCCTCTTTTTTTTAAAAACCGTGGTGCTTAAAGCGAGCTCAGTGTAGTCCAGGTACTTCACTCAGATGATTATAATGCCACGAGGGTGCAATACATCACTCTTATTAGCCACACTGGAGCACAATGGTATCATAATTAATGGTCGCAGCAGGATTGAACGCTGCCCTGACATGGAAAAGTGGGCCTACTTAAGCTCTACAAGGCATTTAAATATGCAGAGTGAATGGCACAACCCAAACCCTCCTGCTCTAAGGACAGCCCACGCTCATTAGCCTGACACCTTCCGTGGCATTGATACAAGGACGACCAGCACACACTCACAACACAAATCACAAGCACATACTCCAAAAATGTGCATGCAGACCACAGCTACAAAATGTTGTGTGGTGATATATGAAAAGAACAATCTTGTCCCTCATCAGTGCCCATCACTTCTTTTACATTTTCTCCCTTGTATTGTTGCTTTTGTCTTAAGGCTTAGTCTACGCTGAATACAGATGGACATATATGTGTCAGCAGCCATTATTCAAATTTTCGGTAATGGCGTTTGGTCTGTTCGCAGTGAATGTGGGTGCTGTGGCAGAGTGTGGTGTCTGGTGCCTGTGCTATACTGTCTAGCACAGGGAAACTGCCTGCGCGGCGGGAGAACAATGCACATAAAAGGCTGTCGGAGGAAGCGTCTGGAGCTGACGTCTTTCACATGGCTCTGAATGGAGCAGCAGCAAAGTGTGTGTGTGTGTGTGTGTGTGTGTGTGTGTGAGTGCATATGCTTACGAGTGAGAGAGAAAGAAAAAATGGAGAGAAAACGCCCTCTTGTTTGTAGATAGAAACAGGAGAAAATAATAAGAGTGTTCCCCGTCTTGTGTACTGAAATGTGCATGATTGTATGTGCATGAATGCCTGTGCTCCTAAATACATGTGTGGGACGGTTAAGTCCTCTCAGATCGCCGTATGATTTGGATTTTGCTGTCCTTAACCCACCACACACTCCATTCCTCCTCCTCTCCTCTCCACAAAGCCAGCTTTACAACTTCTCCTCAATTGCTAATGTGGAAGCTTCAGCTACAAGACACGCTACTCAACAGCTGCCAAATGCCTAAACCAGCCACTCCTCTCCACCCAGCTCACTCCAGCCTGACCGTACCGAGTTATCGCGTGGCTCAGTGCAATCAATTATTGTTGCAGTGGAATCATTAATAATTTCCTAATGAAAACGATTCTGTTGATCTGTTGTCTTTTAATTAAACATAATTAGTCGGCTGCTCGGAGCTGTGGTGGGGACTCCTTTAGGGTACAATTTTGTTTTAATACACTGATAATGAAATTTTTACATTGTGTCAGTTGTTTAGTTATTATTCAGTCACACTATTTCGCTATGTTCCCAGATAACAGATAATAACCCTCGCACCTCCTATTCGCCGCAGTCATTTTAAAAGAGGAGGGTTGAAATGAACAATTAAATTTTGAACTGTAAGAGTCCTCTCCTCTCACTGTTTAATGCTGCGTGCTGGCAGGGAGCAGTGCAGGGAACAGTGCAGTTTTACGCTTTCATTTCTGCTGGGATAAAAACTCCAAATGTCTTTGGCAGTACATTGCAAATACATTTTTATTAAGAGTGCCATAGATACTACATCTGTCCAGGCAGGTCATGCTAGTTCATCTTATGCCTCTGAGGTCTACAGCTCTGGAGCAGTGGAAAGAGCAAATGAAGGCATAAAAAAGGATCTGATTGTGGAGACTTAGTGAATATGAAATAATACAAAGACACAGCGAGTTGGCTAATTCGGCACTGTCCGGGCTTATGTAAAACGGCCTAGTTACATTGGTCAATTTCTGCACGAACAATGGGCTAAGTTGCTCTGGAGACTTATTGGACATGCTGTATCTGAATGTGGTCTGGCTTAAGAGGCTTACAGTTGAAAAGTTTAGGTGACCTCTGAATAATGCCACATAATGTGGTCACATTGAGTGTGTATAGTTTCAATGGGCTCAGATATCAGGTAACAATGGGGTAAGCACAATGAAGGCTCACACTGAGAATGAATGGAGTCATATATTGTACTTTAGACCAAAAAAGAAGACACTTGTGTTTGACTGTACACTCAGATCCGACTGTGTTTGATTTCAGCAAATGAATGCTGTAGAGAGGTTCTATTCAAGGGGACTATTATACAGCAGATCAAATACAACCCATTTAGAAAAAATAACATTCTGTATTTTCAAAACTGCACAATGTATGATGCTGGTGGTATTCTATAGGTTTGTTATTGTAAAAAAAATCCAACAAATAAGGACAAAAATCAACTATGAATTGTGCCACAGAGCCCCATTGTTTCTTTCTGTTCCACACACACACACACACACACACACACACACACACACACACACACACATATATATATATTAATCCCTGATTAATAAATTCCTGTCTGAATAACATATGCTCAAAACTACAGTGAACAGCTGTTTTAGGAAATTATGTAGCATTTTTTAGAAATGTATTTATGTCCTATTTTTGATCTCTTTATGTCCTGCGTTTATTTATGTTTATTCCTGTATCATTTTAGTCACAGTGGCCTTGGTTTTACTGCAACAATTAAGTCCTTTGCCTATATTGGAACAGTACAATCACTGTTAATTCAATTCAAAAATATATATTGTAGTAGTCTATATGTACAACATTTTTGTATCAAGTTCCCACAAGTGCGATCAATATTAGAAAGAAATAGGGGCTTCACATGCTATACATATTACATAATATGTTTATATTTTTAAAACCTCTCCTGTCCTCTCCTCTCTGCTCTGTGTAAACAGCCTGCAGTTCAGTTGAATTTTAATATCATTTTTGACATGTTGCTCTCAGCTGAGTTGTGCTGTGATGCCCAGATTTTTTTTTAAATATAGGATCTTGTTAGTGCAAACTATTTATTTTTTAGAGACATTTTAAATGAGAAATGTAGAAAATAAAAGTTTTGATTAACTTCTTTTACTTTACAACCTCAGATTCTGATTATCTTCAGCATCAATCACTTCCATTTTCATTTTTATACATTTTATTTGACAGTTTCTGGCTATAATGAAAGCCTGTCCAACCCTCTGGTGGGCTGTGGGGTTCAAAGAGTTAAATTGGCTTAGGTCTGAGTGCCCCACACAGAGTAGGGAAGTTAGAAAGTTTTAAGGAAAGACAAATGTATTGTCGATATTGTTTAGAAAAACGTTTTGACAGTAAACGTATCACATGCTTGGTCACATTCCTAAATTTCTTACAATCAGGCAGGTTTGCAGCAATTGAACAAGCCTCCATTTGTAACATATTCACCTGGGAGATGGGGAAAAAAATCAAAATGGGGCCGAATTTCTTTTCTCCATGAAATCTACTTTCTAGCTGCATTGTTTATCAATCTGTTGTTTATCTTTACAGAAAATTCTCCACAGGTTTCTCTCTGTCTCTCTCTGTCTCTCTGGGTCCCTGTCTGTCACTCTCTCTCTCTCTCTCTCTCTCTCTCTCTCTCTCTCCCTCTCTCCTCAGTCTCCAGCGTTACTGTAACATATAATTACTCTGCAGACTTGCTGCCTGTTTCTATAACTTCAGGGGTTCAAAGAAACTGTCGGAGTGTGGAGGAGAGCATTGTGGGAGTTCCAGGTGGATTTCTCGATAATGAGTTAGCGCAGTAGTAGAGTTGAGAGTTTTAGTAATGGCTGGCTGCTAAGGCTCTTCCTGGGAGTTTAATGTAAAACAAACAGGGCCATGCTGACAGCCTGGGAAAAACAGATATTGCAGTTTTCCACCAACTCTTCAGGGCTCTTGCTGCCTCTCATTTAAACAGAAATTCAAAGAAGAATTTATATTCATGAAATTGCTCTGTGAATCCTAATTTAAGACATTTAAATTGCTCAAACATTACTCATAGTCTTTGACTTCAGTTTCTTAAATGTATAAAAATATTCCTGTCTTTCGTTTCATCTGGATTAAAATGATAAGGACAGAAAAACAGAACAGAAATAGTGAGGAAGACATAGTTTTGTTGGCAACAGGATTCCAGAAATAGGCAAAGAAATCTATATTTGACACTATAGGGTTGGCTTGTCTTGGTGCTGATGACCAGGAGCGCCCCGTGGGGGACCTGAATACACCACCCTGCTGCTTGTTACACACTCCAGTGCATGTATTATACATAACACACTGCGGGAATACAACTCTCAGAGGAATCATTTTTACTGAATCCTGTCCTCTCTGCCTCTCTACATATTTCTCCCACTTTCTGAATGACAAGTTTTGGAGGATAGAGGACGAGCAGCGGTGCAAAATGTAATGCAGAAATCATAGACAGAACACCCAACAGTAAGCTACAGCCACTCAAACCAATCAGCAGTCCTCACTTAGAGATACTCCCCCATAGATTCACACTGGCAAGCATCCAAAGTGAACTGCTACTATCTTTGCAGGCAGCCATAAAGAAAGCCGAGACCACTGAAAGGTAAGCCAAAGCATATTCTGCAAGCATACTGTGTATTGAGATATTCACTGTTTTCCATAAGTAACGCATCTCAGGGAGCAATGAAGCAGCCTACAGAGAAGAAACAGCAGAGGGGTGAAGATATAAACAATCTGGGCCTCAGCTTCTCTAGGTGGGAAGAAAGTTCCTGTAAGGAGCCTTTTTTCCGTTTAGTCGATCCAATGTCGACACGATAAACACAACTCCAGCGCAGCTTCAAAACGAAGCGAAAAAAGGCCAAATTCAAAAATTGAATTTGACAAAGATTTGATATTTTCAGCACGCTGACATTCAATTTCAATGTCACCTCCAGAGGGTGTGCACACACATGCAGATTGGAATATTTAAAAGAGGGCGATGAAGAAGAATGAGCGGTATAAATCAGTCTGGACGCAAGAGTCAAACGGCTGAACGGCATCAAACACTTCACCACTTTCTGAACTTACTCCCAGTCCACCTAAAAAAAATAAAAAAAGTCGCCAGGAGCAAAATGTGGAACAATTTTTGGATAGAGAGGCGAGGAACACGGACACCCAACCAATTTCTCCAAAGCTCTGTGGCAAAGTTGCTACAAAGCTGTTGGAGTCAAGTATGGAATTACACAGCCTGGATTTTTTGTACCTTGTCATATCACAGAGGTATAGATTTTTTTTATATTTATTGAAACATTTCAAAGTCAAAAGTTTTCATGATGAGAAAACTCAGTTTCTTGTGACATTATTGTTAATTAAATTCATACTTCCATCACTGAATATGCCCAAACTATATGAAAAAGAACAGAATCAAATAGCGTCTGATGTATTTTATGCTGGATTTTTTTCAGCTTAGTGATGTCTAAGACACAGTAACTACGAGGTGACAAGAGATATTTAACTTCTACTCCGAGATTTAAATTAATTCTTTGTATTCATTCTCTCTTTTATCATTTATCATCAGTTGGCAAGCGTGTGAAGATTCTTGTGGGGGGGATTTACTGTAATGAACTTATACAGTACAACACAGAACAACTCTCACAAGGGGGACGTCTGGAGATGTTATTGTGTTTAATTTAATAAGGTCAAACTAGAAGTGACAAACAAAGCGACTGTCGGTGATACACAGCTGAGGTGATGATGCTGCGTGTGATGCTATTTCGAGGATACATGTATGAAGAGCGGCGGAGGAGAATTCTCCAGAAAAAAAAGTGATAAATCCTGTTATTGCCCTCTTTTTTTGTTTCATACAGTCAGTCTCTGAGCAAAAAGATTAGAAGATTTTAAAGAAGTGCATAATCTTCTTTCACAGCTTATCAAAACTTTAATGATTTGGTGATAAAGAGCACAAAGTTAAGTAGCCGGTTAAGAGGATAACTCCCCAGTGCAGTCTAGTGATTAGTAGATGAGAATTGGGAGACTGAAAATCCGGGTTGCAAATCCCACTCCTGCCACTTATTCACTTTGAGGGAGAAGAAGCTCCATTTCAGCTTTGGGGGTATTGTCACGGGGTAATCATTTTTGAAAAGTGATAAATGGAGCCCCTTTTCCTTCACCCTTTGGAATCCAAAACACATCTTTATTTACGTATTTATTTTGCTGTGTCTCTCTGGTTAACACCCGTCAAGACCCAATTATAGCTGCAGAAGCCTTGTGCTTTCATGGGAAGTGAAGCTACAGACTGTAGTGTCAGAGCTGTATACAGTTTAAGCATCTTCTCAGACAATCTGCAACAAACCAGGCTCTCCACAGATCCATGTTGGGCTGTTTTTAATGAGGGTTCGCTTGGACACAATGCGGCAGATTGAGGAGTTTATCGTTATGACAGCGGGTCATTTGGGTTTTTGTGCTTTTAGGGTGAAGGCTGAATAAACAACATGGATTTTCTGACAGAAATGTTGTCCACTTATTTACATAAATCCATTTCTGGTGGGGCTTCTATGAATATGTCTGATTTATTAAAGATATACAGATAAAGCTCAGCTGAATTAGCGAGAGAACAAATGAAGCAAAATGGTAAGCCCATCTCCACTTGTGCTTTGCTCGCTATCTGCACCGAGATAGGGATTCACTTAGTATAAAAGAAAAAAAAGGGGCATTAATTACCTTGTGAAATCTAAAGACCATTAACTTTGTGTGTCAAGTGATGTTTCTCAGTTCCTAATCAGAGTTTTAGTGATATAAATTACTCTTTGGAGTAAAACAGATATGGTGTGTGTGTGTGTGTGTGTGTGTGTGTGTGTGTGTGTGTGTGTGTGTGTGTGTGTGTGTGTGTGTGTGTGTGTCCTTGCAGGCGCAATTATTTGTGTGTGTTTGTGACTTTGAGAAGCAAAAGGATAGCAAGAGAAAGAGAAAAAGTAAAAGAAGGACAGACGGAGAGAGAGACAGGCAGGAGTGGAGTGGATGGAGGATTGTCAGTGTCTTTGCGGCGGTGCTGTGGCGTGGTGTGTTGCGCTGCGGAGAGATAACAGGATGCCGGCGCTGCTTGCTTACCTTTGCTGTACACCACACAGTTGTTTTTGTTGTCTTCCGCTCCCTGCCAAGTCACATCCAGCAGCCACCTGGGGCCAGCGCTCAGCACCACCGGGACCGTGCTCTTCGTCTTCTGGACGGGGACAGATAACAAACACTAATCATTTGCTTATTTTGGTGATTAAAGAAACATTAATAACCACTGAGTTACGCTCTTCTGCTGCTCTGAATGGCCATAAACAGACAATTTCAGAAACTATACACCATGCAACTCAAGTCCAACCCAATCCCTTTTTTTTTAATTCTTTCTACAATGCTGAGAAGATTTGAGAATCAGGGCAGGTTTTGTGTGTATATGTGTGTGTGTGATGGCCTTCAGACAAAGGCTGTACAGTGGTTGGAGTGCTGACAAATGGGTGCAAGAGCCGGCTTTGTATCAAAAAGGAGGAATAATCATTCAGGATTGAACCCAATGATTCAGAATCAGATCTTTTAGATTAACAGGAACATCTAAGGTGTCTGGGAATTATGAAAAAAAAGAAAGAAAGA
Source organism: Centropristis striata (assembly GCF_030273125.1). Taxonomy (NCBI): domain Eukaryota; kingdom Metazoa; phylum Chordata; class Actinopteri; order Perciformes; family Serranidae; genus Centropristis; species Centropristis striata. Next base: position 28,885,358 of record NC_081524.1, read on the forward strand.
AAGAAAGGAAAAGGCTGGTGACTTTCAGAGGAGAAGGAAGCGAGTGTTCAGCGGTGAACTTTGGGCACATTGTGCCTCGCTATCGCCAGGATCTCACTATTTCCTGAAACAAGCAGGGAAGAATTTAAAGAATCAGTATCCATTTCAAAGGCCGATTGAGGTTAGAGTTTTTATAATATGCCGGAAAAATTATTCTGAATGTTGTAAGGTCATTTTTCTTCTCGGTCAGAGGTCAAGCGTGGAGTTTTATTTCTCGGAATGAAAAAATAAAACAGGGAGACAGAGTGCAACGTCCACACAATACACTCACATGGTGCAGTGTCACCACATTCGCTTGCTCTTATTCATCCTTATATGATTTTCTATTCTGTTTTATTTTGTTTTTCTTTTGAGTGTTGGCGGTGTTGAGTGTGTGTTGAGGGAGGGGGCTGGTAGAACGTCTCAGGCAGCTGGGTACAGTAGCCTATTACTCAAAGGCAAAATGTCAGTATTTCAAGGCCATTACTTTTGAACCCCGGGGCCCTCCTTCATTAGGATGTTACAGAAATAGTTTAGCTAAAAGAAAATGGGTTGGGGTGCAATCTCGACACTTCATTTCTTTTTCCATCTGAGGCAGGACACTGTCCATCTGCCTAATGCAACAGAAAAAAACACAAGTCCTCTCTCGTGCTTTTCACTTATTTCTCCCCCGCAAAAGGCAACAACCTTCAAGGATAAATGCAAATGTCACTTGAGCATGTTAAAGGTCTGAATTGGCACAGATATGCACAAGAGATGAGCACTGTGCTCCGGCAGTGCGCCTGCATGCCCCCTCCACCTCCTCCTCCTCCTTCTTCTCCAGCCACCCATTTCTCTTTCCATGAACTCTATCTACTCTAAGGCTGGAGGACAAACTGACTTTTTTTTTTTACAGAGCATTATTTACAAATAGCAAAGGCATCTCCGAAAGATGATAGCAATCTATTTGAATTTTGTCTGCAAATTAAGAATACAGGCACTAAATAAAGACAGATTCCGACGTATCTGTATATGTGTATATATAGCTGCACATTGGCAGGCGACACTGCCAAACTGATCAAACACAGACAGTAAATTGTGTCTGTTGATATTCTTATTCCTTCTCCTGGCATCTTCTTATCCCCGTCCTGGCAGCAGATGAGAGAGAGAGGACCTCTGTAATTTAAGTCATCCTCGATTTCACATTTCAAATTAGCCTCACAATAAAGTCTTCTATCTGGCTAACCTGAAAATCTCACACCCCTGTCAAAGGAGCAGAGCAGACCGGCCGATTGTTGCTAGGACGACTATCTGAAATGGGAATCAGATTAACCCTTCCTTAGATCTCCAGACTGGAGCCATCTCTTATTCAGCAGCGAAAGGCCTCTCTGCCGTCCCTCTGAGCCTCTGGGAATTCATGATATTCCAGCTGCTCTTAATGTAGCCAACAGGGACAAAACCCCACATTAACTAGACATCTTCCCACTGTTAGAAATGATTACACTATTGTTCCTTCGATAGAAACTTTAAATATTCTGACTATGCATAGTGTGTATTATTTTGATTAAATTGTCAATAACTATTTTCTTTGCTTCCTTTCTGTTGACAACAGAGCAGCAACAACCCATGACAGTTCCCCAGCGCAGATTTACATAATGCATCGATCGTGACAATGGTGGCCTATGTGCTTTGTAAGCATGCTGCATGTACCAGACGTCACACAGACAAAGAAATGCAACTGCAACACAACATATTTAGGATTAAGACACAAGCGGCATCAATGCAGGGAGGAGCGTCTGCAAATGCAAATGAAAACATTTGTACAACCGGATCAGTTGGCCTAAGTGGCTGAGGCCAGAAGAAATTCAGATTGACAGGCAGAAAATTTAGATTTCCCTGGAGCGAGGAGGCGAATGATGAACTGGTGTTAAAAAAAAACAACAACTCTTTTTTAAACAGAATAATCACACAAGCAGGGGATGTGACGTATGGAAGCTCTTTCCTGTTGATAAACAGGATACTGAGGGGTTTTGTTAAACGTGCTGACCCCTATTAGATAGGTAGATACGTCAGTTAAAAAAAATCTGTACATATGCAAATATATAAGTAGCTTATTCCAGTATTAATGTGGTGAAAAAAATACCACATTCTTAATAGATATTCAAATAGAGGGATATTAACAACAAGAAAATGTGTGTTTTGTTTATAGAGATACAGTATTTAATATCAGTTTACTGACTATCATCCCTGTCAGAGGCTGTAAAAACCTCCTGTGGCCTTCCTGTCTATGTAGTGTGTTATGGTTTATCCACCCTCTGCCTTCACTCCAGTGGTTTCAATACCCTGCCGCTATTTTTATTTTTTTCCTGAGCTCTGTTACCGTTCCTCGTGTAAGAGATACAGTGACCAAAACAGTGTAGTCAGCTAGGAAGTGATTACAAACTGATGCTCCAAATTCGCTATAAAATGAAAATCAATATTTCCACAAGTTGCTGCAACATAAAAGATAACCTTCATTGATTTTTCTAGACTTAGGCCTCTGTGATAAAATCTAATATAAATTTTCAGCCACACGGATTTGGATCAGAGCGGAGCAGAGGCTGAACGATAAGTTCCGTGCACATCTCTCAGAGTTGGATTTTTTTCCCTCCCCTTTCCCTCTTCCAAGGCAGGGCTGTACTATTTATAATTGGCCCTGTGTGAGCAAAAGCTTCTATCAGGAATCTGTTCTAATTTTTATTACTGAGAAGCTAAAGCCTGTTCCAGATAATTTGGAAATTTCAGGGGAATTGTGATAGAGCTGATGGCACAGCCGGACTGACTCCAGAAAGGAGCTAACCTGTAATAGCCTCTGTGGCTGCGCTGATTAAATGTTGCCATAGATGAAAGACCTGCCATCACCGCAATAAATTAACCAATCACACAAATCCCAAGTCGCTACTAATCCCTCCTTGATACCATGATCCTCTGATCAGCTGAAGGAGGTGAAGAAGAAAGTGGCTTGTGACACTCAGCCTTCCTCTAACTCCCTGCTTCCCTGTGTAAACAACAAGCTAATGATATCACCGCTGACCATTTCACCACCACTGGCTACTCTTAACCCGCTTCATGGTCAGGGCAGGTGAAATCGATACAAACCTTGGTGGGAATGATTATTTTCCTCATGGCTTTTTTTTTTTTCCTCCACCAAGGTCACTGACTGGCACTGTATCCGTCTTGATCCCACAGCTGCAGGATTTAGACAACTGAGAGATCAAAACCACTCTGTCTGAATATCTCAACACATTGGCTTTATACATCCTGCTTTCAACACCCACTCGGTATGAAGTACTGCCATTTTGAAACAAAAACACCAGTCAAATAATGGTATTAACATCTTTTGAATATTGCATGTTTTTCCTCCAATATAAAACTCGAATCCCTGATAAATACATTTAAGATTCTCCCCCCTACTTTACATTTGACCCTGTGTTAGCATCGCAAATAATTTTAAAGTGCCATGTCCTTTTCACACGATACTGGCGGTATAACAAAAAACAAGCTTATGTATGGGTTATGTCAAGTTTATATGTTCTCTGTTTCTAACATGGGAGTGAGGATAAAGGATTTGTACCTGTTTTACCAGTCAGTTTACAGCAGACAGCACACTCACACCTTGATAACGTCCATTGCAATTAGTTGTTCACTGCGATGAAACAAATTGCATGTGGTCAACTGGAAATTTCATTAAGGGAGATTTTCCTCTAGCCCTCGTTATCGCTCTGCGTATTAATATTTTCTTAGCCTCAAGGATGGATGGGTTGCAAGGGTCTTTTTTGTTGAATAAAACAGCCAACCTCACAGTCTGTGTTCTCCCACCGCTATCCATGCCAGGAAAAGCTGTGCATATGCTTAGTTAGGTGCTGCATGTTTTTCATTGCACCCTGAAATAAGATTCTCGGTCAACAGCCTACATAAAGTGAGAAATACCCTCATTTCTCAAGTCTGCTTTTGTGTCATTTCCTCCTCTTCTAAATGGCTATGGTTACATCTGCTGAAATGAAAAGATACCTACATAGTGCTTTCATTCCTTTTTCTCCCCCTCTCTCTAAGGCTATAGCATCTGCTATTGGGAGACTAAATAACAGAAATATGCAGGAATTGCACACTAATTCCCTTCAGAGATAGATCTTGGCTGGTGCCCTGTCATAAATCAGAGAATTTCGATATGAAATGAGGCAAGCTGCTCTAATCATTTCTGCATTTCAAATTGGATCACTGGCTCAATCGCTTGGCTTTTAAACTGCTTGCCTAAGAGCAAATGTGAGGTGGGAGATAATTCAGCTGAAATCTCTGCCTGCTCTGTGCAGCAGTTAGTTTACTGCTTGAGTGCAAGAGAATGCTTTTTTCTTCCCTTAGCCCATCTTTCTCTTTTCAACTTTGTTAAATTGACTTTTCATTTTAAAATCGATTAAATTGAGAGAGTCACTGCTGTTCCCGGAATCTTTAAAGGGACACCCATCACTGTGCGCATGTGCCTTTATTTGGCTGCTGCTATCATGGCGGCGCTATGGGGAATAAATATTTTCTCATTTAAATCACCTTTTATCCTGCTGACTGGACTGTAAGCATCAAAGTTCATGTGCTGCATTAGCTATTACTTATTTATCTCCATTGAAATGCTCACAGTGCTTGCATTTATATTGACGATGGGTGGCATTGCATGATGGCTGTATGTTCAGACAGAACGCAGTGGTAATGTGATTGGCTGCACACTGTTGATTAAGGAGCGATGCTAAATTATTAATCTAGAAATATTTATTTAAATGTTTGCGTTTATATTATTTTAGCTTATTTTAAAACTGAATGTGCTGCTTGCTAAATCAGGGAGCAGAAGAGAGAAGAATAGAGCTTGAGAAGGAGGGGGCTCCCGATCCTCTATACTCCATTCTTCAACACCTTCAGGCACATTGAGGTGCTCCAACTCTAAAGCCAAACAGTTTAGTGTAAGCTGTACCTGCCCTGAAGACAAGCAGCCCTGTCTCCTTTCCTTTACCATCCCCTCTTCTTCTATCATTTCTTTTCATATTTCTTTCCTTTAATTTATTTTACCATTCTTTTTTCTAAATTTCTTGCTTTCTCCTTACTATTCCTTTTTATTTCCCTTTCCTTCCTTTCTTTTCCCCTATATTTATTTTACTATTCCCTCCATTTACTGTCATTTCTTGCTATTCTCCCTCTTTCTTTTCCTTTATTTTACTACTCATTTTTTTCAACCCCTTTCTCCAGCCCTGCCTCCTTTCCTTTCCTTTCCTTTCATATTAATTTCCTTTCCTCTCTTTTTACTATTCCTTTCCTTTCCTTCTTTTCATTCTCCTATAAGTCTTTTACTCTTCCCTTCCATTCCGATAATTTATTTTGCTATTCCTTTGCTTTCCTTTGTTTCCTTTCCTATCTTGTTCTTTCCGATCATGTCCTTTGCTTTGACATGCTTCCCCTTCCTTCCTCTCTTTCCTATTCATTTTTCCCTTCCTTCCCTTTTTAATCCCTTCCTTCCCTCTCCTCCCATCCTCTTCCATCTCTTCTTTTCCTTCCCCTCCTCAGCCCTTCAGCATCATGCAACAATGTCCCCAACTTTCTTTGTAGTGTAGAGAATGTTTAATTCAGCTTCACACATAAATGCGTATGTACTTGTGTAACTATGTATAATGCGTATGTCCTGAGAACTATTTGAAGTTGTAAACAAGAGAAAGCTGAATTTGTAATGCATGTGCTCCAGGACTTAATCATATACACACGTGTATGTCTTGTGTTTGGCTTTGGTCAGGGGACAGAACATCCCTGTCGCTTCACTACTCACTGTTTGAATTACTCGAAATTTCCCATTTGAATTCAATTGGGAAGGACTTGTTTGATCTTTTGCATGTAAGTTAGGGCTGACTCCCCAAGCAGGGAGAAGCAGTGTGAGGGAACATAATAGGGAACCCGGAGCCAGTAATGTTCACCTGTATGGATATTACCATGGCCCCTGGGGGTCAAGGTGGCAGGTGGCATATTCTCTGGACAGAACCACTCTTTCTCTGTAGGGAATAAACATGCGGATGGGGGATTTCTTCAAAGAGGAAGAAAGGGAACTCAAGAGTCAATCAGTCAATGGGGTCACAACAAATCCCTGCTCTCATAACCACACATGGAAGACTAGGATCAGTCAGAGGCAGTAAATAAAGACAAACAATAAAATAGCAGGCATGATGCTTGAATAAAGCCCCTGACTTTAGATAAACCTCTGTGCCCCCCTTTAGGTATTGGATTTTAATATTCTTTTGAACTCCCCTCTCTTCTCTGGTGGAGTTATAAGTTTCACGATGCATGAGAAAAGCATCTACTGTATATGATTTTATATTTCCCTCTCAGTCTGTGCATTCAGAAAGTGAGCTCTCTCCATATCAAAGTGTACAGAATCATACTTACAATAAACACAGTGCAAAGAAGACAAATTAAAAAATCATTTGAGAGGAAAAACTAACAAACTGAACAAAGGTGTGCGTGATTTGCATACCACCTGATCATCTACATATTGCTGCAGTATTCAATAGTTTGATCCTTGGGTGCACTTCAGAGAAATGGGGTCTGGCTAAATCCACCGTAAAAGACCAACAATATTTACACCAAGTTAAGTAAATAAGATAAAGATGGTGAACTTGCCCCTCACTAAATGCATTAGACGTGAACTCTCTTATCAGAGTCTCAGCACACTGACTGTTAAAAGATGGGTTTCTCGAGCTGGAAATGGTCTTTGTTACCCAATTAGTTTGCTGACGACCCCGTGGTATAATATTCCTGCTTTGACAGCCTCATACACATCCATCTAATGAGGTGCTGCCGGACCACCAGGGAGCGAATGAACACTGTCCAGACCTTCATCTCCTCCAGCACCTATCAGCTTTCTTATCTTCAATGCTAACCTTTTTTTGTTTTGTTTTGTCAGAAGACTTGATTTTTCCTGCGTTCTTGTTCATATGTCTGGAGTCATTTTGACAGGGCTTTGTCTTTGGTAGGCCCCGAGCCAACTAGGCTGAGGATCAGAGGGCTAAGGCCAGGACAGGGGACAGCGAGGACTTATCAAGGTCTACCAGCAGGGGTTTGCCTCCCTGTAGGCTGGCTGTCCTTCTTTCTCTGAAGGAGGTGAAGCAAGTCTCTGTGCTTCTACACTTCCCTCACTAATGTGACAATGTGAAGAGAGGAGGGGAAATTGCTGAATTTCTCAGAGTGACAATGCTTATGTAGAAGCTCTTAGCTGTAAATAATATATGATTTTGGAGATGTCATAACATCTCATTTGCTCACTTACTTACCAGCAGCAACTCATGAAGAACTCAAAATTTAAACTTTAAAACCTCCTTAAAACTTCTGAATATTCTTTCCGCTTTTTATCTTTTATTTTTTATTTTTTAAAGGGGTAGGGATGGAGGACAGAGCCAGTCAACAGATGCCACATAGAAGTAATGCTCATCATCTGAAAACTGGGAACCTGAAGATTAATTAGAGATGCAGCTCAGCATTGTGTGTCAAGTTGTTACTTTCAAATCAGAAATAAAAATGAATACATTAATTAACAGTGAATTAATATAAATTGTGAAAGTGTACAAGCGCTGAGAACATTATGATGGGAGTATATATGAGACCTTTCCATGCTTCATTTTAGTCTCATACTGTATTTTGTTGCAGCAACAGATTTGGAAATAAATCTGACTCTTTTAGACCACTATAAAATTGATAGAAAAATCCATATTGCGATTTAGTTTAAAAAGCTTTTGACATTTGGGATATTTCTGATAGAAAAGCATTTTTGACTACTGGATGGCAACCACTTCTGTTCTGAAAAAACTGCTGAAAAACTCCTTATTATTGATATACCTTTCATTAAATGGTTACTATGGAGGCTAACATCATCACACATGAATAAAATTGGGTTCATTGAATCTGCAAGATTCTCGGCTTTCCAGTCATACCCAATTAATGCAATTCCAAGACTGTTTAGAGACCCTGGTATGCAGAAATATTCAACACAACAGATGGAAATAACACACTTGTACTGCATGGTTTTAAAGTGGACATGTCTACAAAGGGAGAATTTTGAGGACCCATAGAACCCTTTTTTATTCAGATATCTGGAGGTCAAGGGACCCCTTCGAAAATGGCAATGTCAGTTTTTCCCTCGCCAAAATTTAGACTAACTTTGGAGAGTTATTCAGGCCCCTCTCTGAAAAGAGAGCATGACCTAGTTGGTACCGAGGGATCCTAGGACTACTTGTTTCATATAATACCAATATTCTCTGTAGCACTTAGACCACTACAGCAGGTCAGCCGAATCTGGTGTAACTTTTAGTCCAGCAGCTTTATATTCTACAATCACAGCCATTAAAGAGATTGGTCAGCCATCTACAACTACAGCTAAACCCCGCTCTGAACTCACTTTGGCTGGAATACCAAGAGGACTATCAGGGGCTCGCAAATGGAAACAATCGAGGATTATCTGCAGCACTTTTCAAGAAAGTTGTTTCAACATATCACAAGTACAGCCATGACAGTGACAGATGGCAAAGCAGCTGGCACCACTCAACTTTGTTTCACTTTTCTTTCTCTTTGCTTCTTCTTCTTCCTCTTGCGCCTTTGCTGCAATAGAGGTCTGTTGTGTATTGAAGTGTTGGATAATCATTCATTTGGGAAGACATATTGCGTACTGTAAAACAAGACGATATGTGTGAAGCCAGGGAGTTGTGAGCTTGGCTATTGTTGCTTGTCAGACTAACATTCTGCACAGACTGAAACCTAGCTCTCCTTATTTGTTTGTAAGGTATATCGCCGCTAAAGAAGCATCTCCCCAAATCTGCTGCGAGCGAGCAGTCATTCAAATTCAGGAAACTCTTGAGATAAGTGTGTAAGTGATAGCGTGTGACTTGTTTAAGTGTTGTGCTATCCCAAATGGAACAGTTGTTCATGAATGTTAATGTTCATATCAAGCTGTTTGTGTGTGTTTCCGACGTACAGAAAACATAAGCATGCAGATACTACATCTCTTCAGTTTGACAGTTTGCTATCCACACTGTCGCTCCCTGATGGGCCACTGGCAGACAGCAAACACCCAGAGACTTGTGAGTGGGACAGGGACACCCAACTCAACCCTCTAGCCCTGCGGGTGTGAAGAGTGGACCCCCAGGACCTGGAGCCTCACTGGGGCTTTCAGTCATCACCCGTCTTGCTCTTCTGCTGCAGACCAATGACTGAAAACACTGCTGCCGGAAGACAGCTGCTTGTCTATCTATTACAGTAGAATGTCCGCATCTTCAGTGTCTGTGAGGATGGAGTAATCTCATTACAGCAGCATGAGCAATGTTGCCTTAGTTTCATCTTATCTACATCTACCTGCTATAGAAATAGAAACAGATAATAAATATATTACTGAATAAAGGCATTAAAGCTTATTTAACTTATCTCAGGAATGTAAATATTAGCTGTGTTTCATTGTAATTGCATTTTCACAATATAAATCTGTGTGCAATCTATCCGATTGCACACAGATAATTTGGATAGAAATCTGCTTCATTATTTTACAAAAAACAGGAGAAACATAGGTGCAAGAAGTACTCATCCTTTACTTTACTTTAAACTAGCAATAAAATAATTAAAATAAAATACTCAATGACATGATATATTTTTTTTTTTACTTCTGACTTTATTCATTAAAATTATAAGGTTTAAATGGGGCATAATGTGGTCCTTCTCATGCTCATACTTGTGCTTTGGGTTTCAATTAGAACATGTTTACATGATTTAATTTTCAAAAAAATGAATTATTTTTGTTAAACAATCTTTCTGAATAAACCTGCCCCCCCCAGAAAAAGGCCAGTCTGCTCTGATTGGTCACGTTCTATCAATATATAGCTAACCTTACAGGACTGTGTGCATTTCTCTAAGGATATTCCTACAGTATTTATGAAGCACCTAGACCTACTTTATCATCAAGAAATACATGCAGACCTTAGTTTTTATAATCTGAGACCTTTAGGTTTAATTTATATTATTACATTGGATTTTAAAAGTTCATAATTTGTTTTTTTAATTTCATATCTGCAAAGTATCCAGTAACAGTAGCTGTCTCATAAATATAAAAAGTGTGATATTTCCCCCTGAAATGTAGTACTGTAGAAGTATAAAGTAGCATAAAGGTGCCTTTAATTTGGGTGTGAAGGGAGTGAAATGAGATAGAAAAAAAATACTGTCAGTGTTTGATTTGTTTATCTTGTATTTTGAAGAGATAAAGAGAAAAGCTTTGATCCCTGTGATATGAGAAGAGGGATCTATGAAAAATCTGGTTTCAATTTAGAATATTGCGACTATCCCTCCCACCCATGGTTTAAGTTTCTTTTGCTGTCATTATAAGAAGAAAATAATGTATTCATAGATACGAATCCTACACTTACTGCTCAAAAATCATTACAACAGTGAACAGTGAATTATGCTTCAAATTGCCCCCATCTTTATATTTGTGTCGATCTAGTCACTGTATCCTTAACATGTAGAAACCATGCAGCCATTACAGTGAGCACAAAGCAAATCAGTGAGTCCTGCTCTGCTTATCAGGGGACCTGCCATATCAGTTTGGGTAGTTGTGTTGTGATGTAAGGACAGCAAAATGTCAGGTTCACTTGTAGATCAAGTCAACCATGCATTATCTCTCAAACAGTGGAGCTTGGCTGTGGCCATAATAGCTCTGACTAGCTGACTGACTGAGTGCTTCACGGCTAATACATGGAGCTGTGGGCGGCAATGAGTTCCAGCCATGCACACAGAACTTTGAAAGTGCCGGCTTGGGAAATAAATGTATATAGCAATAAAAAAACAATGGAAGAGTTCTTTTTTTTCTGCACTCCATTATCCGTCTGACTCACAAACAGACATCAATGTCATGTCGATGTGTGTTTAAAAGCCCAGATTTAAAGGGCTACTTCAATAGAATTGCTTAGATGTCTCCCCTCTTTTCATGTAAGAACATGAAAACCATCGATAATGCCATCGATAAATATATGGATGACACTGAGTAAGGGGAAGCAGGCCAGATAATTACCATTTTACCCATCTGAAGAGACCCCAGCCCTGATATTGGTTTAAACCCAAGAAATAATTGATGCATGCAATCACAAATTGGTTCTCCGCCTAAAATTTGGGCCCATTATTTCATTAGATGAAGCCACATTCTTTGTGCCAAAATTATTTGTGTGTCCAACACAGAAATTCAAATCCTGTTAGTCCTGATAATGTCTGGCGTTTTCTAACCATATCCGAGACAGTGTGACTTACAGATAGAAAGCACAGGCCACCTTTAAATGCAAACATAAATCAAAATGTTTGAAAATGATTTTTTTATTTTAATGGTTTGTTTGTTTGTTTATGTGCATGTGCATGCATATTTCAGAATGTGTATGTGTGTGTGTGTGTGTGTGTCATTTAGCAGCTATGCTACAGAGAGGCCCTATCCTGGGGTGCCTTCTTGCATATGTAATTGGATGTTACTGTAAATAATTGCCTGGGCATGTGCCAGTGTGATGATGGTGATGATTTGTGTGTGTGTCGGCTCATGTGTGACTGTATGTGTGTAGAACATGTGTGCATCGTTCTGTACATGTGTGTGTGTGTGTGTGTGTGTGTGTGTGTATGTGTGTATGTGTGTGTGTGCGAGCGCATCTGCCCCATCCGTACTCCACTCTCAAGTCCCACTGATTCTCCTTTCCAGCCATGTTGAATCCTCTTTTCCTTATCAGGCGAGCCCAGGCCTGCATCAGGCTCTCCTTGCTATGACAGAGGCTACAACAATAGGCCTGCGATACCGCTGCTTAGCGCTGCGTTTCGGAGGGGAAACCTGCCACGGGCGCAGATTAACTACAACACACACACACACAAAATAGATTGCAGCCTCCAAAACAAAACATTTTTCAGAATGCCTCCTCTTGATTAATGAAGCAATGACAAGAAGAAAAATATAATTTCTGAAACAGAAAAATCCGCCACCACTTGTTAAAGTTTAGGGGTAGCTAACAATAAACATATTGGAGGGAGAGGGTGGGCAAAAGGGGTTGAGATAAATGGCTTGAGTGATGGGCTGAATAATTTCTGGAGCATTTTTTGGTTGCACAGGCCCATATTCCTACCCTTGTACTAAATTACACAATAATCACACTCCATCGGTTGACAGCCTCTGCCTCTCTCTGTCCCAGGTGAAAATTAGGACAGTATCTTGACATTTTCGCTCTTCTGTAGTCTACAAGCTAAAGCTCTCTGTTCACAGCCAAAAACAGTCTGCACATGCACGCTGAGGCGCTCTCACATGCCCTCCCACACATACACAGACACACCGGTATGACCCAAAACACACACCTAAGTGCATCTACACACAAATACGCAGACACACTGTGCACATGGCCATTTAATAAGTCTGTTCTCATTCAAATTTTAGCAGAAAATATGGATTCTATACCCTCTGTTAGTGTGAGTCGATTTTAAAGAATCTTGCACTTGAAATCTTGTATCATAAATGACAGAATTAGACAAAAATCCTAACACAAGATCTTTTCACAAGTGTTTTCCTGAATATTCCATGTAACCTGAAGAGTTCACATAAAACTGATAAAAGTAATTTAAAAAAAACAATAAACCAACAGTAAATTGTTTACCTTTAAAATAATATTTATAACAATACTCATACATCATTTAGGAAAATATTAAAAAAATTAAGACAAACCAACAGCAGTTTGATTGATATGTACTGGACTGTACAACAACAACAAAAATCTGCGCTTGCAATTAAACTCTTCATATATATTCACAACATATAACACAGTATTATTATGCCTACGATGACTTTTGATTCAAAGGTAATACTGTGATATCATGCAAAGACTAGACTGGTTATTACCTTATTAGCCTACAGCGCTTATTGACTTTTATTATGCCCTTGCAACCGTCCAAACCACTGCCTTTGTTTCAAGACCCCTGTATGACAGAGAGATTACAGAAGTAGAATTGTTTTATCATAAACCTATATGCTCACAGCAAATTCAGCTCACATACAACAAGTATATTAAGATAGAGGACAAGATAATAAAATGCCTGCTAGATCTTAATCTGGAATTAAGCAAGTCTTATGCATTACAATTACCATGTAATTTGCACTAAAAGGCCCTGAAAACACATACAGACCACAATTGTATTGAATCCAGACTCATTACAGTGCACCTTGACTAAGCCCCAGTAATTAGCATTGGTAAGGCATTGTACAAGAGGCGGCAACACCCTCATCAACACACATTTACAACAGAGCTCTAAATCTGCTGCTCATTAATAGCTTGCCTCCCAATCAATTATTAACACCTACAATGGAAGCCAGGCTCACCGGGGCCAGGCCTCTTACTCCAGGCAAACCGTGGGCCACCTTCTCCTCCCGGTTCTGTCCAGCATAGGTAATTACCGCTTTTAAAGACACCTGCTACTCAATAGCTTCGACCCAGACTGTTAATTTAGCCCCTCGATTGCAGACATTTATGTCTGAGTGTCACTATTAATTTGCGTTAATTTGGAGAGTGTGAGGAAGCCGGGCGGAGGCGTTGTCGGCAGCCGGCTGAATGTGCTCGTCGCTCACCTGCGCCGGGGCTGCGGCTGTAATTGGAGTCTAATGGTCTGATTGATCAGTGAGAGAAGTGAGGGATGAGACGGCACTCTGGCAGCTCCATCAGTCAGACGGAGAGGAGAGGAGGAGGAAGAGGGACAGAGCAGAGAAAGCGGCTGACAACAGCAGCACAACTCTGGGTTTTTATTCTTCCTGCATTTTTTACACTATCTTATTTTTTTTGTCTTGCTGCCTCTTCTCTCCTGCTCACCTTTGCCTCACTTGCTACAAAATGCTCTAACCTGGCCCAGTTTCTTAATTTGCAGTTCAGACTCTGGTCTCTGTGTTTCAATCTAGGTGAAAGCTTTCTGTCTCTACACCATGTAAGCAGCCTTGGGTACATCTTGTCTTTTATTGTCTTAAAAAATATACAGAAACTAGTTCTGTATGGTATGATTGCTAACACCTCCAATGACACAAATATCCATAATTAATTATAAACATACTTATAATGGATTACAATCTGCTTATATCACTGCATATATATATATATATATATATATATATACACACACACTTTTATAATGAGTACAAGTATCATAATATTTCATAATAGCTGCTTATTTACACATTGTTTTGCATCGATCATAGTGTATCATAGTTGTTATAGATTATAATGTTTTTGCAATGCATTACATTATAAGTATGTTGATAATGCATTATAGACATGGTATTGCAAAAACAATGTCAGTGATTGACCAGCAGTTATGAAGTACAATGACTATGTTTACGAGTTTCTATAAATAATAATGATGATATGGTGTTCAAGCAGATTGTATTGCATTACAAGTATGTTTGCCATGTATTTTAGACATGGGCTTGCAAAAACAATGTCAGTGAGAGAGAAACCAGCAAATCAAAAAAAGTTGGGATGCTGTCTAAAACATAAATAACAACAGAATGCATTAAATTCAGTGTGTATTTACAAAAACAAAAGTTTATCAGTTTAAACATAAATTATAGTGTTTGTACAGTTTTCTTGTATGTCAAAAAAAAAGATTAGCATTTTATCGTTTTCTGTTTTATTTATATTTTAGACACTGTCCTAACTTTATTTTAATTGAGGTTGTATTAAGTATTACGACGCATTACATTATAATGCATTATAATTATTTATGAGTTCTTAGAACCATAATAATACAGTGCTATAAGCAGATCATAGTGCAATATATTTTAAGAATATTTTCAATGTATTATAGATGTGAGGTTCATAGAAAGTGTTTAATCCACATGTGATCTAAGAATGATAAAGAATGTATACAAATACCACAGTAAGGCCAGGCATATGAGCTGTCCAATACAGCGCAATGTGTGTTAACAGGTCTGTAACAGCAATAACTATAACTCCAGTGCCTCATGCCAAGCTGAGCCCCTGGGGTCTACAGACCTGCCACGGCCGACCCATCAGCTGTGAAATCTGCTTTCCTCTTTGATAAACGGTCGAGATGTGACCCTATCTCTGTCCTGCAGATGCCCAGATTTCCTGTCATGCTTTTTCCCCTCTGTTTTTTCCTGCTTCCTCTCTCCATCCCCCCCTCTTGCTCTCTTTTCATTCTTTCTTTTTCAAGCTTTATACCTCTCTTTCCAGGCCTGTCTGGACACCCACATGTAACGCTCCACTCGCTGTTCTTTCTCAGCATCATCCATCACTCCGGTCAGCTACTGAGGCCTGTCGTCCACCAGCAGCCAGCCCACATCAGCTCCCACGTCACAGCACATATAGCTAGGCCAGCTCCTGCTCCCATTTGCTGCCTCTAGGGACCAGTAACCCTTCCTTTCTATCCTTACCCACAGGACTACTCCCCAGCCAGACCCAGCATACTCTGCTCCTAAATGGCTCTGCTTGTGCCAAAGTGCTGCTCATGTCCAGTTTAATGCAAAAGCTGCTTAAATTCACTGTATTTTCATTATTTACTGTAAGCCACTTTAAGGAGTCATTACACTTTAGTCCCTCTCTGGGCTTGATGCCAAGGATTGAGAAAGGGACCTATGCACCGTACGTGGCGGCTCGACAAAAATAGCTTGACCTCTAAAAAGTAATATCTTAAATGACGTGTCTGGATGAAGGGATAAAATATGTTTGATTTCAAAGAGGGCATATCAATATCTCAGCAGCAGGTCATGTGTTTCAGGCATGAGAGAGGTGTCACTCCTGCCATATACCTGGCTGCCTTCGGGTAATTCATTCACCTCTATGGTTTCAAAAAATCTAAGAGAGTAAAAGGAGATTTAATAGTCTGTGGAGGTCACACTTCATAAGAATGACTGAGAGTGCCTCCTAGCTGAGGTAGAGACCCATGAAGCAATGAGCCTTTATTTCTACCTCAAACGCTTTCTACCGCCTTCTGACCCTGCTCTGCAGCACCGGCCGCCCTGACATGCATCAAAACTAGCCAGATTTTTTTTCTTCTTCTTTCTCTCCCCACACTCACATTTGTTATTTCAACTTTTCCCTCTTTCCCTCTCCAGGTGAGGCATCAGGGTTTGTTCCCGTCTTGATGTGTCAGTGTTTGAAGATTTGCACAACTCCCTCGCCTCCCACTGAAATAACTGAGATAAATGCAGCACCATATTACGGATGTTGCCAACGGCTGCATGTTTAACAAGGCAACAACTCAATAAGTGGAGGTAAGATTTTAAAAAAAGCAAAAAACTATGCTACTGTAAATGAGACGACTCCCCCGTGATGTGCAAAAAATACTGGAATTGACTGATATTTTCTGGCTTATTCTGCATCTAAATAACAAAGTAAAAAGTTACACTGAAAAGGAGGCTCAATAAAACAAAACATGCCAGCTGGGTTGACCTAGCCTTTAATGAGAGATAGTGAGAAGCTGCTAACAGCCAGTACCCCATTTGAGAGATGAAACTTAGGAGTGAAGGAGGGCAAGCAGCAAAGCATTGAGAGGGCCCCCAGGAGAATAGACACACATGAGATCCTTAAAGGCAATATGCCAAAGCTTCTTCCTCGGCTTTTAATTGCGAGGGAGGTTTGGCATATTCTGTAACCCCTCCACAGCCTATTACAGGTGATGACCAGCACCTGCACACTTAAAAAAAAAGAAAGAAAGAAAACCTGAGTCTGGAAAGTAGCAAATTCCTCAGAGGGCACTTAGTTAAGAATGAATCACTCTTGCCAAGAGCAACAATCAGTTTATGCATCTAGTCCAGCAGGTAGTTTGATGAATTTGTAAAGTTTGTATCTACAAAAAGCACACAAGCAACAAATAACTCCCAAAGATCATTTATATGACATCACTTGGTGAGTCTGCGGGTCATTTGAGGGACAGTTGAAGGTTGGTATTGGATGCCTTTCAGGGAAATTCATGCAGAGATTGCTGGAGAAATATATGGAGTGTGTTACTTTGGAAGGCAACTTGAGGTGTTGCTCTGTCAAATCACTTTTCCGCCCAAGGATAACTGACTTTACCCTGAGAGAAGCCATATTTCATGGCTATAATACCGCCTGAGTTATTGAAAGCCACTGATGACTTCAAAACCACGAGGGAAGCTTAGAAAACAGTCGAAACCGCTGCAAAAATGATTTAGTAAAGTTGTGCGTTTAAGGAATCTGGGAAAACGGGGGGAGGGCCTCTGAGTCCAAAATCCTCATGGACTATTCCTTATGTTTCTTAACAGGATGAATGCAAGCTTGGTTACAATTCTAATAAGAATTTCTTAATTAATCCAAATGCAGAATGAAATATCAAACCCGTGGAGGGCTTGTCACTCCACCAGAGCAGCAGGTCAACACATGCCTCTACTGGGATCTTTGAAACAAGAGATATAAAGCTGCTGTGTGCACGGGTGCACTGTAACATCAAAAATAATGGATTGTGACTTCATTCAATTGAAGCCTGGACTGAGCTCAAAATCCACCAATTAAAGTGTTTTGTAATAAAATATGCAGATTAAATGGTTAAAATGGATGCACTTCAAAAGCTTCTGTTGGGGGCCAGTTGGATCCCAGAAGGTCCACCTCAATAGGTTTGAATGTCATGGGAATTGCCATTAATATGGTCTTTAGATGTAGGACTTTCTGGTAATCATGTTTCCATGCTGCTAAATGCAAAGTTTGACCAAAAGTGATTTCACTATAGGTTTTAATGTTCTCTTAAGTCCAAACAACAAACACTTTTAATAAGGCATACTGTATAAAGTGGTTAAACGTTGTAATAGGTGATTCCATAATGGTTGATAAATCCAATATTTATATTTTATATATGTGAAGCAATCATTAATAAAGACGTCATGTGGCTCTCAGTTAGTGAAACGGTATTTGACTGGTTTTTAGCCTCCTCTACTGTAAAAGGGTTTTCTTTGTCTTTTTTAGTCATCATGTATAACCCACTAATGCTAGTTTGACCACTTGTGCTTCAGAGCATCCAAAGCAAAATCCATTTCTAAAAAACACTCTTCTTCGTGCGCAGTGATATGGTTTGCTGATGTAGTTTGGTAATAAGAAAATAGTTCTGAAAGGAAACTGCTCACATCAAGGTCTGTGGATTACCTTGTGACAGGTCATGACTATTAAATAAAAAATAGTTTTTTGGTGCTTTGAGCTCCACAAGCTGTGTGCCATATAGCTCTAATATGTTGGAGAGTACAAACCAAGCCTGAGATCCTTTAGAGGTGACTTTTTGGCGAGAGTCGAAGCTAAAGACAAGTGGTTATCATCTACTTTCTGTTCCACCCCAAACCTCTGGAGGATGTGCTGTCTGTCCTCTTACAGCTAATTTTATTTACTTCAGCTCCCTATTGTTTCCTTTATTTTTATCAAGTCATTTGCAATCTTTGTGTTTTTAGCCTGTTTTGTTTTGTTTGATTTATATTGCATAGTGGTACCCATATATTCAGAACGACACAGTAGTGGACTAAAACAAGGACATACCAGTGCGGTGCTGTCAGTGCTCATCTCGATCTTCCCCTCGAAGGGTCCCCATGTTGTCCCCACAGGGAGCTGCTGCCGGCTGTGGATCCGACGCTCGCCATCTTTAAGGAACGCATCCAGCTCTCCTAAAAACACACCAGAACCCAAAGCAGTCAGCCGCAGTGCTCTATATAGCACACAAGTTCCACATCAAATCACAGTGACGTTCATTCTTTGTCCTTTCCCCTCAAACCTACATGTGCTATCACATTATTGCCTCAAAGCCCCGCAGTAAACAGTGAAGGTTAAAGCCAAGCTTTTTCAAAATGGATAAGCAAATCAAGCGAGCATCCATCTGATGGTGTTCCTCAGACACATGGCGCGCTAACCTTACTTGAAAGGTGTCTTGTGTTGAGATAATCTCTGTGAGACAGTGCAGGCTCGCTGGCTGGCGAGAGCAGCTAGTGGCAGGCCTATTTCTGTTGCTCCAGGAAGACTGGGCCCTTGTTAGTGCTGTGTAGAGCTCCAGTTAATTAACAGTGAAACCGGATAGCACTGTTAGAACTACCGGTGCTCACCTCGCTGTCACCCCCCCACTATCATACGTCTTAGATTCAGTGTACTTTTTCGAGATGGTGATTAATCAAATAGTTATGATAAACCCCATGGCAGGCCGTGACATAGTTTACCAGAGAGGATGTTTCCCTGTGTGTATGTGTGTGGGTGTACTTGTACATCCAGCTTTGTGAGGACCAATGAGTTTTAGACTGAAAAAGTGGACCCAAACTAATTAATACATGGTGTAATTAAAGAACTCAAAGTCCTTTAAAGGTCAGTGGTTGTGAACTAGCCATATAAGTGCGTGGAGTGGGAGGTTGCAAACTGTTAAATCTATAGACATGCAATAAATACTGATAAAAACATTACATACAAGGTAAAATGTAGGGCCTGTACACACAGTACTTGTACATTCAGCTTTATGAGGACCAGTGTTTTAGACATTTTGGCAGGTCCTCTACTTCAAAAGTCTGGCTGATGGTACAGACTTGGTTTAAAGGTTTAGATTAGAATTAGGTTTGGGTTTGGGTTAGAGTAAGGGCTAGGTAAGGGAATTAGTTGTGATGGTTAATGTTAGAGTAAAGGGCTAGGGAATGCACCATGCCAGTGAGGGTCCTCAAAGGTATAGCAGTACAGGGATGTGACTTTCAAAGGGAAAGTTCTCAACTGGAAATTTCCGACTAGTTGCCTTGACAACCCTGAAAAGTCTTGTAAGAGGAACTGTAATGATTTAGACAACTATAGCTACAACTTATATCTTATTTTATAAAAGTTTTGGATAGAAGAAAGTCTTCAAACTCAAACAAAGGACATTTTATCAGAACTGAGTCTTTCATTTTGTGTGACCATTTGGTCATTGGACCAATCTCTTGAAGGTCAGATAGCCTCCAACAGAAAGATCGACACTTTAGCAGAAATCCAACCTGCCAACTATATATGATCTAACCAGGCAAAGAATCTTAATGTATTATTATTCAAACAAACTCTACATGAGTTGTTAACATTGTGTCGTTTAACCTATTTGTTCACACATGTGGCTAATAGGTATTCAGGGCATTCGGTTCATGTTGAATGGACTGAAGTGATCACTGAACTTTCTGATGCGCATGTGGTATAATGACCTATTCAGCCCTGTTCTACTGTGTAAATATCAGCCGTGTATCTGCCGCACGCTATTGTGTCCGTCTGTTGTGCTAATATGGAAATGTGCGCTTATGTGCTCCTTTGCATGCATAAACACGATCAAAACATCAGACTAGTGTTATTACCCGCTACAAATAACACCTTGCTGATCATACTGTACTTATTGGTGGTGGTCACTCCGGCAACAATAAAAAGCTTAATGTCAAACATAATAAAAAAATGTACTTGTTTGACCAAATCTCTAAAAAAAAAAATCTCTAAAACATTAAGTTATATTTTAGAGACAATACAGGCATAGTTTAAAAAGAAGCTCAAAAACAATATAATATCAAGACAGCTTTTTCTTCTTTCTTTCACTGTCTTCCCTCCTGTGTTCCTGCTGTTGCATGCTGTCTTCCTGGTGCTGCAGTGGAAGGTGGGTAAGCTCATTACAGAGAAATAATTAAACATTGGTGCACAGCTGGTCGTCATCACTGAGAGCAACAGCCACCGCTTGATGCATTCTGTTTGTCCTCAGATAAGACCCACGGCCTTTAACCGCTTGGATGCAAGTTCCTGTTTAGCCCCGCTTGACAAACAGCACAAGCCATTCCCAGCCAACGATTCTGATTCCTTTTCCTTTTCCTTTTCCCTTTACCCTTTCTTTCTTTTCTTTTTTTTGGGGGTGGGATGCTTGGAGTAAAAAGGGGGTAATGGGTAGTGTAGGTGCAAGAAGGGGGAGAAACAGGGGTACGATTCAATTTGTGCAGTTTGTGGTCCACCATGTTTAGGTGCCAGTTGTGTGCATCTCACACCAAATGTTGCCTGAGGACCTTGGCTCACAGATGGCTTGTCACATCTGTTGCAGATACTGGTGGAAGATCTCCACAAAAACACCCGTGGATGAATAATGAGTTCCCTTCATGCACTGTCTGTATGTTCTCTATGAGCATTTACAGGTTTAGTAATATTGCAAAAATATACTGACAGATGTGTTCTGTTATCAACTGGGCAACTGACAATTTTTATAATTATGGCTGCAAAATCTCTTGATGTCAAAGTGATAATTCAATTTCTCACAAGCCCCCAAATCCCAACTCTATTACAAATAAATTTTGTACAAATACAGAAGTCACAGTGTTTAACCCGTCAAACCGCAAACGACAGACTGAACCAAGAGGAAAGCTCATAATGGGTTATTAGGAGATTTAACAAACCCAGCGCCTGTGTTCTCTCTTCAACGTTCCTCATCATCCAATTCTCAAATGCCACACACTTGGCAAAACAGAGCTCATGATGTGGCTCAAGAGCTGTACCCCCTCCTCCAAATCCCAACCAACCCTTCTCCACCACCTTCACCCTCTACACCCCCTCAACCACCACCTACCCCCTACGCCCCACCCCTCCCTCGATAAGATCATCATCTGTCGCTAGACTCTAGGGTCTGTTCCTGCACTCCACAGATACTTGGCAGACCAATGAATGTCCCTTTGTGTGGAGAGATCCTCCTCAGATAGCACCCAAGATGCTCCACGCTGGCATCTGTTTGTTTTTAAAAAAAAATGTGTGTATGTGTGTCCTGTCTTTCTTTTCTGTAATGGTTTAGAGGAATAGGGAACCTCATCTTTCCCTTCAATGGCATACGACTGACTACTAATGAGTTTGTCTGTGGCAGGGTGCCAGACTGGTATGATTGAAAGACTAAATGGGTATGGACTGTTGACAGGCCCAGAACTACCACTTTCTACTTTTAAATAATATTATTAGTTAGAATTAATAGAGCCTGATTAATATGGGATTTTTTAGATTGATACCGATACTGATGCTGATTTTAGAGGGGAAAATTCACTTATTATTGTATTATTGATATGTCAGCTGATATAGTACATTTTTGGGCTGGAATGAACATATACCTTTTCTTTGAAAAGAAGATTGTGCACCGATTTTCAGCATATGTACTCAGAAGGCTGCAATCGTAATCCAAGCATCGTTTTCTGCATTATATATTTTGTAAAGTTTTCATATTGGCTCATATCAAACAACAAATGCTGACAACAACATAATAATATATGGTCATAATACATATAATATAACATACCCTTAACATGCAATTTTTTTTGGGGGGGGGGGGGTTAAGAAAAATCATCTTATTCATCACAGGTAGATTTTGTGTGTAAGGCTACAACATACAATCAAATGAGGTTTTTTGTCTTGTACATCATTTTTAACATATTTCCCCATAATTGTTTTCATAATTTGGTAACAATGAGATCGCCACTGGAATTTAAATCAAAGTCTTGTATATTTGAACTAAAACAACTAAAAGTGTTTGAGAATGACACATTTTAAAGGTAAAAAACACTACTCTTTCATTGCAATGCTATAATGTCCAAACAGGCTTGATTTAAGACTGCAACTGTAATATTCTTTCTGCTAATTCTTTGAAATGCAGTGATAGATTCACACTTCATTACGAATGGTTCTATTAATGCACATGAAGTGTAAGCCTGAATTTTCTTAATATAATTTCTGGCCCCGAGTAAGGTCTCTGCTAATGGTCAGAGATGACAAATGACATCATCAACCTTCTACTGCAGATTAACATTTGTTAAAGCAATGGATCTGTTCGAGCTATTTTCAACATGAATTTGACTTCTCTAACTAGTTCAAAGAACCAACTTCAAGGATAAGAAATTGCCCGCGGTAAAAAAAAAACCCTTAATTTCTGCTGCCCAAGCTTGTGGTTTACTTCACCTTTTTTCCAGTTATCTTAAGCATATTAACAGAGAAAGGGTGGATGTTGTAGGGAAACAAAGAACAACAACAGTAGACAAGAGTGGAAAAATATGCTTAAGCTTCACAAGGCAGATGATCCCTCTTGATATCAAGGCGTTTGAATCAAAGCAAATAAATGTCTGTGTTCAAAGTTCAATAACCTGTGCGTGGCAATTCACAGATGTCCTACTGAGTCCCAGTCATCTCCACTGACAGGCTGTGTTATAGAGCCAGCAAATGGGCTATAAATTAATATACCATGAGAGAGGCATATGGGGTGAAATGGAATGTTCTGTATCAGTTCAACAAAAGGTGCCACATCTTTAAAGCAGATATGTGATATGAAATTTTACAGCTGAAGGAGAAATGTCACAGTGCTTTGATAAGAGAGCGATGAACTTTCTCCCCCCCTACCCAAACCGCTATTATCAGGTCCTAGTGAGCAAAATGCATCATTTATAACCCACAGCCCACACTATTATCTCTGAGAAAGGCGCTTGTTTTAAAACAGCGGAAGACCCCCACCACCACCAGCAGCACCACCTCATCTCCTCCCACCCGCCTCAAACTCCCCCTACATGTGGCTGCTTCTGGCCCTGAACAGCAGGGAGAAAGTTGACCGTTTGCTGGAGAGCAAGTTTCCAGGCAACCACATTAGTTTGGCCACATGAGGAGAGAGGGGGGGGGGGGGTGTGGGGGAGAAGAGGGAGGGGTGATTTGGTAGCCGGATTCACCCCTTCAGGTCAGGCTTGTTTTCAGGCTGTGTAGGGCTTGGGGGGAAAGAGTTAAACAAGCCAAAGGGATTAGGGCCTTTTAGCTGTGACACTCCACACAGGCGGAGCAGGGGGGCTGAGGGGGCCCTTGGATGGAGGACTCCCACCCTGTTGAAAGACCCAACAGTGCTCACAAAGTATTGTTTCCAAACACACAGCTGGGAATACAGGTGTTTCAGCGCCATTGTCAGACAGGAACAATATGAGACACGTCACTAAAAACACAGATTATACTAATGTCTTGATAACAACAACAAATACAAAACAATGGGTAAAAAAGTTAGACATTTTGGGAATTGTGTTTATTCTCTTTCCAGTGGAGAGTTAGATTTGAATAGCAATACCAGTCTTGTATCTAACTACAGCTAGCAGCTGGTTAGCTCTGCTTAGCATAATGACTGGAAACAATAGGAAACAGCTAGCTTAGCCATACCTAAAGGTTACAAAGTCACCTCTAAAGATTCCTAATTAATAATTAACACAATGTTCAATCTGCATTTGGACTAATTCTTGTCTCTGAGCAGTAACTTGCTAAAGTCTTCACTTAACACTCCCATCATGACATAGCCCACCAAAAATTGGGAATTGTTGGTTTGTAACTTTAATTTCAATACATAATAAACATATGAAATCTAAGTAGTTTTGGTCTTAGTCAAATAATAAAATAGAAATAAATAGATTTCTTTAGTTGAGTGGTCATTTTAATGGTCGTGTGCTTTTTTAATGCTAAATGACTTGTTTTCCATGAAACTTATGAGCACAACATTTAAAGTGGGTCTTTTGCAGGGATCACTGCAATTTCTGCAGCTTTAAAGCTGCTAATAGGTGCTAACCCATAAACTGTATAAAACATGGACATGGTTCCTGTGACATCTCGATTGGTTTATGAAAAGACGAAATGGAACTGTGGTCCGGGTGTTGCCATTTTGGCAGTGGGCTAAGAGAGTGGTATCAATTCTCACATCTAACTTTCTGCCACAGAGCAAACACTGCTCCTTTAATGAAAAGGCAAACCTTATTTGCAGGTCTTCATCAGGACTGTGACAGGTCAGATGTACTACATGCCCATCCACCCAACCTCCTCACACTTTTTTGTGGGGAGGTTTTTTCCACATAGCCACATAACTGGCACCTGACTTCCTGTATTGGCCATCCACATTGGACGTTGGCAGTGGACAAAAATCATGAGGTGTGGAATCATCCAATATGGACATAATTCCTGGGAATGCAGGAGTCAGTGTTAATTGGGACCGAAAGCTAACCCAAGATCCTGCCATGTCTGTGACCTTCTTTGAACTGGAGCAGGTCAAATAATAAAGAACTCAAAAAGTTTAGCTTCACACACACACTAACTCACACACAAGAACTCTCTCCTGCAGTACATTACCAACACCGACAATGTTGTTTGGTGTCATTGAACAATTGAAATATACCAGCTGTGAAGCACTCCGTTTCATCAAAAGCCTGGCGAAGTTAGCAGCAGGCTCGCTGACAACAATCTCTGAGACATCCATCTTTAGAGAAGCACTGCAATTTCTATTGATAGCATGTAAAGGGAGACAGCAAAACCTAAAGAATGACTGTCCTCACAGCGAGATATCACCGTATCACCGACAACATCTAGAGGACACACACCACTCCTGCTGGAATCTGATTATTTTAAATGCTTTTCTTAAAATTTCAAAACCATCAAAAGGACATTCCTCTACCTGAGTGTCAGCATGAATGAGTAATTGATGGTATGTGTGTTGGGAATGCATGTATTTGAGACGGATGGATAACAAAGCTATAAGACTTCAGCTGCAAAAGGAAGTTGCTATATGTCTGTTCAGTCTTGTCATAAATAAGGTGTGCTCAACACAGAATGACATGAAATAGTTATATTTGTAAGGGAATATAGGTAGATATTGGTTTGAAAAATCACTATATGAAAGTGCTGTGAAATGTCTAGACAAACAACTTTTTTAGCAAGAAACACAAGTCTTGATATGCTGCAGTTAATTCAGGAAGAGACTATTTTTAAAGTGCTCCTGAATCTCCTCCCAAGTCAATTACCAGGCTGCAACTTCCCCTGGGTAACGGGGAATTCTGTTTTTTCCTGGGTGACCTAGTTGTCTTTTGTGAGTAGGTTTTAGCCGGAGCAGTTTGACAGTCAACAGATAAGATGGATTAAGCTTTTTTTTCATCCAGTTTTGATGTGAACAGCGTAAAAGCGGGTTAAATCATTGAGTTTCAGGAGTATTTTTAAATGCCTGGAGATAGTGCGATAAAGGAGCTAAACCTAAGACTTGGGCCGGGAAGGTCAAGGTCGCGGCTTTGGAGAGCAGCTACCCGGCGACGCGGGCCAGCTCTCGTCTCTCTCAGAGCGAGCTGAGCGCCGCAGCCGAGCCCACCTCTCATCACTCCCAGAAAAGATACACGAAAGGAGTGAAACAAAATCCAGCGAGAGCTCGACGGGCGGCATCAAAGAGCAGTGCACCCTTGCCTTGTGTGGGTGCCTGTGTGTGTGTTGGTGTAAGTAAGCATGTGTGTGTGTGTGTGTGGAGGGGGGTTGTTTAGTTCCTGCTTGCATTTGCGTGCATGCATGAATGAGATGTGTGTGTGTGTGTGTCTGCCTGTGTGTGTGTGTGTGTGTGTGTGTGTGTGCACTGTAAAATATCGTTCCTCCATGAGCAACTAGCTCCATAATTATGTTTTGATTATTTGCGAGTACTAAAATAAAACAGCAATTAATCTGTTGATGTAAGACAGAAAATAGAAGTACGACGCACATATTAAACAACCCAGTTTACAGAGCGATGGAACATTAAAACAAAATCACATTTTGAGAATATAATTTGTACAACACCCCCACCACCACCTCCACCTCCCCTTCCCGCCTCCCCCAAACCTGATCTGAGGCGTGCTTAACATGCGCATAGGAGCTGACAGCCGTACAATCACGTGACGCAGCTCAGCCAATCCTGCATTCATTTGAATTTTTAAGCCGCGCTGTGATGAAGCCACTTGAGCATAAGAAAAGGTGAAGAGGCGACTGGAAATAACAAACAAATCAGAATGATACACCGGGTCAAACGCTGCGTGTTACATGTTTGTTTATCACATGTCACATCTGGCCAACACTGAGAGGTTTTTGGTTTCGAAACATTTCTGAGGGGACATATTTAGACACATTTTGTGGACGTCTATTCCCCCACTGCTCCTCATGTCGGTGACAGGGGAGAGTAATCCTATACACAGGCTGCTATTGTGAAATGAGAAACTAGCCTCCTTCACTGCCAGAGACCAGATGCACCTCTCCCTCTCTCTCTCTCTCTCTGTCCTAATCTGTAAACGACTTAAAGGAGCCTTATCTCCGGGCTCTTCTGCTTCATTTCATGCTTGATTTACTTTAATTTGTCTGATAGGGCACAAGGATTTGGAAATGGCCCATCTTTCGGTGGAAAATGTTCTGATTTTTCTCCGGCATTGTTATGTGGAGGTTTTTGACTTTTCTCTCCCCCTCTCTCCCTCTCTCACTCCTCCTCTTTCCTCCATCTCCATCTCTTTCCCACTCTCCCTCTTCCTCTCTCTCTCTCTCTCCCTCCCTCTCTCTTTCTTTCTCCATCATCTCTCTTTTTTTTTCCTTCAGAGGGGGACGGGAGGGTGGATTGTGGAGGGGGGGTGGGGGGGATCTTGCTCCAGTGCAACAGTCTGTTTGAGTGCATTTAGATTCGAGCTAACACAGCAGAAACAAGTTTTCCATGAGGTGTGATTTTGTGATGGGCGACGGCGACACTGGAGTCGTGTTTGCCTTTCAGATCCACATTGGGCGCAGAGCAGCCGAGTGCTTCAAACCACAAAGATCTTATGTTTAAGTTAAGAGACGACTGGCCCTCCAGTTTAGCAAGTGGGTGAGCGGCTGGTGCTGATAAAGTTGCTCCACAATGAGGGACAGGGACAAGCGACATGTCTACAGATGCCTCGAGTTCTTTTTCTGCTGGCGGAACTCAAGTACTTGCATGGCTGTCTGGCTGCTCCCGTCACCAAGACATTTTCCCCACTTCTATTTAGTGACTGAATGACAGTAGAGGCAGTGAGCTATGATTAGAGAAGCCCATATCTTACCAGATCCTGAATAATCTCCATTCCCTCCCACCAATGAGCAAGGCACAGAGGCAGCACAGAAAGCCAGAGAAAAAGAGACAAGGAGAATGGGCAGAGCTGTCCTGTGTGTACAGATGTCATGTAGTTCCAGTGGCCTACTCCACACTCTTAGAGTGACCAATCAGAAGCAAAAAAAAAACCTAAAGTCATTCAACTTGAGTCAGTTTGACAGTGGTAATCATAATCAGAATGTATTTAACATTCAAATCTGTGAAGAATATAGATTAAAAAAAAGAGACCTCCCACGTAAAGTAAAGGTCTGTATCAAACAGCCAACCCCATGAACCCCAAAACCTGTGAGAAGATTTAAAAAGCGTGTTTTCTTTAAAGAAGCCCAAATTACACTATTTGTCAGGGACAGAATACTGTAAAGAAACAGGCATTATTCGTGAATTTTTGAATTTTTCTGTATTGATTATGGGTGATGAACGCTTCTGTTAGTGAAAGTAAGTTTAAAGTAGTGATATTTCACCAAATCACTTTAATCTATGTGTCCCATAATTACTTTTTTGCTAAAATTAAAGCATTAGCACTAACCAGATCTTGATAGAAAACATTAAATTCCGCTATTACTTCTAATTTTGTGAAATGTGGACTGAATTGCAGGCTTTTTACACAGAGCAGAGAGGAGAGGATATTAGAGGTTGGAAGTAGAAGTTGTATTTAGATAGTTTAATATTTTTCATATAGAGCCTCCATATGTTTAGCCAATATATTCTATTTAATTCCAGATTTTGTAAAATAAATGCATTTTTATTTTTAAATAACTTATTGCATTATAACTGTCTTAAAGTGCACAAAAGACAGACTATCCATCTAATCACCTTCTAGCCATGATTGTGCTGTTTCAGTAGAGGTGCAGAACCTATGTAGTGAAAATGAGAAAGGAGGCTTCAGTAAGTAAAATGTGACAGGAGCAAAAAAAAAAAAAAAAAAATCCAATAACTGCTTGGGGTGCAGTGGGTTAAAATAACTCTCTAACTGATATTAATGTTTGATTTCTATTTCCCACACAAACTGACATGAAACGTCACTAACCACACCTCCAAACACCATGTGCATTAATACACAGACACACACACACACACACACACACACACACACACACACACAAACACAGAGGAAGAAACAGGGAGACCATTGAAATTCATCTCACAGCCTGAATTTACTTAACTGCGGGTCTGTGCGCGGTGATAAACGGAGTGATGATCCGGCAACACGTCTTTATCCATGCTTTGCTTTAATTAACGGCGGCTTGTTTGTTGAAAAGATGATTAATATGCCAATGAAAATTGCATAATTGAATACCACAACACCCGCACAATCAGGGAGGAACATGCCATTTTTTATTAACTTTTTATTATCATTATTATAACTATTATTTGGTATTTTAATTCACTTGACAAGCGGGCCCCACCCCCCACCACCCCTAAACAGAAAAAAGAAGGAGGTGGAATTGGCGTGACCAGCGGGCCAAGCTGGGCCCAGCTGTTCATCACCAATGAGAGGCCTTCACAGGCAGGGGCACTGTTCCGATATCAATACCTATCAGTGTGAAGGCTGTACATGAGTGTGTGTGTGAGAGGGAAAGAGTAGGGGGTTGGGGTTTTGGGAGAGATATGGCTTGGATGGGACTGAGTGCATTCCTTTGGCCAACAGTCATGCATATGAAACTAAGCACTATCTGAAGCACTTGCATCCAGATTTTTGAGAAAAAAAGTAAATTTATGCATGAAAAAGAACTACAAACCAGAGTCACTCAAATATACTCTGTAGTTTTATTTAAAAAAGGCCAAAAGAAATGAAAATTTCCAAATGTGAGGAAGTTTCAGTTGAGCAATCCAGAGTTTACCCAGCATTATACCCCCTAGCAGCGCTTGCACGAGTGTCTCCATGTTAATGCTAAATACACACATCAAATATTCAACCAATTACAATGATACCTCTTAGAGAAACGTGTGCAGCTCCAGCGCCTCGGAGGGTAAGCATTGCAGAACAAACACATTCAGAGAGCTAAAGAAAGACGCGATGGGTGTCAAGTCCCTGGGGGCAGAAACATCACCACCAGCCGCGCTTTAAGTCAGCTTCACATTTAGCTCTTGGTTTTCTTCTCAATTCTTTGCACTTGTTAATGTGAAATAGTAATCAGAGTAAAAAGATGGCATTGTAAGTGGACACAAATTCAGCTGAAATGTGGACAAAATGGTTGGAAGTGAATTATCTTATTAAGGGCATTCTCAGTGTGCCACATCCCACATATTCGCACAAAACTAGAACCGAATATAGTGACATCTCCCTCAGATGATAAGAACAGTGATTGCATTTTGCCCTATTTTAGATTATATAACTAACAACCATGAAGTTCCTTCATAAAGCCTCTTAGTATAGCGGATCAGTGACTAAATTTGCATCAGGACGATGCAGCATAGGAGTACAGTGATTTGTCTAATCTCTTGTTGCATATTTCATCATTATAATCACACATTGTGAATTTGTGAAAAAATATGTGTGTGGCAGTGGGGGATGGTGTTTTCTCTGCACACAGGTGATGCACATAGTATAAAGCCTTCATCAGCAATCTCCTAAGAAATAAAATGTATTTGGAAAAAGGCGGACAATGTTTACACA
Organism: Centropristis striata; assembly: GCF_030273125.1. Lineage (NCBI taxonomy): Eukaryota > Metazoa > Chordata > Actinopteri > Perciformes > Serranidae > Centropristis > Centropristis striata. The sequence continues at coordinate 28,915,929 of NC_081524.1, forward strand.
TAGCACTTTGATTGCAATTTAATTTTACATCACTCAGAGCCCAGAACTCACAGAGAAGCTGATGATGGACTTTCATCATCAGTATCAGCAATCTCAGTGTCATTCATGTTTTGTGAGACTTGTCTGAAGACTTTGAATAAACCCCTGGAGGAGCGAGATAAAACCTTCCTTTTCTGAGAGAGAATTGCCATGATGCACGTCCAAATTTCTTGATTACAAGACGAAGGGGGGAAAAAAAATAAAACCTTGAATGAAAGCCTGCGCTGAAAGTTTTCAGTTTGCTGATATAACAGTCAAGTGTGTCTATAAGTCTACTTAAAACGCTTAGGTATCAGTGGAGACAGCTGCGACACCCTCGTCTTATGATTCTGTCGAGACAGTACACTATCAAACCTTTCATACCGTTCCCAAGCTACATTTCCGGTGACAAAAGCTTTGCGAAAGCCTCCTGAAGGATTCATCTATATCCTAATATTTCCAATCCAATTTAACTGGAGCAGCCGGAGTGGTCTGAGCACTAGTTTACCAATCTTTGCTTTCCAAGACTCTGTGTGCTGAAGGCTTGAGGGGTTCAATCAATGGCGCTTTGATCTCGGCTGGAACCATAATTATTTAACATTGTTACAAGGATTTCTCTAATCCATCCTACCATTAAATCCCTTTTACACCCTCATCTTCTGCAGCCTAATCTGCATCTGGGTGCTCCGTTTGTCTCCCTCTCTCATTTCGGCTCGCCCCTCCTTCCTTGACGACACCCTGACTTTATAATGGACTTGGATGCTGAGTTAGAAAATGTCTTGTTTACTGAGAGCAACCTGACTGAACTGTGTTCAAATGGACTGTCGCTGTGAGAGACTTTAAAAGTTTCTCGCTGTATTTGTACTGGAGTTTAGGGTCAGTTTACTTTCAGTTTAGCTGGGGCTAAATGTTGAAAAGCTTCTGCAAATAAAATGCAAAAATATGAACATTAGGAATCTTTTCATTTTTGTATTTTTCCCTCTCAAACAAGAAGTTTCTTTAGATGAACTGAGGGAATTTCAAAGTTCAGGTGACTGATGCCCAAAAGGTTTAATCCCATCTGTTTATTTTGCTGATCACTTTGACTCCCAACAAAAAGGGCCCACTGTCCTTTTGCAAATATTTGCGCGTCTGTGTTTCACCATGATATAAATAGCAGCACGGGCAACCGCAAACATTTGTCGAGGCACCTGCCACAGTATCGTGGCCATCTGGTCCTCCAATTCTCCTAGCATGACATATGTGCATTAAACCTGAAATGGTTATTGTTTTTTCTTTGGAGACTGGAAGAAGACGGATCGGCCGCAGACCCTTCTGGGTTGGCTGGAGTCAAAAATGAGACTCGAGAGTTTTTACATCTGAGTGAAGCTGCGTTTTCAGCGTGTGCATGTTTGATGTCTTGAAAAAGGAAGAAGGGGGTGGATGAAAATGGATATCGTTTCTAGGGTGGTGGGGGTGGAGTGGGGGCTCTCTTTGCTTGTGCTCCGTCTGTGTCTGACCGTCAGGTAGATTCTCAGATGGCCACTCCTTCAGCTGACCCCTGCCTCGCCCTGGCCGGTGCCCAGCTGGCACCAGGGGCTGAGCAAGCTGGGCCACGCCGGCCGTCAGGGACAGCCAAGAGAAGAGATTTGTGGACAAGGTGATCACATGGCTTCTGTTACCTCTACCTTCTGTAACACTCATCTCCTTCTTTATCGCCTCCTTTGCTGTGTGCCTTATTTTATGTGTATTTGCTGTATTATCTTACATAGTGATGTCCCCACTACATATGATGCAAAGGCAGTAATTCAGAATGACTTAGTATTGGTGTTAAAGTTTAACCAATGTGAGAATTAGAATGTTAACACCTTGTCCTTAGTAATTATAAAATGTGAAAAAGCATCAGTGACAAAATTAGTCTGACAGAATTGTTTTCTATTGGGATTGCTTAACTGGCCACCAGCGATGCAGTGTTGTGCAGGGGACACAATGTGCAGTTTGAGCTTAACTTGAATGTTCTGTTTCTATTTACTACTGTGGCTCACTTTGACAAGGAATGGCTGATTTGTGAAGTTAAAATAAATAGTCATCTAATTTCACTATAAAAACCTAAATGACACTGGCTGCTGATTGGAGGGAGATCACCAGGGAGATGATCAAGTTATTAAGTGACCATCACTAATAACAACGTACTTGCTGTTTGCTATATGTCATTTCCAGTCGACATTACAATGTAAAATGTATTTTCTGTGTTAAAAATGTACAACTGTAGGAGGACAGCATGTCTCCAGTGTGATCTGTAGTCCACAGCTGATATGCACGCGGTTTGATCACGTAAAATTACAGAAGTTCTACCAAGTCACACAAATGTTGGCCTTTCACATTTCTGCAAACCTGACCCCTGCCTCAATTTCAACAGCACATCGGAAACATGTGATGATCGCTGATTTGAAAGCTTTAGAAATGACTGGTTAAGTTGTGAAACATTTTGTGATTGCCTGATGCTTTATGTCCTTTGTTATGTCCTGCTATATTTGTAATTCCTTTTCTCAGCTGTACTCGGGTTTCTATTGCAAAAGAAATCTTGATATTACTTGATTTAAATTAGCCAAGTCAGCTGTCAGTATCAGTTATTATATCATTGGTGGCCAAAAAAAGACTGGGATATTTGCAGTTTCTATATTTAAAGGCCAGAACACCTCTAATCCCGCTTGAGATATGTATTAGTTAATAGAAGTTTATAAAGCTTGAAAGATTAATGTATATATGACTAAATACCGCACTGAAACAAATGGTATCTTACAGGCTGAACACTTTTATTAGAAATGGCAGCGATCATAATTACAGCGCTCTTAACGAACCCTGGATTTTCATGACTTTCATAAGGGGGTGTAGTTTACATGAGCACACATTTAGATAAGGCTGAGAACAAGTTCATTAGCAGAGTTAGCTAGCTAACACACACCACTCCCAATTAGCCTTAAGGAGAGCGAGTGGGAGAGAATGAGAGAGACAGAGTCAGATTCCTATCACCACTAGTCCATGAAAATGAATAGAATAGCATGACACGCTATCTCCCAAATCAGCGGCTGATTGCGAAACATCCGTGACGAGAAATGAACACGAGACAGAAGATCAGTGGGCAGATTTGCTTAAGGACATACTTGTAGAGACGAGGGGAGAGAAAGGGAACTCGCTGGGTGTTCCACATCAGAGACCCAGCACTCTGCACAGCAGAGAGAAGAGGCAGCTATCAGATTAATAGTGAGTCATTCTGTACGCTTCTCTGCTGTTACAGACAGAAAGACAATCAGAGAACAGGGGGCAATCGCGGACAGCACTTGACATGAGTTACTAAAGTGGAGATGAAATGCAGGGACAAAAAAATGTTCAATTAAAGGATGTAGATTGTAAAGGCTTTTGTTGTTACTCAGCAAAAGGGAAACGGTATGGAGGTGCTTCAATAGAATCACCAAAGCAGGTGGGCATGTTCCGAGTTAGCCCACCTCATTAAAAGGCTTCACTCTCTTTTTATGTAACGGCCATTACACATCCTATTCAGATGCACACACGCAGTGATTAAAAATTATCTGTTGGTGATCATAATCACACCTGCTTAAACTTAAGCCAAAGAATAACAAAGAACTTTTGAATGCTGAACTATCTGAACATTTACAAAGAGATTAAAGGGTAGACAGTCTCCAACTAAATAAATTTGCTTTTAATCGCTTTGAACAGGAAGTCATGTCATTTCAACTGTTCCTATCTGATTGTCTGATTCCCCTCTTTATTCAAATTATAACATGCCCATCTGACTTTTCCAGCACAATGGGAAAAATTAAAAAGGGAAATGACCTTTCATGGCAGCCATGATGGGAGAGTGAATGGCATTATTATGCACCAAGATTAATTTCTGCCCACTCTGTGCTGCCCATTGAGAAAACAGAGGAGGGGCACGAATGCCTCAGTGTAACTCAGCTTATCAAAGAGATGTTGAGAAAGTTATTAGTGCTAACGTGTTGATTAGGAACAGAATTTTTTTTCACAATCCGGGGTTAATTGTATACGTATACTGTATGTATTAATTTATAACATAATTAATGTATTAGAGATTCTTTTAAGCAACATTACGTAACTGTTTAACGTATAACCTAAAAAAAGAGGTTCAAAATCATTGTGATGGGGTAAATTCCTACCTCTGCACCCCAAATTTCTGTTCCTGCTTGACTCTCAGTGATTTATGGAGTTTCCTGATGGTTAGAAAGTTTTCCCCCAAAGTAAAGCTAACCATGAACTGCTGTTTACTGTCAGCTAATTCAGTGAGTCATGCTCCTGAGACTGCTCGGAGCACTGGTAGAATGCTGGTGTTTACATCGCTAGCACGGTAGCTTTGGACCATGGGAGGGGGGAGGTTTTCCAGCCCAGGGTAGAGGAATGTCGTCAAGGAGTGTCGCCAGTGATATACCAGAATCAGAGCAGAGCAAGCAGGCAAGAGGACATTATGGAGGGAAATAAGAAGAGTATAGGGGAGAGTGACCGAGCAAGAGGCCGCTGGACCAAGTTGTCAACTTGCTAGTTTGATCATAGTTGATCATAAGTAATAGAATCATAACAAATGCATGTGTATAGCTGGTGAATGCATTCTGAAACTGTGGGGCGCTATATCGCAAAAAAGACCAATCCTATGTAATGTTGCTTTAAGTTGGATGCAGCCATGTGCTAAGTTCCATTTTTCAGTTTGTAGTACAGCAGAGATTAGGACACAGTACTGAAGTCTTCAAACTGGATGTCACTTGATAACTCGGAACCACTCGTGCTGTGGTTTAGTAAAACATTAAATGGGCATCATGTCTCACATCACCTCCTCTGCAGTTCAGCCATCCTCACTGTATGCAAGAGACACTTTACTCTCATAAAACTCAAGTCTCCCTCCTCTCTCTCTGCTGCCTGTCCAGCAGTGTGTTTCTGAGCCTCTAATTCTCATTCTGATGGCTAAGTAGAAGGGGGAAGGATAATTACAGTCAGTCATACATCTAGTCATGCTACATCCATCCTTCCTTTTCAAAGCAGTATTTTTAAGCTCAGCATTTTCCACCCAAAAGGGCCTTTTTCCGCATGTGATGCCTTCTTTTTGTCATGGCCCCCATAGTTCTGAGCTGACCCCCTCAGCCCTGTCTCCTGACTGATCACAGTGATGGTTTATTACTGTCGTCCCAGCGTTCTTATCTTTAGCCAGCAATGCTCATTTCCTTCCCCAGATTTAAATGCAAATGTGAAATTTAATGATAAATGCATTATCTGATAGGTGCGATAACACTGATTCACTGTCAGTATAAAATACACACCCCGGGGGGCTTCGAGCTAGCAAGCACAACTTGCCCAAATCCACTTTTTTTCTCCCTCCCTCTCTCTCGTCTTCTCTCTCTCTCTCTCTCTCTCTCTTTCTCTCGCTCTCTCTTTCTTTCTTTCTTCTTTTCTTTTCTTTTCTTTTTTTCTTTTTTTACAAATGCATGTACCTGCAATAAATTCTTGAGGTCATTTTATGCATTAAAAGGAATCATATTTTGTGTGTTCAGCAGTGTGGGTGCAGGCTATTGCTGAGCAGTAATTGCTGTGCAACTATCTTGTTCAATGTATTATCCATCACTTTGGTGTGGTTACTTTTAGGAAAAGGGCAAACCAAGATTTAAAAAAAAATGTGTCGTAAACTCTTTAAAAAAAAGAAGCCACATCTGCATTACATAATATGTTTCTTTATAAAAAATAAAAGATAAACCTGCAAGCAATTGTTGGTAATTTAATTTACATTCTGACTCATCGTCCATGTCGTTGCAAGACATACAAGACATGATTTTTTACTTTAGAACCAGAAGTGTCTGTAGATATTGTGGCGCTCCTTTTCTATTCAATAAAAAAATCAATACCTTACCTCAAACTGGCCAACATGTATTATTATACATTATAACTTTATCAGATTGCTCTAAGAGGCTATCTAGGAAAGTGATATGAAGTCTTTTTCTTACTTGGACCATCCCATTCATCGGGCCCCACGGCAGTATGCCTGGTCTTCTCGCCCTGCCCGTCCATCTCCGACTCTCCTGCTTCTCGGTTGCCATCTTCCTCTCCTGCAAGACAGAAAAAAAGTCTAATAAGGCACACAAGACAAAGTAAGAAGCACTCAATCCAAATTTAATGCACAGACACCTAATTCAATTAAGCACTGCATTATAGACTGTGCTGCAGTTCCAAAGGGTAGCTTTTTAGGACTTTGGATATTATCCCAGCAAAAATCATTTAGTTTTATAACCTTTTCCTGTAATATTTGAGATTCACAATCTGAAGTCGTGTGAACCATTGCCATTTTGACACAGCCTGTGTTTTTGTTAAAGTCCGACTGATACATTAGTTGACCAATATTATATCTAATAAGGATGCTTGGGGAGATTTAGAAATGGTGCTAATATTTTTTTAATTTACTTATTAAACAAAACAAAAATGTTTATTATTTTCAAAGTATTTGTTAACAAATCAGCCTTGTGAGTACCTTCATATAGTCATATGTGTGCAAATTGATGCACAGTCCACATAGAAAAGGTCTATTTTCATTCCCGCATTATCGTTTATCTGTGAATATTTTTGCTCTTAAATTGGTATTGGTCTCATAAAACCCATATTGTTCGGAATGTAGTTTTTCTGTTTTTTTAATTTGCTGTGAGCTCACCAGGTCCAGCTGCATACTTTTATGTAAAAGGAGTTCCCATGAGTGCTTGCAGGAACAGGAGGAAGCCCCATGGAACAGGAAGGAAAGCAATGTGTGGGAGAGAGGTGGCTATTTATTACCGTTTGATCTATTGTGGAGCGAGCTAGAATGTGTGTTATAGGATGTAGGGCTGATTTACAGTCTTGGGGCTCACACAGACCATGCTAAGGGATATTTGGGTATCTCTCTCCAGGATGTAAGTGCTTAAAGACCTTGTTAAACTAGACTCCACCTCCAAGTGTGCAGCAGTAACACTGACTGGAGCGCTTCTTGAGCGTTCTAAGATGCACTTACTGTAAAAAAAATAAATCTATTTTTGCATGTCTACAGTAAGCACAGTTTGTACTCAAAGTTTATAGGCACATAAATCAATGCTTAGTAGGTGCCCCTAGTGTGGTGCTCTGAATAAATCCAATGTGGCTGACACAGTGGTTGCACAGTGTCTCTCCAAACTCGGGCAAATCTGCTCGGGGCTTGTAGTGGTAGTTGATAGTTTGTGGACGAACATTTTTTCTCACTTTTGTCACCATATCGTTTTCATCCCTTTGATGTTTTAAACCTAATAGTGAACGGTCAAGGACAGGCCTGGATTACTACAATGGATTACTACACTTCATACACCCAACAAGGAAAAAAGGGATCGATGTGTTGATTTAAATGTGAATATATGACAAAGACAATATATCAGGACAATGTGGCTTGTGCAGCATACACATGTAGTAATAATCATACCAATCACCAAATATGATAGGATACATGTTGTTGTCATATGGTTGTTTACTACATCTGTATCTGATCCTCCCCCCCACTGCTTCCAAAAAGCATTTCAGAGTGTTAGTTATCACACTTCCAGTGACAACTGCCACGGGACACACACTACTTCACTCCAGAGCCGTCCGTCCTCAGTTAGGTTAATCTCCAGATCAAGCACACACACCATGCTTGTTTAGCTTTTTTTTGACATGGCTCACTTCAAAGAAGGTAGCAAATATTGCCAAAAGGATGTCAGCGTTCTGCCTCACACTAAAAGAGGAGATGTATACGAAGAAAAAAAGTGATACTGTAGGGAAGTCTGCAGAAATGTCCTACTTACAGTACATGAGGTCATTATGACCCAGTTTTGCTTATGCAAGTGTCTGCTTGGGCTGGCGATTTCTCCCCCCACCACTTCCCTTTCTCAGTATATTATCAGGGAGCCCACTCAACTAAATTCCCCCACTATTTATTGTTGGGCCTGGAGAACCTCTTTAGCATACTAGGCTCGTATTATGACGAGGATAACAAAGGCGTATATCAACAGTTCCTTCCAATGGAGCGGAGTTTAAAAAAAGCTGGCGAGATAACATTAAAGGCACTACCTTGATCTCAGGCGAACATGTTAAGCCCTGTAACGAAACGTATTGGAAGTGTTTAATTACAGCCCGGGAAATGAAGCTACAAGATGATTCCTTAATTAAGCAGTGATTAAGGATTTTCTGCCTTCTATCTAACACAGTTTGCAATGCATTTTAAACACAATCGCCCAGGCAACCTCACAGGGAACAATGTCACAGGGCTTTGATGAAGTTTCCTGCACAAATGTCACGAGGAAAAGCACAGCAGAGGAAGAAGTGCTGGAGCAGCACTCCTTTGCTTACAGTACGGTTTGATAAAAACCTGCAATACAATATGGAAACCCCATTTTTATGGTTTTAAACGACATATGAATTCTGACCTTTCTGATGTAGAAACGAATAGATTGAGGTGCTCCATTTCATTCGCATAGGTCCACGATAAGTAATAGAGACTCTGCCTTGTTTCATCATTTGAATTGAAACCCTCTGCTGTCTTATCAAGGGAGACAGATTGTCAATGATCATCCTCTACATTATCACTTAGATCATAATTTACATCTGGCTTAGGTTCCTTTCCCTGTGCAATCAAATGGGGATACTTAAGGTTGAGTGAGAGAAGGCTGGACGGAACAGAAGGGACGAGGGGGGGTGGGGGAGGCGAGGCGGCCTGCTGGGTGCAGGGTTGGCGGGCATGCAAGAGGAGCCAGTGAGCTGTTAAAATCAGCCCTATCGCTGCTCTATCAAAGGACAGCTCTCTAGCCAAATCGCAGTCACACGCAGCGCGCTACGCATTCAGGTCAATAAGCTTATAGGCGATTTACACAAACAATTCCTGGAGCAAGGTAGCAACAAAGTCATATTGGCTTTTTCTCTCCCTTTTAGCATTGTCTCTTCCAAGGAAGCCCTTGAAAATGTCAATCTCTCGCGTGCGACTTTAAGGAGCTCAGAGCACTCTAATCCTGACCACTGAGTCTACAGACAGGTCGCAATTTCTGCAAAATGGAGTATAAGTATTTTTAAGTCTTCATATGAGATTGCACAGTTCTATATGTTACTGAATTCTTTAACCCACAGCCACTTTTCTAAACCCATCACAATCTTGCTAGTATTGGAGCTGGCAATGATTTTTAAAATGTAATATTAGGGGTGATGCTTGCTATCCCCCCACCAGTGGTAGTGCTAGTCAGTTGATATTGCATATTTGGTTGTTGATGCAGATTATGCTGCAACAGATAAAGTCAATTCCAGGAAGCAACCTTTTTCACCAAAGTCAAGCATAGCTGTAAGACTCGTCTGCTATCTGAAAAATAGGGTTGAATTGCATGCAATTTGTGGCAGGCAGAGCACTCCAATGGAGGGAGGCTATTAGTGAAATGCCTTGCCACTGTCTCTTTAAATGCCAATAAATTCCCATCATTACAGAATCTGGCAGTTTTCCTCCCTGTCTGCAGCCTGGGTCTTTATCTCACTCTGCCTCAGTCTCTGAGCATGTAGATCTGGCCCAGTTAGATTGTCATACTTAACAAACATTAATGATTAATTTCCTCCACTGAGTCAAATGGGGCTAAAGGGATGACTCGATTCATCTTATCGCACCACAAATTAGCATTTCCCCATATTCTCCAGCATCAACTGTGCATTAAAATTCCACATTTACCATTCTGGGCACTGGCAGCTGTGGCGAAAGCGCCAAGGAGATCTTCCTCCTGTGTTGCTGGAGATTCTGATTACTTCTGTGTTACACAAAGAGTGGCATAATTAATTCTGCCACTTTCTGTTTGTTACTGTACATCTCTGCCCACTGCAAGTCAAATTACTCACGAGAGGTTATATGAAGGGTCAAGGTGGGTTTGTTATTTTCTATGTTAAGCTAAGGAGCTTTCAATCTTCACTTCCACTGTGATGAAATGTTCCTGCCTACATTATAATTTCTGTAATTTGAGGAGAACGGTGCAGAAGAGTGCAATATGTTCACATTAGTTGGGCTTGATGTATCCTGACACACAAACACTCACAACAGCATCAGAATCGCGTAGTTTGGGCTGAAAAAAAATCATGTTGTATTACCTCACACAAAAGTGTTTTACATCGAGGAAACAAGAAATGACATGTAAATTTACTGTCAGAGCTAACTAAGGAAGTCATTTGTCATCAGACGACACTTGGAACGCACAAAGAGAACAGCTTGTGGCAACACCCTGTGCTGAACTTCACAGATAGCCAACAATAAAAGAGGGGGTAAAACAGCAAGGTGAAATTTCACAATTTCTGTAAAAAAGATGCCACTCAGTGTAAATAAAAAAGGTATCTTTCTTTCAATTATGGAGCCAGGTGTGTCAATAGAGTATAAATCTTTGCTGCAGAGTCAACTGTGGACTCTTCACAAGCAGAGCTCCATAAATGTGAAATTGGCCGAGCAGGAGAGTTGTTTGAGGTAAGATTCTGTTTTAATCGCAGGAAAAGCCAAGGTTATTTCTTAAGATATGTGGCTGTTTTTCCTCACAGAGTCCTCAATAGGTAGGCAGAATGCCTCTAATTCCATGTATATTAAAGTAGTTCTTCCCTCTGGGGATCTACTATTCCACTATGCTGCTTCATTTCACACCCATGTATATTGTGCAGTAATATCAAGTTGAATGTCACTGCCATTCATTAATGGTAGATTACTTACAGGTGTAACTGTACAGGCTGTTCTAATCCACTGTTCACAGGTATACCAATTATATATAATCAAACTTTGACCTAGGAGACTTGTGTTCATGACCCATTTGAAACTAAAACCTAACAATGTTATTTTATGTGAACTGGCAAATTAACCTCTGTATGTAAATACATCATGGTCTATGTCACCTACACACCTGGTTCGGATGCTATCACTCTATTAAATGGGCGTTATCAGTGGTTATCATCCTCATAGGTATGGATTAGAATCAACCTGTTCCACCTTAGTATGTTGAGAATGTTGTTTTCAGCCAATTAAATAGACTGTTTTATTAATTTTTATTCATTGTTTATTTACGTTATTGTTAGGCAACAACTTCTAGTGCCTATAGTAATTAATACTGCAGCGATGGAGAATGTGATGTCATATAAGGTGCTCCATGCACTTATCTGAGGACAGTTTCCGTGCAAGAAATAAGGTTTGGGTGGCAGAAGGCTTCTTAAATACAGGATGTTCGAGTCTTGAGTTCCTGTTCTGTGTAAAACGATAGGTAACTTTTATAAGTGATTTTATATCACATAAGTATACTTTTTATAGCATGTAAGTTTCCCGACGTGCGTAAGGTATTTAATATATTTAGGCTGCTCTGAACATTTTTAAGTCATTTTTCAGCTATTTAGTACTTTTTATTTTCTAATCCCAAACAGTAGTTTTAGCGCCTAAGCCTAATGAAACTGATATGTATTAAATGTCCGGCCAATGAATGGGCTGAAAATGACCTTCTGTACATATGAATGACACTGATAACAACTGATAAAGGCCATTTCATGGGCTGACCTATATAACTGTGTCCAGTGGTTTTGTTGCCTTAACTTGACCAAGTCATTCCAAAATATCACACAAACTGTTATACACTGCATATGTGGTATCCTGTGATTGTTTAAGCCTACACTGGTTCCTTAATTACCTTCACCAAGTTTTTGTTTTGGTTTGTTTGTCTGTTTGTCAGCAGGAAAATACTAGGAATAATATAATAATAATAATATAGGAAAACTACCGGCCCAATATTTATGAGACTTAGTGGAACGGAGTAGCATGAGCCAAGAAAGTGCCATTCTAGTTCATAAAAATATTGCTTTGTTTATTCAAATAATGGGGCTGGGACCCCTAATGGTTGCAACATAATTATGAATATGCAACACTGGAAGGAGTCAGATGCAAAATGCAATGCAATGCAAAAATACTAGTAATAATAATAGTCTTTCATTCAGTGTACAGTATTATCATGATCAAAGTGACCCTTTCAAATACTGTATTAATTCATTTTACTAAATTAGTAGTTAATTTACCTAAATATTTTCTGATGAATTACTTAAGCATTTCACCTTTTCAGCCTCTGAAAATGTTTCATATAGAATAAGAAAAATAATATATAAGACACATGCAGCTAGTGATGAGGGTAGTAAGCAGATAATAGCTTGTGTTGAGGGGCACAAGCCTAAAAGGGCTCTGAGGCTTTGCAGGAAAATGTATTGTGAAATGTTTTTTCTTCTTCTTTTAAAATGCATTACACTCACTGTTTAGCATTAGTGGGATTTCTCATTTAGGTTGCAAATTCAAGGCTAACAGTGTGGTCTGTCATATCACCAGCATTTTACAAACCACTTCCATGAAAGCGCCAAAAACCATAGAGAGCCATGACACCATTAACTAAAAAGGTTATGGAGTCAACCATCACCCAATTTAGAGGTTCCCAAGCTTCAGACCAAGATGGGACGTCAAGGTGCTCCATGCACTTATCTGGGGAGTCCCTTTTCTGCAAGGGTAAGGCAAATGACTGAGTCTTTGGTGGCATTCAACTTCTTGACCTTTGCGCCTTTAAGCGGCTTTGCTACTTCACCGCACTCTGATCAAAGTTAATAAGTGCTTCATATGTTAATGAAAATTGGTACTCCTCTTTGTGTTCCTACAGCTTTTTAATACCTATTATAGACTGAAACTTTTAATGGAGGTTTTAGGTCCCCCTGACAAGCCCATTTCAGAGAGTGACTACACAGATACAAGGCTAAGCTAAGACCAGAGAGTCAATGCTCAGTGGAGGAACCTTACACGGGAGACCTTATTCTCCGGGAAGCAGCAGAAGATAAAGGCCATGGGATGAGTGGCTGCTTTAAAACCCACGTTCAAGTCCGCACAGGGCTAATTACAGCACGCCATCACATTTGAGAGGGTTTAGTTAATCAAGGGGGCTCTCTTTTTCCTCCTATAGTCGAGGAATAACACACTTAAACCATTTAATGCCGCCAGGATTGCGTCTTGTTTAATTCACGGCAGTTTCACATAAGTGGGGTAAATTTAAGCCACTCCGACATTAGTTTTAAATAGATCTAATTGAGGAAGGGATCATGGGGAAAATGGCTACACCTGATGATTGCGCACAACTTGCCACGAGGAAAAAAGAAATTTGGATAGCACATCATTTAGGTCTTAGGAGGCAATGGGAGACTTAGCTTCTGTAAGCTTAGATAGCAAAGTAATACAAAAAATCTGACTAGTAAGGCTTGTGTATGACAAGGAACAGATTACCAGTTTTTCATAGAAAGTGGTATTTGACATTTGGGATTGCTATTTAGTGTTGACTTTATTCATAAACATGGAAAGGAGATTTGAGGCCCAGTTGCTCACATGGTTTTATCCAAAACAATGTAAGTATCAAACAGCTCTGACAAGGTTCTTTGAAGATTTTCAGAAGTTGTACTTCTTTTTCTAGCTGTAGCCACCAGTGTGAACCGCACCATCTATTTCATAGCTACTGGGTTATTACAAGACCATACATTCCACTTTGAAGTTTGTGTAAGGACACATTACGATGGAGACAAAGGGTAAAGCAAACGAGGCGTTGCTGGTAATTGCAATTTCCGAACAATTGTGCCGTTCAACTTTTCCCGGAGAACAAAAGGAAAACATTATTGATACGATTACTGGGGCATAGCCTACCTGGAACATGAAAGATTTATTTTTCTTCAATAATGTAATCCCACGAGGCACATCAGTTTAGAAGTGTGAAGAAATAATTCTAAACAATTTTCCCTTTGAACGGAGAAAGAAGAGGCAGACATTCAAAGCATTGGTTCTTCATTAAAAAGTCAAATTTATGGCATCCGTGCGCCAGTAAGAGTGGGGACACCTGGGGTAGTGAAAGCCACGCGACCGGGGGGTAGGAAGAGGTGGGGGTGGGGGAGTTAGGTAGGGGGAGGGAGGCGGGACAAGTCTGTCATCTTCACACTGTAACCTGGAGCAGACCACAAATTAGCTCCTGTGATGGCAAGGTGTGACCGAAATGAAACAAACATACAAAGAAGCAATCTAATTGAATTGGAGTTCAAAGAGTGCTCGGGCGCATTTGGCGATGCCGAGGCGCTTTTATAGTGCTGGACCTCCGAGCAGTAGCAGGTGCTGCTGAGTGTTCACAGAGCTTTAGCGCCGGCTCAAAGGGAAGTGCTACGCTCTCCAGTGCATTGGTGTACCGTAGCACACCTTCACAGCACTATCACAGAGGGAGAGCCAGCGTTGCCGATGCCATCTCTCTCTCAGATCAAACCACTGCTCTTGGGTGGATTGCTGGGATCAAATATCAGAATGGATAGTTTCAACTCGAGGCAGTGATGTGGGAGAAATTGTCACACGGATACAAGTTCTGCCAGGTTTGATTTGAACATGTTGAGGAATGTTATTAGAAGCCATTAGCAGGAGTTTAACTTATTTTTGATGCTTGGCACAAGGGTGGCTTAACATATTGTCACACATTAAGCTATTAAAAGGAGCACGGTACGTGTGCTTGTGGAGAACAGCTCGGAATAAGTTAATAATGCTCACCTTTGTTGCAGAAGTACTCCATGTCTTCACAGCTCATATTCTCAGTCTCAAACTCGGCGGAGAAGTTCTCCTCCACCGAGAACTCGTCTTTGGCCAGGAGCTCATTCTCCTCGGAGACGCACTCCTCCTCCTCTTCCTCCAGGCCATCCTCCAGAGGACCTGAGGGAACATGCACACAGACACAGACACACACATACACACAAGGGAGATGTTCAGCAGTTTCATCACATCCTTCAGGCTCTCTCCAAAAAAAAAATCTTCCTCCTTTTGTTGAGATACCACAAATGTAGATGCAACTCAAGGCGCAGCGCTGTACTGTTTATACTTATTCATTATGGAGAAAAATAAGGCTGCGTCAATAAAGAATATTATTTTAACATAATATTTCACAAAGGTCCTTCCATTATAGCTATTGAAAAAGTCCTTTGAGACAGTGCACTTTCTGAAAAACAAGCTGACTTGCAGCCAAGGTGAGCGTTGATGTTAATCCGCTACCTGCAAAACAAAACCTCACACAGACGGAGGGAAGAAAAAAAAAGTTCCTTTCCAGACTTTTCATTCAGGCATCAGCATGGGAGGAGGAAAGAAAATACTTTTATTAATTTGTTAGCCTTATCACAGGGTACAATGTTGATTTTCCATTTACATTCCATGCCTCCGGGTAATACACCAGTGCAATCTTAAAGGAGACACTTTTCCGTGTGATTAATGTTTTCCCCCCTCTGTGCAATATTATTTCTTTAAATCTAAATGATTTCAGAGTTTTGCTTGTAGCTGTACATCTCTTTTGGTATTTGCATATTACCATTTTGCTTCAATCAAGGGCGTTGATGGAATTACTGTACTGCTACCTGAATTGTATTAGTTCTGAAAAACATCTCATCCGGCATTGAATGTTATTAAGATAATGCGCATCTTGCACACCTCTCCTTCCCTCCAAAACACATGAATTACCATAGCAAAGAAGTGATGGAACACTCCAAGTTTAAGGTTAGTTTATATTTGAAATAATACAAGAATCCTGCATCATATTTGTACAAAAAAAAAAAAAATCTCCTTCTCGAGGTGTGTTTAAAGGAATAATGATATCAAAAGTGCTGCTATCGCTTCCTACGAGATGTGGATGCTGTCTCTGTTTCTGCCTGTCACACATGAGCTATGTTGCAGCCTCTTGTGCATCATTCTGGAGCTCAAACAGAGTGCACTGATATCCTCTCGACACCTTTCAATGTGTCTGTTCTATTGTAGCGGGAGTGAGCCCCCTCAGCTTTAATAAAGCAATAATTTCAGTTCAGAAAGTGGGGCTGGTGTGCCTCTCCTGTTTCTCTTTCTTCCTGCACCGAGCCTCATAAAAGACCCCCCTGATGTCCACAAACTGCTTGCTCTTTTCATTAGTCTTATAAATTACTCCTTTGTAGAAGCCTACATCTGCAGGAGCCCCGGACATGAAAAGAATTAGCACACAGATCTCTAATAGACACTGTGGAGGCAGAGTGCTGCTTTTAAATTAGGATACAGTTTTATGATCTTATCTGATGCCTTCTGCTGATTCGCTGAGGAGTGAAGTGAGGCGTGAAGTGACTCGATGAGTCTACCATCGCTTAAGATGATACCGAGAGATAAATATCGCAGTATCAAGGGGAGATTGTATGACTGGCGTTAAAAGCTCCTGCCAAGGCAATTGAGGACAGTGTGAAAGAAAGCGAGGAAATACATTTCTATACACACACTCTGTACACATTCCATTACACAGCTGAATAAGAACTGTGTGTACAACTAAACGATTCTTCCTCTGTTGCCGGCAAATACAGCAGCACTATTGCACCATAGAAAATAGACCTACAGTGTTGCGCGATAATAAGGGTAAAGGGAGATTAAAGATAAACTTCATGGTCAATAAGACACAAAGATTAGGCAGATAAGATGAGATAGAAGTGAGGTTTAATAGACTCAGAATAAGGGCATCTCACTTCCCCACTCTAACAGATAGTAACTAAATGGAGCATTTTCAAACTGATAGAGATACTGGAGGCCTTGCTGAATATGGAAAAATGAAATACTCCACCCAGTCGGAGACATTAAAGGAGGTCTGATGGCTACTTCTTGGGCACTGCGTAGATTACCAAAGTTTGTGCGCATTCTCACATGTTTAGTTTATTATACAGTATTCATTGCATGGAGAGACCTGAAATTATTTCAGAGACAGCAATGATAAGAATAATGACTTTCTAAACGACTAGCACCACACTCCTAACTCATTTTCTGATAGTGGCGTTCCTGCTATATTTAGTTGTGTACTGTTTAAAATCCTGTCACATTCACTGTGTGACCCGCGCTTGTTGGTGCATTTCTATAGGGTCTGCTGACGAATTGGGCCAGAGGAATGTCTGCTGCCTCACCCTCTTATCAAGCCTCCTCTGGAGTTCAGATGGCCAATGACACCGCGGAGAGAGCGTCCGCATTTCACATCGCCACAGAAAACAACACAGTGTGCTTTAGAATGCTGCGCTCATTAAAACAGACACAGAAATCTGGAGGAAGCAGCGAATTTTACATGGGGTGATTTTGGAATTAAACACACAGCAGAGAAACAGTGTTTTGGAAACTTTTGGTAATATATGTGCTGTCTTTCATTTATTGTATCTGTCTTGTGCTTGTAATAGAATCTACAAATCCTGCTGTGCTCCATGTGGGTGTCTAAAACTATTACATTGTTCACATAAAAAAAAAGACACTATTAAATAGGAGCTCTTTTCCAGTTTGAAATATGAATTCAAGTTTGCAAAATATCAGTCAGTTACATTTTTAACAAAAATAGTGCCCATAAACAAAAAGATTATCAACCACAATTTGATAGCTGATCATTGTAAGGTGAATATATTTGGAGAAGATCTTACCCTCTGCTCTCAGCTGTCATTTATTTGCCCATAACTGAACAGTCAGTTTCAGATCAGAGATAGTCTCACAATGATTAGGGTATAATAAAAAATAAAAAAAACAAAAAAACAAATTAATTACACTATTTGCTGTGATTAATCACGAATAATCCCCCCCTCCCTTTTTTTTAAACAATGCTTGTAATAGTAGGATATCTTGAAGGAGGAGACTCTGTATAAAACACATTTTCATTCAAATATATTGAGGTCAGAGGTCAAGTGACCCCTTTGAAAATGGCTTAGCAATTATTCACTTATTTAACCCTCTTTATTGACAAGATATATTTCCTGACATATTATCAATGGATTCCTTAGGTAGGTTTTCTAGTTTGATATGATACCAATATGTACACTTTATTCTCTTTATCTTAAAAACTGTTCCTACTACATCCTGGAACATTTATTTATTTATTTATTTATAATCAGTTTTAAAACCTGACAATTGTGACAGCATTAATATGAATGTTACACAAAATCATGTTTCAACTTTTCTCTGATTTTTGCATTTTTACTTATGTAATTCTAGTTGCTTTAACATGTTCGAAAGGTTGGTAACCAAAACAATGAATCAATAAAAATGAAAAAAAAAAAAAAAAAATCATTACATTAATCAAGAGAATAATTATAGTCTCAGTCCTATAATACTGATTTTAACCTTTGCGTCTGACAGCTGTTCAAGTTGCTAATTCATGAGCTCTACTTTCTAGAGAAAGCCTTTGTGTGCTAAAAATCCTCCCAGCACAAAGACTCATATCTGCTCATTTTTAAGAGGATGTTTTAGGAAGCTGCACCCTGTCTGAACTTCCTCTCAATCAGGGTCAGTGTCCAGGTATCCCCGCACCCCCACAGCCCTGTCATCCACACCCTCCGCCCCTGAACTGTATCATCCACATTCATCAGACTCTTCCCCTGCCGACTAGAGAGAGAAATCTCAGCCCTGTTCAAACAGTCATGCAGCAGGAGCAGCAGGCAGGAGCAGCCAATGCTAATAGAGACATTGGTAGCTGA
Source organism: Centropristis striata (assembly GCF_030273125.1). Lineage (NCBI taxonomy): Eukaryota > Metazoa > Chordata > Actinopteri > Perciformes > Serranidae > Centropristis > Centropristis striata. The sequence continues at coordinate 28,934,502 of NC_081524.1, forward strand.
ATGCAGGCTTGATCACAGTGGCTCTTTTGTTCATGGCATGGCCTCTGTCTGATAGGGATCGGCCATGCGGAGTGGAGCTCCGGAGAGGGATATGGTAATGCCCCCACTGAGTCTATAAAATGGGGTGATACTCTGAGACCATATGATGGACAGAGGATTAATGAGTCACAGAGGAAGGGGAGCAGGGAAGAGAGGAGTACGGACAGAGGTGGTGGAATGAGCATATCTTTCAGGAAAACACTCTGTACATGAGTCTGTGCCTCAGTGGACTAAAACAGAAAATGGAAAAAACACACAGATATGCCAACCTTGCCGAAACTCACACTTAAAAAAAAGAAGAGCGCTAAACAAATACGTGTGTGTATGTGTGTGTATGTGTGTGCAAAAAGTGTATGAGTGACTGCTAATTTCATGGCGTGCTTTTTCAGCCGTCCGCAATGTGGGGAGCTTGTGGCCGGGCTGTGATAGCGATACCTCACATTATCAGCAGGCTCCACAGTGTGATGTGTGGATCACAAACCCAGCCTCCTCTATAGCTCCCTAATTAGAGGTGAGGTAATTGAATCTGACAGAACAAAGCGGCAGATCTCTATAAGCATGGAAATCATTTTTGCTCCCACCTATACAGTTTTTCATCCAAAAGGTCCATTGAAAATGTGTCCAAGCTGGCCTGGGGATAAAACGTAGCACCTGAGACTAAACATGAATGCATAATGCAGCCCTAAAATCCAACAGGGCCACACGGCTCAACCTCTGCCAACTGCACTCCCTGTGACTGCTCCTTTGTGCCAACACTGATACTGGGCCTTCCTCACTTCCAGGTGAACACACACATACTCCGCAGGACTCTTCAAACTTCTGCGGGGGAGGAAGCAGAGACTTTGTCTCAAGTTGCAAGTATGCTGTGAGCCAGGTATAGGCCTTGGATACATACATTTATACACATGGAAGAAGAACTTGCTCTCCTTAGAGCAAAAAATAGAAAAAAGTATTTTGTCTCATCTTGCAGGATGAGTTGGAAAGGCTGAGAGAGAAGAGAAAGAGAAGGGGGAGAAAGCGGAGAGAGGCAAGGAGAGACTGGGGGCCATACTCTCTCCTCAGCTCTAATGACCTTTGGGAAGCAGAGGGCTCCCTCAGCCTTGGAGGAGACTTAGTGTATATGTTACAGGGCTCAAGCCTCTAATTTAATCCTTGATCACTGTAATGAAATAGATACCATTTGCGCAACTCTTAATAGCTTAATATGCTACAGGAACCCTCAAAGGAATTTTTCATTTCTAACATCTTTTTTTCATACTGCGTAAATGTTATAAAAAAAAGAAGCCTTTTCCCAAGTTGTACACTGTGATCAAACTAAATGTGGAGCTAATGCTGTAACACAAGTCAAAAGTAAATTACCATTTGTATATTGTCTGTGAATGGCTGCTTGTGTGTGTGTGTGTGTGTGTGTGTGTGTGTGCGTGCTGGGAGGAGCGCGGAACAGCTTCAGTGGAGACTGATGTGTTCTCAGAGCCGCAGTCTGTGACCAAGAATAAGCAATGGTATTGTTTAACTTGATTTTCCGGTTGCTAAGCAATGTAATTCTCGTGATTAGAAATGGCTGCCTTCCTAAATTCGGGCACTTACAATCAACAGTCAACAAACTGCTTGAAAACTCAGCACCAACGCTTGTCTGGAAATTGCGGTGAAAAGGAGGGGAGGGGGGTTCATCTGGGGGATGAATAAACGTATTCACATCTTGTAAAACACATGAACATACACACACTGTTCTGTAAGGCTGAGAGAGATGACAAGGCATCTAAATGCAGTCTGATGACATCATGCGTTTAAGATGGACCACTTAGTTTACATTACTGTACGTTTACGCTTCATGCAGCGAGACTGAGACACACCCATTGGCTGGGAAAACTGTCAATATCACCGTCTCTGCCCAGATGCAGAATACCGCTATTCCTCTAAAACAGAGATTATTTTTGTTCACAAATACTGCTAACATAATTCTAGTGGAGTATCTTATTCCAATCAGACACAACGTTGGATCCCAGCATGTTTGCGGAGTTGCTAAGTTCTGTGTTGTTGCGCCCAGTGTTTCTGTCTGGACTGTTGAAGGGGAATAACACGCTCTTACTTCTTTATCCAATGAATTGGAATTGGAATGGCATGAAAACATGCTGGCATTTGACTATGCCATTAAAATGCTGGAGGCACCTCTGAGCGTGCCCGAGGGCTTCAGCAGATGCCAGCCAGTTTCTCTGTGGAGTTAGCTGGGTCCTGCTTCACTCTACTGCCTCTACTTGCCTCTCTAGAGTTTACAGACACACACACACACACACACACACACACACACACACACACACACACACATCCAAGTGGACACTGGTACAACATTTAGTCCATAAAAGTCACAAAGCTTGTCCTCCAAGTAATATGGGCTTAGCTAATGCCTCTCTTGCAGGGTAACATTTGCTTTGCAGGGGCAACGAACAGATTAAAATGCTTTTAAAATGGCCAGTGTGCTGTATTTAAGCATCTTTCCTGTTACACACTAGCTTCTCCTGTGGCTGAATGATTTATTAGTGTCATTCTGTTACTTATAAGGAAATAAAAGTTAACCATGTGCCTGTACACTGGATGTGACAGCTGAAACAAAGCAGGTAAAATATGTGTGGTCTTAATTACTGGTTTATAAGCGAGCTTTTCACTAGAACGTTCACTTTTAATGAAGCCATTGAGTGAGGCTCCTCCAGGGAGCTATCATGGTTAAGTGGGGGCATCCATCTTCAGCCATTGGCTCGTCTGCAGACGAGTGGAGGCTCTGTCTACAGCACGCTCACCTCATATTGGCTCACTTTATCTCCACTAAGTAAAGTCTGTTGGAAGGTGCTAAAAGTGGCAAGAAAATACTTTTCTCCAGCAGCTCTGATGAGGATGAGAGAGTTTTCATCCAGTAGCAGCACCAGGCTCTTCACTGTGTCTTAAGTGCTTAATAAGATGCTACTGTTTAACCTGAAAAAGCATCACATTCATAACAATCAGTGGCCGGCGAGTCGGTGGGGGCTGGAATAGCAATATTGTGAAAGCAGCCTCTGCAACAATTAGCTTTTAGTCAAGCGTCATTTCAAAGAATTTAATGGGAAGCCTTCAGAAAAAGAAAAATGATTACTGTATCAAATAATGTAGATAAAACAATATTTTCCCATCAAGGAATTTCTATGAAATGGATATATCTAAGATGTCAATTTCATTCCAGTATTATGAAGGATGGGGGGTTCCTTTTGCAATAAATTCTTCATTAATTCAATTCTAATTTTCCTCTGGTTCCTATTTCTACTATTGATAGTTCCACTTCTTAATACCTCGGATAAGGGGGAGAAAATCATTGCAATAACTCAGTGGAGACTGTGAGCAGCAGATAGGATCTAAATATTACCAATGCCAAAAGAAGTGTGAAGTCTGATGAACATTTCAAAAGAACAATTCTTTATGGATCAGCTAAATCTTTTCCACTTTTTAATTAAAAGTAAAGAAAATAGAAGTTAATTATCCTGTAAAGATTAGCTGGTGGGCATCTTTCTGTAAATTAGTTCTAATTAAAAGGAAATTGTCAAATGACATTCAAAGCACTGTCCTTTAAAACACAGACCGAGATGGGCTTTTTTCCCTCCTCCCTCCCCCCCTCAGCCTCCCTCCTAATTCTTGATCTGGCCATGTGAAGCTTCTTGCTGGAAGATTAGGATTCTGCCAGTGCTTCACACAGCACACACACACGCACTGCTCCCAGGATAGCAGGCCTCTAGCACACTGTGAAATACTGCTGCATCAATGGGAGCTAGTGGCTGCTGGAGATAAATACTCCTCATTGATAAATGATTGCACTGATTAGCTGCCTGGGAATCAGGCTGATATTGGCTTTTTCATAATAAAATATCTGATATCGGTCATGTGCTCCACTACAGTGTGAAAATCTCTAGAAAATTATCAATTTTATTTATCGGTTTGACAGATTTGGTCATTAAAAATAAACAAATTCATTTTTTGTAACACATTTTCTATGATGCCCATATTTATAATGCATTATAATCAGCTTATAGCATTGTATAATTATAGTTAAATGCACTCATAAACACTCAAAATGCTTTATAACAATAATCAAAGCATTTTATAATGACTTATAAGGTCAAGTATCATAATACTTCATAATTGCTGGTCACATAAAGAGATTTTTGTAATATAGTCTATAGTAATAAATTATAATATTTTTTGTAATGCATTATGATCACAGTTTTAATGTATTATTGTGTGTTTACAGGGTTATGGTTAGGGGTTAATCCTAACCCTATGATGCATTATACGTTTATAATACATGTTATGTTTATGTGCTGTTTATGTTTCTCATGTTTATAAGAAATGGGCGTGCAAAAATTATGTCAGCGAGTGTCCAGCAATTATGAAATATTTTTACGTATTATTTATCACACATTAGAATTCACATAGATATTTTTGAGTGCTTATAACTATATTTATACTGTGCTATAGGCAGATTCTAATAAATGATGAATATGTTTATAATGCATTATAGACATGGGCTTCATAGAAAGTGTTACCAAAGTTTTACATATTATTGAATATTGATGATTTTATAGACATTTATAGACGATAAATGCCATACTATAAGAATAAAAATCTTGGGGAAAACTATGCCATACACTAGGTTTGCTTTAAGATATTAAACATAACAACAATATTTGAGCTTTGTTATCAATTACACCAATTCAAAAACATATTTCAGGACCACAACTAATGATTATTTTCATCATTGAGTAATCTGACAAAATATTTTCTTGATTTAACTTTTGTACAAAACAAGTTAAATCAAGAAAATAGTTCCGAGAGCTCTTAAAATTTCTTGTTTTGTACGACCAAAACCAAAAATGACTTTATTTACTATAATGAAGCTGGAACCAATGATTGATGTTTCCACTTGAGAAATCACTGAAATAAAGTCAACTTAACCAACTATGAAAATAGTTATTATTATTATTTTTTTAATCAATCAAATGACAGACTTATCATTTAATCTCTAATATCCTAAACAGCCATCATTATTAGACAAAGCCTCGCTTCCATGATACTTTCCTGCCAGGGAAACAAAAGAACACAAGCGTACTGTATGAACACACAGAGCACTTAAGCAAACCTCCACTATCATCACTTCACAAATAAATGATGAATCAGACTGCCTTCTTCTGTGTGTACTGTAGCTTTCATCTGATTTCATGTGGATTTCATCATTCATTGTCTCGCTCGGCTGTTGCTCTCATCCACCGCGCGTTGTATCAAACCAGATTCCAGCAGTATAAGTCGGACAGAAGAGAGAGGAAAACAGTGCTGAAGCCCCTCCATCTGCTCCGGCTAATGATGATGCTCTCCCTGGCCTGGAGCAGAACTGTGCGAGGGAGATTTACACCCATAATACCCCTGGGGCTGTGGAGCTGCACCGCGCTCCAAAACACCGTCACTCCATCACTTTCTATATGATAGCTGGCAGAGCAGGTAACAATGGACCAGCAACAATGTCTTTTTGTATTACTGACAAGTGCCTTATTTGGTTGACATAACCTGCCTCGGTGTCTGAGGAGTGGCACTAAGCACACAGGAAAATGGATGACAGCTACACCATTGAGACATTGTGCCGTTGTAACAATCATACCAGACTATGTTTTTAAAGAACACCCAGCAGTGTGTGTGATAGGAGGCAAGCAGCGACTGAGGGAGAGGTGGCTGTCTTCGCATTGCACTAATTGGAATGATGGCAGGAGGGAGAATCAGGCATCACAGTGAGTAAAGTGAACAGAGCTGCCTTTTTCCATTTACACAATTATAAAGGTTTATAAGTTGTAATTGCCCTTCAATTTGGGGAGCTTTAGACCCACTATAAAGCTCTGTGTGGGACTCGCCTTGACATCTATCTCCTAAAACAAGTGAGTTAAATGGCGAGAGGCAGAAAGAAAGACGATGTGTGTGTGTCAGAGAGAGACTCATGCAGGGGGAGATGTAGAGAGCTCCACTCCTCAGGGATTGAGTGTTCACACACAGTAAATGGAAGTGGCACAGCTCTGACCTTTGAGCCGCAGCATACGAGTAAAGTGAAGGCGCTGTCAAAATATTGCTTCAGAAATGACAATCCACCTCGCCAGTCCCAAGTCTTGACATGGCAGGCAAGTGGAGAGCCGTAACCTGCTGATCCCAACATTACAAATGAGGGGATTATCATGACAACAAACCGCAGCTCGACACACTGCATACCCTAAAGATATTCTGGCATTGCCCCCTTATTATCAGTAATGTCCCACACAGATAGCCGGCGAGGACTCAGAAAATATCGAAAGGAATAGTGCGTCAGAATCCCACATCAATTTTCAAATCAAGCTTTACAAAATAACCAGCATCAACTCTGCTGTTATGATATTACAGTTTCTGAACTTGGGATTTGGCAGTAGAGCTTCTTCTTCCCATCTTCATTTACAGCCATGTAATACTCAAGTCCACAGAGAATAACTCAATCGTAAAGAATACCAAAAAATCACAAGCAAATTACTAGTGCTCTGAGAGGAAGCTTGGGAGGAACAAAGACAGGCAGCCATAATTATATCTTGGCGTGTATAGCATGTCAATGGGCCACCTTCATTCTGGAGGGCATTCCCCTGGGCCCCTCAGGCATCAAAATGATGTCCAAATTATTTTGTGCTCTATTGCAGCATGGTGTGATTATCATATTTACTGGTGGTGCATTATGACAACACTGATGTTTACACCTGTCTCTGTGAGAAGGCAAGGTTTACACTCTGTAATTTAGCAAATGTACAGTATGCATATGAGCTTGTTGGCAGGGATTTAAATTAGGTCAGAAATGGAATACATCAATAGCAACCCATATGTGCATCTTTCTTTTTCTTTTTTCTCCCTCCCCTCCCCAGCCTTCTTTGCTCAGAAGCTTGGCGATGAAGCAGCTTGACGACTGCAGAAGTGTGATATGTGCAAATCACATTTGCAGATGAGCTTGAAACTCCCTTTTAATATTCAGATATCAGACATCCTGCACTGAGAAGCCCGCTAAGACGCGATTCGGGGGGAAAAAAGCAAGATCCGCGTCATTAAGGGAATCGTTAGAGGCTCGGTTTACATTTTACATATTTCACAAAAATGTACAACCAAGTAAAAACATCACCAGTTATCTGTGATAACAATGCAAATTTTTGTCAGAGAGCGCATGAAGATTCTGTCAAAATCCAAAGTCGCTCAGGTCTTTCTTTTCTTTTTTTTTTCTCTCTCTGGCTTAACACCCTCAGCTTATTGGCGCTTTGATTTCTTTCATATTTTTTCCCTGAGAAGTCACACAGGCTTGTGGAGTCAAAGACGGTGAAAGGTATGTTTGCCACGAGGCACGGGAACACGTGTCCCCATAGCCTGCCAATAGCTCATCAAACACACAGGCCTGTGGATGGATGCAAGCCCGGCTGGCGTTTAGGACGTCTAAACAGCATCCGCTCTGCCACACAAACCATTACTGACTCCTGTTTACTTGCTTCATTCAGAGCCACAAAGAACAGCCCCTGTTTCCTGACCATTTTCTGCACAAAAACGCACCGCGGTGACAACACCGACACCACAAGGTTGCACTTTGTGTTTATGTACCTGCTCCTATGTGCTGTACAGTACGCTAGCGCTCTCACAATAATGCTGCTTGCTTTACAGCCTCAACTTTTTCATTGGATGACAGAATGTAGCCTCTGCAATTTCCCCCTACCTCCTTCATTTCCCCGTGTCTTAGCCCTGCGCCAAATTTGTCTCTGTGCCATTTTAATTACAGCCAAGGCAATCTTTATGGTGGTATTCTGCGAGAACACCAATCTGCAAAAAAGGTGATAAGTAGAACCGCCACCCAGCTTTGGTATCAGTAATAAACAGACACTTAATTGAATAATTTGACCTAAGAGGCTGATCCTGGGAAGTAGCATGTTGGAAAAATTATTTTGAATATTGAAGACAGTTTAGTGTTTTGCATGACGCCTGCAGTCGGAGAACACACAGTGGATTTGGCTGGTTGCCCGCCCAACTCGCCAATGTGGGCCATGGTGAGTCTTTACGGAACAGATAAGTGAGCCTTTGGTATCCTGGAAGCACTCAGATGTGTGTGTTTTCAGGGCGCGGAGGAGGAGGGAGTGGGGGGGGTGGGGGGTGGGGGGGACACAACACATGTATGCACGAGTCTGTGTGCAGGCGTGTGTGTGCATGTGTCCGATATGTACGAGGAGGGGGTGGGGAGGGGGTGAGGAGTGTGAAGTGTGCCCACTCGAGGTCCATCCCCAGCTAGCAGCCACATGGGCACATCCCCCCTGCCCCAAACACACACACACACACACACACACACACACACAGCAGCTTTCCACAGAGCCTTAGAGACAATGACTCGCGGCCCCTTCCTGTTTAAGGATAGCTGTCAGAGGATGATGGCTCCGATTCAACACTGCAGCAGGTTTGCACAGAGCTCCCTGATAAAACGGAAAAAAGCAAAAGCCTCCACTCTCTCTCCTCTCCCTCTCTTCTCCTCTCCTCTCCTCTCTCTCGCTGTGTGTCTCTGTCTTTCCCTCACTCTCTCCATCACTCTCCCTCTCCCTCCACAGTTCAACACTGATTTGACTGCTAGCATAATTTTGCAGAGGAGACTATTTGCAGATGCAGCAGAGTTATCAATCCGAACAGACACACAATCCGGGTCCAATGTCACTTCTCCTCATTATGTTAATGGTTAATACATGCAAATGAAAACATTCCGGCAATTTGATTTCTTTGAAGATAGTTTGCATATTGTCTTAGCCATAATGATGGTACACTTTCTCCCCAGCTTCGATTTATGCAAGGCTAGTTAGTTCATTTTTATCAGCTCTGAGTTCATTTCTAGGGCTACTGGAATGTGTTTTCCCCTTCCCCTCACTATTTAACTAATTAGGATTCAGGTACCATAAGCAGATTTTTCACGCTATTGGTGTTTTTCTTAATTAAGAAACAAATGAATTCTCCCCAGCAAAATAGATGGAACAACGGGATAGGGTGCCAGGGGCCAGATGCGGCGCTTCTTAATTAGAAGTCACTCCATTGTCTGAGGTTTTTTAATGAAGCTCCAATCTAAATGGATATCAAAAAAGCTTCTAGTGAAGAAAAAAAACACACACACACACACCGGCCATTTAAAATAATAAGGAAATAAAGATAATGAAAGACAAAAGATATGTACTGGCAGCCCCGGCTCACACCTCCAGTTCAGTGCATGCAGTGCTCTCGTCACCTCTGGATGAGCCCTATTAAAACAGCTCGATCCCCTGCCTGCCCCTGCCTGCCTGCAGCCATGTCTAATGTTCTGCCAAGCCAACAGTGAAACACTCTCTTTTCAACTTCTCATCAAAGGTGGAAGTTTCATTACCCCATGGATGGTTATCAACTAACTATTACTGAAAACTGTTGCAGCTGTCAACTTCCTGTCTTGGTTTGAAAAACAGTGGAGGCTAGCAAAATCCATCCTTATCATATCAATGTCATTTGTGATAGGCATATGTTGTGTGCCGGGAAGGCCAACGCAAAAATTTCCAATTAGCTGGAACAAATTGTCACCTCAACACAATATGGAAGATAGAATTGGTGGTTTGCAATTAGATTTGAGCACCTGGGCTGTATATACGGTGTAAAACTAAAGAAACGGTGCAGATGGGACAAGAGAAAAGTTTGTTTTGAAGTTAATTTGCAGGGTTTTTTTGTTTTTTTTCTATGAAGCCCAATCATCTCGGTCAGCCTCGCTGATGCTGCTGTGCCGGTGACTGAAGGCGATAACATCGGGACTGTTTTTGACTGAAATAAAACCCGTAGCATGCCCATATGTGCTGCCAACCCCATCAGTTCTTCTTCAGACGGCATGGCTTAGGAGCTCCCAGAGGATGGGCCAGTGCCCACTGATACGGGGCCCAGCAACCGTCTTGTCCAGGCCAAGTATCCCTGCGCCCAGGGGCTGTGCCATCAATGCCATGACTTGTGCCAGACTGGATCCCACCCAGCAATCCATTTCAAAGGCTTTTTTTATGGATCAGGTATGCAGTGTGATTTTCCTTTCCCTTTGTAATGCGCCGTGTCAAAGGCGAGCTAGGCTGACTTTAAAGTCATAAACTAGTTTTTTCCGCCTTTCATTTGGGAAGGAGACATAATTGATTTCTGACTTTCCAAATGTCAAGTTGGAAGAGATGAGAAAAAGAGAGCAATGTCCTAAAAATCAATCGGCAATATGTGCATGTTGATTTGGATGCTATTTAGTGTTTGGGGCTTTTATTTATAAGTTGTTACTGTAATAAATAATGAGCAAATAGTGAAATATCTATCATCTAAATTATTCCCAGGGGAATTTGACTTTTATGGAGAGCACCTTATTGAACAGCTAAATACAGTATTTGTTGTCTAAATCTGCCAAAAAACATTAAAAGATCATCACTTCATAGTTTAGTCAAGCAGAATATTTGAGTGAAATACAATTTACTGATTAATTTCTCTGGGTTCATGGAGTGAAAACAGATTTTTTTTTTAAAGAAGTAACTTTCTTAATAAAAAGTCACAATTTTTAAACACCTCTATTTATCCACAAATTACCATAATCCTCTGGATGTTCACTCGTGTGCTCCCTCTCGTTTAGAGCATTACTTGTTTATTTATATCTGTGAATGAGATTAGAGGGGAAGATTACTTAGCCCAGACACATGAATAGCGATCAAAGACTGGAGGATAATGTAAGTCTTTCAGTGATTGCTCAGCTCTTTTCAAATCTACCGGTGGAGTATTAGAACAATACAAGTGGCTGTGCTCCATATAGTGTGACAACAATAATACAAAATCCTCAGGGAGTGAACCGCATGTAAACACTCCAGATCAACATACAGTACGCTGGCACAAAGTGTCCTCTAATGCAGCAAAAATTAGCTTTGATCCTGATGAGGCCACGGCAAAGTAGCAATCAGTTCAGCGAAATGACATCAATTGTCGGACATAAATGCGGTTTGAGGCACGTCTGCTCCTGTATCTGTACAAAGCAATGTGTTTTACAGCCCGCACTGTTTCTAGAAGCTCAACTGGGGGAACATCAGCCACGAGTAAACAAGCAACATTATGTCCTTCTGATTATTCTAAACAAAAATGTGGACACAAATATGACACTCTCATCCAGATGATTTATGAAGAACGCTATGACAGCTGAATTGTCTTTTATTCTGTCTGTCTGCGCTGCACACGTTTGGAGGAAGCACTGGTCCGGCCAATTATCGGTGGCAGGACAGAGAAACCTGTCACTGGGATATACATGACAAATGAAGAGGGACAGCGCAGCAAAACACCAACAAATGGATCTTAAAAATGCACACATGCATGCAATCACAACCAAAGAAAAGAAAGAGCTAACGGCATCAGGCTGCAGTTTTGACAAACAAACTTTGCAAGGAGAATGTATTTGTAGCTGCTAATGAAGGGACGGATCTTAGGACCAGTTGGCTAATTATTTATCCTGCTGGCTTTATGGCTCTCATTAATTTCCCCCCTCTCTCTCTTTACCTTCCATTGAAAGTCTGAAGTCAACCTGCATCTGGTGCTGATAACGCTGGGGTCTCAGCAGCCTCCCAGCCTCCCCTCTAACCCACCCACACACAACCCCACTAGAGAAAAGGAGCAGCTTTCATACACACCCACTGGATAATGCCATTAGAAATAGCACTCTGTGCTTCAAATCCACAAAGATGCGCTCGCTCAACTAGGAAAACATACAGTACAGTATACAGGGAATAGTTTGTCCTGCATCTCTTAATTTAGCAGACTCTATAGCAGGACTGTTGTATGCTACAGGGCAGAGCAGGTGCTGCAGAGAAGGAGCTTGTTGGAGAAAGAGCACAGGAGCAGAAGCATTAGAAGGGAACATTGAAATATGTATTGAATGAATTGTACTTTAGTGACTGAAATGCATGGTCAGATTCGTAGCCTTGTGTACTTGTTTCAATTGTAATTTTTGCTCTTGCTTTGTGTGATAATTAAAGGTAATAAAAGGACACTATCTGTAAAATTCTGCAAAAGTCTCTTCATGGCCCCCTATCTGAAAAAATATACATTATGCAGCCCTGACTCTGTAAATGGGAAGCAAACAGTACTCAGACCAAGCCACAGAATGATATTCTGATTGTGCTCATGGACATGGCATAGGAAAAGCTATGAGTGTATCAAGAGAAAGGCAGTGGGAGCGAGAGGGACTGTTACTGCTAACGCTCTGAAGGAGCACACGCAGGAGGTGTGTTTTTATTTAGGTGTTGAGTTTAATTTTCAACAATCAGAAATGCAGACCTGATGCCTCCTGTTACATTAAACTCACTGTGGGCTCGTTTTTACAGTTTTAAAGCTATAAATCATAAAAATAAGAAAATATTGAATTTCTTTGATAATTTATTTTACAATTGGAATGAAAAGGAATCTGTATATATAACAAAAATTGAGGCATATTTACATTTTTAAAACCACTTCTTAGACCCCCTCTTGTCCTCTCCTCTCTGCTCTTTGAAACAGCCAGCAGTTCTGCTGCAGTTTCGCTGAAATTTCACCTGACTGTTTCGACCAAATCATTCATGGCTTTAAGTTGCGTGATCTGGTTATTGTCAACAGTTCATTTTTTGCCAAAATTTTAAATGAGACATGTAGAATAAAGCAATTTTGATTGAATATCACTATTTTAGGCTTATATTTGTTTATTTATGCTGTACATTTGATGATTTTTTAAATTAAATTATGCCTTTCAAACATGCTAGCAAGTTGTGGGGTTCAGAGGGTTAAACACTGTAGAGAAGATAGACTTAATTTGGTAAGAATTTTTGTGTGAAAATGTGTTTATATTCTTTAAAAAAAGAGGTACAAAAAGTATACTGGCACTGGTATCGAACAATGATCCAACCCTATTAAAAAACAAATGTGAGGATAATTTTGTTTTAGAGAACTGGGCTGTCTGTGTTTGTCTGGCACTCCTAGCACCTTTCCCCTTTTCTTTCTCTCAGACCCTTTATCTGATGGTCTCCCTCTCTTCTACCCTCTGTCACTTTCTTTTGGTTTGGGGGAGCTGACTGAGATTGGCCCACTCTTGGTGCTTTGGTGAGATCACACCCCAGCAGGTCTGAGCTGAGGCTACTCCTGCACCCTCCACCCTCTCTGTCCAACTTCCCCATCACTGCCCACTTCCTCCACCTCCTCCTCCTCCACCCATAGCTGTCAGTCAAGTTCAACAATGAACGCCAACCCTGCACTTGCGAGGAGTTCATCGTCAATCCGCAGACGAACCAAACGCCCAATTTGAGCCATTTCTTCCAAGGAGTGAACTGATAGACTCCACACTGGTCACACTTTCAAACGCAACAGAGAGACACAGTGGGCGAGAATTGCTGAAAAGCAAATATTGTCGACTTCTGCTGACTTCAAACAGCAGTCAGATGGCAGAGACTACCTAGGCAGTAAAAAAGCTGCATTACACACAACACAAGAGAAAGGGCCTAAAGAACTCTTGGTGATTCCTTTCATGTTTGTCTTTACAGGGAACCCAGAGCATTCATTTCTCTTCTTCTATGCAAAGGAAAGTAAACATGGCACTCTCTGCAGGCTCATGAAATTGAACAGTTCTGAGCATCACGGCCAGTCCTTTCTTTTCTGTGTTTTAGAATTAGATGTGTTTGCTCGGCCACATTTTCTATATTTCTGAAAAAAAAAATGCTTCAAAGATGAATTTGCATTTAATTCATGATACATATTTCATGTGAAATCTGTCACTATTCATGTGCCATTCCAGTAAACTGCAAAGTTTCCAAAGTGAACTTTTGCTCACATGTTCAGGACAGTGAATCAGTACACACACATACACATGCAAACACAAAGTTAATGGGAAAAAAAGGAAACTTAACCCAGTTAAGTTCTGTTTCAGTCTCCACAATGCCCTGGTGATGCTCTCTTGCAGTCTTATTGGACTATCAGTGCTCAGGGGTCATGGGCCTGGCCAGTCAAGATAAAACAAACCCTGATGAAATGAACCATGTGGGAGCAGAGAGGACTGCTCTCTACTGATGGAAGAAACCCAGTCACTCTGAGAGGTGAGACTGTAACAGTGTCGTATTGACCTGAGTGACCCAGCTCACTGCTTGAACTCCTCCACACTCTATTTACAGAGGAGAGAGGATTTACTGATATACTGCAGGTGTTTGGCGGCCAAACCAAATAATCAACTGCAATTATGACTAGGTACATCTTAATATCAATTGTATTGATTTGTATAAATCTGATTTCCATGCCCATTTTAAATATCATATTTTAGCAATTGAATTAATAAATTAAATATAACCAGTTTTCCTCTCACCTGTAGTGCTGATTATCAATCTAGATTGTTTTGGTGTGAATGTTGGAGATATCAGCTGTAGAGATATCTGTCTTCCCTCAAATATAGCAGGACTACATGGCACCCATGGAACAAAAAAAATACATTTGAAGAACTCTACTTTCTAGAAATCTAGACAAGGTTACTCCAGACAATCCACAGACCGTCTTGTGAACAGTTTCATGTAAAACTTTACTCAAGAGGAAAAAGTTCCGACATGAAACTGCTCACAACAAGGTCTGTGGATTATTTTGAGTAACCAGGTCATGATTTCTGGAAAAGAGAAATATATATTTTTGGCACTTGGAGCTCCACTAGCTAAATGCCATATAGACCTAATTAGTTTCGACAGACATCTCTATGCCTGATATCTCAAAAACTGGGCCAGTAACCCCAAAACAACATAAAGTGATAAATGGCTCTACAGGTTAGGCCAGTTTGTAACTTGTTTTGAAAAGTGGTTTATAAATAAAGGTATAATTATTATTATTATTATTATTATTATTATTATTATTATTATTATTATTAATAATAACAATAATAATAATAATAATATTATTGTTGTTGTTGTTGTTGTTGTTGTTGTTGTTAGTAGTAGTAGTAGTAGTAGTAGTATTTGATATATGGATGGGGTGTTGCAATATTTATTATTAATTATGACCAGGATGTTTAAACATTACATTATTGATATAATGTTAATAATATACATATGATAATATTGTGTAAATTCTGTAAGTTTTATTCCATTCTTGCTTTGTTTTATTGTTACACACTTTCTCTCTCCATATCCCTATACTTGTACTTTAAATGTCAAAAAAAGATACATCACACAATAAATAAAGTTATGATGTTAAGATAAAATTTTAAATTTTCTATAGATAATGAGATGATTTTTTCATTATTTAGTTCTTTTGGCTACAATAATCATGTAGTAACAAATCTGATATTGTGATAGCCCTAAAAGGTCACTCAGTTACTATACAATATCATTTGTATACTTAACTGTATTTTGCTGCTATACTTTTGACTTGTACATGTCTTTGTTGTTGCATTACTGCTTTCAAATCTAAATTATTACGACACTTCTAACTCTGAGTGATAGAGGCATACATGAACACTGCCAATGTTAAATCAGGCTTTGTTACATGACAGATTTCTGTATTTCTGCTTTTGTACACTGATTGGAAGTTGGTGGGGCTCTGCTGGAAAAAGGTGACATCACACTGTTCTTTGCACTGATCATAATTCATCAATATTTGGATTCAAATCTGGGGCTGTTTGCTTATATTGCAAAATGTAACTGTAAATCAAATCAGCTGACGAGTGTTTAACTCCAAATAAATACAATGATGTTTTCTTCTGAACTTCTGATTGTTGACATGTTAAAGAGAAATGCTTTAACAAAAGGATCTGAACCTCATATCAGCAGCAGACCACATGAAAGAGCATAACCGTTTTATCAGTCTGACAGCTGTTCTCATCACTGATTTGATTGAGTGATTGATGAGCTAACTGATTGCCGCTTTGATGCAACCACTCATATATTTAGCATTCAGCAGCTACTGTACTCAGTACAAAAGAAAACCTGCATCTTCCCCGTCTCCAGCAGTGACATTTTAATATTCAGGCAGAAGTTAGAGACTGACAGAAAATGAGGGCAGTTTTCAATATTCCACGGCATTTGATTGAGCCGATGACACAAATCGTTATTTACCACTTTCAGATCAGAGACATCCACTGTATCGCTATCATTGAGCTGGTCAATATACATCACTTCCACCCAAAGGATTACACCTCTTATCTGAAATGATATTCAATAAAGTATGACCGCAGAAATACAGAGTGGAGTGTTCTTGCTTGGATCTGGCTTATGCTGTGAAAAAAAAACACTTTATTGGAATTAAGATCCAAGTCAAGATTACCTGAGGAAACAGCAGTTAGATTTCTGTTCCAGTGCCACGTCCTACACTTTATTCCCGGCTGCTTGGGGACTAGACCACAGTGTGCTGTTCCCCACAAGCCATGGGGGTGTAATAGGATGCCTTTATGAAATATATAGAGACTCCCCAGCACCTTCCACAGATCATAGCATGGGCTAGGACGTTTGGTGAGCAGGAGATTTTCTTTGTGTGTGTGTGTGTGTGTGTGTGTGTGTGAGGCAGAGGTGCTGTGTGTGTTTGACTAATATGGCCTTGCAATCCAAAAAGTCAGTGAGGCAACGGCAAAACTTTCCTCAGGTCCCTCTCTGATGCACCGTAATATCATCAAGGTGCATGGGATGATACCACTCAGTCATTTGTGCTGCCTAATTAGCTGCTGCAACTTCCCTCCCCACTGCTGTGCCATCTATTCAGAGCTCCTAGCAAAGCGACCATCATTAGCTTCAGTGGGATGAAGTTAACTCCACTGCTGCCAGTGTGTTACTGAATGTGGTCTGGAACAGTAGCAAGGTGGTTTTTCCTAAACACAGCCATCTTTTATAGTTAAACCGGACAGCTGTCATCAGATTTTCCCTATATGTGTTGTGTATAAAGTGGGTTTGTGGAATTTTCACCCAGATACTGAAATGACTGCCGTCGTTAGACATTCTCTTTTCATTTTCTGTGTTTTACTTTTCCCTGACATCAAATCCCACACACACGCACGCACGCTACCCACCCACCCAACCGCCTGCTCGCCCACCCTGGCCCTGCACTGTATAGCTTTTCTTTTCTTGTCGGGAATTTGATAAAGCCTTTAGTGAGCGTGGTTAGAGCACTTGGGCTGAGGATCTGATGAGAAGTGTGGGGTCTGTCACACACAAACACACACACACACACTATAAGTACATTCTAATTAGCTGATGTATGCAGGACCTCATCCACGTTGGAGGGGTATCAAAAAGCAATCAACGCCCCATCCCTGATGAGCTCAGAGAGACACAGAGATCCACATTGTCTATGGAAAGATGATGCGTGGCTGGGCCTCGATTCGGCTTTCCAAACCACCATAATGCCATGCAATCACAAGACATTATGCACAGATCAGAACCCCAAAGCCACAGGATAGAGAAAAAAAAAGTAAAAGGGAATATTGAGTTCATAATTCAAAAGCCTGATTATGATGGTCGCTCTTGTGAAAAGCTGCTGTGGAGAGCCAGAAGTGGGAGAATTGGCCTGCGAGTGCCACAAAATATGGTTATAAATGCAGAGGAGAGATGTGTTTAAAAAACTGTCATGATCAAGAGCAATACAGCTCAGATAGCAGAGAAATCAGCAGAGTTAAGATGACAACGGGTTGCCATGGAAAACTGAAAAAATTAAGTCAGCAGTGACTGTATGAGGAGAATTTATGAAAGTGATTCTTCTCAGCGGAGGGAAATCAAATAGAAATACAATATCAACCACAGCAGAAGTCTACGTTATCAGCATGAAATGGTGAAAAAAAATATCCTAAACATACGATCTAGGATTTTGTCACCCATTCATAATCTAATTTGACCCGAGGCCATACAGCCGATTCGTTTCAGTAAAGACCATAGGTGTTTTAGCTGCAGGCTCCAAAGGAGAGAGGCATGTGTGTCACACAAAGACCATCGGTTAGCGACGTACCGAAAGGGACTCTGTATCACCATCTTATCTTCAAAGGACTGGGCAGGGGCTCAGGGGAGCTGTGCCACCGTCTCGCCTCCACACAGACACACACAGAGGGGGGATTTGGACCTGCAAGCAGGAACCAGAGATCTCTCGGCCGGCACCCAGGCCTGGACCCTCCTCCAACTCGCCCGCGGAGAACAGGCAGGGTTCCTGCACACGCGGCACGACATCAGTGAGCTGATCCCCCCTCCTCCACCACCACCACCACCAGCACCACCACCGCCACCACACTCCTCCTCCTCTTCCCTCCTCCCCTGCAAACCCCCTCCACCGACTGCCTGCCCATTTGCTTCCTGGCCTCAGCTTGACGGAGGGGATGGGATCTGAACTCAACTTAGACACAGAGTTTCCACATTTCACAGATGGCTGGGAGAGGCTTTGCATGGAGGTGAGGAAACAGAGAGAGAGAGAAAAGAGAGAGAAAGAGAGAGAGAGGGAGCCTCATCGCCCGCCGCCGAAGCGGGGCCGATTTCACACCGCGGTAGTGTGCGCTAAAGCAGGCCGCCGTTAATCCACTCACTGAGGGGAAGGCCTGGAGCTATTCCGCCGCCCGACCGCCATCTCCCTCCACAAAGCCATAAATGGTGCATTATACAACTGGGCTTCAGAGACACTGCTGATATGCTGATAGGTGGCGGACAAAGACCAAAGCAACCACAGGAGCAGAGCCACATGCAGGACTGAGGGCCTTAGCGCAGTGCATGATCTCTCAAATGCTGTACTTGCTGAGGTGTGGACTGTTAGAGTGCTATATCTGCGCTTTTGATCGGGGTTAGTTCAACCTCTGGATTCGGCCTCGAGACAGAGATGGACATGCACTAACACTCCCTCTCCTTCTGCTGTCCAACAAAATAGCTTTTCTTTTTTTTCCCTTTCTCCCCACTGTGAATTCCTATCTGTAAAGTTACCAAAAGTCTTGAAGATGAGTCTTTGAACTTATGAAAGGCAATCATTTTGAATGAAAGGAGACAGGAAATATATAAACATGGGGGAATTTAAATAAATTGCCACAAAGAAAATCACGGAGAGGGCAGTGAATTATGTAACGATAAGAAAGCCACCAGCCTAAGCCACAAAATGAGATGTTTTACATGAAACGAACAGCGGTCTAGATTAGAGAGCCATCCTGTTTAGACATGAAGCCAATTGGGTTGATATCACATGTAGAGAAAATTTGAAAGATAAGTGGGAACTATGAGAATTGTTATAATCCAACTGTAACAAAAAGCTGAAGTATATTGGCTTTTCCCCCCAGAAGCACTGCACGATAAACATCTTTGATGAAAGAAGTTCATTACTTGTGCGCCGTGTAATGTAACATGCTGTATTATGAGTCTATGCCAACCTACAGTGAGGCAGTCTCTAAATGAAGCCTCAGGCATTTAATGGACATCATTAGGTGAAAACATATAAGAGATAATTATGGTAATTACAAATCCCTTTTATTCGCCCTGAGTCTTTGACAAGAAGGTTGTCATATCAGCCACTTCAAACAAACAAAGAGTTGTTGTCTCTTCCCCTAAATGATGTCCGGTTCCATTTGGATGGGGATTGTCTTCGGATTATCCTTTTTTATTGTTTGGTTAGTGGCTCTGAATGGAGGCTACATTTCTTTCAGTAAAAAACTTGATTAAAACAAGTGATTCACAATAGTAGTTGCATTTGCATAGGCACTTCATTACAAGTGAGACCTTGATCTTGAAAGCAACCCCATACAAAGCTAATGGACATGTCTGTTATGTCTATTAGAGATGGACCCTCAGAGGAACCTTCTATTTAATATCACAGACATCACTATGGGCACCCAAGGCCTGTCTTATTAAATTTCAGCTCCATAACAATAGCTAAAGGAACAAAATGACAAACACTGGCAATATTGCGGCTCGCTCTGACCAAAAAAAAATCTTCCAAGAGTTTGTTTTGGTTAACCCTAATCCAAGTGTTACTGTTATTTTGCCACATGGGGTCAAACGCAGAGCAAGCCTTGTCACTTCATCTTAGCGATACACGATCTGAGCAGCGGGAACAGATGAAATGTTGTATGGAACATCTTTATGGAGAGACTGAGAGGCAATCGTGAAAGACTTGGGTGTTTATTTACAATATGCATCCAATCATCCTTTGTCACAGTTCCATGTTTTCCGAAACCACAAAGAGACACTCGCTGGAGATTCCATTTTTGGCCTCTTTGCTATACAAACTCATAATATGGTGCCGTCTTATCAGATCCTGCTTACAATAACAGATTCACTTCGAGTCAAAGCTGTTGTTTAACTTATTCAATCCCATGGGAAAATTCAGTTCAAACAAGTCAGGAGACATCTGCCAGTCCACAGCAGCTGATGATGTCAACGGGTCCCTGCTAGTACCAGATTCCTCCAGCACTTTCAATCATTCCTTGTGAGATTACTGCAATAGGATATTACTGTACAAACTATGACCATGTGTCCTGCTGCCACAAAGCTTAGCAACATATTACAGTTTGTCAAAGCAAGCTATTGCGAGGGAGAGATAGATACAGAGAGGAGGAGAGAAGCCATTGACCTTTGTGTCCTTCATATTTGCCTAGCTTCCCCTCAACCCCAATCTTAAGAGTGAAATCATCTGATCCCAAACTAACTGTCAACTGGCTTGTGATGGTGGCAAAGCCAGCAGACATCAATCAATCAGATTTTCTCCTCGTCTATCAGAGGAGGCTTTTTTTCCTGTTTTGCCCGGGCTTATCATCTGACCCAGTTGTTATCCAGTTTTCTGAAGCTTAAAAAGCTTGATTATGGTCAAATGTATGTCTCGGAGATTCACAGGGACATTTTAGACCGAACCAGAAGAGGAAGAAAATATTATCACCGCAGAAATAAATGCAGGATGTAATGATTTTAAAATAAGGCTCTTAATTCTACACTTGTGGTGGAAATAAGGAGTTTGAGCCAGTTATCTTCGGTTTTCAGGAATGCGTGATTGCGTGAACCTAAGATAAAAATCCAATCTGATATCATAAGACAAAAAGGCATTTTAGTTGGCTACAGCACTTGCTCAATGTCAACAGTTTTTAGTAATTACTAGATAAGCATTCTCTGAAATACACAGAGAAAGAAAATTGGCTGATTCTGAAATAATAGCGGCTGCATTTCTCTCTGGATGTTTACTCTGTCACTTCACAAAGCCTGCTTTGAAATAATAAGAAGCAGGAGACGTGTACTTTGCAACACGTCACTCCTTTTCGTCACTGTCCAATATTGTACGCACTCTGTCTAATCTGATTTGCATAATTTACAGTAAATATAATCGATCATCATCAAAGTGTTCCAATTGCAGTATAGCTCCATTATGGCTATTTCTGTAGCGGTGTTCGCTGCTAATCACATGCAGGCAGATATGGCCTCTGATCACATGATGTGTAAGCTGTGCTGTCAACAGCTTTACCAGCTTTGCAATGGTGCAAATCAAAACACAGCCTCTTTAAAGTATTAACATATTTTGAAGTTTGTTTTATATTTTCAGCATATTTGACATAAATTGTTTATCTGTTTACAAAGCTTTGTCATTAGTGATTTTCCACCGAGGCCTTAAGATGCTATGTGTTTTGTGCCGTTCGTCTGGTGGAAAATGCTGATGTACAAATTGAACTGAAAAGCTTGTTACTTAATCCTCTGTTGCCACCTATCCCTTAACTATAGAGCTCCGCTGCATTTCATCCCAATGCAAAGTTGTGCATCGTGCTGCCCCCCACAAATACATCCTCAGTAATTCCTGCCAAGCCAGAGATTTACACTGAACAGCTATTAGGACGTCACTTCTGGTGTGCCAGCTTCTATCGTGCTCTGCTCACAAAATTATCCCCTTTCATTATCATCCATCAGGAAAAAAAAAAAAAATACTGAAACAATTTATGTTGCACAAGTGCAACTCGAGGTTTGGCCAATAATTTTACTGTATATTGCTGACAACATATTGTGACAATGGCTGCTGCAAACGTGACTCATATTTCCAAGGAGTCCCTTTCCTTTCTCTCGTCCAAGATTCAGTCAAAAGCCTAATATCAATTCTGACATATTCCATGAAAATGTTTTGATTAACTGTGGCTAATTAAATTGAAATAAACAAAAAGAATCTTAATACAGACATAAAAGTTGTTTACATCCCTGCAATGTGAGACTGACAGATTTTATTTCTTGAATATGGCAGAGGCGAGTTCCTATTGCAGGCGCAGAGCTGTTTCTCTTCTGGGCTATGGAGATGTCAAAGCATCACACAAATGTGATGAACCCAATATCCATATCCATGATACATCAAAACCTCGGCATGGCACAAAAATAACTGCAATACCTCAGGAGCAACCTCAGAAATCCCCTTAATTGAGCAATATCTTCATTCCTGATCCATGTGCATCACCAAGGTGAAAAGGGACTGTGCAAGTTAAATGAAAGAAGAATTCATGATGTGTGGCGGCCTCTCTTACTCACCCTGGCTATTTCCCCTCTTGGCAGGGGCCAAATAGAGAATGTTAAATGAGGCAATTGTGTCCCGGAGGCAAAAAGAGGAAGAAAAAAAAAAGCAGGCAGTGCCCCTGCTCTCTGCTCCAACCCTGAGGAGCATTCTGCAGCATGATGAGGTACATCCAAGCACCCAGGCCTGCCGCCACACAAATAGCTCACACCTAACTTCCCATGAGAAGAGGCTACTCCACTCTATACACATACACACTATTCATTAGTCAAATTCCTTAACAAGGTGGTGTTTTAGTGTACAAGCACAAAACAATGTGCAGGTTAAAAACAAAGTATGTGGAAATGTGTGGGAACAAAATTATTAATTAAATAATTTAGTGAGTTTCAGCTAAATCTCAATATGCTCAGACAAATAGCATAAATGTGATTTTTTTTTTGTCGAGGACAGTTGCGAAAAGTACATTTAGTCAATTAATATATTATTATTATTATTATTATTATTATTATTATTATTATTATTATATAGTATAATGTTTTTTTAATCTGTCCATTCGAATGGATGGAAAATCTGAACATGATAAACCACATTATAGTGAAAATTACAATAAATAGTTTAAAGAAACCTTTTTCTGTAATACAAACATGAGTAGACGGTTAACATATATCAATATAAAAGTGCTGCTTTAAAACACATTGCATATATAATTTGTATTATTACATTAAAAATGTAAAAATGAAATATTTTCTGGAGATGAGTCTCCTGAGTTGTATATTAACTGTATGATACATTATAAGCTGATTGTATTATTAGAAAATCAAATCCAAACAGTCAGAATAAATTATAAAGTCTTTCCTTATTTATTTCACTTCAGGTGGCATTAAGAGATCCTCCAGCCATTCCAATGGATAGATTTATTTTTTTTTAATCCTGAGTAAAAGCTATAAATCTTTTAAATTATATTCTGACATGTATAAGTAATACATGATCTCGTGTTTACTTTAAACACAGTTTAAACACAAATGGTGTACTTTAATAATATGAATAATACATTAAAATGTTCCCTGCGCTTCCTCTTTGGCTTACAGTCGGCCATGCTTCTTGAAAAGGGGGTGTGGCTATAATGCAGGCCACTTTAGATGATGTGGAGCACTGTGATTGGCTTTTAGACATCCAATTAAATAAGTATTTTTTAAATGTGTCAGATGACAGAAATCATAGATCCACACATAAAAAGTTATGTCCATAGGAATGGACAGGGGATGTGTCTAATTTTGATGTACTTTAAATTAATAATGCTCCTTTATACTTTTAATTAACTCTTTTTCAGAGGGAAATATTTTACGTTTTACTCCTCTACATTTATTTGACAGCTGTAGTTACCTTGCAGATTATGATTCCACACACAAAAGATTTGATAATCTTAAAGAAAACGACATAATAGAAGTAAAAAATTAGCACCACAAAAACCAACTACAATTAAAATGCTTTAAGATGATACATTTCAAAAGGGTTGGCAATTAATTTTCTGTAGATCTTACTGTTTCAGATCAACACAACTTTCCTTAATCACAATGTCACCAGCCTTATACACAGTAAGTACCAGGATGTTCTGTGTGTAGGCTAAGGCCTGTAGAAACACCAGGATGTAGAGCGTGATCTGTTAACATTCTGTGGTGGTGGCTGCAGGAAACTGATCTCCCCTGCAGTCCCACACTGTCAGCTATACAGACATACTCCACGGTGACACCTCTGATAATCAAAGCTTTGTCTGGGTCTTAAAAGGACGTACTTGAACAACAGCGAGACCAGAGGCCCTCTTTGCTGTAATGGCCTTTGGACATCAATATTTAAATCTTACATCTCTGTTGTGATTAGAATGCTGCCTTTCTCTGTTTTTTTCACCCCTCTCTCTCCTGAAACAACAAGGTGGGGGTGAAAAAAGGCTGAAATCAATGATCTTTGAGTCTAAACTAGATTCCTAAGCAGTTTGCCACTCTCAGCAGCAAGATAAGATAAACTCTCTTTGACCTAAGAGATGAAGTTGCCATGACGATCAGGGAGTCCACTTTCTCTATTGATATTTTGCTGATGTAACAACAAATGGAACTAGATCCTGCTCTTGATAATGGTGATTAATTAATACCAATATTGATCCCTACAAGCAAGAGACAAGGCTATTAACTTAAAGCAGGCTGAAAGTCAATTGTTACCTGGGGCTCAATGGGCATCATTGATATAAAATCTAAATAAACCGAGAGGAATACGGTCAGGGGCTGAAATAAAAAAAAAAGAACAGACAATACACAACCAGTAGAAGCAGTAAGTTTTTTTTGTTTTGATCTGCACTTATTTCTAAAATTAACATTTTGTTCACATCGGTGACAGTTACAGTGGCTGAATTAAAACACAATGGTGACAGCTTGCACCGGCGGTTATTGGAATAATAGCAGTGGAATTCAGGAAAGAGGAAGATAAAGAGGAAACTGCGTGAGGAAGTGACCTCCACCTTTGCAGCAACCCTGCCCACATTTCACACTGCTGTCCAGGCACTGCAGGCTACAGCGACAGAGAGGGCAGGATTAGGCACCGTCAGTCCATCGCCTGCCAACCCCGGCTCATCCAACACATCACACAGCACTGTTTTGAACAAAGGAAACAGCAGCTGCTATACATTCCTCTCCCTATAGCTGCAGAGCCTGTGACATAAGCAGTAATAGCAGCGTAGTAAAATACTTTCGCTCTACAAGAAACATTGTACTTTAGACACAATAGAAAAAACATTACAAGAAGATGACATTCATCTGCATTGTTGTTTTGTGTCAAAAGTGAGGAGGCAATTGGGGATCCTTCAGCTAAGACGAGGCAACGGCACAAGCTGTTATTGGCAGGGAACAGATGTTTGAGGGAAAGTTGGCATTCAACAACCATTCTTCTTCTGACAGAAATCAACAAGAGAAACACAAGAGACAAGTCGTGATTGTCACCCAATGAAAGAGAAACCCTTAAATATACAGGGAGGCTGGCATGCAAACATTTTTTGATTTTACACCCCCAAAACATCTGACTGCTGGAGTTGCCAGCGATTGTGGGCCAAGGGTGAAACGCAGCGTATACGACTTCCACAGCATCAGCACGCTTTTCCTTATATAAGAAAGCAAAGCTAAGTTGGAGTGAAAAAAAAATAGAAAAAAAATATGGACGAGAAGTCTGTTCCCTGCGAAGGAAAAAATGCATCAAGCTAACAGCTCCGATCTCGCCGCTAAAACACATAGACACATGCTCGTCGCACATACTGTACATGCACCAATGTATACACAAGCAAACACACACACATTCAGATACAGGATGTTGGCAGTCAATTCAGTAAACACTCCCCTTATCCCTTACTACTGTAATCTGCCTCTGATAAATGCCCCTCAAAGATAGAAATGTCACCTGATATGGTAAACAGTATGCTGACGTTATATAAAGTGGCCTTATGCTAAGGAGTTGTAGAGATTAACTGTAGAGCGGAGATGGAAAAAATAGTCTCTATGATAAAAAACAGACTTTTAGCTCTCGCAGAGAACCTTGTTTGGCTGTTGTTCTGTGCCAAACTGACTAGTTGAGAAAAACAGGGAGCTAATTTTAATAATCCCAGGGTTGTATGTGCATTTTATTAGATTTAAGGTAAGTTGGTGGTCAGTATAAATGTCACAAATAAACAACCACAAAACATTTTTCTCAAAGGTCTGAATATGAAATATATTAGTAAAAGAAAAACAATATTTACCAAAGCATCACTAGTCCCTGTTCCAACTTTATCCACAAGGTATTATGGGTAAAAATAAAAATAACAAAAAGGCATTACTGTACAGTGCAGTGGAGCAGCTTTACAGATGTAAGATCACTATCACATGAGTAGATTAGGCATTTGGACAGTATGACATAGTGGTAAGCTGTGGGGACTTGTGCACTTGCCGCTCGGGTGCTGCACAAAGTTACAGTAAAAGAGCAGTATAATCACTACAGTATGGTGCTGGATTCTGGTTGGACAATGTCGAGTAAAAGGAAGCAACATGAATTCTCAGACGGTCCATATGGTGAAGACAACAGTAAAGGGGAGAGCACTAAGTCAGTTTAATAAGCACATTTGACATTAGATGTCCGCCCATGGCCTCAGAGGGCCGCTTCAATATGTTCCCATAAACACTGGCGGAGGCACACTCCCTACATCATCCAGATTCCCCTTTACGCCGAGAAACTTTGGGGGGCAATTTTACAGAAAAATTACTCGGAGGGGCCTGGTTTCAATTCAGCCTGTTCATATCTTTCCTTCCTATTAAGCATCAAAATGTTCTCCTCTCAGTACGAATAGAGGTATGGACACCACCAGCAGCCGGGGAGAGGCGATGGGGGGAGGGAGGGGGGGAGGGAGGGAGGAGGTACAGGGAGGAAAAGGAGGGAGGGAGAAGAGAGGATAGAGGGAGCTTGGTGGAATTCACACATCATATTACAGCAGCTAATCGCAATCCGCAGAGCATCAGCGATATTTTCATCATTCCTGTCAAATTCTACTGACCCGCCTTGGAACGGCTAACAATCTGGGCAATTTATTGGCATATTGGCACGGGGTGATAAGGCTAAAAACAACAGCAGCTAGCAGCTGGCCCTGGGAGATGAGCTGATAACATTGATATGTGCTCCCACACAAAACACCTCCACCACTATCTCCTCTTTCTATCAAACTCTTATTACAATAAAAGTGTATGGGGTTTTTCATTTTCTTGGAAAAAGCAACAAGGGGAGGGGGATACAGAAAGGGGGGCAGGGATATATATTTATTTATATATATATAAAAAAAATCAGATGTAACGTTTCACAGAAAAAAAACAAGGGGGAAAATACATAATTTATCACTGTATTATCGGGATATCCAGGCAGCCTAATCAAGGAGCACTGAGTGACTATTTTTTGCCTTATCATCCAAAGTGGTGGAAACGGAGAAGGAATTATCAGCCAGCTGCAGATTGCTGGGCTGGAATTTTAATGGTAATAATCGGGTTTCTGATGGTATATCTTCTCTGCTTATCTTTCCCATTATCTGGCCTTATCTCCCCAGTCATCGGAGCAAATTAATGGTGCTCTTTCAGCATCGCCTTTTTATCACCGCTCAGAGAGCACCCAAGGGGAAAGAATAAGCAAAATATTAAAATACTGCATAAATCACAATTTTAGATAACGGTCCAATGTATGCAGGAGGAGGGGGGGGAACTGCGCCCAACAACCTTTTTGTCCTTTAGAATGACTGTCTGTGCTGACTTTCTGTGCAGTGCCTCCTCTGCCTTTTTTCCCAGAGTTCCCGGGGTAGAGAGAGAGAGCATCTAGGCTCCTCGTGACCTTTCTGTTTCTAACTGGAGCTTGATTATACAACTGCACACACCGGCCCCATATTAACAAGATCTTTACACACGACGTACTAATTCACACAAGGCCAGGTCACAAAGCGGAACACAAACGTTAAGACTTCCTTTGCTCGACAACAAAATTTGGATGCTACGATGGGATTGGTCCAAATATGAGTGGGCCTAAAACGTCATACGTCGTCGTGTTTCTTTGTTGATTAGAAGTGGTTGCGGGTTTGTGGTGGATGCCAGCATAAACCGAAATATGAAGTCAAAAACAAAAGAATGTTTCTGCAAAATAATTAATTTCATTTAGAGTTTGGGGACACTATGCTGTTTCAAACTGTTCTAAACTGAGAAATTAGTGCAAAAAGAATGTAAAAAAAACCAAAATATTTTTAATCATGCATCTTTCCCTATAGTGTAAAAAATAAAATGTTAAATTGGCTGATCTAAAAATGTTGTTGTTGTTGTTGTTAAATACTGTAATAAAATGCTCAGTTAATAATTTATGAAAATAATAATAAATCGTAATTTCTTTACCTGAAAGAGTAAGAAATAAATCCAGTCCAACAAGATTGCCATAAAAACTTACATAAATATTTAAGAGGTGAAACAATAATAATTACATGTAAAAACGTGATGCCACACAAATCTCTTGTGTCGCAGAATCTGTCTCACACAAATGTATTAAAAAGCTCTTGTATACCAACATGCACATGCCTTCATGAATTCATGCATGTGAGCTCACACACACATGCAAACATATACACCCACACATGGACACACACACGTACAATTTTTGCCTCAGTTATAATTCTCCATAATAACTCGAAGCACACATAAACAGTGTCATGATCCAAGAGAAATCAGCGGAAGTGGTTGGATATTTGATATTTTGACCCCAAAGTAACCACAGTCTGTTTTTAGCCTGTTACAGTAGCAGCCACAGCACACAGTGGACAAACTGAACACACACACACTGTACACACACTGTCAGCTGGATTTCAGATGTGAGTGTGTTTATGTCCAGGTGCTTGTGTGTGTGTGTTTGCAAATCCCCACAAATTTTAAAAATGAATCTATAAAATATCTTTAAAATCATTAAAATTCTGAAAAGTTGTTTAAAACCTTTCATAAAAATATATTCATTATGAGTAAAATTCAAGAATGTGAATATGACACACTTTTGAATTATTATACATCACAAGGTTGTACTTTAATAATATTGTTTGTGCCTTAAAAACAAACAGTATTCCTCTAAATTTCAGGTTAAATTTAAATTTAAATTTGACAATTAAACATGTACAAACTAGTTTGCTGTGACACAAAATAAACACTTTCCTTGTACAATTCAAATAAATCTAAATTAAAACATGCCATAACTTGCCACAGTTTTGCTCTATTAAAGTCATACCAGCAGGCACAGCTATAAACACTGCTCATCAATATTTATATGGTGTATGTGCTGTATTATGAAGTTTGAAAAAGTGTGTGTGTACACACACCTGCAGGTGAGTGTGGAAAAAAATGTGAGTGTATGTGTATGTGTGTGTGTGTGTGTGTGTGAGAGAGAGAGAGAGACAGACACACACACACACACACACACACACACACACGTGTCTATGTGCTACAAATAAAAACATTTAATAGCAATATAATTTAAAAACAAATCGGCCTTTTAGAGTAACCTCATGCTACAGATTGAACATCTATTACGGGCCTATACTGTAGAATTTCTGGTGATTAGTTAGCGTTAAAAGCTTTACTCTGCACCCCAGTCAAAGTGATGCACTGTCTCAGACACTATTTTGATGAAAACTAGAATAGTCACATGAAACAAACAAGAAAAATAAGTTGATTTTGCTACAACTTGGCAGCAGCGGTGAAACTTTTGAGCCAGCAGCACCGTGGGATTTGGATTGTAAATCATCTCTGCAGAAACACAACCTATCTGCGGAGGGAGACTGGAGCGTATGGACCGTGACAGGCAACACATGAGTGGCGATAGTTGAGCGCTGCTGAATCAGCTTCACTGTGGTCACTATCATTACAATATTCTGCAAAACTCTAATAAGCTTGGAGACGCGCTGTAGCGG
The DNA here is from genome assembly GCF_030273125.1 of Centropristis striata. Lineage (NCBI taxonomy): Eukaryota > Metazoa > Chordata > Actinopteri > Perciformes > Serranidae > Centropristis > Centropristis striata. Next base: position 28,964,548 of record NC_081524.1, read on the forward strand.
CGACACCACATTAAAAGAAAAGAGAGAAAAACTTACGTTTGATCTGCCTGGGGTTGCTCTGCTTCCTTCGGGACATGCCTGCTGTGCGGCTGGTCAGTGAATCCAGGTGTAGTACTGACAGATCGATAGGTTCTGGTTCATCCAAGCAGCCGGGTTTTGGGTTTTTGTCTGGTGGAAATTGAGAAAGAAAAAGAAGAAGGGGGGCACCGGTACTTTTTACGCACAAGTCTATCGTTCCGTCTGTCTTTCCTTTATCTTTCTCGTTTCTCTGGCTCTGGCTCTGGCTTTCTCTCTCTCTCTCTCTCGCATACACACACATACACACACACACCCGAGAATACACACCCTCCCTCTCTCTCTCTCTCCCTCTCTCTCTCTCTCACTCTTTCTCAGCACCGTTCTCCGTGATGAGGCTGCGCTTCGCCGCGATCCGCACGGACTGACTGGGGAGGTGAAAGCGTTTCGCGCTTTTGTTTGAAGATAAGGTTTGTTCCTCCCCGGGTACCGTAGCCGCAGCTTGGTGAACTTCACTTGATCCACAATTACTTTAACTTCCAGTTATTAATTAGCGTCGGCCCTTAATTAGCGCCCGTGATTTTTGGGGGTAAATATAAACGGAGATTGAGACAAAACTGAGCAGCAGCCGGTGATCATCACAGTCACAATATACACAATAAAATCATTTGCGACCACTTTGTCTCAGATAAACTATTTTTTTCTTGCACCTGTTTTTTTAAAGAACCGATTTTCCATTAGTTTGGAGCTACTTTAAAATGATCTTTAATATTAATGTATTTTTTTGTTGTTGCAGAAATTAGAGATTTAGGGGGAACCCTCCACTATTGCACCAGGGTAATTTTATTCTGGTCATTTTACCAAATCTGCACCTTTATTAGTTAAACACTCCAGGATTAGCTCTATTGCATTTTTGCTACTCATTCCCCCATAATGCACTCTGAGAGTTAATCTAGATTAAGATGCCATGACCTCAGATGACTTCTGGCCAAAAGCAGTCTGGATTTAGTAAACACACTCAAAATATACGTTTAATTTTTTTAGTATAGAAAAAGCCTGGTGTATTCTCTTAATTTAAAAATGTTTGTAACCTTTTCTTGTAAATATATAAATGACCGCAGTGTATTTCCAAAAATGCCTCTGCATTTACTGTTTTGTTTATTTATCAATATTTGATAAACTGTCAATCAGAGCATTTTTCTCGCCTACAATTAGTCTGTATGGACAGGAAAAATATTCAGAATATTTAAAGAGAGAGGGAGAGAGAGAGGGGTGGGGGGAGGAAACGAGAGCTTCAAATCATTCAGATTTTGACTGCCATGTTCTGAATAGTTGCCCAAACTGGAAATCACTCTCTTCAATTAGCCAGTTGGACTGCCAAGGAAGACAAGCAAGTGGCCTGTGAAATTATCTTGTAACCCAATTCCACAACTTTGGAATGGAGTCTGAAACTACAGAATAATTTATGTGGCAGACGGGTCAGCGCTGGTTCACCTTGAGGAGAGCATCTGTCTTGCGAGGCTCCTTGGTTTGTCTCTTCCTGCATGTTTCCCCTCTCTCCCCATCCTCCGGTGGATAAAGTTTTTCCTTTCTTTCTTTTTTTCTTTCTTCCTTCAGCACATACAGCTTTGGTCATGATCCAAACACGGTGATGTCATGGGACAGTGGTAGTCATAAGCAGTGAATCATTTCAATATCTCAGCTTTGTCATGCTGTGCACACTCTGAGAGTTTGTGTTAAAAATTAGATAATGATGATCTATTCAAAACAAAGAAAAACAGTTAAATAGATAAATAAATAGTGATAAACGCTTGAGAATAAAAAAAAATAAAAATGTGTATTTTATTTTTCTATTTTCTGTACAAATTCGACATGATAAACTCTCTAAGAAACCACCAGTAAAATTACATTGCAACCTATTAGAAAGTTAAAATAAATCCATCCCACACACTTTATAAAATGACCATGCTAAACATCCATAAATAGTGTTTACTGGCCATATTAGAAACCCGGCACCAAAATCAATAATGATTTGTGGTAAGAGCAACAACATAGTGAGAGAGGAGAGTCAAATTGCCAGCTGAAGATTAATTTAACGCCACTCCTAAATCCTCTGAGACTGCAGCGTGGTTCTTCTCTGCTGTTCCTGAGCCCCAGTGGCTTGTTTGAAGCCGTCTTTGATTGACAGGTACAAATCTGCGAGAGGAAGAGAAAGCTTTTTTTCACTGCTCAGACCAGATGGTTGTGATAATTAACATGATACTGTTTCCATCGCAAGGGAAATCACTGACACAAGGTTGGTCATATTAATAGGTTAAGGTATACTGTATGCTGTGGAGATGCTGCACAGTGCACTCACATAATCTGATTATAGGGGTAAAGGTTGATTTAATGTGCTAAATCATTTGATTAGAACTGCCAAGTCACATTTGGGGAGTGCCATTCAGTGTCGGGGCGGTGGAGGTGGGCTGTCTGGTGGCTTCATCATGCTCATTCTTAAAGAAAATTCAGAACAAAAGGAGCTTCTACGGCTCATTGGCATGCCCAATAGTCTTGTGACTGAAGACACGTCAGCGTGTCATTCAGAGCCTGAAAATATTTTTGTGAGAGTGACATGTTGATATTAAATAATAGATCAACTTTTGTCGACTGATGTCATTATTTATTGACAGCTCTGTTAAAATCATGGATGATTTTTTCATTTTTAAGAAGATGGCGGCGTAGATTTAAAACAGGTTTTCTACAGTTCTACCAACATTATACAGTTAATTTATAAAAGGGAATTTCATCATTTTTGTCCATAAACATGTTGCTGTACCCTAATCAACTTGGTGGCATGGTGCCATCCTTGCACAGCCTTATGATTTATACCTTTTTTTAACGTTATATCTGATTCCGAGTTAGTATTGTTAAAACGTGAAACAAAAACAAAGTGAAAAATGTGGCCATCATTTACATTAAATTGAAAACAGTATAATGCAGTATATTTTATGTTTAAAGCTTTTATTTTTGCAAATATAAACTCAGAATTCTGAATTTGATGCATTCTGTTTTTATTTATATTTTACAGTGTTCCAACTTCTTTGGAGTGGGGGTTGTAGTAGTAAGGGACTGTAGAAAAATGATTTGAATGATGAGGCGACAGCTGATCCTTATGGTCTACTTTTTTTTATGGAAGACCTTTCATGGCATTATTAATATTTTATTTGGGCCCTCCCCTTGATGTAGAAAAATTGAAACACCCTCCCTCCAATATTTAAAAATATGATTCTATTGAATTCGTACAGCTGTTGATGCCATTAATATGTGAAATTAAATCTTCACATCACCAAATCATACAAAAAGGAGCAGTTACTAGAGTTATGAAAAACAAAACAAAATGAGTGTTATCTGTGTCATGTGTTAACTGAATATTGCAGCCATTCTTTATATTTTAAACAAGAGCTGTCACTGCAGTTTTGCATAACACACTTAACAAATAATTTACAATAAAAAAGAACCGCTTGTATTCTGTTTTACAAAACTGCTATTAGCATATTGATCCTAAATGATTTTGATCCTTATATATCCTTAAATAATTACATACACATTTATAACCTGTGGAACACAAAAAATCCTTTGTATTTTTTTTAAATACAAAGATTTCCTTTTTTTGAGAATAAAATGAAATCTAACTCAGGGATGAGAAACCGTCAAAAGAACCTCCTCTGCTCCCTTAAAATGAGTAGCATCTCCTTTGCAAAAAATATTAAATATCACACTTTCTGCGCCCCACTTCTCCTATTAATTTTCATACAGTCCCTAAATGACATGTGATTGCGTCGTAACAAAGTTTCAATACAACAATGACCCAACAGTTAAGCTTTAAATGATCTACTCGTGCAGTAACTTCACCAGATGTTCCCAGTTGTTAAATATAAAACGATGTTATCCCAGTATTGTGTTAATTTTATGACGATCCTAAATTGAATTATTGCCATAATAACAGCTGCAGTTTCTCGCACACTGTTAGAGCGAGCTGCTGTGCTGACTGACTAATGTCACAGGGAGTCTGGCATGACAAATTACTGGGTTGATTTTTTTAAAGGATCACACATGTCCAGTGGCGCTGGGAGTGACAGCCATCGGTTGGACAGGGACTCCATCCTTAAAGAGCAGCCTCAGCAGCTCAACTTGGACATCAGTGTTATGAGTTTGCCTGCTGTGGTGTCACCCTCTGGCTGTTGGGGATTGGTTTGTCTCCAGAGGATGTAAAGTCTAAAAGTGTGTGTGTGTGTGTGTGTGTGTGTGTGTGTGTGTGTGTGTGTGTGTGTGTGTGTGTGGAGTAGAGTGATGTGGGGTGCAGGGTGGCTGTGGCACATATATATATACATATATATATATATATATATATATATATAATATAACTGTATATGTCCTTAAATGTATATATACTGTGTAAGAGAGAGAGAGACTGGAGGGAAAGACAAATACATTTAGGAGCTGAGATAGAAAGTTGTTCAGTGTCAATGTAAAGCTGATCAGTTTTTATATTGTTTTTGCATAATCTCCCATAATTCTTTGTGATTTTCTATTCAAGTATGTGTCCTTGAATGCCCTGGATGTAGCACTGCATCCCAATGCTAACACCCTCAATAAAAGAAATCCTGCTTTACTCACAGCAATGAAAGCACCACTGCAAATAAAACACTACATTAATAAGATCCACGACTTTTAACTGCTATAATGTTGAGTTGCTGTTGTCTGTCCTGGGTAAGATGCTGGTGCTGGTTGAATGCTCCAGCTCACCAGCCCCCCATCACCACCACCACCACCACCCTCCCATCCATCCAGCCAGCAGCTCCAGCAGCAGTGAGCAAACAGATGTCTGAGAGAGTGCCCACTCCGCTGGCCGGGCTGCCAAAACCACCCGCGGCCCTGGAGGCCTCGGCGCCAGCTCTTTCCAGGGAGGCTTCACTCTCTCCGCACCAACCATCCAGTACCCTTCCTCCCCAACTCCTTCCCATCCCATCCGTTTACCAGAGAGATATATAAAATGCTTTGAAACAAAGCACAACAAGCATAAAACACATCAGCAAAAAAAGTCGGAAAAATAAAAGAAATCGCACGTCCCCAAAGCATTTTAAGATTACACCAGAACGTTAAAAGTCTATGCGAGTGATGGAAATATTAAAAGAGGGCGGGATGAACACACTATGCTCCTCCCATTGGGAGTGTGTAAATCTGTAAATAAAGGCTTTCTGCAGAGGAGGGGGAGGAGGAGGAGAGAACCACGGGCCAGTATATTCTTACTGCTAATCTCACTGTCTTTTTATGTGGTCAAAAGCTGAGATTGTGACACCTCCAGGGGATAACCAGTGAGCCTTTTATGGATTAAAATCATAAATATCCGTACTCATTTCAAGGGGTTCATTTCTTAAAATAATAATGTTGCATTATTAAGGAAGTAGAGAAATGGATCTGACAGTGGAAGGTGAGGGAATGCAGCCTGTAGAATGAATTCATCAATCAATGAGTTTCAGTGGCATTAGCACAAATTACCTTTTAATAGTCAATTTCTGAGATCCATGAACAAATAAGCTCTATTTCTGCTTTAAATTTGTAATTTTAATAATATCTTTATAATGTACATAATTACATAATTAATAATTAAAAGTCAGACAAAGGGAGTTGTTTCGTGTTTTTATGGTATGTTTTACTATTGTCAGCACAAAGTTGAGGTGTGAAGTGGATTTGATCTGAAGGATTGTAAAACGAGCATCAGATTATAGATATATGATAGTTAAATAAGTGTAAATATGTACTTCCTGCATACAACTGATTCCAAAAAAGTTGCAATGCTGTGATATACATTATTACATATCATAATACATATGGCAAATCCTTTGCGACCTATATTCAATAGAATACATTATAAAGACAAGATATCTAAAACTAAATGATATGCTAAAACTGGGACACTTGGTTTTTTTGTAAATAACATCAGCTGAATTTGATGCAATCTTTTTTATTTATTTATATTTTACTCGGTGTCATAACTTCTTTGGAATCAGAGTTGTACAATAAATGAATACATTTTTTAGGACCATGCTCAGTCTGCAAGGACTTGCCAAACAGATTCATAAAAACCTGATCCAGAGTGCTGCACATACATTTCCAAACAATACCAGCTTCAGACATTTACAAAAGTCTGCAGAGAAAATCTGAATATTAATTAGTTATTAGTAATTAATCTCGCTGCCTTTCTTTCTCGTTTTGAGGCAAAGTTAACCAGCAAACTTCAAACTTTGCTAACTTAAACACATTAATATTAAACAACTATTCCAAATTTTGATCATACAATTGCTCATAAAGTTGAAATAACATTTTTTTTTACCTCTTTCCATTAAATAATTGCGACTTTTTCATATCATCTAAATATATTTAGCTATATTTGTCTTTACCTATTTTGATTTTGAATGCTGAATCCAAACTTCAATATATATACAGATTATTAATCTTTATAGAGTTTATGATATCTATACTTTATCTATTTAATATCATTTCTACATCTATGGAACTTCCTTTATACCATCACAATTCAAGGTAAAGCAGCTGTTATAATCTTATAATTGTCTAACACTGGCTGTAAACCCATTAACATCAGTAAAAATAGACACTGCATTATAAGTGACACTGTAGCTGATCATGTCCATGTTTCAATATATCACTCTTTGCATGTAAGTCAAAGGTTTGTATGCCAAGTGTCCAAATAACATATTTTCTGCTGTATACATGAGCACCTCCTGTGTTTTGACATCCTGTGATTTAATGTTATTCATTTTTATGAGGTCAAGTAATTTATATTTGATATGTGTAGCTGATTTTTTCCCCCTTTTCCTATATGTGCATGAGTAACTGAGGAGCCACATCTAAACGCAGCATTATAATACAGTCTGTTGATGTATTTTATAAGTGTGTCTGCTGGTTTATTACATATGCAGAGGCATCAGTGCACAGCAAAATGGAAAAATGCATCAATATATTCAGAGAAAGGCAGGCCGTAGACAGCTCAGAAAATAAATCTACATCTGCCAGGCTCCATGCAAACAGCAGAGCCATCCTTAATGGTGAAACCATCGATGAAAACAGATAAAAATATTAAATATTCAGACATTCCTTTCACCCAGTATCAAAAGCGTCCAGATGTGAGAAGCTGAAGTTGTTATCATGAATCCAACGACAGGCATTGAAAGAAATTCCTCTGAATTTTCAACCATATAAAAGTATTTTATGGCATGCAAATAAATGGTAATTTTTGACTATGGAGAAAAAAACATGCCAATAAACCCTATCATTTGGGACTAAAACTCCACAAACAGGAGATACTTTCAATTTGCTTTGCCTGTCTCCCCGCGTTAGATGCTTGCGATTGCCGCGAAATTAATCCATTTAACAATCTGTGGCTTAAATTTGAGGATTTCCAGTTTTTTTAGAATATCAATAAGTTCCAATTGAAGAGAGGATTCTTTTGCAATTCAGGCATGTGCAGGCGATAACGGCAGAGTTGGCATGAAGAGAGGCAAAGATGGATTAATTATGCAGAGAACATGGAAATTCTGCTTATCATCGCTTAGCAAAGGAGCCCAGCTCACATAATCAGAAAACGAGGATGAAAAAAAATAACAATGCAATGGCACCTTCCAGCCCATCATCTTACAAGTTAGATTTTTCCTGTAATTAAAAAGTAACATACAATTATATTCATATCTCATATGCAGACTATGAGTGGGTGTATATTAAATAATTGCATTGGGATATATGGGTTGATGTAAAAAAAAAAAAAAAAAAAGAAAAGAAAAAGAAGTTTAAAAAAATCTTGTCTCACAGGGGGATAGCTCCCCTGGGTTGGATTGAACTACTTAGAAACTGAAAACTTAAATTATCTTCAGAAAGCAAACAAAGGCTAAAGAGAGAAGACAGAAGCGGCTATATATTTACTTACTTGTGTTTTTTGAAACATGCATTTGGTGCATTTTGCAAATAATAATGTCTATAGGCAGTTGTGGTAAATCCCCTCTGAGGATGTATGATATGAAACGATAATGCTGCATTTTGTTTCTCATTTCATGTCGTCTTCACAGTTATGCATTCCAGGATGTCGAGGAGCTGTGTTCAGCCTGCCAGTTCTGTGAGCAGCAGCTAATATGTGCTGGGCTTATGCTTGCATTTATTTTATTCCTAAAAGAGTAGCAGATTAAGCTGTTAATGTTGTATAGTTGGTTACAAACAGGCGAGAGGTTTAAGACCTCTTTTTCTGAAACATTCCTGGTAAAAATGTAAAAAAAAAAAAGCAATCTGCATTAAGGTCAAAGGTTAATGCTATAGTGGGCGTGATATAAGTTGTTTTAACAAGCTGTGAAATGTAAAAATGTTGCAGGCATTGTGAGTGGAATGACGGCTGCCTTTGTCATCACATGCTTCTACAGAAATTTGTGTAAGATCTGGCTAATGAGGGTTAAAAGCTCCTTGTGTCGGTTTATAATGTTGCATTTTGCATCTTCACAGTGCATAGTAAGAGCACTGAACATCATACATCACACCCAATTAGGAAACACACGATGGAAAACATACAAGGGGTGTCGTGTTGTATTTTGCGCTGTTGTTTCATTCAGGGGGCGAGTTTATTACAGTGAAACCCTGTCTCCTAAAAAATAAGATTCCCATACAACAAAACTGCAGCTCATTACGACATATATTTATATTTGTAGTGAGTGGCGCCCTCAAGTGGCCGTAGTAATTATAAAGTAGGTCAGGGCAAAAGTGACGCTACAGAGTTAAAGAGGGACGTGACAGTACGGAGTATAAAATACTAAGAGGTTCACTTAGGGTGAGTGGGAGGGTCAAACAAACACAAGACTTTCATCCAGCAGGCCAGCGTCCATGTCTCATGAGAAATCAAAAGTAAGCAATGTCATTTTAACGTAACTTAACTTCCACGTGTCACACTTTACGTTACCAACATAACTACTTTATTACCCTAACTGCAGAGAAGTAGTTTTGTTGCCTAAACCTAACCAAACTGCAACTGTTTCACAGCCTTAATTATGTGTTTAAAACCACAATCAGTCTCCTTCTGCACTAATTTTGGAAACGCTCCTGTGGGGCACATTTGAGGACACGAACAAACAACCTATGTGTTTGTATGGTCGGGAGGACTTGGTTTTAAGGTAAACATATTTCTCCCAGGTAAGGTCACAGTTTTAAACATGGTTAATTTTTGAATTGAAACAAAACGGCAGTAACACACCAAGCAGCTGCTACGCAATGTCTACAGAAGCTGCAGTGGTTAACCAATGTTACAATAATGGTGTGTGGTTTTGGCATTAAAAACTACTTGGTTAGGTTCAGTAAAATAGTGGTAAGTATGTTTGTTATGTATGTAAACTTACTGACATTTGATTTCACAAGGGACATGAACAATGGTCTCCTGGCTTAAAGTCCCGTGTTTGGCCTGTCCACCACAGCCTCCTCTCTCTCACAAAAGGTAATTCACAATGCAGTGTTGTGTGAAAACAAATTTTTGTACTATGTGCATAAAAGAAAGTAATTCAGACTCATTCCAGCTTGTCCTGTAATTTTTCTGCCACATGCCTTCAGTAAATTATGGACCTACTCAAGCATCATACCCCTTTCTGACTTTTTCAACTGACCCCAACAAGCAAATCCCCTGGAACTTCTCGAATCAGGCTTTTTATCCGAGATAGCTTTCCAGTTCACTTGCAGATTGCGGCAGCCTTTCAGACGGCGCACCTGTTGCTTGAGCCTTGATTTCGCTTTTTGATCAGAGGACCCTTTGACAAAAGAGGGAAAGAAGAGGCTGAAGAAAAGGGAGAGGCAAGAGAAAAGATCCTTATCGAATGCTCTCCACCGGACAATGAATTTTCCCCACCATTCAAATGTATCTGCAGAATGCTTGAGTGATTCATTACAGCAGATTCTGAAGTGTGACAATGGACCTCAGAAATGAGTGATGCTATCTTTTTGCTGATTTCATTTCCCTGATCCTTCTTATCCCCCTGGCCTGTGTACCTCTATTAATTAGAAAGTAGGGATTTCCACTCATCAACTGATGGGTTTCATGCTCTGCTCTGTCACAAATCTCCTGTCCACGCTATCTCTCTCCTTCCAACCCATGGCTGCTTTGGAATGTACATACTCCGCTCCGGCTTCAATCTCGGCTGCGAGTCAGGGTGGCTTTGGCGATTCATAAATATTTATAAACCGATTAAGAAAGAATAATAAAGTTATAAGACAGTGGTTGGTTACCCTTGAACAGTGCTGCGGATGACTTCCTAGGAGGGGAAATGTGATCTTTCTTACTGCTGCTCTTTTATTAGCATTCCTCACTGTTTTGAACATATTAGTTATTATTTCATCACTCACTTGACCTCATGAAACAATTATTAATAATAAATGGATAATGATTAGCTGCCATGTGGCCAGAAGACTCATGCATATGCAGCTAAAGTGCAGCAGAATGGTTTAGTAAAAGCAGGATGATGGTGTTAAATGATATTTAACTGTTGTATATTGTTGACACTGACCTCATTATTTTGGGCCCCTCAGATCTCACTGCTGAATAAAGAATATTATTATTATTATTATTATTGCAAACCAATTTTCCCCCCTTTTAATATTTGTGTTTTCCTTGAAGTAGTAACCCTGCGTTTGCACTGATATTAAGGAAACATGGAAATGACCATGAACAATTGTTATGACACCAACTAACTATTTTAATTACTTGATCAAAGTTAAATTACTCATTAGTTTTAATTACCTTTCTAACAGATACTTTTAAATTGGGCAATAGAGCATTTTCATTGCTGCCAACACGTTCCTGAAATAAGTTAAAGGAGGCATTCCTGCACAGTGAAAAGAGGAACATAATAAACATTATGCTCTACATATTCAGATATGTTTTTATCAAACAGAATATATTTGAATGAAAACCCCTTTGTAAGATATTGATTAGTCACAGGAATTTAGTTACATTTTTCATGCAGTAACTGTAACGCATTACAATTGCATTTATTTTCACTAATTTACGTAGCACCATAACCTGTGTCTAGATACTTCCGAACAATGCTATGCATGAAGGAATACTTATTATTTTAGTTGGTGTTGTTGTTGTTTTAAAAATCCCTAAAAGACAAAGCATGGACAGTATGTTATCCTTTGTAGTTTCTTACTTAAAAGGTCCAACTCTCTGTTGACCCTCCAAAATAATTGCTATAAAACACGAATGACAGAAATCCAAATATGTTATATTTAGCCATGTTTAACAGTGGTGTTAATCATAAGTCTCATCACCATACAATATTATAGCGATTCTTTGATATGAATGGTACGATTTTTGTTTATAAGCTGATAAGTAAACCACAGCCCCATTTCAGTAGGGATAATATATTATATCCTCATTTAACGGTGTTATATTTATATCAACTCACAAAAAAAATATATATGACTTGACAGTTCTATAACTTGGCTCTTCTATACACTGAAATGCAATGCAGTGTGTTCTTTTTAATTATTATTAATTAAAATAAATATAAAGTTAAAATAAATGCATATCTTAAAGATGATTATACGAATGTGATAAAAAATTTTTTTACTTTTGATAAAGGACCACATATCATTAAACCCCTAATGTTTCACAGCCAAAACAACAAACAAAACTGATTCATTTTCTGCAGTGGACCTGTAAAACATGTCATCTGTTCAAAATCAGATTTATAAGAAATTGGGCCTCCGGGATTCCAAACAAAACAAGGTTCATTTACAGCAGCTTGCATGTAATTTTAGAGGCCAATGTAGCTGTATTATTGTTTTCTCTCTTGATTATCATAACAGAGATGGCAATCACAACTGATTGCGACTGACTTGAGTGTGTGTAATCCCCGCAGTAGCTTATATCTAGAATGAAAGGAAATGTACTCCAGAGTATGATATACATTTCATTCCAGCTTGTTTTTAAGTAAGTGTTGGATAGTTAATTAGGATTTTGACAAATCTCTGAGCAGTAGTTATCTCTTACTACAAAACATCTCATAAAATACAAACAAGCATTCATGAGAGATGAAAAAAACAAAACTTCTCAGCTGCAAATTAAAAAAGCCTATATTTGCTATCAGAGCTCATGACACATTGTGTAGTTCCCAAAGCACCTCTTGCTTAGGTTTTTGGGGACAGTCTGACTCTTGAAAGTGCCATTAATTATTAATGATACCCAGCACAGCTGAAATGGCCAATTTCCCTGTTGTCTCTATGACTAGAAGGGTGCTTGAGGGCGAAGACCTGCAATTAGCTGTTATATGTGGGTGGCCATTCTAGACAGCATCAACTCTTGTAAGTAGCATGACTGCAGAGGAAAGGAGACTGAACCCCAAGACTAATTATCCTTTCCCTCTCCCTTAAATATGAAGACATTAAAGTTGATTAGTCTTTCTAATTAGGTTATGCTTTTTGATACCACTTGTGTTTTTTGCTTCTGGCTTTTATGTATGATAATCTCTTTTTTGCATACTTGCCTACAAAGTTATTCCATTGTAGTCAGACACACTGGCATCACAAAAGTGGAGACAGGAGCACGCTTGGGTTGAGTGTGTATTTCCATGCGCATGTGTGTCATAAATATCTTGAATATGGCTGTTTTTACCCACAAAACATTGTGCATTTGTGGAATATTTCAGCGTGTGATGTTTCTTTGGAACAAAAGGAACAGTAAGTCTTGTATTGAATCTGCAGAGAAATGAAACCACAAGAGCCACTTAACCCAAGATGCTGCTTTCAAATAACAACTAAATCTGATATGCCAACCCTTCTCCGCCTTTGCAACAGCACACAAGGACATGACTGGGCAGAAAAAGGAGAGTCCTCATCTGTAAGATTAGGTTTGGCAACTCTACTCCTCTCCTCTGGATGTCAGATCAGCAGAGTAAATTATATTGAGATCCTCTCAGAGATGACAGATGAAATCTGTCTCTTTGGGCTTGACGTGAAGCTGCAGGTGATACATGATATGTGATAAGGCGGTGATGTCACGGCCGCAGGTGGCTCCCCCCTCCCCCTCTCCACGTCCCCTCCACTTGTGTGGAAAATGGCAGCACTGTGAGCAGCTCACAGAGAACTTTTATCTCTCCCCATCTGTGTGGTCTCAAGCGCGATGATCTTGGACTCCAGCCATCTCAACCTTCATGCCATTTAAGAAAAAAAAGGGAGGAGGGGGAGGGGCAGCATGATGGAGAGCAAAGAGAGGGAGGAGAGGGAGGGGGTGAAGAAAGCTGTCTGATCCTGCTTTTAAGTTTTAGGGCAAGCAAGCAGCTGTTTGACATGTTTTTTGTTGTTAGAGATATGCATATATTTAAAAACACAATGGACTCTCTCATTTTCTGTCACTTTGACTTAAACTCTGTATTGTTTTTATATCTGTATATATTATCTAATCATCATTTCAAATTATTTGTACTATTTTGCTTATTTTTTAAAGTGATTTAACTTTCATATTTTTTTGGTTATTGTTTTTATAGCATTTAATGTTGTTATATATATATATATATATATATATATATATTTTAGGGACTTGATTTAAAAATAATGAATCTAATTAATTAGAGGCTTTGTAATTAATAAATTGAAACTAATCACATTTTGATCGCATATAAATATTTGACAGTGAGAAGTAATTTTTTTTCACATGGATTTTTAGTATACCATTGAATAATGACTGCAGCTTAAGCAACAAAAATATTGTTTATTTTTGTTCAAGTCCAACAGACCAGTGCAATTTTTGCCATTAAGTGTAGCAATAGCATATTTAGAAATATAGTTTCAGAAATTCAGGTAGCCTATAGGTAGGTAGACCTTCTGTAAACTAACAGTGTTTCCCAACCTCTTTTGTGCCACGGCACATATTTTACATTAGAAAAATTACACGGCATACCACCAAACAAAAATGTCACATGCACGATTCATTTGCAGACTATTTTTGTCGGACGACGGAGCACGGCGCATCAATTCGGCACAGAGCAGATCGTTCGGGGCAGGAAGTCGTGCACAGACAAAAAATAAAACATCAGGTATATTTTCAAAACAAAGTACCTCAGGTTAACGGCGGATCGTATTTCACAACTTGAAGACGTCATGATGGGCGGGGACAGACCCGAAGTCAACAGGTTAGAGGTTTTCACTCGTCTTTTCACCCCACTGACACCGCTCACTCCGGTGCTTGTTGTAAACAAACAGAGATAGCTAAGTGAACACCTCCTGCTGCAGCAGCACATACACACTGTACTGCTACAGAGCTAACTTTAGCTAACTGCCGCTAACGAGGTTGTTAACAAGCCGGCCGACCCCGTTAGCGCTCGTGAAGACGGAGTCGCTGGATTTGTCTCCAGTAATGAGGAGATGTTGATTCTCTTCCGGTTATATCACTTGATTACGCGTGAATTCGCTGATACACCGCTCTCTGTTGGAAGAGCATTTAATTGTTCTGCCTCTCACTTCACTGCTCACTTAGAGTACCAATCAGGTGAAATTGGATAATCTTCCACGGCACATATACACAAACTATAATACTTTGGTTTTTTAAGTAAAACTTTATAAAAAAAAAAATATATACAGTCTATGAGTAAAACACAATCCACGCTAGCTATCACACTAGCCGCTAGCTGCTATATGTTTTGCATTGAGGTGATACTTGAGGCTCCATGTGCTGTGGTGATATGCAAATTCCTTGTTGCATAGCAACACAACCATGCTCTTATCTGCGCTTCCATCCGTTCGTTTTCCCATCCACGGGGCCAACCAAAGCGGTCTCATCAACTTCTTCGTTCATGTTCACTGTGGTTTGTTGTTGTCTGAACTCATGAACGCTAGTTGGTGCTCCAGTATAATCGGTCCGTCTGAAACTCATCCAGTGAGAAACGTTCCGCAGTGCAAAAATAAGTGCGATTAAAATGTGTCAATTTATTTAACGCATTGATTTTTGTGTAATTAATTAATCTTAATTAACACGTTAAAGTCCCGTATGTATATATATATATATACATACATACATATATTGTATTATATGTGTCGATGATAAGTAAAAAGCTAGGTCTTCAGCCTCTTTTTGAAAATTGAGAGGAATTCAGCAGATCGTATGGAGTTTGGAAGTTCATTCCATCACCGAGCACTAGAGGAGATACTAACAATAATAATAATAATAACAACATAATATCAGAAGTTGTCCACCACCCCTCCTTGACAGTCCTAAGAGCACCTTTTCATGCTTTATACCTATTCCATTTTCGTGCTGCCCCCCTTTTTTTTTACATTCATCAACATTACTCTTACCTTGCTATTTCAACAGTTCATTGTGTGTTTTAACTGTTATCCAGGTGTCATGATTTTGATTCTATATTGAAATCAAAAGCAGGATCAGCGACTCTCCCGCTATTTATTTATTTTTGTTCAACAATTTGAGGAAGACACAGCGTAGCTTACCGTTAGCCTGCATCTGCACTTTCCCAGAACCTGTTACCACTGCCCAGTTGAAGATGACGGAGAAATAACAATAGAACTGAAAAGTCATCCTGCTTCCTTGAAGTCACAGGTGTAGCAACAGTTTGCCTTTCCGGTAAGTTATGCAACAATGAACACCAGAGTTTGTAGGCTACACTACATTATGCTAACAAGATATCCAGGTATGTCCGTGATTTTCCTGGTTTTAAGCTTGGTGTCCTGAGACCCAACTAATATATGTAAAACAGTAAAATAACCCAGTCTTCAACACTCACCATGAAATTGTTCTGTATTTTCCACACACTTGCATACATCCCAAGAAAAAAAGCAGCAACACTGCAGCTGCATTTTTTCCAGACACCATGGTTACTACCGAACTCTGCGGTTATGGAGAGAAAACAGAACTGGAAAATCCCTTTGCTTCCCGGAGTCACCGGTGAGGCAATACTCTTCTTGTGAGTTATTTAGGGGAGACCATATTTCTCTGATGTAATACTTGCAGAAATATTCAAACTAGCAACCAAAGAAAGGTTAAGGTCACAGTTATGAATAAATACATGGTAATTAGCTCTTTTTGTTTTTGTTTTTTGGGGTTTATAGTCTGTTCAACTGACTGGGAAAACTAGTTACTTTGATTACATTGTAAATAAATTACTTACATTTTAACCATATTTGACCAAATTTGTCGAACAAAAATGCTGCATTCACAGCACCCATGATAGGGTCCCGGTTTGGGTATCATACACTACCAGCAACACAACAAATATGGTAGGACAAATTAGCACGCATCATAAACAAAAAGGTTTGACTGGGAAAAGATCATCAACGCTGGCAACTCTTCCATTCTTCAGGATCTGGAGGCATTTTGCAGTTGAGAAAAATAACGCTGTTGTTACAAAGCCCTCTCCTGCAATCAAGTGGTTCTTCCACTTGACTGGTGAAATAAAATACGGTTATTACATATTTCCTTGATGGTCTAACAATTGCCTTGCAGTCAGTGCTGAAAAAACTCATGGCAGGTCATTGATCCGAAGAATTGTGAATCTATATTCTATAAATATTTCTCTGGTCAAATAATGACACATACAAAATACTGAGGCTACTGAGGACACCAATTTATAATCCTATTTATCCTGTTGATTTTCAGTTAAGTAAGTTGAGTTTAACTAATAAATTGAACCCCCTGGCAAGTGTTTAAAAGACGGTTAAAAACAGGGACAAACATATCTACATTTAAAGTCACAAGCCTAAAACCCCACTTCTAATGCAATGAAATGAGATATGAAGCACAAAAGCAGCAATCAAAAATGGTGTGTTGAAAAAAATAAAGTCAAGTTAGTTGGTTAATGGCTTCACCCAGTGCTGGAACAGAAGGGAGGGTGTTTTCTTGCCAAGCCTTCCTGAACAAACAGGTACGCCTGTAGTTTTTGATAGGGACATCTTCACACTGCAGACACTGAGTGGAGCTTGAAGGACTTATCATTTTGAAATGAGGGAAAATAAATATATGTTGCTTGTCAATAATTAGGAATGCCTTGCCTTTTGTTTCTATGCAGCAACTATGTATGTTGTTGTCAATGTGCCATTTTGGACTCAGCTGCACTTCAGAGATATAGAGGCTGGGCATGTTGTCTTCCCTGTGTTGTGATATTACAGCTTGGCACAGCTCTTTCATGTTAAAGGATAAACACTGGCTAACAGTATATCAGCTCTCAGGTTGTGTGTGTTTATACATAGAATAGCTTTTAATACGGGCTATAACATCAAAGATTGTTTTAAGGTTATTCCATACAGTAATGCTGAGAATTCAATTAATTTCTACGATTGTCTAAGCAAAATGAGACAGGAGGGCAGCGCTAAGGCACAACATTCTGCTAAATAGCTTTGAACTACAGATAGTTTCCATTAATTAAACTGGATTGCAAGTTGTTTAATCAATTTCAGAGCCCCAAACAGTGACAATCAACCGCCTGCAGTCAGTGTGTGTGCATGCGCATACGTGTGTGTGCATGTGTGGTCAAAAAAAGAGACGAAAACGAAAGCATTTGTCTGTTTGCAATGCTAGCAGTGGTGCCGGCGCATAGGGTCTCACTAATTAACCTCCACGTTGATAATGTGCTTAATTACTTTATATTGTGATTTAGTTTCTTCCTAGAGGTTATTCTCTCTTTCAGATTGCAGAAATAATCTTACATGCCTCAAAGGTGTTGAGCGGAGAATGCGATGGCCCCAGTGAAACGCCGGTGCAAGCAGGCATCTGTGGATAGACTTTGTGATTACCACCGCATTGACATCAATGGAAACCGTTTGACACCTGGCCCAGAGAGAGGGCAGCATCAGGCTGCAAGAGCTTTGATTAAATGAAAAAAAAAAAAAGACAAGCATAGTCGAGGGGGGAAAAACTTGATGTAATTTTGTCTGATCACCACACTGGCCCTGTGTCCTATCAGGCAGAGGACCTCTCATCACCTTTAAATTTCTCTGGGCTCATGAAAAGACCAGACACAGGTTTGATAAAAAATGAAAGAAAAAAAAACTATGGCAACACAAAATGGGGTGGAATGAGACTCTGATCCTCTGCCTTTTGATATCTGGTGGAGTCACTATGCAACAATTTACTTGTAGTACAATTTAAAGTGCTTTGAATTTGAATTTATGCAGCCTTGCAGAGAATGGATATAGTAACATGCTGAACTTTTTATTGAAATATTGAAAAAAGCTAATATGCTATATAAATGACATTGCATACAAATGTAAATGCATTGTGCCATATAAGAAGTTAAACAGCAACAAAGAATATGAGTTTGTATTATAATGGCAGTCTCCCAGCACTGAATGTAAAGGACATATTAGTTCAGTCCAGCGCGGGTTATTTATGGAACAATACCTTAGAAATGACCACAGTGCTGAAACTGGGGAAAATCAGCTAAATACACCTTCACTTGGTAATGACATGGGATTGTTCATAGATAACACCACACACCTGCATCTATCCCTCCCCGCACACACACACACACACACACACACACACACACACGCTCACCTCCCCCCTCTCTGTTTGTTTTGTTTTGGGCAGTGAGGATAACACCTGCCTCTCCCCAGTTAATGGTCTTTTTAATTCATGGCTCAAACCCATTTAAAGGCGAACCCTTTCACAATTTGCTTAATTTCTGATGTCATTTCCACCCTATAATTACTGTTCTCTCCCTCATATTTATCAGTCAATGTACCTGCAATGAAAATATAAGACCTTGACACCACTTTTGCAGAATCAAAATAGTATTTAATTTGATGTCTTTGGCCGTCAAACAACATTGTTCGAGGGACGTAATTAGGACAAATTTATCTTATTTTTCTTATTTTGGGGATATTGCCAAGACATGTGGGACCTTTATGATAAGAAGGGGGAAGAAAACGTTTGAACACCGCTGCCCAGTATCTCATGGTTATTGTGAATGGCTTTCAGTAAAATTAATGGTGTGGGGGAGATTGCAGTGTGGCCGTGGTAAAACAGGATGCAGATGTGGTTACAGGGCATCCAGGTAAGGAAGCAGTCGTTTCCTAAACACAGCGCGGACACACACACACACACACACACACGTGTGGTGTTAATGTAAGAGGCAAAAAAGGAATTTGGATCATTGTCATTGTGTGTTCCTATTACCCCCACCGTTCTTTCTTTAGTCATTTTTGCCCCTTGACCCCCTTGAACATGTATATTTATTTTGTTTTGTTTTAGTTTTTTAACACTCCCATGAGCTTTGTTTGCCTGATATCCAATCTGACTCTTTTATGAGCTTCAGAAAAGTCAATTTGCATTATATAATGTCCTTAAAATGGTCTCTACAAAGTTTGTATTGAAAATATTTTAAGATAATATAGGAAATAGGTATTTATAAAAGCATCCTATTATACTTATTAGAGCCTGACCCATATATCAGTCAGCTGTTAATATGAGCTGATATTGACCTATCACAGACATACTGGTTTCTATCTGTATTTTTTCCGACATAGGCCAATATTAAAACTTTTTCAACAGAACAAATAGTGCAGAAAATGATGCTTTGGGTGATGGTGACAGATATATATTTTATTTGCATCTATTCTTTATTTAAATTACCAGTAAATCTTTGATACTAAACATACAGTACTCATGTTTATTAAGCTATTTTAATTAATCTTTATTTTCTCTGTTTTCCTTTGTAAAATTGTTCAGTATAATGTATAATGTTTGATCATTTAAAATATTCTTTCATAATATAATTTGTTGGTGCGCAATCCACATAGAAAAGGTAAATGATGAAAAGGTAAATGAAAGGTAATGTTTTATTCCAAATCATTCATTTGCTACATTGGCCGCCCTATCGGCAATCGATGAATTTACCCCCTTTTTAAAATCGTAATCAGTCTCAAAAATCCCATATCTGTGAGGCTCTCAATACTTCTCACAACAGTGAATGACACCCACAGCCTCATCCTGTGGAAATAAAATGTGTACCCTTCTTTACTTCCACCACTTCATTGGACCACACTGATCTATATGCACATGGGGAGGAATATGTGTGAGACAACTGCTCCCAGCAGAGTGAAAAATTACTCCTGCGCCTGTGTACAGCCAGATTTTCTGTACACAACCTGCTATATGTTATGTTGTCAAGACTGATTTTTTTTTTCCGCGGCAAAGGAAAATTAATTGCAAAGAGGGACAAGAATTTGTTTTCATATTGGCTTGGTAGAGCTGAGTGCCAGAATGGAGGAGGACAGCTGTGGGGGAAGGCTGGCCGACCCGCTGCCTTCTGCCTCTCCCATGCCTAGCTGCACAGAGTCTGTGACAAAACAAGCCTCCAGGAATACTGGGCAAACACTGAGAGCCTCTCACTGGGATCCGCACTATTTCCTGAGAGCACCACAGCCAAAAAGCTCCACACTTCCAGTACTGTCTTCACTTCTTTTTCCTGCACTGAATTGTTCCGTGCGTATCATATTGCTATCAAAGATATGGAATAGTCATGATCATAAAATGCCTGTTCAGTCAGTGGCTCGCAAACATGAGCACGGCATCACTTGGAGAGGTGCTGAAATTGCAAACAAACATGTTCTTTTCACACGCTTAGACAACTCCCAACAAAAAAATAAGGTCAAGCACGTTGTAAGTGATTCCACCTCTTCTCAATCTGCGTGTGCTCTCACTGTACGAGGCTGCCGAGGCTCAGCCAGGAGAGATGAGGGAGATAGTGGAGGCTGAGGTAGGAACCATTTTCACACTGCCACAATTACAGGAACCGTCATTACATTGCTCACTCTTACTCAAATACAGATAGAAGCCCCAAAAAATTATGCGCAGGCTAGGAGGAGAAAGTGGCTCACTTCTGTTTGCTAAATTAATCGCTTCCTAAATGGCTCCAGGCCAGGCAAAGTTAACATTTGCAGTTTCAAAGGTTTTCAGCGCTTGCAATGAGCCATGAAATTACTGCATGCCGTCGAAAATGGCAGCTGATGAAAAGCCCAAGGAGCAGGTCCCACAGGCAGAGAGAGCTTGGAAGTGAAATCTTAAACACAAAGTCTCATTTCTGATTCGGATCATGGTGAAATTCAGAACCAAAAAACTCGAGAAGCCCATGTCCGAAAGCAGGACAGGTTGTGATGAGACAGATGACGAACAGCTGTTTGCGGCCCTGGCAGGCTGGAGCGGGCCCTCCGAGCAGGCGAGGTGAGCACGGAGGTTGGGTTGAAGGAGCGTAATGATGATGTCGAGGTGCTCAGCTGCAGCCAGAATGGACCGACCCAAATTAGGTTTGATTAAATCACAGGGGTGACGCTGCAGTTCTGCAGACATCATTAACATCAAAATGATTATGGCGGAGCAGTTTGGCTCAGCTGAACCCAGCCAGTTCACACCAACAGTGTGATACTGGAACACATTTACATATTGAATTAATTAAGCTGCATATACATCTGAAACATAGAGGAATTAATTGAGAATCCACTGCTGCTCTGTTTAGGTTTGCACCTGCAGTAACATGATGCATTCTCCAAAAAGAGACGTGACGTCTTTTACTCCTACAATAATCCAAACAAGCAAAGGATCACAGTTAGGAGTGTTATTTCCCTCCAAAAATAGATAGGATTGACAAGAAACAAATATCATCAGTCATCATCAAAATGTTTAGATCGTTTTTGCCAATTTCTTTTGACTTTTGATTCCAAATTCCTCTTTAGTTGGGTAAAATCATACCTTAGAGATGAACATTTCCTGAAAACTCCTACTGTGCTTGGGATCTCTCGCTCCTGCCTTGCCAGGAAGAAAAAAAAAAAAAACCTCCCCCACATATCAATCTGCAATCATAGAGCCTAGCGGACACTTTGGATTGCAGAAACTTTGACCTATTTTTCAATGTTGGAGTGACCAACCAATTTAGGAGCCAATTTGACTTTTTTTATTGAGCATGTGTGACATGAAATTAGATCCTCAGTTAGTTGATATCTGGAAGAGTTGGATGATAATCATTTGATGTTGCATGTGTATCTACGAAAAAAGTGATACCTCCTCTCACTCTAAAAATACTCACCTCGGAATTTTTCTCATTTAAGTCAGTTTCAAGCACTTGCATGTCAGCTGTAATGTGAATTAATTTTGAATTATTTGGTTAAAAACAGGGGGACACTCTTTGTGGAGACACCGCCTATTACTGCTAATAGAATTTTTGAGTATGTTTATCTTGCTGTTCATGTATTAATGACATTTAAATATGTTATGCCTCCACCATAAAACATTAAGTACTCTATTGTTAGGTCAAATTTGGAGTGAGAGAGAAGTGGTGGGTGTTTATAAATGAGAGCTTAATTAATTAAAGAATGCATTACATTTTAATGGTGAATTGTTAACTCTCGCTGTAGCCTCATTAATATGTGCCCCATGGGGATTCCAGTGCCATCATTTCACCAGCAACCTGCTGGCTGCAGGTCCTGTGGCTATTTTATGGTGCAGGAGATTGATAGTTGACAAAGCAATTAATCATATGGAGGAACGACCATTTCCTCAGTGTGTGAAGCAGGTGGAGGGATTGTTTAAATTTTCAACAGTGATGACCTAATGCTGTATATTATATCATTTTAATTAACAGAGGAACTAGTGATTTTTGAAAGACGCCGATCTTAAAGGGTCACATAACAAAAACAATATTTTCTTAATTATGCCCAGCATTACCGAGTCATGCAGATGCTTCATTTGATCAGGTTTTGAAATTTGGAGATGAATCAAAATTGAATTTGCAAATTCAACAACACTTTTTCTGTACATAAAGAGTAACAGTGTGCCGATATTGGTAATTTCATATCTTAATAATTTTATCTATCATCATATCATGTTTTGTGGTAACCCAATACATACATAGTCTATATGAAATAACTACATAATAAAGTCTATTTATGTCATGAGGACATTAGATCGATATTAAAATTTCCAAGTGAAATTATGAACAAATAAATATTTATCTATATAATATCTATCCACTGAATATGTTTACATTCATGCAACTGAACAGTGAGGTAAAGTGTGTTTTAACAACAAAGCTGTAATGTTTTACATTTTACAGATTAATATTCTGTCAAAATATTTCACATAAGATTTTCAGAGAAATTTGAGTTAGTATATGTTTGTTATTATCAATTTAGATGTGATTGTGTATCTCGATATATTCAAATTAATTACAATATAATTACATTCAAGGATGATAAATGATCATCCTGAATTATCACCCAGCTATACAGACATCATTGTTTCTGAACAGACATGTTGCTTCTTGCTTTTTTAATGTACTTTTTCAGGTTAAAATTGCATTAATCTCCATTTATTGGGGATGGGGGAAATAAAAACAAATATCTCAAGACAAAATATCCATGTAAGGAAGACAATATTTTCATATATATATATACATTTATTATTAACACACTGATGTGATCGTGCTAACATGTTGAAAATACATGTTGACTGAGCCAAGGGCTGAGGAAAAGTGTGCTGCTCTTAATCATAAATTGTCTGTTTAAGTGATTTTATAAATGGTCAGTTCACCTAAATTACAAAATAACACATTTTCTCACTGGCAATGAGCCATTGTTGGTTAACGTTTTTGTTTTTATTGTTGCTTCATTTTTTTATTATTTATTTTTAGGTTATGCGATTCAGCCTTCACCTGGATTCAATGAAAAAAATCCATAGCAACATGTCCCTCCAGAAAAAATGTCCCTGGAGAAATAGTCCTTATGATAACTGCTGAAACAAGATGCTTTATTTTAATGCTCTGAGCACCTCAATGACGATTCCATTGACCTCTTTTGTATTGGGGTAGAGGCTGGACCTCAAATTTTAAATGGTTTAATTATAGTTTACCGATCCATTCATCGATTTCTGAATTTGTATTTGTATACCACAGTCAAAGAACCTCTGCGGTGAAAATCTCACAATAAGAAAAATATGCCACAGACCATGTTTACTGGTCAAAGGACATTTATGATAATAGTATAATGGTAGCAAAAAAAACTTATTTTCAGGGTCAGTTCTTCCAAATTACAAAAAAAAAAAGTTACTTACGTCTTATGGCAAAGAATCCCTGTTTCCCCCCCCCCAAGTTTTATAATATCCATATCAGGCGCCACCTCGTCACCAAAAAAATGATGATCCACCCTCTGTGAGCAGTTGTTTATGTATTAGTTTGAGTGAACTGATATAGTATGTCATATATGTTTGACTCGTGAGAAGAAAATGACTCTACATAGCATAAATAGTTTAGTATTACAACACTGATACTGTGGGGAGAACCTCACAGCATGTGAAAACATGTTAACATGAACATAACAATGCCATGCTGACTGGCCAAAGGGCATACAAATCCCTGCACCACTTGAATAGTGTTGTTTAAAGCTTCTCCCTGAACCCAGTTGCTCTGAAGTCGCCATTTTCTCTCCTTTCACTCCTAATTACCATAGCCTCTCCAGAAAGTCCTCTGTTGCTCCATCTGTCCCCTCAGCCACTGACAGAGATGCTCTAATCACCTCGCATAGCAGGGCTCACATGGGAAAAGACTACACAACCACCATACTGTCTCAGATATAGAGCCGCTACTGGATGCCAATACCTCACAGGGGGTAAGCTATAAACACTGGCCACAGCCTTGTATGGGATATGTTCAGTGATGTGCGCTGAAATGGATCCATCTCATGTTACAGATCTCCCACACAGCCCGACAACACTAATGCCAAATGAGGTTTTGTATGAAGTATATATGACATATGCCGAGTGTGCCGACAGTCCATCAGTAGCTCACATCAAAATGACACTCATGGGATGAAGTTCTGTCTTTTGGAAGGAAACCGCAGGTTTACATTAAACTACATACTGTATGTGGGCATGGAATATCACAGCGGGAAGGCTTGGAAGGAAAAGTATTTTTTTTATGTTCAAGAGTATCGGAAAAATACATCTAATTGGGAGAGACGGAGAGAAAAGAGCAGCTTGTAATTGAAAAAAACTTTATTTTAAAACCCCGCATGTGTTCTAAAGCCATGCCTCCACAGATCCATGCATTATTTAATCTTACTCTGTATGCCCCGCAGCTTGATATCTCACCCTCCTTGTATTTGATTCTGTTATTCTCACCCAGGTTGACACCTCCTGACTTCTCATTTTTGCTTTACCCCCTTCTCGACGACTTTCATGTGTTCCTTTGTGGAGGCCCCTGCAAGTTTCCTCCAAAAACTTTTTCCTGAAGCAAAGAAAAGAGAAACTTTCCGGTTCTGCCAGAAAGCCTTCTCATCTTGGCGGAGGAGCAGCCGAGGGAACTCTCAAAATGATGACAGCCATCGTGAAAGGGCAGATAAGCCCGTGTGGCTTTGCCTCTGATTGTATGTTCATCTCATTCTGATCCGGCCGCGATTCTAAGCCCCTGTCTCGCAGTCCTCACTCTCCCAACAGTTGATCTTCTGCATGTCATTGAAATCGTCTTATAGCTGATCCAGGAGACAGGGGGAAAGTGGCTGTTTGTCACCCAACTTCAGTCTTGGCAGTGAAGACAAGTTCTGCTGCTTTTTTTTTTTCATTTTACAATGTGACTTACTGACCAGTTAGTTTTTATTCCACTCAACAGTAGATGGTAGAACACATACGCTGCATAGCAGGTTGATTCCTGATGAAAAAGTATATCCTGAAATATTTTCATATCAGATACTTTGTTATTATTATTATTATTATTATTATTATTTAGGTGTTGTCTTTTTTAATTCCCAGATAACTGGCCAATCAGACAATATGATGTCATGTCAACAGGAAGTGCTTTTGGGTTTTTTTAATCAGCATGTCATGTCATGTCATTAAGGATAATGAATGAATGAATAAATGTCATACATGGAGAAATTCATCATAAAAAAAGATAGCAATCACTCCAGTAGCCCAGAATGCAACTCTGAAGCAATACACATTGTGTTTGGAAAGGGCATCACACTCAAAACTGCTCTATGGCTTTGGCTTAAACAGAGCTCAGGTTGGAGTAGTGCAATTAAAAGTCATTTAGTCAGTGAAATGACCCAATAATGCTGGATACAAAGCAATATCTATTTGCTAATATTCATTCATAGAAGAAATGTTCACACAGAACAAATGTATTGTCAATTCATTTTGAGTGCATTGTATTTTCTCCTTGATTATATTTGTCTTTGACTAATCACAGATACGTTTCCAATCAAAATCCACGAGTTCATAGTTTATATATGTACGTAACTTTAGTCATGTAACAAAAATACTTATGTTAACCCAAACCATGATCTTTTCAGTTTCAGTTATGTTATCAGCCATTATCAGTTATCAACATGATCCATATGGGTTGGAAGGTGCCTGCTTTACCTAATATACACAGTTGCTCATAAAGTTGGAATAAAATATATTTTTTTACCTCTTTCCATGAAAAGATTGTGACAATGTGATTTATTCTTGAGTGATAAAGTGTATATCTTCTCACAACTTTATTCATCAATCTTTCAACCTTTTTAATGAAAATGAAACCACAATTAACAGAGGATTGTGTCTGAAAATAATGATTCCAAATTCATGGGAGGCCATGTATGTTAAGAAGGTGATTATTACACCAACCCAGTATATAAAGTTATGCAAGACTGTATTTTGCTACTAGTGCACTTGAAATGTGTGTTTACACCGGTCATGAGGCAAATTTATTATATTTATTATTTATGCAATTACTTACATAGTACATGTAAAGACGTGAGTAAGGGGCAAAATCAACAAGATCTGCAACCTAAACAACAGAATAGGTCGTGTGTCAGTACCACCCATTATGACACATGTATGTAATTGTGGCTCGCGGTACAGTGGAGCATTCTAAAAATAACACACACATCATCATAAATACACAGACAGTTGGGTGTGGAGCAAAAAAGTTCCTGGTAAGGCGGTATAAAAGACAATTTAAAAAGTAAATACATTTACGTAAATGCCGGAAGTGAAGTAGTTACGAGGGTTATCGGTAAGTGGCGTTCAAAAATTATTATTTCTGTTTTCACACGGGATGGTTTGTGGCAACTCAGTCACAGCTAAATCTGTTTATTTTGGTTACATACCGCTGTAGAATGTCTTACCGGCAGTAATCGGACGCAGTTCGTGGAGAAGGTGGTGATATTCATTGAGGTGTATGTCCCTTCGGGTGATATTATCTATCCAGACATGACATTGTTTGATTTTCGCTTCTGGGACTTCCACAAGAAGCAACTATAGTGCTAATTTCAGCCACAGTTGATAACGACTGCATTGTTTACACATAATGTGGTCCTATGGTCAAACTCACAAGGTTAAGTGAGGCAGAAACTGCCCTATATAAACATGCCAAACGAGGAAGAATATGTAACTTCTTTCTTCAAAAGCTCCACAGCCTTGCTTTAAGGTACGTTTTTGAAGGCTTTCAAGCATTCTGAGGAATGTAGTGAACAGTTCAATCCTGCAGAAGTAGATGAAGCAATATGACAACAAAAAAATATATATATCAATTAACAAAAAACACAGCTCAGTCAGTTGTTCGCCACTGAAATAAAGTGACCAGCACGGCTTGATGAGATCTAACAGTGCGAGAGTATCCAAGGGTTGAATTTATCTCTAAGGCAAGTGGAGCAAACAGGAGTCTGGAGGCAAGTTGAAGCTCCTGAGTTGGTGTAAAGTGATACAGTATAAAGAGAGCTGAAAGGTTTTTTCCACTTCAAAAGGCACTGCTCCTCCACCATGGTTATCAAGCTTAATATTTGATTTTAGTTGACCATTTTCCATTAAAAACATGATAGCCACTGTAAGAGTGACAGACCCAGGCAGTGGGAGCACATACCCCCACCCACCCACCCCACAGGGAGGTACGTACCCTGCTTACTAGAGTGTGCAGGCCGAACAGTTCCCTTCACTTAACTTGACATTTCCAGCTGCACTGTCTGCGGCGGGTCCTGTGTGGTGTCACATCTATAGCCCCTGCAGTATGCACTGCTGAACGCTGCGGGTCTTAAATGAGATCCCAACGGGAAAGCAGAGCTGTGGGTGGGGGTGTGTGTGGGGGGCATTATCTTAGCCGCTAATGAACAATTGTATAATTTCTATCAAAAGCAGTCATAAGACCTGCTCAGTCTTACCGTATCTCCTCTAAATACTGTCATGATAAAGGGACTGTTAAAAGAAGAGGGCTGGTGGAGGAGGTGGGGAGGAGGGGCTTGGAGCTGTCAAGAGGGGCCACTGTGGTCAGGAGGAGCGCTAAAAAGGAAAGTCTCTCTGCCTTTATCTGCCATTTCCTGCTCCCTTCCTGGCTACATTAATAATCTGTAAGAGCAGACAATCACGCACGGCCATGAGAGATAAAACACGGATGACAAAATATCAACTTCCTGCTACAAAACTCAAAGCCGTTATTAGAATATCAGGCACAGACGGTAATTAATTTCAACTTTAATTACTTCCACTGTTCCTGTAGATTAGATCACAGGTTTGAGATGGGTTATTAAAACAACTGGGGAAATCTGCAATATAAAAAAAAATGTTAATTTCTCCAACCCCGTCTCTTAACCTGCTTGTTGAGTGATGCAATTACATCTTTGTGGTGCAGACAAGGGTTGATATAATGTAGATGAAAGAGACACCCGATCACTTTGGGTGGAAGCTGGAAGGTTTTTACATTCAACACTTATAGTTAGCTAAATTGTGATGGTATCATCAGATCATGAGGTTATGATGACCTCATGTTTTCTATCTGTATCAATGACGGACAATAATCCACAAAATCTTCAGTGGAGAGAAGGTCGTAACCTGAAGACAACAGCAATGTTTCAGTAATGCAGTATGGGATGATTTTAACAGTATTTGGCCTCCATCTGTTTTTAAAAGAAGAAATAAATAATATTGTTTAAATTTGTTCTTTAAAGGCAATTTTGAATTTCTCCTAATTTTTTTCACTCAAAAACACCTTTTTTGAAAAATTATTAATTTATCCCTTCCACCGTGGGTTTTGCAATAAGATCTTCAACTTTAACGACAAACTGTTTGTCAATACCACCCATAACAACACATATGAGCATTTTGCGGTACAGAGCGTTCGAAAAATAGCACATACATCATTATACATACACATACGGTTCACGGGTTGTAAAAATGGCAGCAGTTTCTGTTAATTTAGCCTACAAAACCACTGACCTAGGTATAGGGCAAAAAAAAAAATCCTCATAAGGCATTATAAAAGGGAACGGTTGATAAATGTACATAAATGCCAGAAGTGAAATTGTTACGAGGGGCACGTGACTTCCGTATGTAAAAATTAAAACCTAAGTTATGTAAACACACATGATTCACAAACCGTGAGCCATGGAAGTTATGTAAAAACACATAAGTTAGAAAAGCAAAAAATATTTTACTTGTGTTTTCACACGTTCTCCTGAGTGAAAGTCCGTCGTTTGTTCGACCCATCCACCTCAGAGTTTGACATCAGCTATTTAAACTCCACACCACTGTCAATCATTACTACTACGTCAGCATGATGGCGGTGGGGACAGTCTGGTGTTTTTGATGGAAGACCAGTCACAGGTTTAGCTGTTCTTTTCTCATGTATTAAAGAAAGGAAAGAAAGAAACATATGCTGTGTCCAAAATCAGTTACTCATTCATGACTACCTTCTCACTATTTAGTGAGTTTTATATAGATGTAGAACATAAACCATATAGTGAGCTCATCTGCAAATTAAATTTGGACTCATTTTGTGCTGTTTGTTATTCTACCATTAATCATGTCAATGCTGTTGCACAATTAAAACACACCAGACAACCCAGTCACCAGGATAAATGTTGGCACTGTACATTTCTGCAAACCACATAAACATTTCTGAGCTGCTGTAACCCGTTGTCATTCCCTACGCATGACGTACTTACATATACAGTTTTAAACATGCAGGTAATATTGCTAATTGAAATTACTTGGTTATTTTTAGGAAACAAAACTACTTGGTTATGGTGAAGTAAATAAATAAATAATAACATGGTTTGGGTTACTTCCATTACCAACTACTGTATGCAGTTTCAGTAAAGGTTTTATTAAAAAGAAATTACTGGACGTAGTTAACGTAAAGCGTGACTTTAAAATGTGATGTATTTACGTCAGAAGTTAATTTACACTAAAAGTAATTTCACAGGGGACACAAACAAGACCCAAAAAAAATCAGTCTCCTTGGTAAAAGTCTGGTGTCTGTTTGACCATCTTCTCCCTCTGCAGACTGTAATACTCCATGATGGAATGTGGTTGGGGTGGATGATGGGTGTACAAAATCCAGTGTTTGTTTGCTCATCTGTTGTTAGGTTTAGAAAACAACAGATTTTGGTTGAGGTTGGGGAAAGTTTGGATTTTGCTTAAATGTTAATACATACATCACTGTAGACTTTTCCTGTGATATGTCAGACCAAGATTTTAAGTCCTGTGAGTGTCTAAACAAGTTAAATAATGATGTAGCCACTATAAGCAGGTATTGGATTTTGGAATACTTTAGCAGGAAACAAATATATGATGTTGTCAGACAACATTTAACTGATATGTTCAGTATCAACATTTTTGCAACTTGCCATATTAATTAATTAACAGCATTTCCTCAGTTCTTCTTCTTCATCTTCATGTTTAAGACCCACCTTCTAAAAACATATTAAGGTTTGAGTCCCCTTAATTCTTTAAAATTGTGGGTCAGTTTTTGACCTTTTTATTTTCATTTCGGCTACTAAATTCTATTTGAATTTCCTATAACTAGTTCAGTGCCCGTAGGAAGTATCAATTTGCCACACTACAACATCTGCAACTCCATAAAACACTTACTTTCATAAGGTACACACACCATCCAGCACATACACATTGAACATTGATATTCGCTGGAAACTATTTGAATATTATTGGAAAATCGAACCTTGTAGTGCACTTTAAAACTCCGAAAGATAGGTAGGCTAAACAGATTTACAGATGAGATGAGTCACCCCGGGATTCCACTGGGTGCGTAACGACTCCGAAAGGGGTCCGTCCGCAACAGCTGCGTATCTCCGCAGTCCGTCAACACCCACCGGATCCGTCTGTGTCGGAGCTGTTGCGGACAGCGTAGTCCCGAGGACGCACGAGATCTCGCAAATTCACGCCTAATCAATTGATATAACTGGAAGATAATCAACATCTCCTCGTTAATGACTGGAGACAAATCCAGCGACTCGGTCTTAACGAGCGCTAACGAGGTAGGCCGGCTTATTAACGAGAGCCTCTTGTTAACAAGCCTTAGTGATGTCTGTGTGTTTACAACAAGCACCGGAGTGAGCGGTGTCAGTGGGGTGAAAAGACGAGTGAAAACCTCTAACCTGTTGATTTCAGGTCTTCAAGTTATGAAATACGATCCGCCGTGAACCCGAGGTATTTTATTTTGAAAATATACCGGATGTTTTATTTTGTGTCTGTGCACGACTTCCTGTCCCGAACGATCTGTTCTGTGCTGAATTTATGCGGCGTGCTCCGACAAAAATAGAAGCTCTGCGCAAGTGTTGCGAGGGCTGTCGGATGGCCATCCGTCGTCGGACTCATTACGCAGCGGATCTGCAGTCGGTGGAATCTCACACATTGATTATAATGGGTGCGTAACGGCTCCGACGACGGATCTGCAGCCGTTACGCATCCAGTGGAATCCAGGGGTCAGGTGTGGAAATCCAGAGTGAATTGGGTTACTGACCAGGTGTAGGCCTATCACACAATGGGGCGGAGCTCCCCTAAAAGGCGTCTGATCGGAAACTGCGTGAATAATCATATTTTGAAAAATGAATTCAAAAATCTTCAAAATCAAGGATGCACACCTTTGTGCCATGTGCAAGCCACATACAAAATCTTAGGACAGTCTGACTAACAGTCAGCGAGATATGCCCTAGACACACATCCACACACACACACACATTTTTGCATTATAGATAGATTTTCTCCGGTCAACACAAATTATTTTAAAATGTCCTCTAATAATGAAGGTGTTCACTTTTGCATAAACAAGTAAGAAGAAATAAAGGAGTTACAAAAGCTTCTAATTATACACGGATTAAAACTGAAAAATTTAATATTTTCATCTCATGCATATACTGTATATCAACATGTATTAATATTAATCTTCAGACGATTTGACTACTGTACAGGTTTTCACAGGTCCCCTAAAAAACAATGAGACAGCTGCAGTTGTTCGGAATGCTGCTGCTCGAGTCCTAACTAAGACCAAGACAGGCATCCCTCCAGTGTTGAGGTCTTGGCATTCACATCCTGTCTATCAAAAAGTTGACTTCAAAATACTG
Organism: Centropristis striata; assembly: GCF_030273125.1. Classification (NCBI taxonomy): domain Eukaryota; kingdom Metazoa; phylum Chordata; class Actinopteri; order Perciformes; family Serranidae; genus Centropristis; species Centropristis striata. The sequence continues at coordinate 28,996,975 of NC_081524.1, forward strand.
CTGTTGGTTTATAAAGCTGAACCAGTGAATGGTTTAGGGCCAACACACAATTCTGATCTTCTGCTACATTGTGAACCATTTACACCTCTCAGGTCATCTCGGAGAGATCTGCTTTCTGTCCCTAACATAAAGCAGCATACTCTTGAGAAAACTCCAGGTCTGATGAGACTTAAAATCAAGGCTGAATATTTGTTAGTTTTCTTCTGCCTTTGATTAAATCAAATAACTTTTCATTTCTTACACTGCACTGTGACTTTTAATACTGTACATAGAAGATAGAACATATTCAGCATGCAGGCCTTTCTCTACACTTCTATACTGAATATTAAATTCAATCATATAATGCCTGTTCTTATATCTTCGCATTGCTTTCATGTGCTTGCTAGATCTGACTTCAAGATTCTACTTTTAACCTATAAAATATTACATGGACTTGCACCATCCTACTTATCACATCTAGTCACTCGTCATATATACCTGCTAGGGCTGTACAAATTGCAAAATGATGGTCTTCTGACTATTCCAAAAAAATAAATGAAACATCAGGAAATGATAGGGTTGATCTTCCTATCCAAATTTGAGAGCCTAGATCAGTTGAATCATTCAAAAGTAAAATTAAAACACATCTTTTGCATCAGCCTTTAACTTGTGTGTATTCTGTCAGTTCTGGGACTTTTTTGTATATTTTGCTAATGCTGCTCATTACTGTTTTTTATTGCATGTATTGTACATGTCAAATGTTCCAATTTTTCTAATGCATTGCATGCAGGGGCGTGGCCAGGGACTGGCCTGGGGTGAAAATCTTGGCCACTCCTTAAATATGGCAGACATTACTGTCTTTAGGGTGCCTTCAAGGAAAAGGGACTGAGAGAAAGTAAACAGCATGCAGCCAATAGGCAGTGTTCTCGCAACAGCTCCACAACTGCTTCATTTGCATCACATCAAAGTGAAAGTAGAATCTGAGAGCAACATATTGCACTTGTTTTTCTTCTTGCCCTGATACTCATGGATGCATTCAGTGATATGTTTAAATGTCCCTCTAATGGAGCATTCACAGTGTTATAAAGGGGCCATTCAGTAGCAATCCTCGTTTATCAACACAACTGTTTGACTTATGTGTACAGCAGATATGAGTGTGATTTCTGTGTAGTAAATAGGAAGCCGCATTCAGCAGCGTGCTTTAAAATCCAAGCCAGGCAGCCCAGTCTTGTTCTAATTGGACGACTCCATATCAGTTGATTCAATGCACACTTTTCTTCATCAATCAAAATAACATCAGACGCCCTTTCATACTTTGCAACCTATATGCAAATAATCTGCTCCGAATGGTAATATCATATGAGCAGACAGCGTATTTGCTGTGGGATTATAGAATGAAAAAAAAAGCATTGCAGATATGCCATTTCAAATTAAACGCAGAGCCTTTTTCTGCTATCTTTCTTTAGATAGTCTAATTAATTTACTTCAACTATAAATAAATATTTAGTTCCTTCCCAGTGCAGCACACAGGCCTATACTGATTTGGTGCATCAAGTCTTCATTATACAGTAGTGCTAAGGGGTATGTGGGAACGGCTAATCTTAAAATCCCTGCCACACAATAAACAGAGTGACAGAAAGGAAGGATGTATGAGATAAGTCGCCAGTAATGAAACTGGATGCCAAAAGGAGAGGACAGTATGTAATGAAGAGAGAGCAGAGGGGAATGTTTAAAATAAGTTCAAGAACAAAGATAAAGCCCAAGGATGATGTTATCTGCAGGATTGAAGAAAGCATTTCAGTAACAGAATGGTCACAATCACTTAATCAGCCTGACTCCACCCAGCACTGTCCCTGTCTTCCATCATATGCTATTTCCCCTGCTCCAAACAGTCCATTCTCACTGTGTGTGTGCGTGTGTGTGGGCAACGTGTGAGTAAAAGGGTTACGGAAAGTGTTGATGGCTCTGTCATAGTGGAGGGTGGCCTTGCATTATCAAAGCACAGCTCTTCAGTTAGTACATCTGAGTCTTGCTGAAAAGATGACCAGTCTGAAACATGAAACAATGCAGATTGAGAGGGAAGGATTTATAAATGTCTGTTTATGGTCACGACTGATTTAGTCACGTTTCAACTAAAACGAGGCAGATGAAGACAAACTCCATCCATCCACTTATTCTAATGATATGATGTGTAATCAAGTACTCAAGTACTGTACAATAATTATCGCATGGATTTATATTTAAATGAATGTCTGGTAAGTCACTGTTTATCACCAAATGGGGTAAAGTCAATGGTGACTGAAGGACTTCAGTAATCCATAGGCGGTATTATGAACTGGGTGTCTGTTGACCTAAGAGACCTGTGTCAGGGTTGTTATTTATTAGTTCACCTGTAAATTACTTGTAATAATAATAATATTAATAACTTTATTTATATAGCACCTTTTAAAAAAAGCAGTTTACAAAGTGCTTTGAAAGAGAGCAGTTAATCACAATGAGAATGATGCTATAAGGCTAAAAACAATTCTTACGTTAAAATAAAAACAATAAGAGACAGAGGAGGAACAATCACAAGACATTCTCAGATACACAGAAAACAAAAGGTCAAAGGAGTAAAAAAGTAAAAAGTGAAGAAGTAAAAAGGAGTGGTGAGATAGAAAGCATTACATAAAAGCAAGTAGATAAAAGTGGGTTTTAAGAAGTGATTTAAAAGAAGTTACTGACTTGCACCATATCTCCTCGGACAGCCTGTTTCAATGTCGGGGCGATCTGGTGGAGAAAACCCGGTCACCTCTTGTAACGGTCAGAAGGGCGCGACCCAAGGAACTAAGGACGTGGGTCGGCTTGTATGGAGTTAGTAATTGTGTTAAATAGCTAGGAGCCAGACCTAAAAGAGCTTTAAAGGGAGCCAGTGCAAAGAAGCTAAAATCGTGGTGATGTGATGTCGTCCAAAACCAGTAAGAAGCGGTGCTGCTGCGTTCTGAACCAGTTTGAGGCGAGAAAGGGATTTTTTGGATATGCCAGAGAGGAGGCAGTTGCAGTAATCTAAACGGGAGAATATGAGAGTATGAATGACTTTTTCCAGGTCAGAGGGAAACAACATGGGTTTGATTTCGGAGATGGAGCTTAAATGGAAAACACAGGACTGAACAACTTTTCTGATGTGTGTCAAAAGTAAGGCTTGAGTCGAATGTGACACCTAGATTTCTGGAGTAGCACTTTATGTTGGTGGATAGTGGACCAAGATGATTTTGGAATTGACTAATTGTGTATGGAGGACTGAACAGTATGATTTCAGTTATGGAGTTATTGAGGTGAAGGAAGTTTTGGGCCATCCAACGGTTGATATCCTAAGACAATCAAAAACAGCAGCAAGGCTTCCATGATCAGATGGTCTCAGGGGAAGGTATATCTGTGTGTCGTCTGCGTAGCAATGGAAGGACATATTATTGCACTGAATAATGTGTCCTAGAGGGTGCATATAAATTGAAAATAAAATCGAACTTTGCAGTACACCACAGGTAATGCGAGTTTTAGAGGAGGTAAAATTACCTATGGAGACCACAAAGGTTCTGTCTAAAAGATACGAATAAAACCAACCAAGTGCAGTCTCTGATGCCAACTCAGTTCTTAAGGCGGTCAATTAAAATGGCATGGTCAACAGTGTCAAAGGCTGCACTTAAATCTAAAAGAATAGCACTCTCCCCCCTGTCGGCTGCTAAAAAGAGGTCATTGGTTACTTTCAGGAGGGCAGTTTCTGTGCTGTGTTAGGCTCTAAAACCAGATTGAAAAGATGTTGTTTGACACACAAATGCTAAAAGTTGGGAAGAAACTACTTTTTCTAAAACTTAAGATAAAAACGGGAGTTTAGAAATAGGCCTAAAATTGTTAGTTCATGTGGGATATAATATAATTTAAAATGGATAGTGAAACATAGGGCTGCACGATTATGGCCCAAATGATAATCACAATTATTTTTTATCAATATTGTAATCACGATTATTAATCACGATTATTCATCATGTTAGGGAAAACGTGTATTTTTATTGCACTTCTTTTAAACAAACAATAGGAACAGTTTTTAGTGTGGGCTCAGAGTGTCCGGTGCTTGTTGTAAACAAACAGAGATCGCTAAGTGAACACCTCCTGCAGCAGAACCACATACACACTGTACTGCTACAGAACTAACTGTTAGCCTATTAGCAATTTGCAGACTGCACGCTAAGGGGTTAACATCCCCTTCAGCCCTGCAGCTGGAAAAGACTGCTGCAGGAACACTGTGCCGCTTCAACACGTTCTTACTCTCCTTAACGAGCCACCAGCCCCCCAGGCTCGTTCAACCAGTCGCATTTTGCGACCATAAAATGGTCGCTAAGGGGGTCTGAAAAGTCGCTAAATATAGCAACAAAGTTGCTAAGTTGGCAACACTGCTTCGCTGGCTTTCACAAATGGCGCGTGTTTTTCTGGCGTTGAGTACTACGTCACATCCTGCTTAGCGTTCTATCCAATCAGCAACCAGGCTTTTTTCAGGGGAGAAAAACGGCCCTGCCCCCTGGTGGTTGGTGGACTACTGGAGTAGAAAGTGCTTGGATGGAAATATCGCAGACGATCAGGTTAATTTAATTGTGGCGGCCAAAATCGTGATCACTATTAAAATTCAATTAATTGTGCAGCCCTAGTGAAACATGTTCAAAACTATTAAAATTATTAAATTATTAATATCTCTGCTAAAATAGAGTACACTGTCAGAAGGGGCGATTTGGTTCCTGATATCAGTGACTTTGTGATTAAAAAAGTTTAAAAACCTCTCACATGTCTCTTGTGATGGATCAGTAAAATGACAAGGGGTGTGATGATTGAATTAAGAACCTTAAATAAAACTTTGGGGTTAGAATGATTAATTAAAATTAAATTTGAAAATAATTATGTTTTTGCTTCTTTAACTGCTTTGTGGTAGTTTTTCATAGCTTCTTTCCAAATTGGGTTCCAGTTACCTCATGCAAGCGTAAACCTCTGGCCAATCCTACTCAGGGCGTATCTTGCGTAGAAAAGCAGTGGGATTCATATTGACGTGGAGCTAACACATGAACAGACTCACTCTTTAACTATGCTCGCATTGTAAGTAAACAGTGACTATGTCCCAAAAAAGAAGGACTTCAGATGATGAAACCTCAAAAACAAAAACCACACCTGCAATTACAGCTTAATAGAAAACAACTTTAACGACAGTTCTGAGATACTTGAGTATTTCAAAGTAATGTTACTGCATACTACTATTCCACTACATTTCAGAAGCCAATGTTGCACTCTTTACAATATTATATATTTAATTGTTTGACAGCTGGAGCTGCCTGTTACTTTAGTGATTAAGAATTGACATACAAAACATAGGAGCAGCTTAAATAATTTGATGTACTGTTACAGATTAGACTAATCAACAGTCTGTAGAGTAGAAAAATAAAATAAGCTCCACTCTGACCAACTACTACAGTAAATTTGTGCTCATGATGGCTTTGTGTTATTATAATTTCAGTCTGTAATCTAACATTTTAATAACATAAGGCCATTTTTATGGAGCATGGTGTTTTCTCTTCTGATTTAATTAAAGGCTAAAGGGAAATACTGGTGTATTGGTTTAATAGTTTAAAGGTTTTTGAACTCATTGCCATCTCTTTCAGATTTTAGTTTATTTTAAGTCTTGTGTAAATTTCGTTTAATTTTATGAACCGTACATAGTGCATATGTTGAAACTGGATAAAGGAAAATTAAGAAAGAACATAATAAAGAAAGATATGTTGAGTTTATAATTCATAAAGAAATTGGATACAGGTAATGAACTACTACGTGAACACAGATAAATAGCCGAGTTGTTAAAGTTAACTACGATAAATATTGTTCACACTCTTAAGTGGTTGGGGTTAGGTGGGACAAACTGGAGGAGGTGGTGGAGAGATGCACTGTCAAGATGTTCGAGTCCATCTTGAAATACTCGGATCATCTGCTACACAAAACCTTTAGACCAAAAAAACAGCATTGGACAGCTCCTCTCTCTCCTTTGCAGGACAGAGAGATACAAAAGATCCTTCACTCCTACAGCCATCAGGCTGTCTCATTCTAACAGAGCTAACAGACTAAAATAATAAATAAGATAAATAAAGTAATTTTGATTTTGATTTAGATTTGATTTTAAATGTTATACAACTCTCATAAGGACAATTTCTCTTCAGAATAAGTACTTTTATGATCTATGAAGTTAATTTTGCTCATAATATTTCAGTTTTTTTACCTAAGTTAAACTGATGTTTTCTAGTAAAACTCAGGTAAGAAGTTTCCAGTGCAAACTGATTTTACTCTTCATACATTAAATCAAACAAGGAATAGTATAGTATCTGGTGCTGATGTTATCAAGGTGTCACATATCCCAGCAGCAACTAATGCTGATACATTCTCTATTCTGCGGCTGAGACTCCGTCTAAACTTCCTCTCCATTCGCTGTGATCCACCGCTGTACTGTACAGCACCGTCTCCCCAACAAGCTTATTTCTAAAAGCTGCCGAAGCTCTACTCAAATCCTCTAGATCCCGGTCCCTGCTGGGGCCGGACTGCTGGCCAAACTGAGATCCTCAGACAAAGACTGGCCCGAAATTCCTCTTGATTTGGACGGGCACCCAGCTGCCGTGCTCTGCAAACACCATAACACCATCTCTGCGCTCATTTGCGAGGCCTTTAGCTGTTCATGAGTTTGCGATTAGCAGCGCTTTGGTTTGATGGCAGCTCACCAGTTGTAAAAGTCGGCGTGGACAGTGGCCCCCCTCTGAGAGTGGCTGGTAACTTGGCCTCTAATGCGCCGACCCCACATGTACCAGGCGAGGCCCAACCATGGCTGCAGGACCAGGCTCCAGTAATGCTGCTCAACAAGCATTCTGAAAGATAATGACACCACAGGCTGCACAAATGTTGAAAACCCATGTAAATATAGTGCCAGAATGGAAGATAAGACTGCAGTCATCCATCGCTGCTACCTGCATTATTTTATGAAATCATGGCATAAATCTTTTTCACATTCAAAACTGTTTTCAGGGCTGTTCTTTATTTTCTATTTCCTTTTTGTGTATAAATATTTTCCTTTTTTGAGTTGAACTTGAACTTGATCCATGGGTCATTGTTTGCGGATTTGTTACAACACAGAGAATCTTGAAAGGTGTAGTAGTAACTTCCAAGGCCACTGAATGCTCAGTTTTGTCTCATGCCCTATTTAATTAAATCTAACTTCCTTGTGAATTAAACCAGTGTTCTCAGTCCTGGCCCAGTCAGAAGGTTGCATGACTCCATTTACCATATCACAATGTTGTAATGGTGTTGATAGAAATAGAATAGAATTCAAATGTGCAGATTTGTTTTTTTTGGGGTTTTTTTTTACACTAAACTACCTGTGACAAATAATACAAGTGCATACCTGTAGTCTGGCACACAGAGAGAGACTAAAACCAAATGTAAACATAAATTTAGCATAGTTCAATTATACATTTATATTTAAAATATGTATAAAAATGTCAGAGCAGATATAACATAACTGAAGCTCACAGGAGGTAATACAAACACACAGGCTAAAAAGAAACTTTTATCAAAAGGGGAACTGGTTTACATATATGTGTGTGTGTGTGTGTGTGTGTGTGTGTGTGTGTGTGTGTGTGTGTGTGTGTGTGTGTGTGTGATTTTTAACATGATGTCAGTAGAAAAAAGCTAGTTGAACAGAAGTTATAATGTGTGTACTGCATACAACTTTTGTATTAAGCATTTTAAGCTCAACTAAACACATTTTTTTACCTCTTTACATGAAATGATTGTGACAATGTGATTTATTATTGACAGATAAAGTGTGCATCTTCTCAAAACTTTATTAATCAATCTCATAAACATATCACAATAGAATTGAAACCACAATTGACAGATGATTGTGTCTGAAAACAGAATTATTACAGCTGTATGGGCAACCATGTATTTAATGTGTTGTAATGTGTTATTTTGTAAATATACACTCTGCAATATGAATTTAATGCATTCTGTTTGTATTTACGTTTCACACAGCATCCCAACCTTTTTGAAATCAGGTTTTATCTATATGCATATGCCCAATACATATGTATATGCAAACAAACAAATACTGTATTATACATATATTTGTAATTCACACACATACACAATAATAGAAAAAACCTATAATTAGAAAATAAAAGGAAAATAGGGAATAGGGTAAGTAGTCTATATTACGACATTAGAATGTGTGCGTCCTTCTCATCTACATGCATTAACTAAGGAGTTGCCATGTTGTTTGCACACATTGTCAATAGTTTTGAATATTTTTAAGCATCATTGAGCATAAATGACTCAATACACAAACCAAATGATAGACAGTTTACATGTTTAGTGCAGTATGCGTCTTCTTGGAATAAGGACAGAAAAGGCTATAATGTTTTTTGGTATTTCAGTGGAGATCCTGTGAGATTTTCCAATCATTGCTGCAAGTGCTTAGCATTCAATTTGTTTTTCAAAAATCTCCATGAAAATAAAATATTAGTTGCCAGAAATTAGTCCTGGGTACCGTTTTCCTTCATCAGTCAAATTTAGAATCAGATAAAATTGCATATCAATTTCCATATGATCTTCACCATGCAAAGCATTGAGGCATTGCACATTTCCATAATGCCTGCTTTCAACTGAAGGAAGGGGCCCTGTGTTTGAGAAAGAAATAAGTGTTTGACAGAAAGATTGTAGGGTAAACTTGCAGAAGGTTGATGGTTGCTGTAACAGAGACAAAGAGAAAGAGATTTTAGAGTTCACTGGCTGGACAAACAGTTAATGTTTCTGTGCAGTGTGGGCCAGAGCACAGCATACGACAGTAGATCATGGTGTTTACAGCTAGTTAACAGCCCTGGACTCAGTCTGTCAGGCTTTGTGGAGGGATTGGAGGCCACCACCATCCAGCCAGACTCCAGGCTGTGTGCCTGAGGCTGGGCCCTCCAAAACCTGAACTCCAGTAGAGACAATAACGCCCACATACTTTGCACTGCTACAGCCATAAAGAAACAATTCAACTGACTGAGGGCTGCACACCTGCGAGTGTAGCTTTTTAACACCACGTATTGTGTAATTTTTCATCAAATATGTTAATGAAGTGTTAATAGCAGCACAGTTTGACACAGCATGTGTTGCTGTTAACAGGGAAAAAATAAAAAGTAACACTAAATATGTCCACATTTCACATATTTGTTGCTCTTGTGTACATTTCAGATGCTCTCAGTGCAGTTATATGCCATAGATACTGTATAAAGAGTTATGTGCTATTAGGATCCAAATTTCCTAATGTTTGGGCTGCTTGGGAAAAGGAGGCTGCTGATTATGTGAATGCTGCTTGATAGATCTTCAGAGCTGGGCCCAGTGGAATGTCTCCCCTCCTCTGTTTAAACAAAGCCTCAGATAAGATTTAAGGAGAATCCTTAAGGTGATCCAGCTGCCCTCCTCCAAGCTGCAGCAGGCACAGAGCCATAATGAAGACTGAGGGAAAAAGGCTCAGAGACCCACCTCCAGAAGGCAGGGCTGCAGATGAATACATTCCCTCTCGCATTTCCTTACAGCTTATCCTCTCCAGAAAAAAAAGAAACAGTCAAAGAGAGATGAGAGGAAGAGGGATGACTCTGTTTTAGTTTTGTCACACTCTTTACTATCGTTCCCCTGGTTTGTTTCAGAGTAGCCACTGCTGTTGTCCGCCGTTAATCACAAGTCCCTGTCATTTCACTGGCATTTTCTGTTTTGGATTTACATGTGAATTACTTAGAGAGCAAATCATTTATGTGTCACATTCATTCCTTACAGCACATTTTAATGATTACTCTGTGTTTGAATTTTCTCAATTATTCCTAGTCCCCCTTCTCTTCCCCCTCACTGTGGGCAGGAAAATGCATTTTGCCTTTTAATTGCATACAAAGCTCAAACTGAAAGAAAAAAAAATATGCCAACTGCCCAATTGCATAAAAAAAGCAGAGCATGCATATAAATGCATTTTGACATATGCGTGATTACATTACATCAAAAGAATGTTTAACATTTTGTCACATCAAGCTGTAATTAATGCAAAACATATTTGCAAGAACAACACATTTCAATAATAAAGAAAAAAAAAGTATGAAATCATCATTGGGCCTAATGCTGCATGTTGCTCAGGATAATCCAGAGAGAGGGAGAGAGAGAGAAGGGAGGGGGAGAGAGAGGGAGGAAATAATTAGCAGAGAGAAGCGATTGCACTAATGAGAGGAGAATTTGACTAGGATACTTTACTTGACCCCCAGTGTTCCTTGGCTGTCCAAGAAAAAAAGGCTGATTTATAATTATACTCTGCAATGCACCATGAAATTGTTATTGTGGAATACCTTTTTGAAAATGTTATCAAACAATTACTTTAATTTTTCCCCCTGGAAACTGTTGCACATGTCTACTAAAAATGAGATGGTGGAGCAGAGTCTCCTGCCTGTCATCCACTGCTGTTCATGCAGATGAGCTCGTTTTGTGTGTGTGTGTGTGTGTGTGTGTGTGTGTGTGTGTGTGTGTGTGTGTGTGTGTTTTTTTCTTCCCTTCCCCAGAGTCTCTGTTCCGAGGGATGCTGTGGCAAATAAAATAATACTCTGATAAAACTGAAATATTTTATGACAGAATGATAATCATTGCAAGCATACGTGCCACTGATATGGGGCTGTTGCGGTTGGGGGAGGAGAGGAAATAATCCTTTTTGTGGGCTTTAAAAAATGAATCTCAGTTGAATCACATCAGAGAAAAAAAACTCAAAGACAGTTCCAAGATGAGCCAACTCCAGGAGAAAATGACCTCCTCGTTTTGGTGATAAAGTTCTAGCCAAAATATGATATCAGCCTGCGACGTGACTCATTAGAAATGTGTGTATGGCGTGGAGGCAGCTCTCCCTATCTGCCAGTGCCTGGCTTGCCGACTGATAAGAAGCAAATGCAAATGTCCTGATAAGAACTGAATGCAAATATTTATGATATGATATTCCCTGGGAATTATGTGTGGATAAAACAAAGTGTTATTTCCCTGTAATTCTTTCAGGTTTGCCAAAATGTCCTTTTTTTGCTTTCAGAATTTGCATTTCTTCAAAATTGATTGGGCCTGCGTATTATGTTAAGCTATTTGTTTGCTGAGGATGGTAATTAGTTACTGTAATTACAGCGATGACAGTTGCTAAATTGTTTTTAAAGCATTACAGTGTGTCTGTGCCAGAAGATTGCAGTACTTATTTTAGGATTTAAGCATTTGCTGGAAACACTCCAACTCTAAGGCCAAAGTGGGAATTTTTTGAACTACAAAGCAGCCATTTTCTAAGCAAAGACATTTTTGAAAATGTCTGTTAATTTGCACTAATTGCTGGTTTGACTGTGTTGTGCAGTTTCTTCTCCGATCAGGGACTTGTTACTGATAGGATGTCTTGGGGGATCAAAATGGGCTTGAAATAGTTTTAATACATGTGTTTGTTAGCTTTGTACGCTCATTTAAGTCCGACTTTTAATGTTCTCTGTCACCCAAGAAACAAATTGTTGTTGAAGGCACATTTGTAATTGTGGTTCCCAGTGTAGCCTATACAGGCTTTCAAGTTTAGTAAACATTAATTAGCGTGGACACAGACAGTTGGGTGTTTTAGAGGGCGTTTCATGTACAGCATAAACAGCAAATGTCTGAATCACATGGATCAGGACTGCTGGAGCTGCGTGTGCATATTCCTAATGCAGAGAAACAAAAGCAGAGCAGAGCATATTCTAGACCATAATGATACATTATAAACGCAAGATATGTTTTGGTGAAATCAGAGTCTATAGAAATGAAGACACAACCTGCTATAACAACAAAACAACTATATTCACATTTAAATTGAAACCAGTGAATTCTTGCCATTTTTCTTTTTTTTTAAAGTCTTTAACGACTAATTAATGTGGATTAATTTTCTGTTGATTGTCTAATTGATTATTCAACTAATTGTTTCAGCTCTAAACTGCTCTCTATTATAGTGTAGCAGATTTTGCAAAATAAATTAGGATTCCCAACCTCTCTGACCATTCCTAATATTTTAATTGACATTGATGCAACAAACACAGACATTGAGGTAATTACTGTGTGTACTCAATGTCTCCTGAGCATAACAAACTAGTGATTCCACCATTTTGCAAATAAAACATACACTGGTCCCACTTCTTGAGGACCCCATGGGCAACAAGCCTAGTTTCCTTCTCAAGCATTATGCTATAAGTGCATAATTGGATTTACTATTAACATAATCGGACAGCGTGCGTGTTGACTTGGATATTCCCCTATGAGCTGCATTGCTCTTCTGAACATTATAGAAGGAGATGGTGAACGTACATCCTGGTCCCATGAGCTGCTTCTTGTTTGTCTGACTCCCGTCTGACTATTGGAGGAGGTTGTATACTTACAGTACAAGGGCTGAAAGTGAAGAAAACATTTTTTTTCTAATCGGAGAGAATTTTCCACAGCAGGGTCATAGACAGGGTTTTGGTAATGATCGCCAAAGCGCCAATTTGTCCATTCTGAAGATTGGATAGATAAGCATTAAAGGCATTATGAACATGAAAAGTACAGTATGAGGATGTGGAAATATATGCTATAATAAATATATGCAAAGGCACGAAAATCTATTATATATATGTATATATATATATATATATATATATATATATATATATATATATATATATTAATTAAATACACGGTCGGAATCATTTTGTTTTCAGACACAATCCTATGTTAATTGTGGTTTCATTTTGTTTGTGATATGTTTGGAAGAGATTGATAAAAAAAAGTTGTGAGAGGATTTACACTTTATCTGTCAATAATAAATCACAATCATTTCATGGAAAGAGGTAAAAAAAAATATTTTATTCCAACTTGGGCGATCAGGTATAATAATTAATCATGACATTTGATGTAATTTATTATGATGAATCACTTTTTTTCATCTTAAGACCGTAGCTTGTTATAAAAGATGCTTGTAAATAAAAGGCTTGTGGTACCAATAAAAAAATAAATAACAAATTTTCATTTTGGATATCTTCAGGTGAGAGCTACCGCTTCTTTAAAAATGGTCGTGTCAGTTTTTCCCTCACCAAACTTATTTAAACCACTTCATATTTTGACACGATGGATTCCAATAGACTCCTTAGCACCTGTAATTTCATGTCATACTATGTCTTCAAATGTTCGGGAGCATATATTTTTGCATTAACTGCATTCTTTATAATGCATTGAATATTGTGAATCCGTCGCAAAAATTAACTTGCACTAATAGATTCATATACAGATTGTCTCAGAAACAGAATGTGATCATTTGTTAATCCTTTGTGACACATATTCAATTAAAAACTGTGCAAAGACAGGATATTTAATGTTCAAGCTGCTAAACTTTTGCTTTTTTTAAAATATACACTGAATTTGATGCATTTGCATTTTACACAGCGTCCCCACCTTTTTGGAGTCTGGGTTGTATATAAATATATATTGTAGTCTCTGCAGTTTGAAAGAAAACTCTATCACCTCATTGCAAAGGTAAGAAACACACAAGAAAGCATTCGACCATGAACGAGGGGATTCAGTAACAGCATGAGGACTCTGTTTCTTATTGCCTGAAGCAAAATGGAAAGTCTACCTCAAAGATACAGATTTAAGAGGAGCACACAGAATAAAGCAAGAGAGGGCAAGTGCAGATAGAAACATACAAGTCAAGCAGCTGCGTAAGTGAACACAGCTCTATCAGGGAAATTTCTCGCTATTGGAGCAGAAATGTGGCCTTGGTTTGTGGGGTGAATTCCCATGTTGTCTTTCTGTTGCATAAATACCCACCACCCCATAAACCCAGCCTAAATACACACACACACACACACACACACACACACACACAGAAACACACACACACACACACACAGCATCCATATTAGATGCACCCGCTAGTTACTTCTTAATTAACACCTACTGCAGCCATAATAATAGAATCGCTTTCCCCCTTTCTGAAATCCCTTTGAAATTACGCAGGATTAAGGAAAGTTGGTTGCTAAATTGGTGTGTGCATCTGTAATTTAATTGCATCTGAGGCCATTAATTAATAAGGTGCCTCCTTTAATAGTTAATGTATAATTGCTATTAATTAACAGCCAGTCTTGATAAAGTGTCACCAAAATCAAACAAAAACAATTAGCTTTTTGAGGTAAGTGTCTTTTAAAAGCCTCATTATTAGTACTAGAGGTAATATACAGTAGTTAGAATGATAAAGAAGCCAGTGTAGATTTTAATTTGGATGGGGAGAGAGGGAAAAAAACACAGTTGACACCCATAAGGGAATTACCATGCAGTAATTATGGGATAAGCTCATTGTAACATGATAAATAATGCAGTGAATCTGTCCCCTCCAGTTAGGTTGTCTCCTCTATTTATTAGGATGGACTTTAATTCCACATCTTGTGTTGTACTGGAGCAAATTTAGTTGCATTTAGCTTCTCATCAGTGTGGTAAAGACTGAATGCAAATTCTAAGCATTGGCCTCATAGCATTTGGAGCAAAAGTGTATTTTTTCACTTGAGTTTGGACATTTGAAGATATGTGTCTCCTCTAAATTCTTTTTCATCAAGAGTTTGATTTAAGCAGCCGTGTGAAGTCCTTTTGTTTGAGTCTCCCTTGGTCGCAGTGTCACATGGAATAAATATAACAAGTAATAACTTAGACAACAGGTACAAGCGTGACCAATATTTTACATACTTGGTGTGACTAGCAGGGTTTGTGTTTGAACCAGTGTCACCCGAGGCGCATTCAGGGAGAAATAGCACCAAAACAATATGTTAGCTTTGTTCCTCTTATCTGGTATAAATCAATAGGTTGTGGTTTTAGCTAGAGATTTACAAGCAGAGTGGCCGTTGGTGCAAAATGAATTGGGTGCCAGGTTGAGAAGCATAAACATACATCTGGAGCATGGAACTTTAAACAAACCCGACTGTTATTTGCAGTGCCATATTACCATGAATACAAATGACAGCGTGACCTCAATTTTCTGCACTGTGTGAGAGAGTGGAGGAAAACCAATGGTTTAAGTGCTGTTCCATCCCAAAGTGCTTGTTTGGTCTCAGTTTCACTCCTATCACAAAGTCAACAATCATGCTGTTTAGTATTGAATTGGTAGAAATAATATTCAGGGTCCCTGTCCACAGGCAACTATTATAACAACCCATTTCCCCCTGCAATATGGTTTGTTGATATACATCCCCAACATACACACAGCATTGTGAGCCAGTTTTAGCCTTTATTTAATGAGGCATCAGCAACAGAAAAGAACCTGCAGTGTAACAAACACTTAGCCTAAGAAGTCATTTTCACCTTGGTTCACTGTAGAGGGAAGCTCCAATCCACTCACTAAACAATTACAGCATATTAGCTACTTGTCAGTCAGACCTTTTGGTGACGATACATCTCCATTTATTTCCTCTCTACATTTTCTCCCTGTGCTCACTCGCCTCCTCTGCTCTCCTCTCCCCAGACAGGCAGGGATGTGCGGAGAGTCCACAGGGAGCTGAGGAATATTTCACTCCGCCAGTGAGGCACCCGGTGGGAATAGGGGTTGAAACTGTGTGAGTATGTATCTCATTAGTTCAGTTATGTAATTTGGAGCACTGATAATCCTCCAGGACTGCCACGTTGCGCACCTCAGAAACAAGAGTCGGAGTCGTCAACATGCAGCCAAGTAAAGACTAAGCTGCTAATTGCTGGGAGTGCTAATGTGACTGGTAATGTAAGCTATAGTCCTCCATGGTATTAAGGGTAGACACATGGTACAGTTGGTGAATGAAATGCTAAAGTTCCAGGTAATCAATTCTGAAAGTGGAAGCAAAGAAATGCAAATGCAATGCAATGCAATGCAAATTACACATGTGCAATATATGTAATTTAGCATTTGTAATTAGCACAAACTGTATGAAAGAAGTGGATGTAGCCACTGTGACGTCACCCATTGCTTTGTGAACTACTGACTCTTACTCCCAACTCATCATATACTGACCTCTTGCGTAAGTACTGGACATGTCAGACTTGGCACATCAGTTTCCACTCGTTACATTATGTGCACGTGTCTTTTCAAAATAAACTTGTCAACAGGAAATGGTTAAGTTTAGAAACCAAAACCACATGTTTAGCATTAGGAAAAAAGAAGAGAGTTGGGCTTACAAACAATTACTTTTCACACTTAACTACTGGACATAGGTGATGTAGAACATGACATAGAACAAAGTACATCTACGCACAAAAGTCAATATACAGGTTAACTTAAAATAAGAAGTTTGGCATTTTGTCCATCACCATTTTGGTTGGAGAGGGATGGAGCTGGGGATGAAAAAGGAATGGATCTGACTGAGAACCCGAGGACACTATGCACTCCCGACTTGTCAGTCCCAAGACAGCCACACCCTAAAGCATACCCTGATTAATTAATATAACTTAATTAAATTACAAAATGAACATTGTGCTGTATTAAAGAAGACTTGATACTAACCATTGAGGCCACAAACCCATGAAGAAAATGTTTACTGAGGTAACAAACGAATGGAGAAGTAGGGTTATTTTCTCATAGACTTCTATACAATGGGACTTCTTTTTGCAACCAGTGGAGTTGCATCCTGTTGGCCATTAGAACCAATGCAGGTTTAAGGAACATTCCCCATTGGGTTTATTTTTTCCCACTCTTGGTACACGCACACTTACCTCAGCTGATTACTCTTCCTCTCATGACTATGTGAATGTAGACACTATTATGCTTGATTGGCATCTCCCTGATCCTCCTGTTAGTTCTGTTGCACCTTGGGGTGGGACAGGTTACACCTTTATCATTCTTTTATGTGTATATATTTTGGTGACCTCATCAAACTCCCATTACACTCCATCCAAGTTCACCATGAGCTGAGGGCTAATCAGCATGAATTGAAAACACCTGAGTGGGTGCTGGGGCCTTGAAATAAATAGTTCAGTCAGTCATCTTTAACCCTGTGCTACTTGATCCTGCTCTGGCACTCAGAGCTGCTGGTTTTCATGCTGGCCAGGTAATCAGTGAGTGTACAGCTGGAGTACTGGGTGAATGCAATTATGGATATGGAATCTGAGGAACCCTGCACAAATCATAAATCCAACATTTTAGCAAAATCTTGAACCTGATCTTTCATCCACTGTGAGTATAATTCTTATGTTTATAACATATTTCAAATAAAAATAAAAGAGTTTTTGTTTGTAGAAATATAAGACAACCTTATAGTTCCAGGAGTAACATCGCTGCTCAACATTGCAGGCACAGGAGTGAGTGGGAAAAGAAACCTTCTTGAAAAAAATGACAGAATGCGTATTAGACTTGGTTTACTCAGCAATATATCGTCTACAAGATCATGACTCTTGTCACATGTGGGTAATGGTGTGATTATCACTTGCCAGTGAACAATGTGTAAAAGCAAGTTATTGCAAGGGAACACATCAAGAAGTCTGAAATATCGGGATGCTTTTTATGAAGTCAGATTACTTTTCAAACAGTACTGGGCTGTAAGAGTAATTAGAGTAATGTATATTTTCAGCAATAGAACTTTAGAATAGAAAGACCTATTTTTTGATTATTTTACTCTGATCAACAACCTTGTGAGTAGACCTTTGAATGCTAAACATAACAGCTTAAAATTTAATATTTTCATCTTGGTTTTTTTTGTTACATAATGCTTGTAATGGCCAGTTTAATTTTTAATTTTCTAAAAATATCTCTGGGGGAGCAGAGTTGTGGAGGTTTGCAAAAAGCATGTGGTAAAAATGGTTTTAAACAAATATCTTTACTGTTCATAATTTAGTTAAATTCAAATATTAGCTGACATTTCACTTGACAACACAATAGAGTTGTGTGTGAAGTGTGTGTGTGTGTGTGTGTGTGTGTGTGTGTGTGTGTGTGTGTGTGTTCTATGCTATTGTCACATATTCATGTTGTGCTGCAGAATCTACAAATGATATACGCAAATTGTTTGCATCTTATGATAATTTCAGATTTGGATAAACAAACATGTAAACACATGTAAGCTAGATAATTAAAGCAAACAAGAGTATAGGTGGAAGAGCTTCTAAAAGAAATATGACTAGCAGGACAGTTTTGATTCATAAGAGGCCCAGAGAACATTACAGATATATGCTGTTCGTTTCAGTTGTGAGGGAGTTACATTTTTATTTATTGGACCTTTAAGCTGCAGCTAGGACAAATCACTGAGGTGAACACGGTTCACTGGCTGAGTAGGCGAAGACTCCAACACTTGACCCTCTTCTCGGGATCATCGCAGGGCCTCAACCTCAACCCAACCTGGAGCAGGGAGAGAGGAAGGGCAGAAAAAAGGTGTCAGTATCATGTAGTGTGACATGCCATGTCCAATAACAACGAACAACATAACATCATTTAACCTTTACAACACATGTATTGATCCATCTGGTTGTTATCACACTGCGATCACAGCTCAGGGCTCGGCTCAGCTCAGCTTCAGGGGGCCGTTTGAATCCACCCGGCAATATTACTGGGAGACAAAGAGATCCAGGCTTTCTGGTTTTTTTCAACCCTGTCCTTGGATCATCCTTTTCCCCAGACCACTTTGTCTGTGAAACAGTGGGAAGATGTGTCACTGGCTGTTTCCTTGCAATGACTAAATATACAATGGGTGGTATGAGATAGAATCTTGGCACAGTGGAGTAGAATGATTAAGAAAAAAAAACGCCCACACAATCCCCTTGATGATTTTCCAGTGATGCAATGAGAGTCTCCATACTCATTCTGAACATGTAAAGATGTGTTTTTTTATTTCTGGGAAGATATGATTCATAATAACTTAATCAAGTGGGGTGTTTTTGTCTTTATTAACATATTCCCATAATAGATACAGCTTCAAAGCGCATATTAATGAACATGCTCATTGATATTCACTCTCTTCACCTGTGTAAAAGAATCAAAGATGCATTGTGGATTTAAAGTAGAGCACAGAATACTTTGAAGAAGTACAGCATCATGATATAAGCTACAGTTGAGAGAAGTTGACTCCCTCCCTCAGGAGACTTGCACCCAGATGGATTCGCATACACCCAGATGGCCTGAGTTGACAGTCTGTTCTATCTAAAGCTGTTGCTCAACATTTCACCTTTTTTGAATATATCTTTCACTAGTAGGCTTGGAAATCTGAGGTCTACAAAACATAAATGAATGCTTTGTTGACACTTGTGTTCATGATCTTCTATTCATTATTCCAGAGGGTAATGGGAGAAAGAAGAAAGTATTCTGTTTCTTATGAAAGAAGAGAGTATTGGTAATAAAGAACGGTGACTTTAATTGTACCCGTACTGACAGCAGCAATAGTCTCAAGAAAAATAACATTGTCTTATAATAACCTCCCCCCAACAGCCATTGTGAAGTGTTGTGCAAAACATCCATTTCCAATTAGCCTATTAATTGGCTGATACAGTCATTATCAGCATCACACATACAATGTGTTTTAAGGTGCCTACTCCACCTACTAGTATGTGCAGATATTGTCATCAGTCACTGTTTTGTTACATTTCACTCTCAGTTTCATTAGTTTTCGATTTTGGATTAAATACCTCACGTTCCCCACATCTGGACACTTAAATTATATAAAAAATGAAACTTGCATGATGAAATTAAATAAATAAATAAATAATACCTTTTGTTTCCCATTTCATGTCTATCACAGGATACAAACTTGTGTCTCCTTGGTGGAAATCATGTATTTTAGGAGCCATCTATCACCTCAACCGTCATCTTTGCATGGACACTGGTGCTCCTTATAGGGTGCGTTCTCCTTAGTTCCTTACTTATTTACTCTGCCACTAAGGTTGCCATCTAACAATAATGTTAATATAGCAGTCCATTTAATGGGCTGACAACATCCTTCTCAACCTACTGGATGGTTGACCCTGCCCCTTCAAACCCATACCCATATAATAATGCTAATTAATTCACATGACTAAAGTTCGCATTGGGTTCACATTTTTTTAATTTGAAGTTCACTGTCCCAGAAAACTAACTGGTTCATGTTAATTTCTCTTTCTTTTCTTTTTTTAATGGAATGGTCTGCTCTGAGAAGGGTTGGTTGCTTCAACTGGACGTGTTGTTTTAAATTTGCTGCCAATATGGCAGACGTTCTGACTTGTTTTTTTGAGACCCAGCTGGCACAATTTGCATAGAATGTGAGAATTTTCTGTTGTAATCTGTATTAATTTGTTCATAAAAGTCCTTAGTTTAACTGGCTTCATCATGTGTAGTGTTTCACTTTGTGCCCCCTTCCGTGGTTCGGGTTAGTAATACGGTCTTATTAAGGTCGGGGAAAAAATATCAATTGGGAAATCGTCCTTCACATCACACGTTATGTAAATCTTTGGGTGCCGTAACTAGCAACGTAACGTATCAGTCTGAAAAAAAAAATCTCATGGAGCTAACGCTAGCTAGCTAAAATCTGTCAGCAACAGTTGTCAATTTAGCTGACAAATTTGATGGTCTCCAGCTTGAAATTGAAGAGTTGTGTGCCTATGTCTGAAGTAAAGGACCAATTGTTTTGGAAAGGAATAATAATTTTGAGTGGTAAATCTGCCATTATTATTGTACACTGCATATGAACAGAAAGCTTGACTGAAGTTACTAAGGGCGCTGGGGTTAAAGTGATAATGGTTGCAGTTGTGATTTTTATACTTTAGTAATGGCTTTATTCATCAGAACAAATACTAGAGGCAAGTGTTCACTGGCAAGAAAAATATGTCCAAGCAGCATCTTGTAGACGATAGTCAAACCTCTTCCAATTAATAAGAGAAAGAGACCAATGAGCATAAAAAGAGCACAATGACAGAGCCAGAGCCAGGATTATCAAATTTGCCGTGAACGCTGATAATAGATATGTATGCTAAGGAAAATGGTGCTTTAATAGAGTTTTTAACTGTAGATCTAGAATAGAAAATTGGACATACATTCTAATTGAATACCTGGTTGAAAATGCACCCAGCACACCGTTATAAATCATCTGGAATCAGTTTTCTCGAACTCCTCTCTCCCTCTCACCCACTTTACAAACACAGAGCAAGGCTTTTTCAGCCTCTGATAAGTGTTAATAAATTACCTGAATTTGAAAATTAATGGCTAGCCGCCTGCTTCAGGGAGATATCATTGTGTTTCATGAATATTTTGATTTTGTGATTAGATCAAAATGCTGTGAATTCCTAAACAGCCCCCATGCCCAAGCTCCACTGATCATAAACTCTTCCCTTCTTAAAAAAAAATCCATTCCATGCAAATGTGCTGATATGGAATAATTAGAATGAGTTTTGCCAGTATTTTTCTGCAGTAACATTTGCATGACTTTAGATCTCACCCGACTGATCTGCTCCAAGCTGAGGGAAAATGTATGTTTTTGTGCGGCTCCCCCCCAAAAATTTACCTTGCCAGGCGAGATAATGGCTTATATTGTGATGTTAAAGAGGCTTGTATTTACAAAAAGAAACAAAGGCGAGGCGGTTGCCAGTCCTGGAGGACATTGATTAGGCTCTTCCTGTCATTTCCTATTCACACACTGTATCAGTGGCATTCCAGCTCATCTGCTTTTGTGCGTGATAGGGATCAAATAGATTTCCACACATTGTCACAACATTTACAGGTGCGGGAATGTGACGAAGGGAAAGCATGAATAGCCGTGCAAACTTTGACTTAATAGCATATTCTTGCACTGTCTCCATTTCTAGTCTCTCAGTCTGCTTGCCTGGCTCTCTCTCACTCTCATACGCACATTATTACTGCTCAGAAAAATGAAAACACATGCCCACAATCATATACCAAGACACACATAGACAGACGGTATAAAATTAAATAATTTATCTCACATCTCTGCAGAAAAAAAAAACCCTCAACAGTTGTATTACGCTCCTGCCACAACCAAAGCATTATGTGCAGCATTCGTATTTTGTTTGGATACATTTTTTTTTTCTTCTCTTTTACTCTAGTGTTGGCACTTTTACGCTCCCTAGTTGGCACACAGGAATGTGTGTGGTGCAAGAAAACATATACTCTATGTGAAGTTGTGCGACTTCAGATCTTAGTTAGCCAAAGTGTGCTTTCAAACATAGAGGGATGCTGGTGGCTGTATGTGTTTGTGTGTTTGTGTGTTTGTGTGTGTGTGTGTGTGTATGTGCATGAACATGAGTGTGTGTGCCCAGCAGCTGCACGGGGCCCCAGGGACAGGCCTGTGTAGATTGGGTCTCCTCAACCCACAGCTCATTAGTGGAGAGTGAAAGGAATCCACACAGATGGCTGTCAACGTTCAAAAAAGTCGGCTGCGTGAGACATGTCAATTGAGGTTTAAGTTCCTTCTGCTCATTTCTGTGACATTGCAGTATTCAAGCAATATTTGTTTATTCTACCCAAAAAGTACAAAAACACAGAAGCCTGGTGACATCTGAAAATGTGTTTTCTAATGAGCGCTCAGACTACTGAACAGGAGCCTGCACTTGTCATTCATCACCACAAATTACTCGTTCTAACTTGACATGTTTTCAGTGCTACAGATGACGGGCTTGTCTGTTCTGCAAACACTGAGAATGGTCTGCGTTTAAACTGGAAATATGGCATCGAACAGTCCGGCAAGACGCCATGGAAAATCAATTAGATTGTTTACCTGTCAAAGTTGGAATGGAGGCCGCGCCACTGTAACGGTCGCTCATCATTTTCACTCCGGCACTGTCACCTGCTCTCCTCCTGTTATTCAATTAATGCAATTGAATACACTGTTGTGATATAGCACCGTTATACAGCAGGGGTTTATTTGACCGCACTCGCTCTTTTAATATGGTATACTGTAACCGTATGGAAACTTGAACTTCACAGAAGTAAAAGGTTTGAATTGGCAAGATAAAAGCCCTTGAAAATGTGAGATATTTTCTGCTCTGAACATGTGTCGGCAGGAAATACAAAATGCATAAAGGAAAAGGCTGTATACATTGACTCAAATATGCAATTGTTATTTACATTAACACTGCAAAGGCCGTGCTATTCTAACGTGTGTAGTCAAAGGCTGGACATACATTCTTATACGAATTGGCGTTTTAATGCATGTTCCGATTAGCTCTAGCAGTGCTGTAAAAACACTTACAGAGAAAGGAACATACATCAGTTGTAGGAAACTATTAGATCTCTTGCTAAAAAAAATCTCCAGCCGGCAGCTAAAGCTGCAGCAACTGTACAAATTTACAGCAGCTGTTTTTTTGACACGTCAGGTACGTCAACAACTTGTAGAACAAACTGTTTGCGGATTAGGGGAGGATGTTTTAAAAAAGTTGGTGAGGGGGAAGTTTACTTGCTCATTCACTGGAGTGTGGATTAAAAAGTTACTCTCGACCGGAGATGCTACTTTTCAGTAATTGTACATAACAGCAATCTGAACACCACTTGAGCTGACCTACTTATGGGGCTCAGAAACTTTTTATCCTGCAGCCAAGTCTAAAAATAACCCTGTGGCCAGTTTTAGATTCATCTCAATGGTAACCCTGACAGTTTTACAGAGTGCCAGTGACAGAGTCCTGTTAAGCAGCAGCAGTCTGCAACAGCTTAACGCTTGTTCGCCGCATCACTGGACTTTCCTTTCACCCCTTATGAAATCTCTACTTGGAAATTAGCGCGCAATTAAATGTCATAAGTTGCTCTGAACATGCATTTTCAGTACAATATCACCATTTTATGCAGCTGCAAGCTAAACAACTTGTAATACTCTACAACAAAATCACAGCAATGCAACTGTGAATGTGAAAATCTTTGCATTTCCTAGTTTAGCTACAGTTGCTTACTGAGCTTTGTGTGAGAGATCAATGTGAAGTAGCTCCCCTTTAATCATTTACTGTGAATGGCAGAAAAATGATTCTGTGAACACAAATTGGTTTCATGTCCAAGCGAAATCACATGGAGTTTTTGTGTTCTCTTTTCTTTCCCTCCTTTTTTTGTGTCATTGTGCAGACATTCTCTCTTGCTGTACGCATCGCTCCTTTAAGATGATTTGGAATTAGAGGCTTTTCATACAGCACATATTATGTAGCTTGGTGGGACTCCATTAGCCTGAATCAAAGAGGACAGCAGCCTGCGTGGAGCCACACAATAATGTGGCAGCCTGTGTTTCAGCAAATAAATAACAAATCCGCCGCTTACTGTACCAGCCAATGCAAACTAACTAATTAAAAGATGAAAGGGGGGACGTCTTCCCAGCAGTTTGATGATGCTTTTTTCGTAGAATTGTAACACTGGAGTCTTGAATACTTGGCCAAAATGAGTGTGACGCTAATAAGGATCTAGAGCAGTGTCGATTTGGGCGTACAAAGGGGGTGCCCGACCATAATCTGCTGCTGTTGGAGAGAGTGCAATTAGGGCCAAAATGTTGTCCCTGAGCTGACACTGGCCTCTGGGAAAGTGGCTTTTTTTTTTTTTTTTCGTTGAATCTATGGTCCCCTTTCCCTCACCACCTCCTCTCCTCCAGTATTCCTTCTCTCCTCTCGGAGCATCTTGGGAGCGTTGAGCTCAGACAGCGGGATTAGTCAAGGATCCATCTTGAGACGCAGATAATGTTTTTGCGCGCAGACTCCCCTGCTCTCCGCTGGCTTCTGCTTCACTGATTAGAACTCAAAACTCCACCAGAAATGGCTATTTGTTCTTAAGCTGTTTTTTCCCCCTCCCTTTGTTGAGCTGTTTTTGTCAGCCATCCCTCTAATTCAGCGCAATAACGAGTCACAAGTAGGTCAAGACAATGCTGCAGCCGGCAGTGTCTCGGTCTCAGAGCGGACTGACAGCAACATGGAAGAGCCACAGGGCTGTTTAAATATGCCCTCTGGTCTTTTGCTCTCGCTCTGTATAAATGGCTGAAAGTGGGTGGTGGTGCTCCAAGTTTTCTTCCTCCACAATGCAAACCAATTTCAGGGTTTGTTTGAGTAGCAGCGCCTTTACCTAACACGAACAACTTTTTTTTTTCCCCAAACACTCCGAGTAGCATAAGTTCAGTGCACAGTTCCCTTATGGCGTTGGAGAAACACACACCTTAACAGTTGTGCACTTGTAGTTGAGGGAGTGTGTGTGCGCTCACTGCCTCACCTGCCTGTCATTGTGAGTGACAGGGGAAGTGGGGGGCGTTCAGGAGCCCAGCAGCTGGCTTCACACCTGCACAATCGCACACGCACTTCCATTGGGGACCAGCGCGTTCCCTCCTTCTCTGTTAGCATGCAGTGACACTTTACAAATAATTTATTTGTTCACTCTTGTTTTGCCATTTCCTTCTGGCGATTTGTTGTTGAAATAATTTATATCCAAAACAGCAAAGATAGAAATATACTGGGGAGAAAAAAAGCTTCCACAGTCTCATATGACTTGTCTGTGCACCTCATTATGTGAAGTACTAAAGTAAAGCAGTAAAGATAAAGCGCACTACATACATTTAAAGAGGCAGGTTTTTGGCCTTACACTGACATCCCTGTTTAGTCTCCACTTAAACTTTCACAATTATTTAAATCAAGCAAGTTGACATTTAAATATTAATAGTCTCCACTTGCGCACATGAAACAATTACATGTTTTGTGTGATTGTCAAGAGGGGTGAAAAAGAGCCTCAGTTTCCGATGTTATACACACACACTTTCACAGCGCAGAGGCAGGGCCCGAGCAAATTTAATTTAGAGACATTCTCTCCTTCCCTCCACATCCTGGGCTTTTAAGACACTGAAGTGACTGTTCTTCGCCCGTGTAAAAGAACCCCATTATCAAAGCATTAAGATATGATTAAACTGACATTTTCTTAAGAAAACGAAAAGAGTTGGGAATAAAGGGAAGGAGAGAACTACATATTCCAGATCTTATCAGGCGGGAGGGAGGTGGGGAGGGGGTGTACATACTGATCTTTGAAGGAGCTTATTACAGAGCAAGCTAAGAAGACAAGCACAGTGGTGTACTGATCAGAGGTATGCAAGCCAAATGCACCTGCTAGATTTCACTATCATTCACAGAGTGTCAGTCAGTGTTGAGGCCCCTGACTGACGCTGGTGCAACCTGAACGCTTCTCAGGGCACACTGCAAAAAATATCCAGCTTAAGAAGCCACTTGGTCCAGCACTGAGTCTGGTAAAATACCTGATAAGAGTTTCCTATTAGGGTGAAATTATTTGACTATTTAACAATGTAGTTTTGAAGTATTGTCACTTTGAAGAAAACTGATAAATGCCAGTCGTGACTGTTAAATTATATCAATCTAAGCGCTTTTGATATATTGAGTTTTTACATCCTGGACAGTAAAGTTGTCTTTTATTTAATATCACTAATATTTTACAACATTTTTAATGAGGTTTTCTATAGGTGGATTTCTGATGGGTTCTGAAGGTCTTTACCCATTCGGGTTTTACATAAAGTTCATCAGTTTTGTTGAACAAAGTAGACTTTTTACTGTGACATTATTCACTTACTGAAGGCAGTTATATGAAATCAAGGGACAGAGCAACAATTTAAAGGACTACTTCACCTCCCAAATGATCATTTGTATACAGTTACTCACTGCATGTTGCCTTGAATCCATAAAGAAAGGTTTTCTAAACAACAGCAAAACTACATAAAAAATTATATCCATTAACCATATCCATTTAACCCAAGCCTCTTTTATCCAGTCCTATTTTCAGTACTTCCTGAATACAAACATTTTTGCTGAAACTACAGTTTAAAACCATTTGTGTGCTAGGTGATGTGAGGTGATAACCATAACTTGAGATACTAGTGCACATTAAAAATAACATTAAATAGAATATGACTTCTGCTAACGATAGCATGAACAGTTTAGGCCTACTGTGAAATAGCAAGCTAGCTTTCTATCCTCTAATCCTCAACTTTGACCTATCAAAATAATAAATAAATTAAAAAAAACATTTTATGACCTCCTCCAACCCATAAAATTATGTATATCATTTGTTCCTACAACATAATATGACCCACAGGAGTGTTTCCTAATCTAGCACCCCAACACATCAACACATCCTGATATATAAATGTAGCATTCACAGTTTTAAACATGTAGTTATCATTGTGAAACATTTGCAGTTTGGTTAGGTTTAGGAACCAAATGTACTTGTTTTGGTTTTGGATTGGTTTGGGTTAAAATTGCGTACTGTATTTAAGTACATTATGTAAGTAAACATATATGTGTATGTTTAAGTAACTCAACAT
The DNA here is from genome assembly GCF_030273125.1 of Centropristis striata. Classification (NCBI taxonomy): domain Eukaryota; kingdom Metazoa; phylum Chordata; class Actinopteri; order Perciformes; family Serranidae; genus Centropristis; species Centropristis striata. The sequence continues at coordinate 29,024,301 of NC_081524.1, forward strand.
GAGACAAAAACAGCGGTCTCCTGGGTCAAAGTCTTGTTTCTGTTTGACCCATCCATCATCCCGACCTGATCCCAACACAGGCTTTGTTACTCTTTATACTAAGCCACCTTACTTGTTTGTTGCTGCCTAACTATAAATATAATAAACTGCGTGAACAAACAATCTATAGGGTTGGTTTGGAGATGGAACCTCTCCTTTTTTTTAAGGTATGGCCATAAATACAATTAAAAAAAGAAAAACCAGTCAAACATGCCACCATGTAAATAATTTCCACACAGAACACACAGTGTCTTCATCAGCCTGATAGTGTCAAGAAAGATGTCAGAAACCAGTGAGCTCAACCTTTTCACTGCCAAAGCTGTCACTTTATATGAAGAAAAATGCATTTTAAAATCAAAACTAGACTAAATGATTTGTTGAGATGGATATTTTTTGCAGTGCTGACCAGGGAGTGGAAGCGGCACCCCCTTCTATTTGTCTTTCATCGTCCCCACAGACAAAATAAAGCCTACAGTAGATACGGGGCTTGGGGGTGGTGTGCATGAATGTCAGGATTTTCTTCTGAGGCTCCCAACTGAAGCGGAGGTATGCTCAGCATGTGATGTGAAATCTGTGTAATTTTTTGAAAGGCATCACATAATCAGGAGGAGTCAAAAGCTTTCTGGCAGTAATTGCCTTTTGGCCACAGACAGAATGTACAACACTTTGCAATCTTTCCCTGCAGAGATTTCTAACAAATAAAACCCGAGAATGAACTCAGTTCTGTGCTGCTGAAATCTGCAGTTGTCTCTCTGTATTTACATATTAACTGAGTCACTGTGTTGTGTTAAATCACAATTTAATTAATATGCTATCTACCATGCATCGTCCTCTTAAGTTGGTTTTAAAGTCCAGTTTGAAGCTAAGAAGAAAAAGGCTTTTAAAAGTTTTTATGGGTAAAGTCTTGAGTGGATTTGACTGGCTTGATAATGTTTTTAGATTTCACCATCTAAGAGGAGGTTGGAAATGGAATCTTTATATACTGTACATCTATCCGCTTGATGTGGAGCCAGCTGCCATGTTGCACGAGGAAAACAAGCAATATACTGTCAAAAGATCTGAACCAAGATATAACAGAGACATTTTGATTTATAGTCTGATCAGCTCTCTTCTGCGTGAGCCGCATGATACACTCTCACTCACTTTCCTTTAATTATCCCATCTTTTTCCTCTCTCAGAGCCCGCTTTTTTTTTTTATTATTTCTTTCAGACACGCTTTATTTCTCTCTTTTTCCTCATTGCTTTAACTTTTCTTTCCTGTACCACACCCCACCTCGTAAACCCAATGGATGCTCTCATCAGGGGTCTGGTTTGAGCTGTATCATCATCCAACCATTGGGACGGGCAGAAAGGAGGGAGGGGGGCTGAGGGAAAGACAGTAAGTAATCAAAAGGAATCAGTGAGCAACATAAAGCAAAAGCCCCCCTTTTCCTCCCAAGGCTCTCCTTTCTCCCTTGTTTCACAGTTTGGTGGGAAGGCAGGGGAGGTGAGGGGGAGGGGGAGGGGGGAGATAAAATAAATGTGCATCAGTGTGTTGAGTGGCACGATGTGTAGCGTTGTTGCTGATTTTCCACAGCTTCACTCAACACACTCCTGCTGAGTTAATAATTCTGACCTCTGCTTAATTAAAATAACAGACCATCCTCCACTGAGAAAAAAAAAGAAGCAGTTTGAGAATTATTCTAACTAATCGCTAATTAAGATTTAGCAAAAAACAACAAGAAACCTGTCAAGGAAGATGTATCTATTTTTAGAGTATATTCTGAGGAAAGGAGCAGCTGCGTGTGGACACTCAGTCTTAACCAAAGAGAAGTTCCTCTTGAGGGAGCAGTGTTACTGCTGCTCTAGTAAACTAAGAGAAATGTAGTCAAACTAGTGCACATGATGTCAATTAACACAAGTGTGGTGCAGAAACAAATCCCTTAAAACGACCAGCCCAACAAGAAAATAATCACATTTACAAGTGCTTATTTAGGATCTGAGGCTAAGGCAGCCTTTTTCTGAGCAGAGTCGTAGCATCGCTTCATTAATTGCTCATTTTGTAGTGTTGCTCTTTTGACCGAGTAAGGTGAACGGGGCCAGAAACACAGTCACAACAAAATGATTGTGCTGTAATAACTGCGTCTTCTCTCTAGTCTTGAATCTTGGCCCCTGCTGCCGTGAGAGGCTGTAATTCTGCAGCAAGGAGCGTTAAGAGGATATCATTATCATGTGTTTTCTGAGTAAGCTGCAGTTTTTGGTTAAATATAGTAGCATTTCTTTTTTTCTTTTTTTTTTGTTTCCTCTCCTTTTCAGTTTTGCATTAAAGCTGGGTCAAGCCGACCCCTCCCATGGCAATTCTTTTCAAACGGAGCTGCCAAAGCGCCTCCTCTGCCACAAATGTAGCCAATATCGATGCCATGCTCGAAAAACTGATTGAAAAGAGACTTACATGTTTCAAAGCATGCTGGGAGCTGGGGGCCAGGCGAAAGCCCAAAGTATTAAAGCTGAGATAGTCACCAGTATGCTATAAAAAGGCAACATATGCCCACAAGTCCGACAGTGCACCAATCAGTGCATGTTGTGATTCTGAAGATTTCTTTTTAAAAGAACATTTTTTTTTTTTGTTGCAATTTTTTTTGTTGTACTTTTATTTTGTAAAAATTAGTTTTATTAAGAAACAAAAATATACACACAATGAATACATGCTAAAACTTTCACTGTCTAAAAGATCAATTCGGGTCAGTTGCAAAGAAAAGGAATGTTATTCTTTCGTTTTAATCAAACTTTCATATTTTTCTAATGATCTTATTTAATAGTATGTGTCATTCCTTTCATTTTCCAAAGCCTCACAGGTAATTAGGTCACAGCACTGAAAACCTCTTTATTTCAAATAAAACAGGCTGTGAAGGACACAGCAGAGCTGGTGAAAGAGTAAAGGACATGACACTGCTGACTACGTTAATTAATGAAAGTGTGATTATATGAATTCCATTTTATTCTCTGATATTCAAATATCTCATCTGAAAGTATCAACAGCAGATTTGTGAAAAGAGACTTTTAATTAGTCTAAGCGAATGAGTAAGAAGTGTCTTGATTTTTTTTTCAGCTGATATCAGTAGTTTATCGGAAGATGATAAAGAAGAAACCCCCCTCCCCATTCATCCAAATCCCCAAAGAGTCCCATTGTTATCTCAATATACTGTTCGTCTCTAAATCTGAGAGCATAATAGAAATTCTGTGGTGAAGTGTGGAGTTGCGCACTACGTTTGCATATTTATTCAGCTGTCATATCTATCTGAGCAGATCATCAGAGGAGATAAACTAAAGAGATGAGGGAATAATGGCTCTCGCTGAGAGGCTGCCGAATGATACAAGCATATTCCTGAAAAACACCAGGAACTGGGTAAACAAAAATGTACTCTACAAAGCCATGCAATTCAAAATGAGCTGGTAATGATGGTGATGATGGTGATGATAATGATGATGAAGATGCTGTGAATAAAATTTGAATGATGGAAAGTTTTTAAGGAGTAGCAATGCAAACAAAGCACTGTTGCAAACTTTTTACTCTGTGACTGAAATAAGAGAAAATGTGGACATTTTTTTCTTTTAGAATTCCTAAACATGACACTGAAAGCATGGATTATTTACAATTTTATGACAAAAGGGGGGCATAAACGCTGACCTGCCTGCATGCAGTAAGCATTGTTAGAATTTACTCTTACATAGATGCAATGAGAATGCGTAAAGATGCTTTAAACCTTTGTGGAAATGTTCATGAAAAGAACACAGCCCCTGACATTTAGTGAAAGAAGCATCTAAGGTCATGCTGTTGATACCTCTTGTGAAAAACCAAATTGAACATCATCAGGGGAGCGAAGAGACACAGAAAATGTTCCCCTTGATTTGCATTAGATACATGCAAATATCACTTTTTAAACAGGATGCAGTGTATGTTGCACTTGTTGGAAACTGTAACCTTTTGTTTCGTCGCTGCAACACTTAATGGACGTTCATGTACAAGTGAGGGTATCACAGGGACCCTCGTGTCATCTATCCTTCAATGCATATGTACACACACTCAATGAGGACAGTATAGGACAGTTAATTGAACAATATCCAGGAAGTGACAAGAGGACGGCGAGTAGAAACTCTGCTCAATGGTGCCATCTAGTGCTGCGTCAGGGCGACCCGGAACAGTACAGTAAGAGCTCTCCCCTGCTGCTGCTGCTGAGGAAGTTTGGATAACAATTATCTGTTGTATTTGCATTAATGTGATTGCTTTGTCTGCAGACTCATCTGACTGCAATTATAAAGAGTAGCATTAAAACACTAATTAATTAACTCAATTGTGGGTAGATTGATTAATTCTAAACAAACATGAGATCGCAGCAAGCAAATGAGCTCTGGAGTGCCGATGCATCTGGGAGTGCTGCTGCAGAAGACATTTTGATTATCTGCAGACACATGTAGTTGCAAATCTTTTAATTAACACAAATAGATAGTGGGAGTGAGTCGGTTGTGCAACTATCCTGCTTGTTACTTGTAATCATAATTTGGTCAGTTTTTAAAAGGGTGTGAATGTGGGACTGTGGGTTTGAGACAGTGATCGAGAGGCAGCTCAATTATTCCAAAGTTGTGTTGTGCATGTGTGTGTGTGAGTGTACATATGAGGGATGTGTGCATGTACAGTGTGTGTGTGTGTGTGTGTGTGTGCGTGTGTGTGTGTGTGTGTGTGTGTGTGTGTGTGTGTGTGTGTGTGTGTAACAAAATGGGTCTTGACATCGAAAGTCATCACACAAAAAGAGATAATCAAATTATGATCAAAACAAAACAGATGGTCACATAAATCATCCATTCACATGTTGGACTGGCGCCTCTGTTGCAGAACAATGAATCACTGCCTATCAATGCTAGAATCAAAACATAAGGGCTGTTATGAATACAAAAAGCTTGTTATTATTACATCCCAACACGTATCACAATGTGGACACACGTCTCGGACATTTTGTTCAACTATTTTTGGGAAAAATCTGCAAAAACCTGAACCGGAATAATAAGGAAAATACAGTTTCAATACTGGTAAGAACAACATGGTAAAATGACGACTGTCACACACAATAAAGCAGGTTTTCATTTTGATTCTTGTGAGTCTTTTTTATCCTTTAGTTCAAAATTATTTACCCTGTATCAGAGATTTCTCCCAGATTTTGAGGAAAAAATATTTCCTTCTTTTCACTGTAAATACATGCACCTTCTGTATCCATAAAAATCCTGAACTCCTGAACTAGATTTAAAAGGGAGCAGTCAGTCAAAGCTCCCTTTCTCGGTGTGCTGTCAGCATCTGCACATGCAGAAAAGCCTAATCAGAGAGATACCAGTAAAGTGCATGTAATACTTTAGAGATTTAATGCAGTTTTTAATTGGATAGAGGCCCATTATTTTTCAATACAGAAGGGGCACTGAGGCACATAAAGCTCTTGAATATTTTTGCAAATCGTGTTCAACAGCATAATGATTAACCATGGCACTAAATTTGCCTCACAAAATGAAAAGCAAACTTCATGCAAGGCGTAATTTAATTGTTTCCCTTCACATTTTCTGCCTCCCATTGTTGGAAGCTTAACATTTTTAGAGTCTGCTTAACAGCTGCCTTGTGATGCTTGAGCTGCAACAATGTGACTGACAAATGTTTTGAAGTAGCTGCAGACTTCCTAGTGTCTTCGTAGGCAAAGTGTCAGGGAATCTTACATCACTTTGCGTTGCATTTGATGCCTTATTACACTCATATTTATTTTTCTAATTCTTGCTGCAAATTACCACTAAATACATTATTCAGTTGATGCCATTCATGACATTTATTAATGCTTCTACTATTTCAGATTTTTAGTTGACATAATTAATAACCTATTCCTTCTCTGTAACCATGCAAAATATTACATACAAATGTCTGAGATGTATTTAAAATAACACTAAAAACACCCTACTCTAATTTGCCTACATTTCCTTAAAAATATATCACCATAATATATCACACAAAAATCTTATTATGGGCTTTTTTTTGTCTATACCAACATGTTTCATACCGGTAATTGTGTTGAGCATTTTTCTGATTGTACAATCAAATATTTCAGTAGTCAGAACTGCAGGTCACATTTCCATTTCAACCTGAGGAGAACACTGCCATCTGGGCTGCAATTAGTGGTAATGCAATTCTGAACCATTCGTTTGTGTGCATGAATATTCAGAATCAGAGTCAGGACCCGAATCAGGTCATTGGCTTACACATAATGTACTTACATGCACTGCTGAAACAAACACACAGACGGATTAATTATTGGTAAACGGGTATAAAATGGAGGGAAAAAAGTAAAAACAGGAAAAAAGGCAACGAAATAGAGATTGACAATAAATATATGTACCAAAATAAATTTCGAAAGAAGATGCAGGTCTGATTGGGTACTGCAGTAGAGCAAAGAACACTGGGAAATAACTGTATGAATTTAACTAATTAAATATAGAGGTGTCTGTATGTAGCGCTATTTCACACAGAAGCACGCTGTCTACAGTCTGTATAGATAACCTGCACTGTGAATAAAAGTGGCATAACATTTGTACAATAAGGTCTGTTAAAAAAAAAGGTGATTCTCATTGACGATTATTTCTTGATTTGAATGTATAAAATCTCAGAACATGGGGAACAATGTTGATTAGTGTTTCCCAAAGCCCAGAATTATGTATTATTTTGTTCATTTTGTTCACAACACAAAGATATTCAGTGTACCATCAGGAAACAAGAAATATTATAATAATTATTGTAAATATAACATTGTACTGCACTTAAGAGGATGGAATCAGAGAATTTTTACTTTTTTTATTGCTTAGAACAATTAATTGATTATCAAAATTTTAAGTGATTAATTTAATAGTTGACAACTTGTTAATCTTTTCAGCTCTAAATAAGAGAACATTTTGTCATGTGACATGTGCACAGGTGGATATATATATATATATACATGACATATGGCATATATTTACATATCTAAAAAAATGAATGACTGTTATTGTTGAGAAGCTGTAGTAACACAATCCCATGGATGACTGAATTATCCATCAGTGTGCTGTGCCCTGTGGATGAACTGTTCTTGTCTGTGCCTGTTTGGTAGTATAGTCCCTTGTAGTGCATGCCAGGGAAGATCAAATGCATTTATCTGTGCTGTATTTCCCTGCCTGTTTCCTGATTCAACAAATGTACAGGTTGCTGTGTAGAACAATATCACCAGCTCCTGTTGCAGGTTTTCTGCCCAGCACAGGAAGTTCATCTTCAGCTGAGTTTTTGGTTTTTGATCATCTTCCACTTTAGGTGCTGAAAGATCCCAGAAAGCTGAAGTTCAGTCCAACTCCACTGTGCCAGGTGTTGATGGGGAGGCACGCCAGGGTCATCTCCTGAAATCTCTCCACAATTTGAGCATGTTCACATCCAGGTTGTTTCGATTGGAGCAGGAGGCCAGTTGTTGGATATCCATTTGTCAATAAGCATTTCATCAGGAGTTTGACAGAGGGGTCCCTGGAGAAGAAGTTGGTGGGTTAAAGTTAGAGGAGCATCAGGTTGCTGAGCTCATCTGCTGCTTCTTGTGTGTCAAGTCATCAGTTGGCACTGAGTGAGCTCTGCATGGATGTTGTGGTTGTTACTGGTTGTGCAGCAACCTATAAACCTCCAGGAATGCAGGTCATCTGGTTTTCCTAATAGCTCCATTTACCTGTAGTATTTATCAGTCTCAAATATTTTGGTGAGTGTCAGGAATATTTGCTTATAGATGCTCCCTTTCTGTGGATTATCTTGACTAACCGGGTCAAGATTTCTGGAAAATCATGGCGCTTTGAGCTCCAGAAATGAAATGCCATTAAGTAGGAATATAGTATAGTATATATACTATACCTTGATTGTTTGCTTTTATTCTTCCTGTACGTCGCTTTGGATAAAAGCGTCTGCTAAATGACTAAATGTAATATTTTTGTTTTTAGACACAATCATTTCCATTGTGATATGTTTGGAAGATATTGATTAATAAAGTTTTGAGAAGATAAACACTTTATCTGTCAAGAATAAATCACATTGTCACAATCATTTAATGGAAAGAGGAAAAAAAAAAAATTATTCTAACTTTATGTGCAACCGTTATATTTGAGAGAAGGCAGACATCTCCACATCCTATCTCCAACACTCTGCAAATCACATTAACACAATCTATGTTGATAAATAGCATTAATGGTAAGGAAAAAAATGCTGTCCACCTAACCATCGGTGTCCTTTGCCTGCTTGCACAGATGTGTGTTCCATGCATTAAAAAAAATTACAGTTCAGTTGAAGGGAAACTTTTTGTTTGACAAAAATCTGACAAGATTAGATCTAAATGCAGTCTAATTAGATAAGTGATGAAAAAGGAGAGACATGGCATTATTTTATTTCCTAGAAAGCCCTCCTCTGGTTTACAAAACAATTAAAACAGCTATTTAAAAAAAATGAGAAAATTACATATTCATAATCTGGGTTTTTCTCTTTTCAGATTTGTTATATCTCTAACACACATTTCCTGTAGCTGCAGTGTGATGTGTGAAGTTTAGCACAAGCACAGTAAACAAGCTTCTTTCTGCCTGAGCAGAGAGCACTGATAATCTGCCTGAGCATTATCTTATGTCACTTTTTGTGCATGCTATGCCCTTCTAATGCCAGAGTTTTACCTTGTCAACACTCGGAGCTGCGCTCACGGAATTTGAATGCAGTCGGAAAAAAGGAACTGACATCTGTGTTGGTTTGTAATGCTGGTAGAGGAAATAAAATGATAACAACAGCCTTCCTCTAAATCCAGCGGAATGGCAACTTTCCTCATTCAGCAACACAGAGACTTTTGAGGAGATGCCATTGCTGCCTCATTGGTTTTTCACTCCCTCTGATTACTCCTCTCATCTTATGTAAATCCTCTTAAGTCACATGTTATTGTTTATTGCAACTGTGAAGGTTAGGTGTTCCTAAGCCCTGTGCGTGCGCTTATCTCACCAGCGCATGCATCTTTGTCTCTCCAATGTGTCTTGTTTTCGTAATACACTAATGGATGAGAAAAGTTGTCTGGACTGATGCGGTGCCGACAACCAATCCACTGCAGTAAAATGCTAATCTCTCCCAGTGGCTAACAACTCTTCATGAAAGAGAGGCAGTTGCATGCTCCAGGGATATCACAGCATTATCAGAAGCCTGCTGAATTTGGGTATTTTTTTAGAAACAATTTACAAATATAGAATCACTTTTTTGACCAGTCAGCTTTCCCTCCTCTTAGAAGTTTGTCACTATACTAGGTGTTTATGGTCTCAGGTTTTCTGATTGACCAGCCCAAGATTCTCCTCAAGAGATGACCATAATGTGAAAAATGCACTATACTTGCAATATGTAGTTCTAGGCCTTTTTTAATAAATCAGTCAATTAATTGAAATAATGAAAGTGCATAAGGGTTTAGAATATTATGAAGTCCATCCCTATGCTCTATTCTGTCCCATAAGTTGTTGCAGCCGTTTTTGGGTTGATACAGTTTGTAACAAAGATTTAGGCCTATATTTTTGGATAATAAATGTCAAAAATTCCTCCAACGTATCACATAAAGATGCCAAGACCATGAAAAACAAAATAGCAAAATCCATACTGTGATTTGGTTTCAAACAGAGATGGAGATAGAGATTTCTATATTTTCAGTGGTAGGAGAGCGAGCTCTTTTTTTCTGAAAACTGCTGAGAACCCCCTTTATTGTCAGTATACCTAGGGAAGCTATACACTTTGTATGCCCTAGGGCTCTAGTTAAGACACAACATTTTATACAGTGAGGCCAAGTTTCAATAAATACTCTCACTGCAAAGACATGCTGCTATGAGCACTAACATCATCACACATGAATAACATTGAGCTAATTAAATCCATGAGAGTCTCAGCTTTCCAGCCATCCTCAATTCATGTAATTATAAGACTGTTTAGGGATCCCAGTATGCAGAAATATTCAATCAAATAGGGGAAAATAACACTTTTTACTGCATAAGAATAACTGTGCTTTTTGCCTTAAACTACATGATATTATAAAAATACCATGTAGCATTTACGTAAAGACAACCCTCATGAGCACCAATCAAACTAATTTCATTCAGATAGCTTGAGGTCAGAGGTCAAGGGACCCCTTTTAAAATGGTCATGTCAGTTTTTCCCTTGGTAAAATATAGCCTAACTTTGGAGTGTTTCCATACAAGACATCGTGACTCGTGATCAATGGTTTCTAGTTTCAAAGAGGAATATCTTCTCTGTCCACTACAACCTCTGAAAGAAAAGAAAATGACACAGCCTGCAGGTACTTCCATTGGTACTTCCATTGGAAGTACCTGCAACTTAAGAGACAATGTATATAATACAGTCACACATAAAGCATGGTTTAAGGTTAAAAGGCAATTCTTCTCAATTATAATATTCTATAATATTCAGTTTACATTCCACATTTTGACCTTTACAATAATTAGGAAAAAATGTGTTTGTCTGCTTAAGCTTCCTCTGATTATAAACACTGAAACACTGATCAGTCACAGTAACGTGACCTGAGGTCACTTTTGAACCGCTATAGACTTTGGAATGTCTATGATAAGGATACTGATACCAGGAGGGTTTCGTTCCAAAAGCTTATTAAAAATGTTTCATGTTCACACACATGATAGGTTTTGATTCTACTAATTAGGGCATGTTTTTAACCCTATATTCAGTAACATAAACATAACTAGGACTGCAAGCAGTACTGAACGGGCCCTCGCAGTACACGCGTGTCGGGGCATGCTGCCGTCGGGGTGTGTGAGTTACAGGGGCCAGTCTATACCACCCCTATGAATTTCATTGCCTTAAGTGTTATAGTGTGGCCACGGTACCTAATATGAAATTAGACTGCCACCACAGTGCCACCTAGGGGCCGATCAATAAAATCTTAAAGGGTTATCCTCAGGAGGGCATTGACAATAATTGTACCAAGTTTTGTATAATAATGCACAAACTATCCCTTTAATCCTCATACAGTTTCTGAAGGAGGACTCTTAACTGATATGTATAAGTTAGAAGAGGCGGGTAGCAATGGTGGAAAGTAACTATGTACATTTACTCAAGTACTGGACTTAAAGTAACATTTTTAGGTACTTTTATGTACATTCTCCAATCTACTCCACTACATTTTGAGACATATATTGTACTTTTTACTCCTCTACATTTAGCTGACAGCTTTAGTTACTTTTCAGGTCAAGATTTAAAATGAAAAACATGCTACATTTAAAATGATTACCCATTTTTATAAATTAAACCACTTAAAAGTTTATTAGGTAGTTAAAATGTAAAAAAATTTTTTAAATCTTTTTGAACTTTTTTTTTACATTTTTTTTTTATATTTATTTATTTATTTTTTCCGTTTCTGCGCATGCGCGTTTCCGTTTCGGAAAAAGCCGCGCATGCGCAGAAGCGAATTTTTAAAAAAAAAAATAATAAAAAAATAAAAAATTAAAAAATTAAAAAATTAAAACATTTAAAAAATTTAAAAAAATAAAAGTAAAGAAGTTAAAAAGACAGTGGAGAAGAAGTGCTCAGAACAGGAGAGAACCAGTCAAACAAAAAAAAAGAAAAAATCAGGGCCTAAATCATCTAATATATTTATTCTTCCAGTTTATATTGTAAGCATATTTATTAATAAATGTGTTTTTACATACAGAAATACATTCAACTTCCTTACAGGTCCATATAAATGCAAAGGCTTCTGATGGGAGTTTATCTGCCGTTAAATGTTCCTCTGATGACTTATTGACACGGGAACAACCAATCTGTGAATATCTTTCCAACTTTACCGAACACCAAAAGTTTACTTAATTCTCGTTATTTTAACTTTTTGCTCGAACTACAAAATGGGGAAAAAAATATCCTCCTCTGATTATTTTTTTCTCAATCCTCTTCCGTACAGCTGTGATTCATTATGAAGAAGAGGGCGGGTCGCTGTATTTGTATACCTTCCCATTGTAAGACGTGAAACAGGGCTGTCTGAGGACCCTTTACACTGCAGGAGTTGAATATTGTCCAATGCAGTGGACATCCCTATCTCACATGAACTTTGGAGCTGACCTACACAGGCGTTTAAGCTTTTGACCTCCACTTACTACACACAGATCTGCTCTGCTGTCTCTCAGTCTGCACAAACTCTGACTTCTCAGCTTGAACTGAATTTGAACATCGCCTCAGTTGCGCACAGCAGCAGCATGGCAGAGCCCAGCGGGATCTTGATAAAAGGAGGTAAAGTGGTGAATGAAGACTGCTCCGTGATCAGCGACGTCTACATTGAGAATGGAAAAATAGTTGAAGTTGGGCTGAATCTTCAGGTCCCAGGCGGGGTGCGAGTGATCGACGCCACCGACAAACTGGTGATCCCCGGCGGCATCGACACGCACACACACATGGAGCTAGCGTTCATGGGCACCAAGGCTGTGGACGACTTCCACATCGGAACCAAGGTGAACATGTTTGATTTCCACCAGAGAGAAAAGGATGCAAACATTTATGTGCGTCAAGGTAGACAGAGACAAACAGAATAGTAACGGAAGTGAAAGGTTCTTCCCTTCACATTAAGGTGCTGTGACGTTCACTTCCTTTTTTCCTTGCATTTCTATGCATTTATTAATGTAGGCTATATTGTTTTTCTTTTACGTCTCAAAGCCGAAACAGTTTACAGTAAGCAATAGTTGACCACTGTGAATAAAGTAGTAGCGGCAGCAGAAGTACTCTATTTTATCAGAATAATAATCCAGTTTAATACTTGCAAGAAAAAAATCATGATTTCAAAAATGTCACTTGATTAAGAGGTATTGGTACAAGGGTATCTGAATAATATATAATATGTTTATAATAATATAATATAATATAATATATATATATATATATATATATATATATATATAAATAATAATTTATAAGTATTATCATGCACATCTCTTTAGTGTTGCACCTGGTAAATGTGGTGCATTTTTTCTTGCATAATAATTTGTTTGTTGATTGTATTTTGTATTATCAGTGAATCTTCAACTGCAACTAATGTTATTAAATAGATGGAGTTGAATGCAAAAGCCTATTTTACCATGCACTGAATAGAAGAATTATTACTTAGTACTTAGAAAAAGTGCCTCAATATTGTACTGAAGTGCAGTGCCTGACTCTACCACTGCATGCTACAATAACCAGACTTTTGACTTGAGTAGCTGAGAAATTTAGCATAATATCCAATTCACTGTCACTGGTAGTAATTGTAAATGATTCTCCAAATCATATACAAACAGTTTGATGAGACTTTCAATTTTTAAATTCAGGATTAAATTTAACATTCAGTCTAAAATAGTTTAGATAATTGAGTCTTGATTTATAAAAATCAACAGGTGATTGGATTAATGCCCTGACAAATGCAATTTCCATTTTCAAGATAGGATAGGCTACATGCTGTCAAGTGTGATAAAACTAACATATTTTTATGGTACTACCACTCTAAGGCCATATGCTCAAATGTTAGATTCTGTTGATCGTGGTTTTTTTATTTATATCATTTAAACTGAAAGGTTACTTTGATTCATTTTAGAATTGAAATTACAACTGTATGACATTTAAATATACACTACAAGTGCAGGATTAATTTGTTCTATTTGTGTTTAATTTATAACTTTATTAAATTGATTATTGATTATTATGAGATTTTTGTGTTAAAGTAGTTTACTTATTTAATATGCTATCTTTGATTTGATGTTGCATGATGTTTTATTTTGAAGGACCATGAACAGAAGTTTATTTTGAACTTACCTGACTTTACTATATGGCAAAGGACAGGGTGCAGACAAAACATCTGGAAGATGTTGAAATATTTAAAAACAATTAAAAAAAAACCTTGTACATTACAGTTTAACAGGCTGTCATACAAGTGAGTGATCATGAATCAAACACCAATTAGCAGTGTGTGTCACATTGTATTAGTTGTATGACAATTGTACATTTTAAATTGAGTTGTCAGGACGACATGAAGCAGCTTACGGAAACAAAGAGGCCAGAGTGTTTGTGTCTGAGGACAAATAACATGAATAAATCTGCATGGACATAAGCAATAACATGACTTCAGTTGAATAACATTAGCTCTACTGTGAGATTTAGTTTTTGCTCAAAAGGAGCAGCACTGCTATATGTCATGATGTCACGCAGGGACACAAAATAAATATGTAGCAAAATATTATCACCACACCTAAATACAGGGTCAATAACAAGAGCATCTTCAATCAACACCTGCCGAAAACCCAACATTATGAGCTTCACATAGGTGGTGCATGTGTCTAAAGGCTACTTCAAGTCAATATTTAACTTGCATCTGTGTGGTAATGTGTGTGTTTCATCAGGCCGCTGTAGCAGGAGGGACCACAATGATCCTGGACTTTGTCATCCCCCAAAGGGGCACGTCCCTCCTGGAGGCCTACGACTGTTGGCGAAAGACAGCTGACCCCAAAGTTTGCTGCGACTACTCGCTGCATGTCGCTGTCACATGGTGGAGTGACAAGGTGAAAAAGCAAATCAGTGTTAATAATTCCAACAAAAAAAAACAAACAAACCGCATTCTCATATGTTTCCCCATCCTTTACGCTGTATATAACAATAGAGGTCACTCAGAGCTGTTTCTTCATGTGTGTCTCCACACTTTTTTCTTCTCCAGGTGAAAAAAGAGATGCAGACACTGACTGAAGAGAAGGGAATTAATTCCTTTAAGATGTTTATGGCCTATAAAGATGTGTTCATGCTTCAGGACACTGAGCTGTATGCTGCCTTCTCTCAGTGTAAGGAGATTGGAGCTATAGCTCAGGTGCATGCTGAGAATGGAGACCTGATTGCAGAGGTTAGTATGAGCTAATGAGATACTGTATTCTGTTTATTACCAACAGAAAATTATCGGAAAGTGACTGTAGGGAATGAACTGCTTATATAAACAAGCTTCTGTGATCATTTTTGTTATGATGGTTGTGATTTCCACTCTTACGACTTTTTATTGTCCAAATTATTTTAGTAAGGAGTATAACTATAATACTCTAGATACGAGCACTTTGCACTTTTAGTTTTTGCGTTAATAATTCAACTATCTAAAAGACAAATGGTACACATCAAATTCAGAATCCAAAATGTGTATATTTACAAAAAAAAAAATTTTTTTTAATAATATATGATTTCTTTGTGCAGATTTTAATTATATATATGACAAATAGCACATTATCACATTCTGTTTTATTTACATTTTAGACAATCCCCCAATTATTTGAAAAAGGGGTTGCAGTATGAGCTGTTTGTTTCCATTCTCACCTAAAGCAATATGGTTCTTATTGGTGGTTCTTATCCCTTACATGGACTGTGACCACTAAATTGACCAGTTATCAAATCTGAACAAAATCAGTCTTGATTTCCCTGCTGCTAGGGAAGAATACTGCCATCCTTTAATGAGGAAAGGACAGGTCAGTCAATGTGTAAACACACCACAGTCCAGAAACAATACTGACCATGGGTTAATGTTTAACACTGATAGTAGCTTAGTGTGTCATCATGCAAGTTCCAGTGTCATGGAGAATAAATATTGCGACAGTAATAGAGAAATTGCATTTTAGAATATCTGAATATTCTGAATGAAGGGACATCTGATCTTCACCCGTACATGTGATCATCTGTTGACTCAGTGGTTTTCCTGCATGTTCCAGATGGTTCAAGGTCCATTGACACTGTTTGTAACAGCAATGAGAGCAAAGTAAAGGTTAGTTAAGGAAAGCAACAGTCTGCCCAGTTTCCACTGCAGGAAAACATTAACCTGAAGAATTCAAGTGCTCACGCATACAATGAATTTGACTATTTGGTTTACGACCTTCGACTACCAAAGCAAAAAAAGAGTGAAACACACACAAAAATGTGAAAAGAACGAAGGGTAGGAATAATAAATTAATAGATTACTGGAGGTCAGTATGCATGCACAAGGTATGTTGCAACTACACTTAAGGTTGTTATGGCTGAAAAACTTAAGACTAATTAAACCAGTTGAATGTTTATTTTCAGTTGCACTTTTATATTGTTTTTATATTGAACATCTGTGAAACAAGAGGTAGTGTGAGGAGACAGTCTATGAGCATTTTTTTGTATCCTTCATTGCCATGAAGGGAGAGGGAGACATTTTCACAATCAAGTGTCCATTGTTGCACCATGCTGTTAAGTGTTCAGTAGAGAAGTGTCCTCTGGGGAAAGACTCTTACTGCTGGTTTCGGTGCACAAATCTCTGTAGCTCTGTCCAAGAGTCTGCTCTAGATGTGTACAAGTCCTGCAGGGTGGGAAGAGGGGCACCAGTCATTTTTCTAGCTGTCCTTACTGTACGCTGCAGTCTGTCCCTGTCCTGTTTTGTGGGCTGTTCTGAACCAGACCGTGATGGAAGTGCACAGGACAGATTAAATGACTAAAGCACCATTGAAATTAGATGTACTGTTCCATTTAGATGTTCTGACTCAAGGCCTCCTTTTTTTGTTCTGAATAATCAAAATGAACTATTTTTTCAGTTCTATTTTACAATTCATTTGGTTTTTCAAATGTCATGACAACATTTCACCACTAGGAAGCAGCAAATGTCAAAAAAGTGAAACATGGCTCTCTTGTGTTGGAACACATGATTAATACTGCCACTGGGAGGTGTGTTAAAGGCGTAGTAAGCATTAATTCTTATTGTTAACACAAATGTTCTGTTTAGTGTCCTTTGTGTCATCTTTGACAACTCAAAAACACACTTTGATACCCAATGCCTGTTCCTAACTTCATGAGAAAGGCTAATCAATGTGATTTTTAACTGATGAAATATAACAGCTATAGAAAATAATTTTATTAAATTATTTTGTTTGGGTTCTCAGACACCTCAGCTGTAAAACATGGTTAAACACAAAGGATTTTGATATTTCAGCCCTGCTCCTCCCACATCTCAAATACATTTAAAAAAAATTATTATTATTGTGTTTTTTACAACAGTTCATAATTGCTCTAGTAATGAGTTGGATTCTACCTAAGTCTTGGGTCTGACCCAAAACATTAGTTATGCCATTAGAAAGGATAACATACTTGTACTCAATATTTATTTGTCTGTGAATTTTTGGTCAGACAAACTTAATGCATTTTTGTCCATGTGTGTACATTATCATATAATATATGAAATAATCCTTTAATATGTACAAACAAACATGCAGCGTTGGGGTCTGTGGGACCCAGAACCATAAGGAATTAAAAAGAAACACAAGGGTTAACATGTTTTAAAGCACTGCTTTGACTTGTTGGATTGAGTTTTCACATGCTGTTTCCATTATTAGTTTAGTTTTCTGTGTTAGTTGTAGTGTGTTCCCTCTCTGCCAGGACAGATACTGTGCTGTTATATCCTTCCATCTCCTTTAACCTTTATGCTGTCTTTTTGTCTGCGTCCCCACTGGGACTCTGCAGGGGGCTAAGAAGATGCTGTCTATGGGCATCACGGGGCCAGAGGGCCATGAGCTGTGTCGGCCGGAGGAGGTGGAGGCCGAGGCCACCCAGCGAGCCATCACCATAGCCAGTGCTGTCAACTGCCCGCTCTATGTGGTCCATGTCATGAGCAAATCTGCTGCCAAGGTGGTTGCTAATGCACGCAGAGAGGGTGAGTGTGGGCCTGCTGCCACCTACTGTTGAAATAGGGCATGGTTGCGAGATGATGGCCCTGTATCGCCTTCTAGAGGGCCAGAGCCATATTAAGTCCTGGCATGCAATGTCTTCTCCATGTCTTTTTTAGTTATTCAGTCTCTTCACATGATTTTTCTTGTTATCACGGTGGAAAAGCCTTGAAACCAGTAATGTTATGATAAAGAGGAATCTATCTGCAGGGCATGTGGTGTATGGGGAGCCTATTGCAGCAGGATTGGGCACTGATGGTACTCACTACTGGCACAAAGAATGGGCTCATGCTGCCAGCTTCGTCATGGGTCCTCCCCTCAGACCTGACCCCAGCACCCCTGGGTACCTCATGGACCTACTGGCCAAGTAGGTGGAACTGAAAGTTTAGCAACCAAATTAGTGTGCTTTGTAATTTAACATGCATTGTTTGCAGCACTGGGTTTTTGTAAAACTATATAAGAGTGACAGAGGAAACTATAGCAGTGTAAAGCCATAATTAAACAATTATGGCTTTTAATATTTGTTTTGTATTTTATAATTTATTCCAGCTTCTATTCTGTCATTCATCCATAAATGTATTTGTCTATTGAATGTGCTAGTGATGATCTCAGTGTAACTGGGACGGACAACTGCACCTTCTCTGTGTGCCAGAAGGCCCTCGGCAAAGACGACTTCACCAAGATCCCAAACGGAGTGAACGGAGTGGAGGACAGGATGTCTGTCATCTGGGAGAAAGGAGTGGTACGTCCCAATAATATGAATGTACTTTACCTGGATTTGTTCAGCACTGAATGCTCTAGGTCTGTGTTTATAAAGTTTCATTTCGCTGTGATTATCCTAGAGGTCACAGCAGGTTATTTTATACAGTGAGGTAAGTTTTAATAAATGCTCTCACTACAATAAAATGGCTACTAACATTGTCATGCATCATTAACACTGAGCTCATTGAATCCACAAAAGGTATTGCTTTCAGTTATATTCAGTTTATGCAATTGAAAGTAAACATTGAAATTGTTTAGGGACCCCAGTATGCAGAAATATTCAAATACATTAGCCAAAAATAACACATTCATACGGCAGGCAAAAAAAAGGTGGTGTTGAGGTCAAAGGCAGTTTTTCCTTCACTGAAATGTGGCCCAAGTTTTGTGTTATTTAACTCCCTCACATGGTACCAATGGATTTCTTATGTCTGATGCCAGTATCTTCACTGTGTTGTTAAACTGAGCCAGTAATGTCAACCAGGATCACAGCGACTATGCAGCTTCCTGTCAAGATCCATGTAGTCACACAGTTTGCAGTGATGTGGCAGTGGGCTAAATAAAAAGGTGCATGAAATTGGGAAAATAGAAACACAACCACGAATGAAATTGAAAGTCCCTTTAGACATGTATCTTACATCAGCTCAATTCTTCTAACTGTGATGCATAGTCAAAGCTTATTACTCATCGTGTACGAAGGCCAAATTATTGGGTGAATACGCACCATTTAGGCACAGTGTCACTTCAAAGTACCAGGCTCCTACATGGGCCCCTTTACTGAAATCAAGTCGTGACGATCTGTCATGCCTTGGGGCCCCTGTATATACACTGACAATTGTACATGCTTAATCTCTTCAGGACCATGATCATTAAGTTTAATGTTTGACTAAGAATGTATATTCTCTTAAATGTGTTAACACTAAATATACTACTCTTTGTATTTAATTTGAACTGCAATACAATTATTAGTACGGAACCCCTGATTGGCAAGTGAGAAAAGTATATTCTGGTGATCTATTTTTAAAGACTGATGAAATCACGTTTTCTCCTATGTTTATGACTTAGAACAGGTGAAAAAAGGTTTCACTAGCGTAATGTTTAATCTTAAAAAAGTTTAAAAAGTAAAATGTTTTTCCATCTGCAAAAACAGTTGAATACAGTTGTAATACTAATTTGAGTCACCAGAGACTGAAGTGGATCAATACCCCATGTTTTATTGTGTGTTAGCAGCTTACTATATGTAACATTACTTTCATGTCTTCCTTTTGGCTAGAAATGTATTTCAATGCATTACTACATCCATATAACACACTATTTAGAGATCAGACTAGATCACCAGATTTTCTAACTTGCCCGCTACTGTATATTAGTATATAGTATAATAGTTTTTCTACAGTAGAAGCAGAAACTGTCAGGGCTGCAGAATGCTGCAGAAAGCCGGAGTTGCATTTTCTCACAGTTGTGGTGAAGAAGGTGTTTCAGCCGCCTGCCCCGAGGCCACTGGAAAGATTTACCACATTCCACAATGCTCACAAATCACACATTAGCTGATATTTGGGCAAAAAGTAGTTGCTTGCTGCTGCAGTCAAGTACTGACCTTTTGCCTGCTAATTCTGTATTTTGTTGCTGTCCACTGTGGCCCCTTCCTCAAAACCCACTTTTTTGTGCGTTTTCTCCCTCAGCACAGTGGCAAAATGGACGAGAATCGATTTGTAGCTGTCACCAGCAGCAACGCAGCAAAAATCTTCAACTTCTATCCGCAGAAAGGCCGTATCGCCAAGAACTCAGATGCTGATGTGGTTATATGGGACCCTAAGATGACAAGGTGAGGACCTCACTCCAGCTATGCACCAGTATGGGGGAAATATTTTGAAATTGAGCAGGGAAAGAAAGCTCTCAGACACTGTGTGTGCAAAATAGGTTTGACTCCTATGCACATTCTGAATGCAGTTCTACATGTCTTCCAGTGCTATGAGCATCTTCTGCAGATGCAGACTGCAAAGGGTGCTGCTGAAACATTGGGCAGACTTGAAAGCATGTCTCCAGGGTGTCAAGCATTGGGTTGAATAAGATAAAGTTCATAAAGTTTAGCAGTAAAGCATGCAAACTACAGATGCAGGCAGCTAAAAGGAGATGTGATGGATCTTTCATCTTGTGCCACCTCCACATTCACACTAACTCGCCACGTAAGCTGATTGTGCTCTATCCAGCAGTCGGGGTATGTCATCACTTATCTCCAGCCGCATATTATAGCATAACGCAATTTTTACATATGAATCATGCCCATCAGTCGGTAATAAAGAGTGCTGGAATGATTCATTATTTTCTGTGTTTGGTTATTTTTTCGGAAGGATTTTATCACACTGATGAGCACAGCATCAGTGGGATGATGCTGATGGGTCATGCTGAGGATCTTAAAGATGATGAATATTTCACGTGGGAGCTAAACCAATTTTCATAGTAGAGAACATGTAACATTAAAGCTGTAACCGGCTCAGAATATCATAAGGCTATATATATATATATATACACACACACACCGATAACAAAGTCCCAGATGTGTAGTGCAGGACAGTATGCTGTTCTGGAGCACATGCACAGAGGACAGTTTGCATTCCAGTAGCTTGTGTACTGTAGCACACTAAGTCTTATATAACTCAGAATGGCACTGCATTGCTCTGTTGGCTGCAGAATCTGGGCTGAGCCCCTCAGGGAAGCCACTAACCGCTGATATGAATTGAAGAAGAACACATTATACGCCGGTGTAATTTGCTGTAAATGAATTCACTGGTACCAATCTTGTATGAGACCTTCACTATTCCTAATATGAAGGAGTGTACAGTTATTAAATCCTCTCAGGCCCGTCATCCTCGGTCATCAGTTGTTAGTGTGTGTGCTGTCTTTACCATGTGTGCGTATCTGCAGATGTTATAATGCCTTTCAAGCATGACAGCACCTCATGTTTGATTGCTGTAGCTGTGAATTCATCTGTGAAACTTGGTAATTAATTGCCCTCAGCGCAAGTGTCACTTCATAACATCCGGGACCAGGGGCCACAAACAGTTGCATAACCACAAATGCCTAGGAAGTTCAGTCAATTGCCCTGTGTCTCGTAATTGGGTTCGTTGAATAATGAGGAAACATCTTGTTTTTGTCGGTGCACATGAGGCATGGTGTCTGGCTTTACAAATCAACAGGAAATGTGCATGTGTGAATGGGGGGGAACTAAAAAAAGAGATTCAGTGTGTTTCATTGAACCGGCTGAGTCAGACTCATTTCAGTGTTCCCTGCTGATTTGAGTCTTTTGACTCAGATATGATTTGTTTGACATCAGTCTGTTCTGTGCAGAGAATTTGATGATTTTAATATGAGGTGTAGTGAAAGAGATTTTCTATATCTTTCAGAAAGCCCTTAAGAAGGTGCATTAAGTTACTATTACTTCTAGTAACTGCATGTCAGAGTTAGGGAGAGAGAGGTGCAATACAAGCAAGAATATTAAATAATGGGTTTAACATAAATCTGAGTGCTTTCTGATAAATCATTTAATTCATTTTAATAATTAAAAACGCACAGTGGTATGACAATAAATGTGTTTCATTGTCATACAAATATTTAAATTTTCCAAAACAAAATTACATTCGATACAAACTGATATCACATTTTAGGCATTTAGTAGCCTCAAAGCAACCATTGACTGACGCAGCTGGGTGGAACAGTTAGGCCATGGTGATGCATTTAGTGGGCATTTAGGGTTTTTCCTTTTAAAGAACAATACATATAAGTGCAATGGAGTGACACAGACACACACATTCACATATGTTTGGCTGTCTTGAATGTCTTCCCCGAAACTCATTTCTTTTCAACACCCTCCCCCAGAGAGCGAGCATCACACAAGCAAAAGTTGTACATGATGCATTATATTGCTTATTGCTGCAGAGTAAGTGAGCTGCAGTAACTCGATGCTGTGTGTGAGTACATCTTGGCCTGATTCAATCAGTTTCAGATTAGAACAGAATGCAATAATATTTCCCAATAGGTTTCTTTTCTCAGCTTGGTATTCAAAAAGCATGCTGTGATTACCTCACTTATCATAAGTGTAGCATATGATAAAGACATTTAGTTCTAAAGTAATTTTCAATATAATGTTTTTGTGTCCTGGCAGGAAGATCTCAGCCAAGACCCACCACCAAGCTGTGGACTACAACATCTTTGAGGGCATGGAGTGCCACGGTGTCCCTGTCCTCACCATCTCCAGAGGGAAAGTGGTCTATGAGGATGGGCGGTTAAATGTGTCACCAGGGCATGGCAGATTCATCCACAGGAAACCCTTCACTGAATATGTTTACAAAAGAATCAATCAAAGGGATAAGGTCAGTCTAAACCCTCAAGTTTCATTAGTAAATAACAGTAAAAATGTAATAGTTGGTGTATCACATTTGCTTTCAGCCATTTTATTTGACTGCTAAAATTGACTGTGATTTAAAATACGAAACAAGAACAGACAATGAAACAACATATATTATCAATAGCATGTGCAATATTTATTCATATCATTTTTCATTAAAGCTGCAATAATCAGTATTTTTTTTTACCTTATAGGTATTTTATTATGGTCCGTTATGGTTATGTAATAATTTAGTCGCTCTCAGTCATGAGCCTATAAAGAATTCTCACCTAACATTTGTCCTCAGCTCTGCAGGGCATTTTAGCATCTCTCAGCTCATTGTTTTGGTTTTCCAGCCACAGCTCTACTGTTTTGGTACAGTCACACTGCTCTCATAGATTTTGAGCCACAGCAGGCAGTTGTTTTGAGTGAAATAATCCTTAAAACCCACACATTTACACATCCATCTGCCCAGCACAGTTACTGGTTAAATAGCTGGTTAACATAATGGAGCATTCAACTACTTAGAAGCCACACACTTTCATCAGGAGTAGGTGCTGCTTTTCAACTCCTTTGTTTAGATCAAATGGATGACAAATAAGTTGTTAACTTATCTATAAAGTAAGTCAGTGTTGTGATTGCAACTTGTTTCTGCTGCCCCCTAGTGTCCTTAAAAAAACAGTTATTGCAGATGTACACACAGGCAGGAAATAGTCTAGCACATAACATGCCGTAAAACGGTCATTTTTGCACTCATTCAAATTGTACAAAGGAGATATAACATAATTGGTGTGGTTTAGAAAGTAGTAACCATTCTTTTTCTCTTTTTTTTTTTTTTTAGCTTCAGACTGAGCCAGGCTAGCTGTTTCCCTGAAATCCAGTCTTTCAGCTAAACTAAGCTAAGCTAAGCTAACTGCATGCTAGGGACTGTGTCTATGTTCTTCATATGAAACAGCAATATTTTTCCCCTAAGTTAAATGTCAGTCTATATTTCCCAGGATCATTATGATAATTAAGAGGTGACAGACTAACTTCAAGAACATCATAAATTAAACATATAGGACACAGAGAGGTTGCTTATGTGTAAAGCACATTTCAGATTTCAAATTCAGATTTATGTTGAATTTTCAGCAACCAGATCCTGCACACAAAGGTCACTTACCCTTTGTCTCTGCTTTGTATTTTGCCGGCAGGTGGGGCAGCCTAAAGCTGTGATCAGAAAGCCCTATGAAGGCAAAGTCATTTCTCTATGAACAACCAACCCAGAACATGAAAGGCACTTGTACTCTCCAGCTGTGTGTCTCCAGTACAATCCAGAAGCAACCAAAGCCAAAACAAGTAAATGCTGTCTCAGGCTGATCTGAGTGACTTTTCTACAGTTTTGACATAAAGTCATACGTTCCTTATTCCGCTATTCAGATTACTGTGTGCAGTAAAGGGGGTGGTGTTGGTGTTAAGGTCAACTCTGATCAGTTAAGGTCAATGCTCTGTTGGCAGATAATACCTTTGTTATATTTGTTCAACTGTGCAAAGTTTCCAGGTCAGCTGAGCTCAGTACACAGGTTGGTAGAACTCACTGTGCTGCTGAAAATTATGTTTGCTCTTACATACATTACGCAATCAAGTTTCTGTAAGGAATGAAGACAGGGCTTATGCATGATTTCAGGATCGTTCATCACTATATTTGTGTTATAAAATAATTTTAAAAAACTGCTTTGGCTGTGAATCTGCCTGAATTCTTTCATGCGGCGTTTTTTCATTTTCTTAATTTTTTTTCTCCATTGGTAACAAAGCTGATGTTTCTCACCCAAAAGCATCCTTCCCTTTGATGAAATATTCATAAAAATGCACTGACAAGCGTGAAAGTATAAAGATTTACTTTGTTGACCCAGATTGACTCTGTATTTGCATATTCAGCCGGATTGCACATTATCATATGCACTCCATCTATGCCCATGTATGGACTGCATTCATTCCTTCTCGCGGTAAAAAAGGTCTGTGACTGTCACCGAGCGTCATGCGCCAGCTTCCTATTGGGCTGGCATGCTGGCGTGGTATTTTGCCACAGGGCCAGTTGAGACATAATGTGAGCTTATCAGGTTGCCGCACGGGTCAGTGGCAGCGTGTGAGTCACAGAAGGCCTACTCATCCTTGAGCTCTACCACTTCCTTCCTCTTGTCTCTGACAGTGGAAGGGGTGGTGTGGGATTGTACAGTCAGGACTGAGTATGCACTGCATTCTCTCTTCAGGCTTCTACAGATTAGAATTGGAGTTCATAGAGGTAAATAATTATGAAGAATACACTGAGAATTTTTTTATATTTATCCAAGATGTAAAAAACTGTAACGATTCATATTAAATATTGGATCCATGTAATTCCACTCAAATTAATGTAACTGGAATAGACCATTACCATTGCACACAGGTTCAGGTGTTTAATTGGTGGCCTTCCATCTGCATAATACATAGTTTTATCAAACGTTAGAGTTTAGAGATCGGGCTTGTAATCCGAGGGTTGCCACTCCGAGTGCCAGGACTGACAGGTCAAGTACGGAAGTGCCCACAAGCTGCCCACTGCTCCTAACTGGTGTGTTCACTGGTAAGTGAAAAAGGATGGGTTAAGTGCAGAGGTTGAATTTCCCCATTGTGGAACAAATAGGTGAATCTTAATCTTAATTGGGAAGGACTTCACCCGACATGCACATAGCATCACTCATAAAACTATATTTAACAATTTGAGAATAAGTAAAAATCACATTAAGACACCTAACACCTGAGAAACACCAAAGAAAAATCCATGCAGCAATTTGGTATCAAAATCAATGACATTTTTGAGATCTCTGAAAGAATTGCATTTTTCACTGATTGGACTGTGAGCAATCCTCTACCCCCTTGGAACCCACTGTTGTCATTATACATAGAAAAGCCACACTTCCCTCTATGTCCTAGGTCTGTAGTTTGTGATTTTAAAGGCTATGATTATCCTAGAGTTCACAATAGCTAATTTTATATAGTGAGGTCAAGTTTCAAAAAATGCTTTCACTACAATGAAATGCTACTATAGGGATTGATATCAACATGCATGAATAATATTTGGCTCATTGAATCCACAAGAGTCTTAGCTTTCCAGTCATACCCAATTTAGGGGACCCTTGGTATGCAGAAATATGCAAATGCAGTAGGTGAAATATAACACATTTGCACTGCATAAGAAAAAAAATTCACATCCTTCTTGACAAGATATAACATGTTTGGTACCAATGGATTAATTAGATCTTCTAGTTTCATATGACAGCCTGCTGCAGCCTCTGAAAGATGGAAAGTCTTCAGGGAGTTGAAGAGGACACCAATAATGGAACTATATATAAAATGAACAACAGCATTGTAGGTAAGCTGATGGAAAACTGATGAACTGAAGAACCTAAAATAAGATGTTCAGAAAGTAAGAAAAACAGAATCACAAGGTTATAAAAAGGGTAGCACTTGCGAACACCTGCGAGATGTTAATGAACAGGGACAGTGCGTTAGTGGAAAGAGGACAGTGCTGTTCACTGCACATGTAGGGGACATCTGTCTTAGATTATGTAAGCAAATATTACTGTTCTACACTCTGCAAGGAAGCATTACACATGGAGGTAAAATATAGATGCCTGCCTCTGTATTTAAGGTTATTGGAAGCTGTTTGGGGCTCTGTCTGTTATGTAAGACAAATACTGGGAATAACATCATGGATCAATAATTATAACTTAAAGTAGAAAGTAGTTGTTTATTTCAGTGCCTCCAAAAGCTTAAAACATTTATGGGATTTCATTTGCTGTTTATATTTTTGATTTGTTGGCATTGCTGTGGCCTCGATCCTAAATATATATTGTATTTCCTGTTATTTCATGGATTATGGTCACAGTTTGTGGTAGATTCATCACAGAATACTGTCAGCTGCTTTGTTTCATAATAAACATGATGTAATATGAATGTAATGTCTACTTTCTAAGTGCTCATTGAAGCTAAACTGAATTATAACCTCTTCATTTATAATCTGCAATTGGTTTGGTATTATTAATGTCAAAGTGTTCTCCTGTAGACCATTCTCCATGGTAACAATTATGGTCAATTCGCAGACTGATCAGTTATGTAATGTGATGTAACTCAATTTGGTGCTTAATGAATAACAATATGACAGTACAGGTAGAGATAAGTAATGAATCACAATGATTATTTATTGTTTTTATGTTCCATTAGTATAAAATGTTTATATATGTAATTTAAATAAATACATGTACACAATATCACAACAAGACAATCATTCAAACAACAGGTATTAAACAGTGTAATACACCCATAGTTCAGAGTTGGTATGAAAAATCTTTAGAGCTATTGAATTTGAAAACAGAATACCCATAATACAGTATAAATATAGAAAGTATAGTGAAATGCACTATATAAAAAATGTCTGTATATGGTACTGTGTTTATTAGATTTGCAGTAGTATACATCAGAGAGGGAGCATTAAAAAAACATAGAACGTGTTCGGATGGAAGATAAATATTATTTATGTATAAACATTAGAGGGCCTAATATTGAGCCTTGTGGGATGCTTTGGTCAACCATCTGCAACAACTCGAGCAGAATCATCCGTTTTTTTTAACCGGCTGTAAACAGAATCATCAAAAATAGTGGAAAGGCGCTTATTTAACAGAATATTACAATCAACAGTCTCAAAATGCTTTGAACAGAGTACAAACAGTGCATCTCAATGTTATCAGACCAGGTTTAAACCTGACTGCAGCAGCTGAGGGCATTATTTTCCTCCAGAGAGGAATATAGAGAGATGATTCTCAGACAGAGAGGATGGCTTGTGACTGCCTTTGTGCATTGACAATGAGGTTGTTTTTCTAGAGGTAAAAGTTGGATTACAAAGTGATGCTGTAATAACAGGTTAATTGAGGCGTAGAATCTGTTGTTCAAAGTTGTCCCCAACTGGAGACTGTGTGCTTTCTTATTCATAGAATAAAAATATCATGCAGTAGAATGAATCACTGTCTCACACAATACTTTGTGGATCCTCTTTGGGCCTGAAGAGCAGCGGGCACCAGAAATGTGTCTGAAAAGAGAAGCCAAATAATGACAAACTTAAAGAGGACCTGTTATTCTCATATTCAGATTCATACATTTTGGGTTTCTACTACTAGATGTTTACATGTTTTTAAAACACTTTATTGTTCTCGTACAGTCCATGACTGTCCATGACTGTATGAGAGGGGTCTTTTGCACCTGTGCTCCCAGCGTCTCTGTACGTCCAGACATCCGGAGCAGTCAGAGAAACGACTGTAACTGAGTTTAGCAGCACTTTCTTCTGTGGGAATTTACCAACAACACATTCTTAACAAAATCCTACACTATCGAAAATGTTCCAGCAGGAAAGTGATCCAAATGTGGGAGACTTCCGACAACCAAGACTACAAGTTTACTTGACGTTAGCATGTAGCTACATGATATAGATTAACATAGAAACCCGAGACAAACTGACATCTATTTGAGCTGAGGGTAGAAATTTTTTTGGGAAATTTCATTTTGTTTTACTTCTACACATTGCTGCATTATTTGACACTTTGGCCACATTAATATGAATATCAGACATTATATTTATTTCAGAAAAACAAGGAAAAGCATAATTGGTGCCCTTTCACTAGTGATATGAACTAATGCATACCTTAAAGTAAAGTGATGTGAGCCTGCAGTTGTTTCTCTCCCTCCTCTTTTTTAATCTCTTCCTCAGGATTTTGGCATGCAGGTATTCCACTCTCTTCTCCGCAGCTGTGGAGAAGAATCCCTCACAGACCATCAGCCTGAGCTGGGCCACTTTGGCGGCCATCAGAGCCATAATGAGCAGGGTGAGCAGGATTGCAGCCAAAGGAACTATGGAGGTATGGAGCAGCAGCTTGGGTTTAGGAAGACACTTCTTCTCAAACAGGGTCACAGAGTAGGAAAAGTCTTTTTGATGGTTTTCCTCAACAAGCGATATACCTATTAAAGTTGCAATGCCCTGTGAAGAATAATGAATGAATGAATATTTAGTGGCTGTCTGACTGGAACAAAAACTGTAAATGCAGAAAGGTATGTACTTACTTTGATGCTCATCAGCAGCGGGACATGGAATGGTTCCAGCTCTGATAACTTTACTGTTACAATATCGACAAAGCAGTACAACAAGGCGTCCACAGTTATGAATATCACCCATGTGACAACATGGGAGACAACTGGAACTCCAAATTTCAGCATAGCTCTCCCCTCTCTGGTGGTGGGACGGGCCGAGGGGATGGAGGTGTACAGCTTCTCTTCCTCTGCTGTGAGGGGGAGGACGTGGGGCTTTCCTTCCGTCTTCTGCTTCTCATCAAAACGAACAAATTTGCTGCTCATGAATCTGTTTTCATATTTCATGTCATTGCAGTATTTTTTTATATGCAGCGCTATAAACATCATGAGCACCAGGAAGCTGATGGCAGGAAACATCTTGTCGGTCACAGAGGAGACAGTATTCATAAGGGACTGAACATGCCTCACAGTGTCATTCAGCGTCTGCTCTGCCTCATTCAGTCTCCCCCTGAGTTTTTCTGATTCCAGTCTGGGTGTGATCTTGAGCTGGGGGTCTAAGTTCACCACCCCTAAATCTGTCACCCCCTTCAGCACGTTTCCTAACCACTTCAACATCTTAACGTAGTTACTGAATGGTCCAATGATGGCTGCTTTCTTGGCCTTTAGGTTGCAAATCATACTCCTGACCAGGCCTGTGAGGTTCTCCAATGTGTTGCGGATATTTCTAAGAACTACTAAACTGGTCCCGGCAGTCAGGAGCAGGTTGCGACTCTTCTTCATGAAAATAGAGATGACAAACAGAGTCCCTAAGCACCTGACTCTCTTTGATAAGAAGAGGGCAACTGTCAGTAGTATCCCAAAGCAGCCAGCAATCCCTCCAGCTACTGCTAGCTCATAGCTCAGGCTGAAGAGGAGGTACAGGAGGAGCAGGGAGCTGAGCAGGAGGCTGGAGAAGCTACAGGTGAGGAGGAGGAGGAGAGTTCTTTGAAAGCCATCCCTTTTACCAGTTGTGAAAACATCCAAAGCCAGAAAACCCATGTCCTCGAGGCTCTGTTTAATTACAGTCCATGAGAGTAACATCCTGGATACTGAAGAAGACGATGGGGGTAAACCCAATATGTATATTAATTAAATTAAATCACAAAGTACAAACCTGCTGTGTAGAGCTCGACATCTATTCTGATGCATGTTTTTTGTTTTTGCAGTCTCCTTAAATACAGCTAAAAAAGGGGAACTCCTCTGTGCCCTCAAACCTCAGTCATTTGTCATTTCTCAGTCATCCCTATCTTTTAACCAAAAGCAGAAGGAACTAACAAGCTCAGATTCTGACAGTGTGGGAAACTTTTTTGTTCTTCTGTATTTGTAGAGAATTGTAAATATGTATGCAATTAATGTAAGAATAGGTTCAAATTACTTGGTGTATACACCTGAAGATATTCCAATTGCAGCAAACCTGATAAAAACTCCAAATAACAGGGGCAGGTAATGGTGGAGAAGACTCTTCACAGCAATACTGTTATATTGAAAAGTTATTAAATTATAATATCGTCATCGGAGTTCAAGTCAACAGTGAAAATAACAACTTGATGTTGAGCGCTAATTTAACTTAAAGGAGTCATAGTCCGCTCATTTTCAGGTTCATACATATTTTGGTTTGCTACTAGAACATGTTTACATGCTTTTGTTAAAAAAACCAAAAGTTTGTCTTACACTGTCTGTCTGAATAAACCTATAATAACCTTCTGTCTGTACAGTTCAGTGTAGGTGCCTGTCTTTTTAAGCTCCCCCTCCTGAAAAGTCCTGTTGGGCATGTTGTATGTGGGGCATGAAGCCAAAAAAAAGTGTGATTTTAGTGTTTAATTCACATCTACAGAACAAGCACACTTTCTTTTAGCCTCACTTTCACATGAACGGAGGAGGAAAGAAAACTCTGGTTACGGATTAGTGATTAATAAACTCTACAGGCCACAAAGATTTCAATTGAATAATAACTATAGAAGTGTTACTGGGAAGTTGATGTACGTACCTAGGAAAAATTAACCGCTGATTTACAGAAATCTCTGTCCTAATGTAAGCCTATATGGAGAAGTCTTTTCGGGCCCCATGGCCTCACTTGATGATCTAGAAGTAGTAATTGCACCATTTAGCCACATTGTCAGCATTGCTTCAAACTCTGGCGCTGTTCCTGGGGGCTTGGTTTATGCATCGTCATTGCAGCTGGGGGATTACTGCAACAACATTTGAGCAGGAGCTAGCCTGGCCAGGCTAGCTCCTGGACACACACACAAAAATATGACGTAAAACCTTAGTGAAGCAAAACAAACAATGTTAAAAACATGTCATTTGTCAAGCTATATAAAGTGATAAGGTTTGTAAAACAAGGACCACATTTTTTTGGCCTTACTGGCCAGCTAAGTTTACTACTTAACTAACGTAGCATATTAGCTACAGTACAGGTTTGTATTGTTTGAACCGGTAACAATAAGCTTAGCTAGTCCGTCTTGTTAACCAGGTACCTAACTATGTGTTAGAAACAAGAGAGGTAAGCTTCATATCAGGATAGCTCTTATCTTACCTCCTGCCTTTCCACAAGTGAGCCTATAACACATATATCACAGGTCTGTCCTGACTGTGTCCATTCCAAGGCTTTCAAATGGTGACAATTTCTGATAAATGAGGCCATCAAACACTCACATCTAATTCATAAAAACAACTGTATCATCATTTGAATATGCTGGACCATATGGTCGGTTGTATAATGTCTGAAATTATGACCCTGATGATTTATCACGGTCTACAAATTCATAACATGGACTCTGCGTGACAAAGTGGGCCATTGAGTCCATGTGGGAATTAACCAGCTGGGGGACCAAAGATCCAATAGGGTGCGTCATGGGAATTGAAGGATCCAACGTTTTTATAGACTGACTCATACTATCATACAAGACTAATATTTTTTTCTTATGTATCTAACAAGCCGTGTGTGTGTGTGTGTGTGTGTGTGTGTGTGTGTGTGCGCGATCTTATCACAACCCAACTCTTGGCATCAGTGTAATATCAATTTTTTATTTTTAATTTGAAAAATAACTTACATAAATCTCTGTACTCAACCATACTTAACCAAGACATAGCCTTGGCATTAACACATTGCACCAAAAAGAGAAAATTAAAAGGCATTCAAAAGGATAAATAACATATGTCTTTGTCATCACGTGAGGCATTTTTCCTGTTCCAAAAGAGTCTATCAATCTATTCATGGTAGCTTGTTTATTCAAATTCTGACATCTAAAGGTATGTACAATGAAAATTAAAATGAAAATATATACTGTAGCTTGTTACAGCGACAAGGTTTTCTTGGACATTAAAACGTATTATTGTCATTATGGAAAAGGAATAATGCCTCAGTTAAATTTCATTCAGACATACTGCAACTATAAGATTCATATACTTCCCAGACATGAGAAGTATTTTATAATTACTAAAAATAGAAAATAAAAAATAAACTGGTCTTGGCTTTTAAATAAAACTAACAAAAATATAGTAAATTAATTTCATTTTCATTAAAACAAGAAAAAAAAATCTGTGGCAATATCCCTTGTTATTTGAACTTGTGATTAGCTCATCTTCACAAACAGTGCCTGTAAAATTGAACCACAGCAACATACATCTCTTGCATGTTTGCTGCCTCTTGATTAGGTATAGACCTCTTGCTGTACCAATACAGATTATTTTTGCATGTTCGTCAACAATACTGAAATAAAATACACTTGCAATCACAACTGTTTCGTCAACCTCCATTAAATATAAAATATTTTCCTTGTCACTTTTTTTTCTCAAAAACCTGAAAGAAAATATGACCTTGGGGGTGGAATGTTTTTGTTAAAACTTCAATAATTGGCCGCAGAAGACCAAGAACTAATTTGCTGTAGATTTCAATTTAAGGTGAGGGAGAAAAGTAATGAAGTTGACATGCACTGTACAAGAAACTGCAAAAATTCCAAATATCATCTTTATCAAAACATGCTGAGTTACTGTAAGGTGTGCCCAAGCCATGTTGCAGAAAATCCTTTTCAACATGCTTGTTAAACAAATCAAATCCAAAATAAAATACATACTGAAACAATACAGAACTGTAAAATAACCAACAGTCCTAAAATCTGGACAATATCAGGGGACTGAACAATGGTAGCAATGAATAGTACCCTGAAGTACCCTGGGACAAGGAAGAAAAAGAGAAACATGTACAATTTGCACATAATGTTCATCTTTATAAGGCATGAGCCTTTTACAATGAAATAAATAATTTACATTTATTTTCATTATCACTTTTTGTCACATAAACATTTTCTGTTAAATAGCTCCAAAAGTTTCCTTTAAGTTTCCCTTATCTGCATGTCTGCAAAACACAGACTCATGAATGGTCTAAAGAATGATAAACAATGTCTTTTTTTTAATCACGATGTTGCATTCACTCCCCTTGAAAACCATGCACTAGTGAAATTTATCTTTAAAAATAATATAAATTGTTGAAAATGGCTGATCTGTTTTATTTTTCTTCATCTTTTTTTTTTGCAAGTTGCAGCCTCAAGAAAATAATTTTCTTTTTCTTTTTTTTTAAATTCAGCTAAATTTGTGTCCATGCAAATGAACTAAAAGGGAAAAAAATATTGTTTTTTCTCATTTAATTTTCATACAATATATCAACAGAGAAAGAATGATGGTAGATTGTACATCTTTTCATGGGGTTTGGATCGTTACTGTATATTCTGGAGTGTTGATGGTAGCCACTTCAATATTGCCTCTGATTAACTTTGAAGTCTTTCTGGTGATTTACCAGTACAGTTTGATTCAGTACATAAACCTAGAGTATGTGTGGTATTTCTTTTGGGGTTTGGAGGAGTGTGGACACAAGCTGGGACACACCTCACCCAAAGTGATGGTCTCCAAAACTCCATCTACACAGCTAGGTCTGTTGGCGTGGCGTGACCAAGCATCTGGTAAGAAACACTGTCACCCCCTTCAGATACAAGTACATTGACATTAAAAAACAAAAAAACAAAAAACAAAAAACAAATGAAAAGGAAAAAGAAAAAAAGAAGAAAAAAAAGAAAGAAAAACATTTATTTTTCATTCGAAAAGGGCTTCTGAAGAACTTGTTTAGCGGTTCCCAGTACTGACCCCCATGGCTTCGAATTGGATGAAAACCTGGAACTGACGGATTCCTCGTGCTAAGGAGTTCATTCCAGCTTCCTCCAAACAACAACAACAACACCCGGCAATCCCCAGCCGCCAGGCGCTTGCAACACGCTTCGCCACGTGCACAATGTGTGCGACGTTTTTGCTCAAAACACAGAATCACGTTTGCACCCCTAGAAACAGGCTCAGAAGACACAACATCAAGCATGCAGTGTAACCGGGGGGCGTGACCTGTAATCGCAACACTGGCTGCTACAACAACGCTATCAGTCCACACGCTGCTATGATCGAGAGAAACTGTCCAGTGAGGATTGGGAAGCTCTTCGTGTCAGTGGGGCCAGAGTAGGGTCCACCAATGAGGAAGGAGGAAAGAGCTTAAACCAGCCAATCACCATGTTGGACAGGTCCAGCTCATCTAACAGTATCTGAACTGCTCCCATGAATGATTTATGGTCCATACGTCCATAGTCGCCCCAAACGATGACCTGCAGAGAAGAAAAATAAATAAATGAAAAGGATGAGACATGTTTAAACAGTGAGAAACTAAGTTGTTTTAGTGAGATTGATTTGAATTAATTGCTTACCTGTAAAACCTTCCCTCCTGGACTCTCCTCAAACGGCAGTTGCTGCTGGTAAAGAGGATCCAAGGTTTTTCTTGCTACTTTTGTTTTCTTTTTGGCTATGCAGACTCCATTTTCCAAAAGGTAGACCTTTACATATGGTGCTGAATAAGAGGAGAGGAGGAAAGAGGAGAGTCAAAAAAATGCTACAATATGCACAAACTCTTACTCTTATACCACACCCCAAAGAAAAATGCTTTTCCAAAACTACTGGCTTGATTTTATGAAACTTGGTGGCAGGGTGTAGCATTGGCCAAGGAATAAACAATTAAAGTTGGAGCAGATCTGAATCATGGGACTTTTGTTAAAATTGCGGGATAAGGCATTTGTGTTGCATTCATGTTGTTTTAAATTAGTTCCCGAATGAGGAAAGTTGGCTAAAATTTAGTGCACATTTCATGGCTCAGCTGCTCTGTTACTGGAAACATTTAAGCTATGTTGTTTAAATGCACTAAGCAATAAAATACAGGGGGGAATTGAGCAAACACATGTTCTTTGCAGCATCCAGTTTATAATTTAAAGCTTGTGAACAAACCAAAAATCTGAAAAAATAACTTTCTGCCATCTTTCTGATGCCTTGGCGGAGCTCCATTCTAGTTCATTATACATCAGCATTTACTTTGAATCGAATGAGAACTTAAATCACCTGGCAGTGCCTTGGAACCTGGTTTTCCTACAAGGCCACGGGCTCTGATGACCTCCACCTCCAGTGCTCCTTTCTTATCCACCATACCGATCTGGATGTCACCTGGGGACCAAAGATCATTTTTTAGCACACTGCTGACCTGGTATTTATCAGAATATATGATATAAGTTAGAAAACTGCAAGTTTATATATGTATTATGTAAAATAATGCATAACTAACAAGACCTATTCTACCAAACACCATGTTTATGTTCTGTATAGAACTTTCTGTAAAGAACTTTGTTCTCACCCATAGGTGGAGTAGCCAACGTCTGTCGTCCAACCAGCTGGGCGGGGCCGAGACCATCCAGGAAGTCACTGAACTGCGCATCTGAGGACAGCCTGACACCAGGGAAGATGAGACTGAAACAGAGGAAGACACACTGGTTACCACGGTGATGAAAGTTTTAGTTTTACTCATAGAAGACAAAGCTGAAGTTGAGCAAACTTGGGATATTTAAAGTCATGGGGATTAGGAAGACTGAAATCGAATATAAATCAGGTTTTGCGCTGTTTGCTGTGCATGTTCAAACTGCTGTCCTCAGAATATCAGTGTCCTTACTTTCCCTCGGAGCTGTAGCTGTTCATGCTTCCGTCTGTGGACTCCCGGCTGGCCTGCCGAGTCATCCTGCTCCTCATCTCCACCGCCAGGCCCGTCTCCGTACTCCTCTGGATCGTGCTGCGTAACTTCTTACCTCCCGCTTCTGCACGCACAATGACACACGCAAAGAAAAGAGAGGGACAGAGAGAGAGAGAGAAAGAGACTGTCAGTCAAAGACATTGCATCATTTTGTGACTCATGCAGCGAGTTGCACTCACACGGATTATAACTGACTTTCCAGTGCTTTCATCTGCTTATAGAAACATATTTCCAGAGGGAGAACAAAACACAAAGACTGCTCTGCGAATGGAAATCAATCTCTATACCATGACGTAAATATAGTGTACTCTGGCATGGATCAGGCAATTTTCCCTGTAACAATCAAACAAGGTTACTTTAACCAGCTCTACAGAGTTATGGCTCCGTGTATCTGTTGAACTGAACAACATGTACGGCCCTCCTCTGGTTAGAGGTCCTGACTGCCTACGGGGGTCTTGTGGGAGCCATAGTGAGTCCATGCTCCACCCATAAACAGCCAGCGTATGCCCCCCACATCCTAACTGATCCAAGACGACAGCTGACTCCAACCATTAGCTGCTCATCTCCACCCAGCCTGTATGACAGCCTGCGTGTGGTGCCACGTGACTGTGCCTGTGACAGACGTACACATACCTACACTTAAGTGTGAATGCGCCACCTGGCACACACCTGACAACCAGCACACACAGAGAAAAAAGCTAGCTACGTCTCCTTTAATGTGAGAACACAGCAGGTTATCACAACATATAGCAAAGATGCGTGGGAAGTAAAATGAGAAGCAGACTGGTTTTAAAAATCAGTGTGTCAGTATTCCATACTTAACTTGATATTTAGCCACTTAGCTCTGTAAAACTGGCATATCAGCCAGTTACACCTGAAATATATAAATAATATCTAAGTTTAAGCATGAAATTGTGAATGGCTATGATCAAAGACTAATCATCAAAAAATTATGAAAAAAATGTTCACATGTGTAATCAAATGCAAAATGAGGGCATCATGTTATTTCCCAGAGGTCAGATAATGACTACAAAGCCAGACAAATGTAATAACAGAGCTACCGTCACTTTATTTTTTGCAACCCCCAGGTGCAAAATCATGACAAACAAAAGTGCTATCCATGGACCTTATGTAATTTTCACTTAATCATTTCCCTCTTTGCATGGATGAATCACATCTAGACTGCAGCATTCCTAATCCAGCACCACCACGGGCCCCTTTGTGGCGCATGCTGTCTTCACTCTCCCTCCTCTTTCCTTCCCTGTCAAGTCATGAACGTACTGTAGCTGAAGAGAAGAGCGATGATCCTGTGTCCTATCTCACACAGGCACAAACACACATGGAGCCTTTCAGCCTTGAAATCTCAGTCATTCAGCCGGCCTCCGCCTCCTCTTCCTGCTCTTCACGCTTTACAATAGGAGACGGAGCCGCAGAGGTCGTCTCTGACGTCTGTAGCAAACCGCAGCTCACAGACCTCAGCCATTCAGCGGCCAGTCAGATGTTATCAATGACCATTAAAAACACAACATTTTCAAGCAGGGGAAATCGGTTTTACTGCTCCGTTGTGCAAATTAAGATATGCATATGTTATTATTAATACTGCTGATTAATAAGAAAGAACAAAATCACAGATATAACCCTTACAATACTTATTATCATGATCTTATACAATTATAACTTTACAAGAGCTGCTTTGACGAAAGGCTGATTTTTTCTCTTTCTACAAATTGAAATAAATTAATCCACGGACACATCATAATACAGACTTTAAAGATCATGACAAAAATGACAAAATTCTGTTCCCATGACTATGCACACATATGTATCTGCATAATAGACAAACATACACAAACCTGCACTTTATCTAGTGGCAGAGGAGATAAATGTGTGTATGACAGGAGCATTATTAACACTGGTTGGAGAATGTGGTGGCCAAGCACTTTTGTAAAGTATCTGGCAACATGAAGCAGCAGCGGCCTAAAAGTGAGACGGACTGGCTCACCACCAGAAGGTCACTGCCCTCAGATGTGGTCTTTGCCAGACAGGAAAAGACAATGACTAGTGGAGCTGCTCAATGGCCAACTGTGGAAGTGTGAGCACAAGTGTGTGTGAGGCTGTAGCTAAAAAAAGCCTGTGTGATCAGGCACAAATATGTAGATAAGTGAAGGTATAAAATAGTAAATCTTCTGCATTGCAAATCCATGACCTATTCTATTTCTCTGTAAATAAATCCCCTGCCACGAGAAAAGGAAATGATAACAGCATCCTGGGAGGCATAAATATAAAAATATACAGTAGGAGTCATCATTACTATTTACGAAATTCACAGGAACAGTCATAGAGCAATGTTGTAATCCACTAAACACTACCACCCACCAGATACTAAACAATGATTCAGTCAAGCTACTAAAGCATTTGTTTTCATTCATAGAGCCAGAAAACCATCAAGGGAACATGACATATTGACTAGCATGAGTGGAATATGTCAGCAGACTGGTTTCTATAAACATCCATGTTATCACCCCAACCGCTGGCAGTAGTATGTCGATTTTTACAATAAATTGATAGTCTGGATGATAGATTGACTGCAGGCATAGATATCGGCTTTCAGTTCTGAATGTTACACACAGCTCAAGCCTCACATTATTATCCTAACTGAACTACGCTGTCATTCTAATTAAACTAATCCCATCTCTGCCCCAGTTCTCCCCACGATCAATACCTCTGCATCTTCCCACTAATCCTAAATCATCCATCTCCCCTCTCTGTCATCCCTCAGTTTAAACAGCACTGCATGCCTCCAGCCGGCAGCTGCTGCTGCTGCTGGGACATTTCCCCAGATGTCATCTTACCTCCATCTTCCTCATCGAAGGAGTTCATGCAGGGGAAATAGACAGCCAGCGCTTCAAATGATGCAGACAGGCTCATCTTGCTCTGGGAGCGCTGGATACGCATCCCTGGAACCGGCGCAGAGGTATCGTGCCCCTGCCTGCCCATGGTGACCAGCGACCGTCCTTCTCAATGCGGTGAATCAAATGCACTAGACGTCAGCTTTGCCTTCTCTAGCTGATCTTGCTTGTAAAATGTTTAAAAATAAACTCAAATCTAATCTGTGTGATAAATTCCTAAGGCCAGTAGTATAATGCTGCAGGAGATCAGGTCTGTGCTATCATCTAGTCTGTCCCTAAATGCTCTGCAGACTGCATCTTAGGAAGAGCTTCAGTGAAATGTTGCCTCCGTAGCTGAGTCTTGCGCTGTCTGGGTCTGACGTTCCTACTGCACCTCTTTCTTCAGGGGGGAGGGGAGAGAGCTGCATCGCGCACCACCAATCAGAGAGCCAGGCTGCTCAAGCGCACCTCGGCTGGCTCTGCGGGTGAATGAGCTCTACCCAGAGATACTGAGCCCCCATCCCCACTTCGTTTCTCACCAGTTTTTTTAACATCTCCTTTTGTTGTTTCTTATCTCTTTACAATCCTTCTATTTATTTATTTTTGTGCTATTCATCACTGTTATTTTCCTTTTCTCCCCATCCCCTGTGTCACCATGCCTCTTTCTCCCCATCTTATCCACACAGGCCAGTGAAAACAAGCTGTCATTAGGTCTGCCAACAGCCCTGCGTCTCTATAAGAGGGCTTCAGCGACATGGCGTTTACTCAAAGTTCACGTGCCAAACTCTACTTTATTTTTTTCTCTCATCCAGAGCTACAATACCACAGCTGTGCTGTGCGCTGGCAGGAAAACACTGCAGGCTCTTTTCACAGTAGCTGAAATGTGAGTGTGAAGTGGATGAAAATATTCACGTGCTCAACCTGAAAACTTCATATGTCTCTGTGACATGTTGTGTTACGAGAAATGCAGTTCCCCCATTGATCAATTACAAACCACACGTTCAAACAATCAGACAAGCTCTATGTTTGGATTAGGGTCAAACCTATCCAAACAAACCTCTTGGTCACCCAAGGTCAGTCTACTTTAAACAATCCAGAGCAGAAAGACACAACAGTGATGCTGAGATAAAAGGTTTCTTCCCAGGTGGTCCCTGAAATACTAATAAATCTGCTACTGGCATGGTGTGTGAAGGGTAACACATGCAGCACATGTATGGCTTTAAACTAAACCAACTGTCACTACTGCAGACTGGTAAAAAAAAAAAAAAAAAACTGTACTGCTTTAACATATTGTTATTAGTGAACCAACTGTGACTCTTTTGTTCTGAACGTGGGTCTGGCAGAATAGGCACAGGACAAGACAATTACGGTGCTTCTTTGCACCATCATAAATATAGCACGCTCCCTGTAGTGTTATAGCTGAGGCAAAAGTTCCACCCTAAGAGACACTGCAACCTACTTCCACATAGAAGCCTCTTAATGCACGGCATCCATTTGCAGGTTTCATCTAGGTCAGCACAGCCCAAAACAACACTTCACTTTTGCAGCTAGGGGGACATTGAACAATCACACACAATTGCAATACAAACACTCAGATCATTCCTAATGGGCATGGCTACAGTCTTTCTTTATAAATTTAGGGCTCCTGCTGAATAACATTAACCTTCAGATTGTGTGAATCAGAAACACAGCTTATTTAAAGAAGAATTTCTATCTTGGAGAGAATAATGTGTATGTTGTAGGCTTTTTAACATAGCCTGTATAAAATAATGGATGTAGTCATCCATTGGTATGTGGACTCCAGTTTTCAAACCTCAAGGCTTTGCATTTTGTAGAGTACTGTGGTAGCAACTTGTAAATAATAAGGTAGCCCTGCACTAATCATACCCTGCTTTATCATCTTTCTGTATTTAAGAAGATTTGAAACTAGCCATTGAGACCATAAACTCATTAGGAGAGTGCTTACTAAGGTCATAAATTGAGTGAAAAGTAGGGTCATTTTCATATTGATTTTCACACAATCTGACTACAATCAGTGGAGTCACCCCCTGCTGACCATTATATGGAATACATGTTTTAGAAACTGTTGAATTGACTTCACTTGTCCTCCCCTAAACACCCCCTTTGGTTTTTAGGCATTCTAGCAATGTGACTCTATAGCCAAATCTGAGGGTAGGTTCATCATCACTGAAATATTTTGTTAACTACTGGGTGGACTGCCAATTTCCACTTACTTTAAATAGTACCATCATCTTGCCAAACTGTCCAGTACTTTGGATTATGAACAACCTAAATCAACATCTTCGGCAGTACTTTGTATTAAGTGATAATTATTGGATGTTTGGCATGTTGGCATGCTAAGCTATGATGTAAAAATTACATCTGTTCAGGCAATTTATCCTGTTCTCTTTATCAAACATTTAATATCAACTTCAAAATCCCTAAAACTTGATCATAACTTTATATTGTAAGTTTTTTGTCTACCATAAATAACAAACAATGAGGAGTTCTTCCCATATAGGAGTATAATACCTATTGTTTAGTTTAAGCCTCTCATGGTTCTCAAGTAACACAGTCCTCTGGCTGCTGGATGTGTCTTTATTATTGATGCTGTGAGGTAGTTCAAAGCCCAGATACAATATCAAGGATAATCCGTCACTGCATACTTGGCTACAGCTGATTCACTAGCTACTCACTCTGACAACACGTTCGGCACGTGTTGTTTGTTTCAACTTTAGCACCTTTTGTGCAGCTTATTCTTACCCATCCACCCACTGCATAGGGACA
Source organism: Centropristis striata (assembly GCF_030273125.1). Taxonomy (NCBI): domain Eukaryota; kingdom Metazoa; phylum Chordata; class Actinopteri; order Perciformes; family Serranidae; genus Centropristis; species Centropristis striata. Next base: position 29,066,152 of record NC_081524.1, read on the forward strand.
GAGATAGAGACGCAGTCACTACAACATTTTTCACTGTTACACGACACCTGGAGAAAAAAACATAAGGCTAGTCACAGTTTATGCATCTCCTTTTATTATAGAACGTGGATGTGTTTGCACCTTTAATGAAATCAACATGGGAACTATCTAACATTATCCACAAATTAAAATCCCACTTATTCAAGATTAGAGCTCTTCAAACAAGCTCAAAATTGTGCCTAAAGAAAAGTAAGAATCTAGGTCTCCATTATAGGCCACGACGGAACTCTGATTTCCCAACAATATGACCAGTACAGATTAAAGCACTTTGTGCAACATATCGAGTCTCACTCCAAACTATGACAAACCTACATGACAGTGACCACATGCCTGAAACTCACAAGCACCTCAGAGGGCAGGAATCTGAAGAACCCTGCCAATTCTACTACAACAACACGAGAGCGTAATATCCCAGAAGTCATAACGTAAGGTCTGTCTGGCAGGCGGTAGGGATCACAGGTGGAAGCCTTCGGAAGTCATTCTGATTGATGATCCCAGGCCAGGCCAAGCGTCAGAGAGGGACTCTGGCCCTACACACTGTAAACACAGCTTAATGGAGGGCTCCAACCCTGGCACTCATATGCACGGATGTTGGCAAACACACATATTTGAGCACTTAAATGCGCACACACCAGGACATGCACTAGTACAGACACAAATGAAGGCAAACACACTCTCTCTTCTCTCAGTTTACATTCCCTGCTGCCTACCTTGATCTAGGCCAGTCCTGCAGTCTGGAAGTGCAGCTTCCCTTCTTGCGTGTAGCTCAATTGTGACAAGCATTATGAAGGGAAGTAGCATGTATTACAAATTAAGGTATAAGATCACCTTTGAGCTTACTTCTGTTTCAATCTCTTTATAATTCATTAAAGCTTGATCATAGAGTTTTGGCCACTAAATGTAAACTAAACTTCATTATAATATATATTATATAATATGTTTTGTCCAACGTGTTAGCGAGTTACCTACCCAGCAGACATGGAGCAGCATTAGACTTAATTCGGAGTTGTGTTTGTGTCTATCTGAAGAATGTAAAAAGTCAATAATTTTCTTTTTTTGCTCTGGTTTGGTCTCCACAGATGGTTTGTTACTCAAAACACGTCATTAGAAACTTTTTGGAAAAGTGGACGCACTTTCCAAAAGTACTTGGCATGTGATTGGATGCATCCGTCTATCACTATCTATCCTAATAATAATATATAAGCCTTCAGTGCAGTTCTCTTCTCTCAATGAACAAATACTCTCCAGTCTGATAAAACTGATACTATTGTATCATCTACTATAACTTCTTAAGGAGCCACCATTGTAGTTTTGAATACAGTTGCCTCTCCCTGTTGACACACACACATATATATGGTCAATAAATAATCGGCCCATTATGTGAAATTTATATTATTTATTATTCCAATAATTGAAATCGTAACTGATAAATTCAGCCAAGACAGAAGATGACGTTATGTGTCTTTAAAGTTGTTTTACGATCGACCATAAACACAGTGAAGAAGAACTGAGAAGGACAACACAATTGCAATTTGCAATCATTGCCACAAAGATGAAAATACAAAGCTCCATCTGTTAACTTTAGCAACCAAATCATACAATTTATAGCATGTGATGACCAGCACTTTTCTATTGCTGAAAGCGGAGGATTTCTCCAGCTAACGTCACATTTGGAACCCTGGTATACTCTCTCATACTGCCGCTACATGTATCCCTATGTACCCTGTATGATTTGGTTTCAACAGTCTGATTGATCTGAAGAGTCAGAAGTGTTCGTTTCGGTTAGGTCAGACATTGCAACATCTTTCTCGCCTTTCTTACCCTCAGTTGTGCATAAACTACAAGTTATGAACTTATTTTGTAAATACACAAAAGGGAAATTGTCTAACTTATATAATCAGTGTCAGCCATGAGAAGCAGGCTGTTAAAATTCATATTGTGCAACCTCACTGACAAGAGGGTTTTTTGTGTGACCCTGTGAGCCTCATGTGATCTGCAAGTTTCCACCAACTCCAGAGAATAATAGAATATAAAATATTGTTATCCTTAACTTTCTAGATGTTCTGCATACAGCGATAGAGACATCTCCTGGCAGAAACACCTTTAAATCAGTTTAATATAAAAGCAGTTATAAATACAGCTTTAAATTAAGTAAACTCTGTTAATGTAATTGAAAGGTCAGAAAACATGAGTCACGTTTCATATGGAACAAAAGACTTCCACTGAAAAGGTTCACACCTTCAGTGGAAGGTGAGGTATAAGAGAAGCACATTTGAGTGCAGGAGGTGTAGCAGTTGGAACAGCCTCAGCCCTGGCTGCCTCGCTCTTCTCACTGGTGCAAACACTCGGAGTGCAACAGATGGAGGGATAAGGAGAGAGAGAAAGGGGATCCAAATACTGCCAAGCCCTTATATGTGTATAAGACAGATCCTGATAGAAACTACTGACATCACTCCAGCTGATTCTTCTGCCTTACAGTCACAACAAACCAGTGTGATATGTAAAAACTTCTCTTGCGTAGGAAAATGGCAACACAAACATGTCATTCTTGCATGATAACTTCTCATGCTAAAAGAGGAAATAAGTGTGTTTTTAACCACTTTTTGTTGTTTTGAGCAGCAGCATCATGCTCACACTTCATGACTCACCACAGTACTTTTTGCATGTCTCATCAGGCTTCCTCTTGGACTGACAGCCACAGAGTAGTGCTGTCAGCATTTAAGACAAAACAATCAAGGAAGTGATATTTTTAGCAGCAGGTTAAAATCTAAAAATGCAGGGTGGAAGTTCAATTTTAGTCCAGTTCAGAGGGAAGGAAAGCATGTACTGTTCTGAAATGTGGGACACAACTATATTTAAGTGTATTTTAAACTGTGTCCAAGTCAAAGACTCAAAGGAGACATATGGCTGTGGAGCATAAGCCACACTGCAGGCAGGAAACACAGAGCAGCTGGTGGAGCATGGCAGGGTTAAACATGAATCAACAGTCTTTAGGCTGAGCTTGTGGAGATAAATGCATATTATTCTTAAAGTGATATATTCCATGCGAAAATCTTTTTCATCTAGTCTGCTAATGAAAATAACAAAACATGTAAAGAGGATGTTGTGTGCTCTTAGCTGTGCATGAGTAAATCAGCTCACTCTTCATAGCAACAGCATCCTATAATGTTTTTTGTCATGTGGTAGGTATTTGTACCTCCACTCACATGGGCTCACGTGTCTACTTGATTTTCACAACTTACAATGTTACTGTACATGTGTACCCTGCAGGGTCAACATCAATAGATCAGCGTCAACATCAATAGATCAGGGTCAACATCAATAGGTCTTTGGATCTTTTTTCAATAGGTGTTTTCCTTGGATCACAGCTAAATTATGCTCATGCATAATCACCACAACGTCTTCAAAACAAGAACATTGGGTAATTTATTGGATAACTCAAAGTACACTGTCAGAGACGCTGCTCTCAGTGTGAAAACAATTTATTTAGTCCACCAACTCTGATATTCACATCACAGCTCGTGAATAAACATAAAGTCATCAGTTATTTGAACATGAGGATTTTAGTAGAACCACTACAGATAGAGACTGAAACTTAACAACTAACTGAGATTCTAATACAAATATGTCTGGGGAAAATAAATTGTCTTTATTATTTAAATACATTTGCTACTATCAAGCCTGACAGTAAAATATAACAGACATACCAAGGGCAAAAAAACCTAGCTCATACTTTACCTAACCTCACCCGATTTGAACTGCAATGTGTGAGATGCTACTCCATCTACATGATAGCAAAATGCAGCCCCAAACTGTCTTGAGTTTACCTGCAGGTGCACAGCATCTGGGACAAAATGTACAGTAACCAAAGACACAGAAACCCTACCCCTGTAATACTAGGCCATCTCTTTCATTTACATGACATACTGTATAGAGTAAATGAGTGCATCCAGTAGCATCCTACAGTGGGTTTTAAATGCAATCAGACCTTAGAACCAGGCATTATTGTTAATTGCCAGCAGTGTGAGTTTGAATCTCATACTGTGTTGATTTGTTGGGCTTTTTAAAGGCGGCAGTCTTACAGTTTCCCATTTATAGTTGCTGACACTTCTTTGTTTACTGTCTGATAGTGTATTCCTGCTGCTCTAACTCAACTTAATTTAGTCATATTCTTCATTACAACATTTAAACCTACACTACTTCTGCTCATGCACTCAAGGCTCACTCTGTCTTTCGCACGAATGTTGTGATGCACACTCTATTCAGTTTTTTTCTTAGCTGGTTTAGCTTAGCACTCTTCACATTCCCCCTGTTTCAAATGTTTAGCCACTCCATTCTACTGATAATGATGCATTTAAAGTTAACATTTGCTGTGTTGGAGGCGTGACTTGGTGAATTGGAAGTGCAGCTCTACAACATTGCCATTATCTGTTGTAGTTAGCCAGTACCCAGTAGCTGGTGTGGGCCGACCTAATGTAGCTCCTGTTACAGTAGCTGCTCCCTGCAGCTCCTGAGTGGTCGGAAAGCAGGGGAGGCTCTGTATAAGAGACTGCAAAATTCTTTGTAATTAATGGATTACCTTCAAAACAGATTCATTTTGATAGTAAGTTAGATTAAATTGTTTTAATATTGGCATAAGAAAAAACAATTGTTGGCTCCTTCTAGTGTTGATACACAATCTGATCACCATATGGCAGAAGCCTACAATGAATGGAACACAACACACACTTTAACAGAGATGGCAGATGAATCAGGCTATATCAAGAAAATGCCAAAATTCTGCTGTTGAAACGCTTGAAGAATTTGTAAGAGAGCATCTACCAAACAACTTAATCTCTGCACTGTTGAGTCACTACATGAGGAAACTATCATCGCAAATATTTTGTGCATGTAGGTTACTGGTCATCTTGGTGCGGTGTATTCTTGGTTTACTGCAGTGGCTTCACTGATAGAATTTGAAACGTATAAAAGCTCCGCTCCAAAAGTCTATTCACACATATTTAGGTCACTGCAGAGATGGCTCATCTGAGAGCTCAGGCTGATTAACAGTCACGAGTCCTCAACAGAATTGTTATAGAAGATATGTAGAGAGAAAAGTGGAGGAGAGGGAAATACAAAAAGGAAGAGATGCTACCAAGCTGTTGGAAGAAATGAAGGAGAGAAGACGAGGGGAAATGAGAAAGTGAGGAAAAAGACAGAGCGGCTATAATGACAGCAATGAGATACACACGTTGGTTAGTAGGAAATGAGTTAATAGAAGGAGGGGTTGGGGAGAAAGCAGTGGGTCACTGCTGTCCCTCAGCCTCGGTTGTACCTGTGCTGCTGTGTTCCTTTCATGCATCATCCTGAGAGAAGCATGTCTGCTCTGGCCCCCTAGGAGATTAATTAGCAGCCTCAGCCAGCGGAGGAGCTGCTGATATAGGCACCCAACTCAACTCACAAGATAAATTACCTTGGCTGAAAGCTCAAAGTTCAGCTATTTTACCACATACAAAACAGTCTGTCGGAGGTCCAAAACTACGTCAGTATCTGGTGTAGGTAAGAGAGCAGGGAGGCCGAAGCATTGTTCTCTTTTCTGTATACATATGGCTATACTGGGCATAGTCACTTAGGTGACACATTCCCCATCTCAGTAAACTTATATACATTTATCATTGAACACGGTGGACCTGGGATCGTACTGTGTATTTGAACTCTTAAGGTAAGAAGTAGCTGCACCAAATACATGTATCCATCAAGATAATAAGGTAGTGTGTCAAGGCTTAGAAAAATCTTAGCAAAACTTGTATTTTTTAGAAGTAAAAGTAGGACAGTGACTGCTGACATGTTACTTATAGAGCCAATGCTATGGAAACATGTGACACTTTTATTAATAAAATTTATTAATAAAAAAAAACAAAAAAAAAAAGTTGATTAATCCAAGGATGTGAAATGTCCTATTTAAATCCTTCGCTAACAGATAGATTTTCAGCTGAGGGAGGGACACATCTAGTCTAGATAGTGAGCTTCTTTCAGGGTCAGGTAGAGAAAAGTAGGACGTAAGAAGAGTCTCACTAGAATACTCGAGGTTGCACCCAGGGGAACAGGAAACTTTATGGTACTGACAATTTATTAAAACCCATACTCAAAATGCCCCCCACTGATTCCATCTTTTTCTCATCACTGGGGGCATGTTTTTGCCTATTAGGGCCCAATTTTTGTGTGTGTCCTGCACTGTTCAACCCCTAAGCCTGAATAGTCAATGGCTGGTGCTGATCTGTGAAGCGTGCTGTCCATTATGTTTCTGGGGCACTATCAGGAGTTCTTTATGGGTTAAAAGTACTGAAATAGATTACCAGGTAGAATAGTGCTGTGCTGTAAAGATGGTGAGAAAGAGAGAGAGCTCTCCCATCCCTTTTCCATCCTGCAATTCAAAATGCAAAAAGAAAGATCACCACATGCACACCACAAGCGCACAGTCATGTGATATACATTTCTAACTAGAGAGAGCAGTAACATAAAAGGGCTGAACTATTTGGAAGAAAATAATCATAATGAGTTTTTTTGGACTGACATTGATTAATGATTTGATTCGGTATTGGAGGGTGTAATCATCACTCGCTGTCATTGAAACATGTAATAAAATGATCATGGCTTGACTTTTTGCACGGATCTGTACCAAACAAAAGCTTTTTCTTTGGTCTGCAGAATACAATTTGTCGGCCATTTTCATCTAATTTTGTCTCTTACAAATATTGCGCCAATTTAGATAAAATTCAGATTAATTGTCTAGCCCGAGTTCCTAATCTATATTGATTATCATTTCTACTATAAACATTAAATAACATTTTGCAATGTTTTGTTAGATCGAATGTATATTTAATGCACTGATATATAAAATATTGAACAGAAATATAATATAATATATAAATAAAATTTAATTATTGATCATTAGTGTGTGTGTGTGTGTGTGTGTGTGTGTTAAAGCAGCAAACACAATAACGCACCACAGCCAATAATGATTCAAAATAAAACTGGACTAAAATGTGAACAGCAGGTCAATACAGTTAAATGCTGACATCATCTGCATCAGCATATATTTTTTTATGACAGCCTCCCCACTGAGAATATGTAGCACAGATAGTAAATGCAGTGGATTTAATAGACAGAGAAAACAGGCAGATTTTTCAGATGCCAATCAAAAGGAACATACACGAAGAAATGCGCAGATTAATGCATGGAGATGGATTTTCAATAAGCCTGCAGGATTTGATTGTTGCTGTGTGGTTTCAGCTGAGTCAGGCTGTGTAGCAGCAGTTTGACTGGGGCGTATTGGGAATAAAGCGGCTCTCTATTGAGCTTAAAACATAATGGAACCAGCATCCAGAGGACTGCTGACTGCTGGATGGGACAATTGAGCATAATAAATCAAATTGATGTTTCAGCTTGCTCATGATGACCAGTGTAACACCAATAAAGCCCCTAAGCAAGCACACACAGAGGCTTTGCATTATTTGATAATATACAATATAGTTTCTAAAATTTGGACTGTGAAACTTTGCTGTTGCTCAGCAACTACACTGTTATTAGTTTTAGGCAACATCTATTTTTTAAGTGATTAAAAAGTAAATAATTTCTTGCACATATGTAACACACTTTATTTCTCACAGGTGTGTTTCTGTGCTTTGCCCTCATAACCAGCTGCCTCATTAAACTCTATTTTGGGGGCTGTGATTAATTACAGTCATGTGAGCTCAATAATGAATCATTCTCAGTGAATCCAAGAAACATATAGAGTTTAACATGTTTGATGCTGAATGAACTACTCTCTCTTTGTCCAGTGTTTGCTCTGTACTGCCCCCTTACCCTCAGGCTCAGGTCCTGTCATGGAATTATGGCGATATGCACAAAGTAAGCTGTCATTGCAGTTAGCAAAATAAACAGTTGTGACATGATTCAGACATAGTGATATCTTTTTATTTCCTAAAAAATCAAGTGCCTCCCACTGAGGACTGAGAGGACAAAAACCAGCAGTTTGAATGTAGAGGTGCAAACTGTGTACACATACTCAAGGCCGGCCACCTGGGAGCACATCCATTCCATCTGACTAACCTGTGTTTGTCAAAGCAAGAGTCGTGCTGCTTGGCTGATCTGCCCTTCCCCCAACCTGCCCCCCTCCCCACCAACAGCACTAGGCAGTGCACACAAACTGTCGAGCAGTCTCTTAAAATCGCCCATCCTTTGAATGCACCGTTCAAGCAGGCGATGAGCCTCTCAGGATAACGCACAACAAAGTAGGGCGAAGAGGCAGCTTGGCAGTGTTTGTGCTAGTTCAGAACCAAATACAGACCTCAAATATAGAAAGGCAGATGTATACACACTCTCACAAGCTCCATCTGATGCACTTAGAAGCACTGAGTGAAATATTAATAGCTCTAGGAGATTCAGGCTGCACGGTTTTTGCTGTGTCTGCATGGGGGAAAGAGTGTGTAACTTTGTTCCTGCGATTGTGTGAAACTGTTCAAATGGGTATCTTAAAATAAAAATCGGAACAAATGTTGGTTGGTTTTTGTCTGTTCCCAAAAGTAGACTGCCTCAGAGTCATCCTTTTCAGCAACATAACCATCATCAATAGACATGGAGAACTGCTTCAGGAACAATTACTTGTCTTCCAGCAGCCATATTTAAATACGTAATTACATAGGTGAAAATTAATTAACACATTGAAGTTGTAGAAATAATCAACCCACAGATATAATGCAGCAGCACATGTGCCAAATCACGAGCCAGGGGGCGGTGCAGCCACGTGAGCACACCGCCTCACTTCACTCTCCCGCTCATCTCCCCTCACCATACATCCCTTTTTACAGCCATCTCGTCATACCTCTACCACACTATAAGCCACAGAGTGCTAATGGGTTGACTTGAGTATTGACCAATTCAAGGTTGAATATACGAGTAAAAGAAGTGACCGAATGCTTAGAGATGCTTGAAGGAACTGCGGCTGCGGAGGTGAAGTGGACCAATCAGCTGACTTCTCCGTGATCAGACCAGGCCCCAATCTGATGGAGGGACATCACTGCACGCCACCTGCTAGGCTGTTTTTCACGCTGTCTGACACCAGGCTCTCTCAATGGTTATTGAGCGTTTTTGCAACAACAAAAAAAGGGCATTGAAAACGAAATACACTGAAGAGGGGGAAAAAAGTAATAGCCCGATGTTCTGCAAACTCTTTTTCACATCAGGAAAATACATATTGTTGCATTCAGCTAAATGGTAATAGGTTTGAAAACACAACACACCCCTTTTTATCTACAACTCACATGTTCACACATTCTCACATGCACTCAGGAACAAACACAAACAAGTGCGTACAGCCACAGATTGAGGAAGTGTTTGACACTGGAAAATCACAGTCATCAGAGCGTCACGATATGAGAAAGGTGACAAAACGTGACCTGAGACAAGCAGCTGAAGTCAAGCAAAGCTGTTACCAAAACAGAATAAATCACTGGCATTATGCAAGAAAACACAGCTGCAGTGGCGTAATAAGGACGAAAGGGGAAAAAAGGGAGGTAGAAAGATAGAGAGAGGGAGTTCCAGGAGTGACCTAGAAGAAAGAGAGATAAGGGTGTGAGAAAAGTCATGATGTTGTTTTCATCTCCTGAAATTGACTGTGTGGAGTCCAAAGGGATAAAAAAGTGGGGAAAAGAAGAGCTGGAGAAGAGAGAGCAGTGGTGTTAGAACTCAACATTGAGCACAGAAATCAACAGAGAAACCCACAGAGACAGAAGACATATGAACATACATAGAGTACACTGGCTGGATGCCCTACCTGTTTGGCTGAGCTGAGAGGTGCTCCGGCTCTTGCGCGACATGCCAACCATGGCCTGCATTTTGGCACCAATGCTGGAGCGCCTCTTCTTGTCGTCGGTGCCTACCGTGCCAACCGCCGTGTCCGACTGGCTGCCGTCCGTCTTCTCCAGGTTACACATGTCGCCGCTGATGCTTGTGCTCTTGGTCATGTTCATCCCGCCCGACGAGCCCATCTGCCTGTTTTTCATTTTGGATGCAAAGTCACTGTCAGCCACCACCATTGACAGGGGGGGGCAGGCGAGGACAGAGAAGAGAGGACAGGACGGAGGAGAGAGGACAGGACGGAGGAGAGAGGACAGAACAAAGAAGTGAGGACAGGACGGAGGAGAGAGGACAGGAGAGAGGAGAGAGGACAGGACAGAGGAGAGAGGAGGCCAGTTGAGAGGGGTGTGAAAGCAGATGGAAGAGGAGACAGGAGCAGAGGATAGAAGAGGACAGGAGAGGGACAGGAAATGAGAAGGCGTGGGGTGGAAAGGAGAGAAGGACAGAGTTCAGGTACAGGAGTTCATGACTTACAGTATAGCTGAGTTTAGGGTTTAAAGTGGATTTACTTATCATTGTCAAAGACTGTTCATGCAGTGAAAGATTAGCTATTACATACTCTACTGTTTAGCTCCGTAAGTCTTTATTCAGCTATAATTAAAGTGTTTTTGTCATTTTTACCTTATATTGTATTATGTCAAACATAAAAATTGCTTAGTAAGTGACTATTAGAAACTAGAGAAGCCTTTTGGTGACATTTTCAAAGTTATTGGCCACTAGCAGTGTTTGTGATCTTCACAGGAGTGCTGCAGGATTCTTAAACACCATTAGCAGTTGGTGCACAGCATGTCATGTTTGTCTTGGTTTGTTTTTCAGCTCTTGATATTTACAGGAGTATTATGCTAGTTCTAGATTAGGGTGAGTTCACAAAGCATTGAACTGCACATTTGAATTTCCATTTTCTGAGCATTTTAAGGAGTTTGTGAGACTGACACTAGACAACCTCAGGCATCCATTGGCACCATGCCATTCTCTGGTGTTCCTTAAGATGTTCCTACCTCAATGTGGTATTTTGAAGTGTTTTTTTATTTAATTTTCTTTACATTTTTTTAATCCCTGAGTGGTCAAAAATGGATATGTTTTACATCAAGTATGTTTAACAGATGGGAATGGTCTTCATGTACTTCTATCAACATGTTCTAAACCCTTTAACAGTCTTGTAAATCACCTAACTAAACACAATGTTTCTAGATGTATGTCTAGCTGCATCTCAAATGTATTAGCTTTCAGATTATTTGAGTGTGTATGCATGAGTCATGCTATTTTTTAACCCCTATGCTCATTGACTGTAGTAACTTTAATTTATTTTTAACACTTTATTGTTCAGTGTTGTAAGTTTAAGTCTTCTACTTATTTTTTGTCATTTTTGTTTTTAATTTCTTGTCTGTGCTGTTTAATCTTCAAGCGGCAACCACCATGTCAGTGGAACACTGTGAAATCAGGACTGGATGCACTAAAAAAGACATTGCTCCATAGTGCTACTCATGTTCAAAAATTTAATTTTAAAGCTATCAGAACTCAATTATGTGTGTGTGTGTGTGTGTGTGTGTGTGTGTGATGTATTTGAAAGCTCCAGAACAGCTAGTACTGCAGCTAGCTGTGATTGTTGATTGACTGACATCTATTAAAAAGTTTTGTTTAAAAAAAAACTTTAACACAAATGCACCAGAGTTTAACAAGATAAAGATGACTAAAGCTGAGGACACACTACAAGATTTTTTGCAAGATTATACCCATAATTCCCAGTCTGGCAAAGTCTGCACCAGTCTGCAGTTGTTGGGGACAGTTAGCATGGCTAGTTGGCACAAGAATATGTTAGTCTGTGAGGGTTAAAGACACAAATCGCAGTCAATCAAACATGTTTAAATCTTTTTGAGCCGAATCTGGATTCAATCTGGTAGTGTGAACTGATTACCTACCCAACTGCAAACACGTGTTGCCAACAGCCAATGAAAAAGAGAAGGTGGGACACAGGAAATAGCGTCAGAACGCAACGGGAACAAGGTGCAATATCAGACCAGACTGCAAATATTGGATCCTCCACTACTTAACCTAAACCTGTTTTTCTTGCTTGATTTTTTTCTTTCCGAGTAGATAGCTGCGCAGACAACAGCAGCAGTGAGCTTACCATAAGATTAGATACAGTAAGATTGTCGCCCGTGTGTGTTTACAACTTTTTCTTCTTAAAATTACCGCCAACAACTGGTTTGTTTACCCTTTAAACTGTCCCCCTTGTGGGAGCTGGTGCAAGAGTTTGATGCGTTCAGTTTACTTTAGTTTAATGTAGTCTGTGATCCATTAGGTGCAGTTGTTAGATGTGTGATCCCCGGTCTTTCAGTCATCATACAAAAATCAGCTGAAACCAGTCATGTAGTGTTTACTCCTGACTCTTTTCAAAATTTGTAAAGACTGAAAGCTGTGTAGTGTGTGACCAGCTTTAGTGCAGTGGTCTCCAATCCTGCTCCTGGAGAGCTACTGCCCTGCATGTTTTATGTATCTCCCTACTCAAACACACCTGATTCAAATGATTGCAAAGCCAATGACGAGCTCCAGCTACTTGATGACGAGCAGATCATTTGAATCATGGATCAAACACATGCAGGGCAGTACTCTTCAAGAGCAGGGCTGACAACAACCACTGAGTGTCTATGTTTAAGTGTTGGTTAATTATTATTAAACTTAGAGATAACAGGAGATGCAAGTTCATGTTAGTTACAATAATCAAGCGCTCTCTTGTTTTCCTTTACGTGCACCTGGAGGTAGAAAGCTACCGTCATAATCAGACTGTCAGTACTTTTAAGTTAAACGGCACACAAAAAGAGAAGTTGTCCTTCATCAGCATTATTCTTTTGCTATTCCTGTTTGAAAGGAAATAGGCCAGTGTCCAAATGAGGGTTTTATTTTAGCTCAACTAGTAAAATTATCTTTAAGAGACAAATTACATTCTGTATCATAGGCTCTGCATTCTTAATGGGATGACTTACATGAAGCACCCTCAGGCTACTCTTCATTAATTAAAGTGTCTGACCTCCGCCATGTAACTGTCTTATAAAGGCAACTTATGGAGAGACACGCTGGCTAAAATGGGAGGAGAATCAATGCAGTTCGACAATTGACTCTATCAATTACTCCAATTAGGCTCCTTCAAACTCTGCTCTTTCATATATCAGACATTACTGTTCAACTCCATTGTATTAGAATTAAGAAAATGATCAGTATAATCGAGATTAAGATTACGTCTGACATTGCAATGGGATTCCAAGTGCAGGCAGCAATTATATTGCATTACCTTGACACTGAAGGTGAGTAATGCTTTTAATTTTAAATTAACCCTTGCTTGAGCCACTGCACTTTGCACGTTTAAATTCAAGAGGCGCTGGTCCCTGTGTTTGTAAGCTTTATGAAAGAGCGGCTCTTTTTCTCAAGGAGTTAGATCATAAATAATATTTGCCACTTAATCTTTCATGAGTGTACGAGAACTGAGAAATGATTGCTCATATTGAACACTACACACCGCCATATTTGAAAACTCCTGTCCTAAACACTACATTTTGGTTGTTTATACATCTTATTTTAGTTGCCAGTTGGTGGTGAGATAAGTCAGATGTGCTGTCAAAGAATAGAAACACCTTGTGCCTTAGCCTGCAGTATAAATACTTTGGTTTATGCCAGTTCTAATGCCAGTGGGTTCTGTTATGGATCAGCCTGTACTTTAAAACATAAATATTGAATGCTTATTGGGGGATTAGTGCCTTTGATCAGTTAATGCAGCCCAGAAGCTTTGAAGCAGACCTCAAGCAACAGGACTCCTGACAACAGCTGATGTGGTACAGGTGACATTCTAAAATATGCTCTTTCACTATCAGCACAGTGAGGCTGCATTTCATCCGCTCCACACAATGCTGCCTCTTCCATTACATCAAATATCAGCACAGTGGCAGCACTGAGGGGACTGGGCCATTGTTGCCTCTACAATTATTGCCCACCAAGGTTAAAATGGATGAGCAGAGACTATCCAAAACTTTCAAACGGAAATCCATGTTCCAGGATTTATTTAAAAAATAGTTAAATTGACAATAGATGCAAGGTGTTCATCTAATGTCACAAATGGGGTTCTGTTCTAAGTGGACACCCTGTACTTGTCAACATGTTTATGTCTGCTGTAGTACAATCCTTAACCTGTGTCCAGGAAGCAGAACAATAATAATGTTTCAAATGTTCATTTGTCGAACATGCTCTTCATCTACATGGAAATGTATTGGTCTAACTTGCAGGGTTGGGGAATAATGGAATATAGGTAACAGGTTTACATACAAAAATGAGTAACTGCATTATGTTACAGTTACAGTTTAAATTACTAGTATTCTGAATACAGTTGCTGTCTTTAGAAATAGATTACGAAGGGATTACTTTATTACCCCCACCTAGGAGGTTTTTAGTTTTGGTTTGTTTGTGAGATTCAGCCACTAGCTTTTTTTGAAATTTGCTCTAAAACTCAATTGAGGCACACATCTCCCATAAAAAGATTTTTTTTTTTAAACTGACAAATCAATTTTATAAGACAACACCTCAAGGGTCTATGTGGGTTTATTTAATGTCCTTCTGGGAAAAATGTCCCACTGGTCTAAATGGACAAATACTCAACATACAATAAGTAATTTGCCTAAATTAACTCAAATCTGATCAATTCTTCTGATGTTAAAGCACAAAATCTTCTTATTTCTTAATAGCATCACTAGGTATGTCACAGTGGTCTAAATGAACATGTTATTAACTAAACAGATCAATTCTACTGATTGCACATGGAACATGGTTATACTGATTTATGATAAACATAACTGTGCACCAGCATCTGCTCTTGTTCCTCTAACACCCCTTCTCATTACTGTGTCTCCAGCCTAACAGGTCTTGGTAATCCGGCCGGTCTCACTGTGTAAATGTGCCTGCTTGGAAAACTGGGACTCTCCGGGGATTTCTGATTTTCAGCCGCAGCCCAAAGAACATAGTGTTTCTCATCATGCAGATTGCTCACCATGCATTTTGATGTAGGCCAAGATGTTCCCAAGGCAAAACAGAAAACGGAAATGTCTTTGTCTTGTGAAAGTGTTGACACCGTGCTGTCCTTTAATGTAAGATAACAATAACACACAAGCTCTAGATAAAAAGATCAGTAATCTCTTTCACCTGGTTAATATTACTGGACAAAAAACGGCCCTTTAAAGTCATCAGTGAACAGTACATCGAGAGTAAATTGATTTTATGTATCATCAGATAAAAATAGACTTTGCATCGACACTAAAAGCTGCACTACTGCAAAAAGTGTTGTTGAAACGTGGTCACATTGAGAAATATGCAGTAGTGGAAGAAGTATTCGGATCCCTTACTTCAGTAAAAGTACTATTACCACATTGTGAAATCACTCCACTATAAGTAAAAGTCCTGCATTCAAAACTTACTTCAGTAAAAGTACAAAAGTATCAGCATCAGAATGTACTTAAAGTATCAAAAGTAAAAGTACTCGTTATGCAGAATGACCTCACTTAGATTGTTTTATATATTCTAAATATATTATTGGATCATTATTATGCATGCATTTATGTAAGCAGCATTTAACTGTTGTCAAGGTAGGGTTCATTTTAAATAATTGATGATATGATGTTTTGTGGTTTAATTTAAAAAAAAGTCAAATTACTTAAATGAATCATGTTTTTTTATGCTAAATCTTGACCTGAAAAATAACTTAAGTACAGCACTTAAGTGAATATACATTCCACCCCTGGAAATATGTTGCCAAGCAACATTCTATGTGTTTTAATTAATGGGAAGAATGTGATATGCTGTTTTGACAGCTGAATGCAGTATGTAAATGTAAAGTCATGCAAGGTGCATCCTGTCCTCGCAGACATATTCCCTAATCTTGTCGCCTTTCACAGAGAGGATCACTGCGTCTTTATCAGGTGAGGCAGAAAAACGTGTTGCCATGGAAACTGTGCCCCCGGCCAAGGCATTAGCATGCGTTCATGCCTGTCAACACAACTCCAAAGTTTTGTTGTTAGAGACCGGATTGATTAATTAAAGTCTAACGCTCATACTGAAATCTTATCATCAGCTGTAGAGTCAGATACAGGCCTCTGTCTCCCAATAGACAGGATGTTGTTGGACCAAAGGGTTAAAGTCAACATCCCTTCCTTCTTTTTAGTAGTGACCAGCTTGTCTTTACCCTCCCTCTCATGAATGAGCCATTACCTAGGCAACGGTATTGGATAAAAGAGACACGGAGGAGTAGAGGTGATGTGGGATTTAGAAGTGCTGATGGAAAGCTCCTTACATCCTGGAGACCACTGGACACAGCATGAGTTTAGAGCTGCGTGTGTGAGGATGTGGAAGCGTTCATGTCTGTACACACGGCCTTTTAATGTGTAGCATCTGTGTATTTACACTGTGACCTCAATACATAGGAGATGAGTCATAATTTAATGTAGCTAGTAGCCATGTTTCTGCAAAATCACACTGCTTCAGTGCTTTCACACACAGATAAGCAAAGAGTGAATGAAGCTTTTATCAATAGAGGCAGGTACCATTTACACAGCAACTTCCTGACTCCTCCAATGGTCTGTACATACAGTATTGATTATTTTCAATATTTGCATTATTGACCTTGAGGCTCCTATAGTGAGTCAGTCGTCTGTTTACTGTTTAACCTCATTGCACAGATATGATGATGTGATTTTCGTCACTGGCAGCGCTTACATAACAGCACATAGAAAATAGAAGTCCCTTTTTTATCCTAGTGCATACAGAACATATTGCACCGATAAGCTTATCATATGACAATAATATCAAAAAAATTTACCCACTCTTCTCCATTATCAGTCCTATTCTGTTTTATGGAAATTAGATTTATTTATGCTTTTAGACCGTAGCAGGATTCAAAATTGTCATTTGTTTGTAATTACAGCTGTTTCACTTTTTGTTATTCGGCACGCAGTAATGTTCAGTTTTAGTGCCATAAGGTAGCTGATGCTACCCTTTCTATAAAAGGGTATCATTTTTGGGTAAGTAGCATTTATTTAATTTTCATTAATTTGCAGAATATTTTCTTGATTGTTCAATTCATTATTTTGTCTATACAATGACCACCATGATTCCTCAGAGCCTGAAGCAATATATTTTGTTGCATTTGTTGTTAAACACAAATATATTCAGTTTTTATAAAGAAAAAAGAAAATAGTATTTATTTGAGGAGCTGGGACGAGAAAAATGAAGTTAGAATTTTTTGCACTGAAAATGTCTCAAATTATTGATGATAAAAATAGCCACTGATTCATTTTCTGTTGATTCACTAATGAATTAGCTGAATTGTTTCAGCTCCAATCTCCTCTATATGTCACTCAATGTTTCATTAAAGAGAATGAGACTGCAGCTGTTTTATAGTTGGAGCTGATAATGATGATATGAGTGCAAATTATATTCAGTGCATGCTCTCATTTCCTGACACAATGTGATTCACATAGCACACAAACAAATCATAAAGCAGGAGAACTCAGCACAAGTTCTTGATGGTGTAAACTATTGAAAGATCCAAACTTATAATAACTGAAAATAACTTTTACTGCTGCTTAGCAACCACAGGCTTTATTAATTTTCACAGGAGTGTGGCTTTCAGCTATTATTGCTGTGTCAAATTTTGATTAAAAATATGATTATTGTGACTGTGTTAATGTCAGTTTATGAGCTAAAAGTGCAGCACTAACATGAACATCTTAACCCCACCAGAGTAGAATGATACCTGTTATTATTATTAGTTCTCCTCTCATGTTTCCCAGAAAAGGAGAATGTGCAATGACTCACATGTGGTTAAAAGTAAGTATGTAATAGATTTATACTGTAGCTGTCATGAATGAATTGGGGTTGTGACACAGATAAGAGTTGTAAACATGTTAAAAACAAGACTCATCCAGCTCACTTTCAGTAAAGGAGGAGGACACTTTGAAATACTGGAAATTAACTTCAATACGTATTTGCTCAGGCAGGATTTTAATTGCGTTGATCATAGTTTCCTGTAGTCTTACTGAAAGTGAATGGATTGCTGGTTAACAGTCTAGGAATGAGGGCCATTGTGAAACACAGAGAGAAAGAAATGTTCATGGCATGACAAGGAGCAGCTGGAGGAATGTGGGAGGTGTGGGTTGACAAGTTGCAGGTGCGTAGCGACACTGTAGGTCTCAGACAGCATATGAAGAACACACATAGGCAGACTAAACACTGACACAACATCCCAGCACTGAGCAGCACAGACAACCAGTAAAGCAACTCAGACTGCAGCCTCAATAAACAACCCTGCACTGTCTCAGGATGAATCTGTATCTAAAAAACACTACAGGTACAGCATTATACCTGTGTAACTTTCAGTCGATTTTCTAACATGATGCACACGTGTGATGCCTTAGCTTAATCTGACTGTCCACACTGGTGCAGTATTAATCCCACATGAGAGGGTACAGCTTTTACCTTAATGTGTTTTCCCCTAAATCCAAGCAAAGGCTGAGCAGTGCTAATGTGGGCAAGAAGTTCTAACGTGGATCCTGCTGTGAATGTGATTTGAAAGTGAAGACATCTTATTAGCAAATGAAGCTAAACTGTCATCCTGCTGTGCGATTCAAAACTTGTTCTTGAATTTGCTCTTGACACACATGCTCCCCCGATACTCTTCAGAGATGAAACTGTGCTCTCTTGTGGCCACAGTAAACGTGTCATGTTAAATATAGCCTTAACATGTTACAGTTTGATGTATGCATCAACTCAAAAAGTGATTTTCATACATGTATTCAGTCATGTATGTGTGATTGTTTCCAATGAAATACAACTATATTTCTTCATGCCACACGGTGAAATATAATTAGTTAATTAAAATATCTCAGCTCAGTTCTACTCTTCAGAATGACAAACAAGTGAAAATCTATCTGACGTGACTCTGGCAGAAATTGCGTTCATGGAGGCTTAATGTATTTAAGCATTATTCATGTTACGTTTTGTTAGTTAATTAATGTTTTGTCATTTCATTTTAATGAAATAGTCACAAATAACATCAGCTCACATAACCTTAACCTGTTAACTTACCATTAGATGATCAAATTACCCATACAGCTACTGTAGCTAACATTATTTGGCAAAATGAATCGGTAGACAAAATAATTAAATATTGGCACGCAGTTAATGAAAATGATGCTGTGTGGTAGAAACATTTTTATCACTAAGAATAATTATGTGACATTTCATGAGTCCAATATCATTTAGTGTTTCCTGTGTTCCCCAGAAGTTAGAGCAACTAGAGGGGTTAAACGTTATGTGACACCATGGACACATGACCAAATGGAACGCACCGTAACCATGCATTTTAAATTACAGATTTGTCTGGGTTTTAACATTTTTGGAAACATTTGGGATAACGTAAGAACCCAACTCATAGATAACGTAGGTCTAGTAATTTCTAGAGACTATATCGCAGACATGTTACACATTATGCCTTGAAGATCAATACTTTCCACTGTTTTTGACCGTTTTTCGAGTTGGAAAATAATCTTTAATAAAACCTTTTGGTGCTAATGTGGATTAGTCTGAATAACCAGGATATTGTTATTAAAGAGGCATTGCAGATGTTGTGTTCATTTGGAAATCATGTGAGGACAAAGATCTTGCTTATCTATCTACGCCAGTTGATCTCACACTAACATTCACTTTTTTTTGTGATTTGACTAAATTGCTACTTAAAGATGGGATTGGCAATTTTCTGGAAAAGGCAAAAAACCCACCAGAATTTGAAAATATAGCCTTCTTCCTGTAGCTCTCCTCTCTCTGTCCAGGGCCCGCTACCCCCCACAGGTACTGATAACTGCCTATTTAGCCTACTAATCTGTTACAGCAGAAGCACCAGTATCAAGGAAAAATGTCCTAAATCTCCTACTGAAGTGTAAACAGGCCACATGGGTTACCAAACTGTTGTCAGCTCACTACTCTTATCAAGAGGGAATGCTATTCTACTTTAGGATTGGTACGGGTTAATAGGGCCACAGTTATCAAGATTAAAGGGCTGAGGATAGTAACCACACTCTGGTTTGCACATCATCAAATAAACGTGCAAAAGTCAGTGGGAACTACAGGTCTCTATATTGTTAGTAGGAGTCTACAGTTAGAGGCTGCCACATGTGTTACCTGAGGTCAGTCTCTGAGATACTCCTCTGGTGCAAGTCCTCTTCGTTCTCCACCAAATCCTCCTGATGCTCCTTGTCTGTGTCTACCTTCACCCCTGATCCCGTCCTCCCTCCCTGTGACCTCCCCTCTTTATTCGCCCTTCTGCCTTCTCCTCCTCCTCCCCCACCCGCCTCCTCCTCCTTTAGCACTTCTCCTAACTGCTCTTCCCCCTCTCGAGACTGGCTCCTTGATCGCAACTGGCTGAAGACACAGACAGAAGCAAGAGAGCAGCACATGCAAAGCAGAAAGAAAACATAGCATGAACATTGTCAACAACAACAAAAAGAAAGACAAACACAGAGAGACAGCGCAGCCGAGATCAAAAGCAGACTGATTCAAATTAACAGAAAACAGAAATGTAGACTTACAGGAAACCACCATGCAAATGAATTTGTTTTTTTGCTTTGATATGAGACGACACCTGAAGAGATGTGATGTATTTAATGTTGTGTGTGTTGCCAGATATGGACAACTTCCCCCAACAGCCTGAATGAGCAGAGTTCAACCATTTGGTTCCAGATCTTTCTAAAACGGAGCCAAACCTGAACTCATCATAGTGAGAAAATGACACATGGTGCTAGGCGGTGCATTTTCTTTGAGTTCAACCAGGTGCAAACTTTTTCAAAGCTGAAAACGTCTGGACTTGGCAACATATATGGAACGACAAGTTCACAGCTGAGGGGGATTTGTCCATTCCTGAAAACAGCTTGATGAGTTTAAAGAGAAAGATACTGTCCCCCAGGTGCGGGTATCAGCCTACCGGATTTTGCGGTTTCCTTGCGGCCTTTCTGATTGGACAGACATGTAGCTCGTGCTGCTGAACCGAGAGGCACTACTGGTTCTCGACACAGCGGACACGTCGCTTACATCGCTGTCCGATGACTTGGCCGACAGGTTATCTGAGCCCCGTGGATCTCTGCCAGAACGCTGTACAGAGGACAAAGACAATACAATATCATGGTGATGTCTTACAACACAAAAAGTCCAACAATTTTATGTCCATACTCTTCTCATACATGGTTATTCAGACACTGATTTAACGTAAATTGAGAGACTAACTTTAAGCGCAGTCAAAGCACTGCTTGCATGCCTTTAGCTTATAAGGACAAGCAGTCGTGATCAAGATAAGTTCTGCTGTAGAATTGGGTTGATGCATGTGAATAATGTCGACTTATTAGTTTCCCTCTCAGAGGAGTGCAGAAGAAAGAAAGAGCAGGGATGATACTGTTATATAAGGGTGTGCTTTTTGAAAGGCCAGAATGTATTTCAGTCAAATGCATCAGAGACAGTCATGTAGTAGAACAATAAGACTGAGGGGTTGAATCTTGCAGGTTTTCATAATGTGAGATAACAAATCTGAGAACACAGTATGTTCAGATCAAGAAGAAAAGTTCCTATTCCTATTAACAATATCAGCCTTTATCACCTTCTGAAAGTTTTGACAAGCCTGGCTCTACCTTTAACATGACCAGCAACACAAGTGAGAACGACAATGATTGGTCTGTTGAATTATTTTATGTTTATATGTCTGCTTTTCAGAGCACAACATGGGGTATTTTATTCTACATAACATTCATCTGATAGCAATGATTAAGTGACTTTGGAGTTCAAATATAGCCTCCTGTGTGTCATTTAGTCTGTGGCAGCTTTATCTTTGAATATGAACCATGTGAGTGTGGTGTAAACTAAAATGAAATCTTAAAACTATTTTGACACAGGGGCCTTCTTCAAAACAGGCCATAGTGATGAGGTACTAATACAGGAATATAAGTAGGTCTTTGGGGATGATGGGGGTCTGGGGTAATCCAGACTCACCAAAATGTTATACATTTTACAAAAAAGTTACAAGAAGATTTGTTTTGCACAATTATGGCTGTATAAAATAAGAGATAAGATAAGATAAGATAGAACATTAGTAATACCGAGGAAATTCTGGTTCCAGATTGCTCCAAGTTACAAAAACAGTAACAAAAACAACAACAATACATAACAAAATCATAATTTTTGATAAACCTGTTTTATTGATAGTATTATATTATCACTAACAGCTGACTCAACAGTTACATGGTAAATGCAATTAAAAGAGGATTGTATCTGAAAACGTAATTATTCCAACTTCATGCATGACCATATATATAGTATATATTTATATATATAATAGTGATTTAATAGCAATTGACACATCACAAGGATGCTAACATAACTTCATCTTGATGCTGATGTGTAAAAAAAAGTATAATTTTGTGCTTTAACAGGTCTGTCCTTAGTACAAAACAAATTTTAAAATGCTTTAAAATTGTTTTCTGAACAGAGTTTGGATCAATCAGAGCTCTCAATCTCATTTAATCTCAGTGCTCCGACCCCTGGAGGCAGATCGTGCCATAGAATGTGAAAACCAATGACAGATTTGGCTGTCTATCTTTACACTGAGGCTTCCTTAGAAGCTGATGTGCAATGACAATCTTGGCATCATCCTGGTTCAAGAAAATTTGTATAACTGGATGTGTATATAATATTGTGTGTGTATTTTTGTGGAGTGTTTATGTTAAGAGAACCTGAACTGAGTGTTACAGTTAGTGTTTTGTATTACACTGCGATTTTAAGAGCAAGCGCTCAGAAGTCTTGTTTAATAATAGCGAGAGCATTGTTTTGTCACTGGCACTTCCATGGAGGATAATGTTCAACAGAAAAGGACACCTCATAATTTAATCTGCTTTTTATAGACTTCCAGCAAACGAATTGGCTGCTCCAAATGCAATAGTTTTCATACCACAGACTTAAAAGGAAGGGTGGACAGAGAGCCTCTGTCTGTGCCCAGACTGCAGCGAGACAGCATAGGCCCGAGCTGAGGTCTCTAAACATGTTCAGGGCCTCTCCAGAATGGAGTAGTAAACACTTGACTCTGCACACACTCACTGTCACATTCCCAGAATCTACAGGAAAAAAGAGGCCTAAAGGCACAGTCCACCTAAATGATGAAATTTCCTCACTTACATCAGGTAGTATCGAGCCTGGCATACAATTTTTAATGTATATCTCAAAACAGAGAATGACATTTGAAAAGCACAACAGTATTATAATTTCCAGGAGTTTTATCCTAGTTACCCTGGACAGTCCACAGACATTGCTGTGAAAATTAGTATATATTATAAAAAAGTTATTTACTATCTTCAGTTAAAGAGATCTCCCAATAAAAACTGTCAAAATCTGTGAATTATCCAGTTACTAAAACATTGTTTACGAGAAGGTATGCTGCTGGGGTTTTTCATTAAAATGTCAAAGCAAAACACATTACTTACTACATGAGTAAGTGGGAATCCATATATATTTAGATGTTTGTGATTTGGATGAACATAACTATCTCAGTGGACTACAGCCTTGAACTGGGTAAAGTGTTTACCTGTTGGTGTGTTTGTGTGACTTACACTATGCAAACATCCATACACATGCGCATTATGATGTTGATATGTGCATGTGTACATGCTTGACTGCTTGCAAAGTGTGCCATATGGCCTATGCACGGTGCAACCATGCAAACGGTATTCTGTAGGTCCATATTTATTTCTGTGAATCTGAAGTACTGAAGCATGCATCCAGTATATCTGGACATGTTTGTACCTTGTGGTAGTCCTGCTCCAGTCTGGAGTCGGAGCCCGCTCCCTGCTTATACTTGTTCATCTTCAGTTTCATCTGCCGGGTCCTCTCCTCCATGTCCATACCTAAGCACAGAGACAGGGGGCTGTCAGGTGGACATAATGCAGTGAGGAAGGCCTGATGGAGGGACATACTGTTATGGTGAGAGACAAGCTTCGGCTGAGCTATGAGCCATGAGCTATGACGAGGACAGATCTAATGGGATAAAGCTGAATGGTCGGCCGTTTTAACATAAAAAAACAAACAAACACAAATACAAACAGAAATTACTGACTGGTACAGTAAGCTGCACAGCATATTAAATAGCTACAGTTGTAACCAATTAGCACAATTCCAGGCTCATTTAATGGTATGGAATATTTTGACCAATTTTTTTTTTTGACTGAATAATAATCACACAAAAAATCCCAGCTTTATTGTATAAAAGCTTTGGACACTTATACTACAGTAAACAAAATGCACAACCTCCAACAATGTCTGTGTCCCATGTAAGGACACATTTAACATCAATATCTAGATAAATGCCAATAATTTGATAGAAAATGTAATTCTGAAATGATCCAATTATTTGGCCAACACATCCCTCCCAGCTCAGACTGAAAGATTTGCAAAATCGTAGTTTTTTTTCTTCCACTTTTCACTGCCTTGCAAAGACATCATCCTGTTTGCCAAGCTCATCAATTGAAACACTGTGCTTTGTTTCATATTGCTGCAAGCGCAATCTGCTCTGACCAAACATCACGCCATAATCAATACAGAAGTTTAACCTTGTTCTGCTGGAGGTAATAATGCCACTGCGCATTTTATGTATCTAAATAGAACAATAAACAGCGAAATAATACCTTACAACAAATACTTTCTGCTGATCCTGCTACATGTGTCTTGCTCTGCAAAAACAGCCCCCGACAAATGATCTTTACTGCTGTACCTGCATCTCCATTCTCTCCACTTGCTCTCTGTCTCTACTTTTGTGTCATATGATTGCAATGGTAGTGAAGATGAATGCACATGTACAGCTGCCATGCGCACATACAGTATGCCTATGGCTTTACTTACATACACACACACGGACAAAGAAAAGCAGTAAAAGCTGAGAGCAAATCAATGATTGCATTTGTGAGGCAAAGTGACATTTTCTCATTAGAATGGAGTTAAATCTATCCCCTCTTAATTATTTACTGTTCCTACACTGCTCCTGTGACACCTCAAAACCCACACACGTCTGACATGGTTAAGTGTCCTCTAAATACAATGGGTCAAATTTATGTAAGGCTTACAAGGGAACTGCTTCTTATATCACTCCATGTCAGACGGCAACATCTATTTTAGTTTTCCTTGTAAAGTTACAGTGTGGGTTGAAAGTGTGGTGACTTTATTTTCCAGCTATTTGAATTGAAAGTGAAGGTTAAAGCTGCAGAGTTGAGCTTTTCTATAGGCTCAGCCAAATCAGATGATAAGTGTTTATAAACTGCTAGCTTTTTTAAATACAGAGCCACCCGATTTTAGAAGATAGAAAGTGATCAGAAAGATAGAGTTAAGTTAAGTTAAAATAATTGTTTGACAGTTTGGGATATACGCTTATTCAGTATATTGTCGAGAGTTTGATGAGAAGACTGAAATTGCTTGTATGTATGTATGTACGCTAAATTCAGTAGCTGGAGTCAACAACCAGTTAGCTTAGCACAAAAACAGCTAACCTGGTTCTGTCAAAGGTATATAAAACTTGCCTACATGTCCTAAATGTCAATGATTGTATCATTTCAAAGTAAATCTCATGACTAAAAACAGATGATAAAAAATTTGATTGAGTGTTTTTGTAAATTAGCTTGTACTTAAACATCAAAAAATCAGTTTAGCAAAATGATGAAAATGTGTGTCAGCAGGGAGAGTAATTCAAACATGGACAAGTTGTTCTGCCGTAGAGTGACAGCAAGTTTTTTTCTAGGTAAAAAGTCACACAGTGTCTCATGTCAAGACCTGGAGCAAAGAAAACCACAGTGGCATGACCATGACCATGATAGACACAGTTTATTCGCAGCAAAATAAAAAGAAATGACGAAGAAGCCGGAAGCATTTTCTACAGAACAATTACGAGCGCAAATGGCACAAGAGAATGAAGGCGAGCAAAGCTGGAGACGAGATGAGGGAAGGTGGGTGGGGGAGGGCAAGTCAGGAGGACGTACAGAGTGAATAAAAAGTTGAGAGGAGAAGAAGAGGAGGCTGAGTCAGAAAAGAAAGCGGAAGAAGAAGAAGAAGAAGAAGGGACACACCTGAGTTCGTCCAACCTGGTGAGTCCGTGTCTTCTGGGATCACATCACAGAATGGACAGACACAGACAGAGGAGAGGAAGATGGATGTGAGAGGATGCACGAAGGGTAAGGGGGGTAGACGGAGGAGAAGAGGGAGGAAGCAGGGAGGCGACCCCATCACCGGGATCAGAGAGTGTGCCGAGTTTGAAGGGCCAGAGTGAGGAGGGAGAGGATGGAGGGTCGGGAGGGACACAACACGACAACAATATGACACAACAACAACAAAACAACAAGAACAGAACACACAAACAAAATCATAGAGTACACCAAGAACACACAAACTCCACCATGGGCACAGTGAGTAGTCAAAATAGAGCAAGAGGGTGTGAAGCCAGGAGAGGCTGAGGTAGAGGCTAAGAGTTTGGTTATTAGAGATTAGAAAGGGGGAGGGGAGAGGTTGGGAAGGTGAGGTTCTGTGCTTTAAAGGAAAGAGAGCTGAAACAGTAAAGAGATGTTAATGTACCCGACCAGATAGAAACTGGAGACCTCTGAGGATAGACGGGGGAGAGGAGGGGCGGGGGGAGGAAAGGAGGGCAAAAGTGGATGTCACTTGAGTCTGCATGGGGCAACTGTGGGGAAACAGCCTGGAAAAATAACATAAAAGAAAGGAAAAAAAAACAAAAAACACAAACTGAAAGCACAGAGCAGCGAGCACACAAAAGGGAGAGCCGACTGCCTCGCAAGGTTTCAGCATAGACGTGGCAATTGTAACCTGAGTGCAATAGTGCACATTCAAATATATATATATATACACACACACACACACACACACACACATACAGGCAACAGCTACAGCATCAGTATCAAAAAAGGTTTGAATGCTTTCAGGCGCCTCTGTTGCTTCCGATTACATACTTTCTTGGTATTATTCATGTCCTCCTTTCCTTCCGCTGAGACCCCGGAATATTCTGAGGAGGATTTAGCTTCCCTTCTCTATCATATTCTCTGTGTGTGTTTTGATCCTGTGTAAGCAACCACTTGTGCATCCACGTGACCTCCGATTGCAGGTTCAACATCAGGGTCAGTTTGTAATCAGCAGCGTCATGCTGCCCTCTCTTTCCACCATTCTGTTACTCCTGTTCTCCAACCTTCCTGTCTAATCTCTGTCCAGGAGTCTGAACCAGACAAAACCAACAGTGACAGCTGGGAGGGCAAAAGAAGCCCACTCCAATCACACTTAATTTTCATACCACCTTACACAGAATTTGCATTTAGCTCAATTAGTACTCCATTAGGGTGAATAATGTAGTGTCACATGAATAAAAAGACAATTTGAGACAGCTGCCTCACCAGCTTTCATCTCTTTGTGGCAGCTAACATCATCTCATTACAGAGTCAAATGATAATCAAGAGAGCAAGTGATTTTTTATTCCTTACTTCGGCTGCATCATGTAGGTCATCAGGATAAGAGAATAATATATTAAGACAGAGACGCAAGTGAAAAAGTGAGTGTAGAAAAGTCTCATTTGGTTTGTGGGTTAATAACATCTCATATTTAACCCAGGAGCTTCCAAATGACAAATTATTCAAATACTACAGACACAACAGCAGGTTAATTATAGTATTGCAAACAATTACAAATAGTGATTCACAGAGAATCACAATAGCACACAATAAGAAGTAGATGTTCCCAAAAAATCTGTTTTACTTTATAAAGATACCTACATTGGCCTGACAAATGCTAAAAATGACCTAAACTGCCATGATACTAAATCCTGACACCGTAACAATTTCAGGTCTAGGTGATATATAAATACTGGTAAAGTATCAAAATGCACTATCCTCAGAGAAACACACACAGAAACTGTGCCTTTAAACAGGCCATTAGGACTTCTGTATGGTTGTGATGTCACAGCTATACTATATAAAGGTAGAACATGCTGCTTCTGTGGTGTTACATTCAATCCCCCTGCTGCCAAAGAAAGTGTCCGGATGCCAAGATGGTAGATCAGGAAATTTTGTAAACACTGACCAATCAGACTGCACCTTTTTGGGAGGCAGGTCTTATAGAGACGTGCACTAAAACGGAGCATTTCAGACAGAGGGTGAATACAGCTATATTCAGACAGACAGAAAGAGAAAAATAATGTGGGTTTTTTTAAACATTATAGCATGTAAAAATGTTCTAGTAGCCAAAATACAAGTATGGACTTGAAAATTGACATAATATATGTCCCCTCAAATGTTTATTTTGTAAATGATCAAAGCAGTCTTCATCCATGTTTTAAAATAAATATGTATTACTGATTTTATGTTACTTAGGTAAAGTAGTCTTTAGTTCCCAGTAAAAAAAACAAAATACAATGGATAATAGCAAACAAAAGATGAATCACTGTCTCTGTCGTATCCTACAAATATGCTTCCAGACTGAAATACTGTTCAGTTTCAGTACTGAGTGGTGAACAGGGCACGTATATATCTTTCTTCTTAGATGAATAACATGATTGAATTATTCTTTGTAACTTCTTTTAGTAAATACCTTCTAGAACGTGACACAGCTATAGTAGCACCAAACAGCACAGGGCCTTGAAATATCTCCCGCTGTTCCTCACATCATCCTTTCGTCATATTTCAGTCGTAGGCATTCTGACCCGTTGTCCAGAGACAACCACAGAATAAATGACTAGTGTGGGAACAGTGAACCCCCACAATCACTGTTCAGGAGCCTTCAGTGGCCTCAAGATAGCTTTGAGTGTTAAAGTACCAGCAGTGTGGTCAAGTTGGAACAGGATCTTCCAGGATCCATTAAGGTTAGGAAAAAATGAGCAAAGACAAAGGCAGCAAGAGAGAACAAGGGAGTTTACAGAGAGACAGGGGATGAAAAACAGAAAGGAGGGACTGAGAAAGTAACAGACTGGCTCAAAGTTCATTACAGCTGGGATCACAGGCACAGCACCAGCCTTACATACAACTCTATGACAACTCTCTCAGTTAAAACTACGCGGATGATGAAGACTCAAAGCTTTTTTAAAAACAAACAAACAAACAAACACATAAAACAGTAAATATACTCATAGAATCAGTAGTTGCAAACACAAGTATTTTTTTCTTGATTTAACATTGAACTGTGTCACTGTTTAAAATAAGCCACAGCTAAAGCACCCAGAGCAACATATCAGCCAGTGACATATGAAGTAAACATTAGGAGGCTTAATTCAAAGGGAGGTAAAGATGTGTTGCCATGGAAGCACATTAAGCCAGTACAGAAAACACAGCACCTTAAGGCGCCGCTGGTGTCATTACCTTGGCAACACATTTCATGTTTTCCTGCAGGATGACAGCATCTCATTAAACTTTAATTTGTTAAATTAAGTTAACTGTGTCAAGACACTCTTTTTCTTTGTTAAATGAGATGTGCTGTGTTTTATGAAATCGACCTCAATTCGCTGATGAGGAGATCAGACTGTCTACAGAAACATCAGCACCAGGCTGCACTGCAAACCCACAGCAAGAAGTGAGACACAAGAAGACAGAAGGACGCCATCCAGAGGCCGGCCTGGGCAACCTAATGTTAATCAGCACTTTGGATCATTCGGCCCATAGAAAATATATAAAGCGAGCCTTACTTGCATTATACTATCTATAAAACATGTAACATCCAGCTTCTACTGTATATTGTCCAGGCCTGACTTTGGTGAGGCTGTAATCTGGCTGATAAGAGTCCACGCAAAATGTGAAGGACAGTGCAGAAAAACTCTTCAATGACAGATCACTTTGGTAGAATATTGTTTAGATTTTAAAGGTGCATACTTCTATATGAGTTCATGAATGAATTAATGAAAAAGATCAATTTTCTTGCTCTGCAGTAAACAGTGTTCACATCTAGAATTTCATTCAGGGTAAAATTTCCTTTTAGGGCAGCTCTCAAAAACATACCTTAAGAGGACATATAAGAAAGCAGTTTCCTGAATTTTCTGATTGAATTTTACAAAGAAGCCTCTCAGAACTTTGAAACGGGGTTCTCTTTGCATCTTCCAGCACTATGCAGTTGAATAGGGTGCATCTCAAAATTGTATTTTTAGCACTTTAAATAGGTATGTGCGACAACATGAAGTATCATTGGTAACTTACTGGTAAACTACAGCTTGGTTGGTTTAAATGTTTTAAGGTGTGTTATTGTGACCCCTGGTCCGTCAATCAATCCTCTCTGAAGTAACAGTTGTCAGAGTAATACATGAGCAGATTCAGTGCTTTGCTCTAGTCGCTACAAATGGCAGATGATGGATACATTGACTTATTGAGTCCTCAAAGTTATGGTACAAACTTACTGCAAGTCTATAACGTATATTTTGCAGCACTAACTGCACAGTCAGGTGGTAGCATGTCCTTTTCTGTTTGTTGCTGTGAGTTGCTTACTGTTCATGGACTTGTGTGATTGATTGTGAAAAAAGTCCAATACTCTATCAAAGTGAAATATGGCTTTTAAAGTGTCAGAAATCCACACCCAGACCAACCAACCTGTGTCAGTGAGGGAGGGGTGTGGCTGTGTCCCTCCATCAGACAAAGAGCCATTCAGCCCTCGTTGCTGGTCCTCCCATGTCACCTCTACAGCAAGATACACAGGCATGTGCGCGCACACAAACACACACACACACACACACACACACACACACACACACACAAATACACATACATGCACACATTGGTTTGCACGCTACTCTTATCAAGATTATAAAAGGAAATTTCTGTTAGATCCTGTATAAGATGTGGGTAAAATATCTTAATCTGTTTCCTTTTAAAACAGAAATGTATAAATCATTATACATAGATATTTTCCAGTGATTACAGAGGCCAGTGTTAGGATTCGAGAGAAAGAAAAAGAGCTCTTTGCTACTTCAGCACTAAAATCATGGACAGCTCCTCATTAAAGATAATGAACTGTGCTCCATCTGCTGGCCAACAGAGGTAACAGTCTGTAAGGTTCTAAAACTAAGAAAAATAAACTCTCCAGTGCTTTTAAAGCAAAGTGAAATGCAAGGTATTCAGGAAATAATACATTTAATTATTATTTGTTAACATGCAATCATTTATCCTGTTTGGTTTTTTTTTGGCTGCAAATTGCTAAAGTTATGTATGACTAAAACTGTCAGTCTTAAAGGAGTACTGTACAGGGTGTCTATGTGTTCAATACTCCATGTCTAATTAAAATGATTGGCAATTTTCCTATCGAGAAAGAGAGCTCTTTCTTTGTGAGGTGAAGCTGAGCAGAATTAATTTCTATTAAAATAGACGGCAGATTTGGGCCATACTGGAGCCAGAGAAAGACAGAGCAACAGAGATCACAGTGACAGCACTCTTTACTTATTAACATCAGCTTCAGCTACACACAACTATCTAATCTGATCACTCCAAATCAACTCAATAGGAACTAACAACACTCACTTGTCTATAACATAGAGAAAATGTGGAAATAGGAAAACAGTTGTCTGTCTCTATGTGTCAGCCCTGTGATAGTCTGGTGACCTGTCCAGGGTGTACCTCGCCTCTCGCCCAATGTCAGCTGGGATCGGCTCCAGCCTCCAACCAACCCATGTTTGGATAAGCGGTTAAGTATAATCACTAAGTAAATGGAAATAAGACGGAAGAGCTACCAGGAGTAGTAAACTGTCGAGAATCACAGAAGCCAGTGGATGTCACACAAGAAGAACTTGTATTGACCGAGAAAGCTCACACTGCAAAGTCACGCAATCACACTGTTCAGAGGACTTGCCTTTCCTCCCATTTACCGCCGGGCCCTGGGGTTTGTCCTCACAGTCTGCTGCTAGTAGAGAGACAGATGGAGGCTCATGAAATGATGGAGCTCTGAAAACCTGCACTGCTACTGTAAGTCACATTAATATAACAACTCAGACTGTATGTGCTCTAACACAGATGCACATACATCCACAGATCCACGCACACAAACACACAGCTGTCCCGAGATAGATACTCGTAACCCACTTAACAAAAATGCTATGAATTTTTGGTTAATGATACTAAACTTCAACATTAATTTGTTATTATACTCACAATGCAACACATAGTAAAACCCTCATGCAGAATTTGTCCTGCAGAATATAACTCAGAGCAAAATGATCAAGGACAATTTAAAACAAGAATGTGGCTTTGTCAAAACCTTACACTGAATCCACAAAGTCAGTCAGCACTACAGCTATGGAAGTGTTGAGTAATAGCACCACACAGTCAAAGGACAGAATCACGCCACATAAACAGATGGAAAGTAGGAAGTGGAAACTGTGGGGAACTCCAGTTTCTGCCAACAGTCTGGCCATTCATTCAAGCCTGTGGATGAATGTAATGTACATCCACACATACTGTACGTACTATCAACCAAAAACAAAACGGGGTCCTAACTCATAACACAGCTTCTACTTATAATATGTCCATAATGAATATACATGAAATCATGTTTTTAACATCAAGCAGCATCACAAGGTTTAAATGCTGTTTCTGTAGTGATAAACACACCTGGGCGACCATTTTGGGGATCAGGTGCCCCGGGTTCCTCCCCTGTTCCCTCTTAGGAGTTGCCACACATAAACAAATAACATATAAAACAATTAGGTATGTGAAAGTAAGAGGTATGGCCAAACTTCAAATGCACAGCAGCAATACAAAATAATAGCAGGTTCATCAAAAGTCCAGCTCTTCTCTGTAATCAGCGAGGGGCAATAACATGGATCTCGTCCATGAAACGACA
Organism: Centropristis striata; assembly: GCF_030273125.1. Classification (NCBI taxonomy): domain Eukaryota; kingdom Metazoa; phylum Chordata; class Actinopteri; order Perciformes; family Serranidae; genus Centropristis; species Centropristis striata. The sequence goes on from NC_081524.1 coordinate 29,099,002, forward strand.
CACACACACACACACACACACACACACACACACACATACATACACACACACACACACACACACACACACACACATTACATAAGCTGAGTGCCATACGGCTCAGTGGGAGCTACAGCAGAAGGTCAGATCAATACCTCCCCCCACTGCCCACACACTGCCACTGACTGTCCTGAAAGGTATGGTAGAGACAGAGACAGTAAAACAAAGAGAGAAAGAAGGAGAAAAAGACAAGTGAGGAAGGAGAAAAAAGTAGAAAGAGAGATTAGGGCAGGAATAAAGAGGAAAAGGCGACACAAAGAGGCGACAGAGAGGTCCAGACAGAGAGAGCTTCAGGGTGATAAAAAAGATGGCACGGATACAGAAGAAGGGCAGAACTGAGAGCAAAGGAGAGAGTAAGGAAGATGGAGAGAGAGAGAGACGGCCTTGTTGGCCGCTGTACAGAAGACAGGGAAAGCCCTCATGGACTGTGACAATGATGAAAGAGTTCTGCGAGTGCTTTGACAAGTTCTCCAGAACTGCTGGAGCTTTTTTACCCTCTCTCTGTCTTTGACCCAGTCAGTTCCTCCAATCACTGCAAAGCTACAACACTCTTTGTTTTCACAGCGTCTGATTCAAAGACACATTATCACTGCTTTCATCACGGTTCTTCTTACAGTACACGGCACAAGTTGCTACAACAGGTTACATTTGTTAAAGGAGTGCTGAGGAACAAATGTCACTTTGAAGATATCAGAAGGTTCAACTATTGTACCTTAATCACAGTTCAAAGCCTTAAGTATTAGCCCTTTTAACAGATACTGACAGGAAATCAATATATTAGCTTTGGTGAAGTATATCAGCAGCCCAAATAGTTCAAATAAATCATTACATTCCAGACAAGTACAACTCAAACATGGAAACAGGGAGGCTACATTTGAGCACAACACTGATACAATCAATAGTAGAATCCTGACAGGCCTACAGGTAAGTACAGGACAATGGCACAGGACATCCAAAGTGCACGTTAAACATAGCTGCAACAGAGGGAGGGTTCAAGGAGTGCCAGAGTAAGCCTCCAGTAAACCCAGCCACCCGCCATTGCAGACAGGGTTTTGGCCTTCAGAGTAAGGTGCAGCTCAACCAGCGCGCCCAGTCTGAAAGACTAAACCCATACATTCAGGTACAGACCTTCACAAGGCTCTGTTCCTTCGTCTCCATCTTCTGAGAGAGAAATGGAAAAGGAACCGAGTAGAGATGTTATGGATGGAAGGCAAAAAGTAAACACCAATAAAACATAAAACAACAATGAAAACTCCTTGCATATAAAATATGAGCTATAGCTTATACTCAAAGTTCCAAATAAAAAGTCCTTCAGTCAAAAGTGAAGTGTGAGTCAGCAAGTGCTGTGAAACAAGGGCTATTCCTCAGCCCCAATCAGCTGGGCAACCAAATAATAACTATATCATTATAAGGTACTGAGGAGAAACACACTATCGCATTAACACACGTCTGTACGTTTCCTTCACAGACCCTGTAATACACATAGAAAACGGCCAGATGACTTACTTCTTTCTTTCCCCGTGGGTGGAAGCTGTGGGAGTTGCCGTCCTCGTCTACTGGACATTGGGGTACTGGTGGGACTGGTCTGGACTGATCCACTACGAGGATGCGCCCTACATGACAAACAGTAGTGGACAATGAGGTGAGACACAAATTAGGTCTGATGGTGGATGCAGGGCCTGGCCGTGTCGCACCCACATCACAGTGTGAAAAAAGTAAAGAAATTGTCAAAGAAGGGAAAGCTTAAAGTTTGATTGCAGAAAATAAAAGTTAACATAAAAAGTAAAGCTACCTGCTATGATAGGAGACTCATACCAGTTTGATAATTTTGCATATATATCAGATAACGTATTGTTGTTTGTCACGTTCAGGCTCAATTGAAGATAATCAGTGTCAGTGTCAGCAATTGTGCCAATGTGCAACTGAGTGATCACTGTATTTGTTTGTGAGTTAAAGCTGAATTTTATGTGACAAAAACTATTAGTAGTTTTATAGCTCCATGTCAACAGTTAACAGCTTAACATAGTAACTTTTTAAAGAAGATTTCCTGATTATCTGAAAAGTGTCTTGGGTCTCCAAATATAAAACCAATGCACACAGCAATGACGTTTGGCACATGGCATGGGAGTGGAGGGATACATCAACTGTAGGGAGCTGCAATAAAAAAAAATGCCAGGTGTGAATCGCATGTACAGTCGACTCATCAAGCTGCAAGGAGAGAAGAGTTCAATGCAGAGACAGCAGACCAGTGCGACCATGCGTTCAGACTGTCCCCAAAAGACTTCAACTCAAACCAAAAGAACAGAACAGAATGCCATCACAGGATAAACGGCATAAGTTGATGTTAGTAATGACATAAAAGTAAAATGTTGGCCCATCACTGCTATACTCACGCAAGCGTATGAGCAGTGTGTTCCAAATTAAAAACATCAGCACACCATCTACAGTCTCAGGATTGTCGTGCCTGGAACATGTGTAAAGAAAATAGAGCACCGGTGCTTTTGGGGACAAAAAACAGAAAGTGGCTAGGTGGGTGGTGGGGTAGTCGTGAGGGGGAGGTGGGTGGGGTGAAGTGAGGGGAGGCAGGGAAGCAGGGTGTTGGGAGGGTGGGAGGTAGGTGACAGTGATGTGGTTTTTTCTGGTTCATTCTATGAGTTAGTCAGGCTAGGGGTGGGTGGGAGCTCATGGGACGGGGTCTGAACTGGTTGAGTTCTACAAAGGTTCTAGTAATGCAAACATTTAGCAAAAGTAGAGCTGCTCTGGGGGTAGAAATAATCCCATTGGTTGATTAAACCAGATTCTCAAAGAGTAGTTCTAGCTGGTAGCTAATCTTTTACATTAGCAAAGAAAAAAATAATTGACAAAACATTTGAATATAAATCTTAAAAAGAGCAATGGCTTTTTCTTTTCATTATTTTGTTACTAAAGCAGCAAGCTACCTAGCTAATGTAAAAAAATACTAAAATGAAGCTTTTGGGTAAACTAGGTAGCTAGCCTGATGACTAGGCTAATTAACTAGCCTAGATATTGTAAATAGTAAAACCTCTGGACATCTATATTGCATATTCCCTTTTAGCAGCATAATACTGCTTCAAATGCATTCACTGGGCTTAAAGTCTAATTTTGTTACTGTGTTTTTTCAGTCTAGTTATTGATGTTTTAAGCTAATGTTTAAATTATATCTCCCTCCAGAGCAGCTGTGCCTCAGGGAAATGATTGTACAACTAAAATCCGAGTCTGCTTCTGTGCTAAGATGGTTAGCGTCTCCGATCTGGGTCACACCTCGTCAAGGCAGGTGAGGGGGGGGCGGACCTCCCAGATGGCAGAGACGGCATGGACCTCATGAGCGAAGAGTCGTGGGGGCGTTCAGTGGAGCGCGAGCGGGATGTGGGGCGCTCTATAGTGGGCCGCTGGTCTGCAGATCGGGACCTGCTGTGATACTCGTGTCTATCCATGGCTCCGTGGTTCCTACAGAGGTTATTGAGAGATAGGCAGGCACTCAGTGGGGCCCCAGCAGGGCAGGGACAGTATGCTGGCAGGGTGGACAGTATAGAGGGCAAAGAAATTGGCTGCACCTTCAAAATTCCTCCAAAGTGCATGTGATTAAGTAACATACCTGTTTTTTTCCCCCTGTTTTAACCCATTTGCTACAAACCATATACTATGCTGTCTATTTTCGTTTGCCATGGTATACAGTGATAATGTTGCAACATGGTTTTCCCATTTTTTGTATTAAAAATTAACTTGTGTTCTTGTATTCGTTGCCATGGACAATGAAACACACCTCCATAGGCCAATTTTAAAATGTATATTAAAGGCATGCTATGCAGAAATGCTACGTTTGTTAACACAACATAGTTCAACTCTAGTGAATGCAAACCCCCAAATCATTTTGGCACTGTAACCATGATTTTCATATCTTCGTGCAGAAGGGGTGACACCTAGAGAGAGAGACCACGTTCTTCTAGTGGGTCATATATATTTAAAATTACCCTTCAACCTGATTTTGAAACTGGTCTGCCTGAATGTCTAAATGACTTGCATATACATTTGCAGTAAATTAACCAAAACAAGGGGGAAAAAATACAGGTATGTTCCTTTAAAAATGACAAAATGAAATTATTCAGCAACACTTGGAGAAAAGAAGGTACCACTTTAATGTTAAAATTGCTAGATGGATCCTGTGTGGTTTATGGTTCCTGTAGTGAATTAACAGTGAAGTCCTCAGGCTGTGCAGAACTAGCAGGGACCATGTGTCTTACTATACGTGGTGGGTGAGTGTTTATGTGCAGTCTAAAGTAGAGTGAAATGTGAGGGCAAATTGAAGTGTGTCTTTACATTGCATTTGGCTTGTTATCTGTTATTTTGTGAAAAATACCCAGCCATCATATGTATTTTTGGCACAGTGAGAATGAAGGCAAGTCTTGTTGATCTGAAGAGCTGGAGGAAAAAAGCAGGTGAGGTTTCTCAACTAGGAAACTAAATAACATTGCAGGAAAGGAAAAAAAAGAAGAAACATTTTCATAAAACTGCATCACACTGAACATATCAAAAACGTCACTTGGGCAAGGTTTACAGAGGTTTACAGCATGCAACTGTGAAACTGTAAAAGTCCTTAAAGTTTAAAATCGTAAATCTTAAACCTTTCGAAAGCTCCACAGCTTTTCATGTTTAATAAATTGAACAGAATTTAAATAAACCATCATACCATTTTTATTCTAAAGTGCAGGAGACATGTTGGTGTCTGCACAATACAAATAGGTGGAAGCTGTAGTAATGAGGCTAACAGACACCAAAAGATTTCTTCTAAATCAGGACTTTGTTGAATTTTTTTGAGAACAAGGAAGAAAACTTACTTCAGACTCATTTCAATAATTTGGATTTTAATTAATAGGTCAATCTTGTCACAGTCTTTTAGTGTCTGTATCCTTTTGCAATATGAAAAGTTGTCCAGTAGAGGAGATGTCTTTTTTTTGTTTCTAATAGCAAAACAAAGGCTCATCAATCAGTGACCTTAAGAAGTCTTGACCATTCTTTTTCTTCAGTCATTCACAGTGACGGTCAACATACCATTAGTAGATTCACAGTGTGAGGTTGTTAAGGCCAATGATTTATGGGTAATGAGAAGGTTATGTCTGTTACAAATCAAACATTTCATTAGGTGTAATTTGATGGATAGAGCCATGACATACACATACTGCACTTTGTAATAGCACTGCTCACTACATTTTCACTGGATTCAAACTGGAGTCCAAAATATTAGTTTTCTGTTCTTGGAAAAGCTGCTGTTTTGATGCGTACACGCTGCAGGCTTTGTCCCATTCAAGGTACACTCTGGGGCGATGCACTTAAACAACAGAACCATGAAAAACATTTTGTCATGTTCTTGGGGGAAATCACCTAAACTAAGACACTTGCCAATAGGCTCAAACTCCACTAATGCTCTCCGTTGCTCATCTCTGTCTCCTTTTCCTCTTCCTTTTGCCTTTTGCTTTTTTTGTTCTGCCCTCATTCCTTTTCAGTTCTCTGGGGGTCTTTTCCTCTGCCTATGTGCAGACAGAAACAACAACTGTATCTGTATGAAGAGAGAAGGGAAATCTATTCTTTTCCTCTGTGGATAACACTGAGATGCTAGCTCCTTTCCTTATTCTGTTGGTTCAGACAAAAAGAAAGGGAGAGAAAAGAAGACGGAGGGCTCTCGTTAATGGCTATCTAGGCTATAGGCTGAGCCTGAAGTCGAGCCAAGCTGGGCCTCAGGGAAACTTTGTGACACTTTAATAAAGTCAGTCAGGCTCTCAGGCTGGGTTCTGAGGACTCATCACTTTTTTCCTCCTGGAGAGGAGAGAAATGGCACACACGTCACGTTATTCCTGACTGAAAGCCAGATGGCAGCAGGCGAAAGATTGAAGACGGAGAAAAGTGGAGTCATTTACAGCGATTCTCTGGAGGGGGTGGGCGATGTAAGTTCTTTCTTTTTATTGGTGCACCAGGACGGTGGCGTGGGTCCTGGGGATGGATGGGTGTCAGCAGGCCTTTCTATGGGTGCTTGGAACAGCCTGGCAGCCCACTCTGGCCAGACACAAGGAGCCAAAGGGCAAACAGAGAATTTAAAAAGCTACTGTGCAGCCCAGATCAATGCATCAGTGATGCCATTGTATAGGTGAGCAATAAGTAGCTGCCAGTAGCATGTAAAAAGAGGACAACACTAAAATTCACACACACCACTGAGCAACATACTGCTGTTGGTATAATGTACATGGGTACATAAACAAGGACATCAACGAAGAGACAGTCAGGTTCTGGCCAGCACGTAACTCAACAACCAGTATACATAGAGCTGGCATCAGCAACACAAATAGCTCTGAGCCTCAACATACAGAGGCAGTTGTGTATTATTATTTAACAGCTACACAACTTCAGAGCTGTGATGACAATTTAACAAAAACCGATATCAGACAGGATATCATTTTCTGTCATCACATGTACCATAAATTAAAGACGGACGAGGGACAACTTGAGGAGACCACAAGATGACAGATGCACAGATGCAGCAGCAGTGCATGTCAATACCTCTCGTAGTCAAAGTCTGACGAGTAGGCGCCCTCAGAATAGGCGCGGGCCATCCTAGTGGAACGCAGTAACCTGACTGCTTCCTCTCGGCAGATTGGATACACGCGATGGTTGCGGCTGGCGAAAAAATATCAAAACTGGTCAGCATTTAAATGATTTTCCAGGAAAAGGGGAAGTAACATTAAACAAATAACCTGCAAATGGAGAAAAGTTGGAGTTCACCTTTTGTATTCACATTACAGACTTATTCCGCCTGAACACACAAACTAATCCCACAGATCCACAGTGAGTACATATAAAGTGAAGGCTAACATACACTGCTTTACTATGAATGAATCCACGTTTGCAGGAGAAACCACCTCTGCTGGACAAAACTTCACAACAATAAAACACTTATCCATTTTCAGTATTGCCATAGTCACTCTTTTGGTGGATAAGATGAAAAGACAAATGAGGAATTTGCTCATCAAGGAGCTCATGTGTTAAAAGTTGTTTTTTGGAGCAAAATGAGAAGAATGTTGGTATGAGAATGGCTGAGATGATGAAGAGAGAGAATAAGCAATGCTGATAATAGATGGATGAAGTGACTCACTTCCTCTATATTCTACTACTCAAAGGTAACACACATTTTGTATATATTTGATCTTTGTAGAAGAAATATATACTTAACACAACACCGATGGCACTGACAATGGCCAGGTCATATGAAGCAAGCCATGTTGTGCCACTTCCTCAATGCAGTGTAATCAAGTGAATACTGCAGTATGAGGCTTTTACAGTGATAACTTACAGTGAAAACATGCCACAATGTCAGTGCCATGTGTTCAACACCCAAATGGAAGAACTTTTCAATAAAATAAAGGTGTTGTGGGTTGGAGTTGAGGGGGTGTTGGGTTGGAAGGGTGCAGAGATGGGGCGTCATGCATGCTCAGGTAAAAGTCTACCTGGGGTCCTCATGAGGATCATCAATAGGCTGAGTATGTCTGGTTCGAGGTAGGGTGAGAAAATGGCTGCAACCACATGGAGGGAGGAGAGAAGACAGAGATGGATCTGAGATGGCGCCGAGGAAGAAGCGGAGGAGGAGGAGGAGGAGGAGGAAAGGAGAGAGAGAGAGAGAGAGAGAGAGAGAAGGGATTGGAGATAGACAGAATCATAGGCAGACAGATGGAGGGGTGAGAAAACCGAGGGAGAGAGAACGAGAGATTTCTCAAAGAAATAGGATGTAAAGAGACTGAGAAAGCTCATAGGAAAGGTTGATGTAACAGTTTCAAAGAGGAAAAACAAGCTAGGAAGATAAGAGGAGCTGAGAAATCGGATGTTGAGGAGATGTCTTCCTCAGCTTTACCACACAGACAGATGAAAGTGGTACACCCAACACACCAGCAGCATTCACGGAGGGAAGAACAGAACAGCACAGTCCAAACACCTAAACCTACTTGGTGACACTTCTACTGAATTATTAAACAACTTAAGACCATGCACATACATAACATTTCTTCTTTTACAGACACAACATTTCAAAAAGTAGGAGAATAAAGGGGAAAATACACACCTTTAAATTAGATAGCAGCATCACAAAAAGATATTTAAAAAAGCTATTTTTTTAATATTGTCGCAGTTCTGGTACAATTCCAAATTCCCCATGACTCATTTCCTGTGTCATTTTCAACTGTTTTCAATAAATAACTGGATGCTGTTAATTAAAGCAGCTGAAATACACTCAAGTGAGCACTGTCCCAGACAATTTAGATAAGTGCATTTTCTGCGTCTGACACTGATTTAGGCCAAGCCTCAGAAATATCAAATAAAGTTAATTGGACGAGGGGGGGAAGTAGCTGCGGTCTGGCAGTGCCAAGGCTATGATTGGACTCTTGGAGCTACATTCTCCAACCCTCACAGAAAAGAAGTGCTGATGGAGGATAACTGACCACTTCCCCTTGACCACCTTTCCATAAAGACAGTGAGACACATGCAAATAGTGTATGCTGTATGCAGCGCTGGCTCCAAATGTGTCCTGCATAATCTCAGCCTCCCAGATGTAAAATGGAAAACCCTAATTGTTAATTACTCGTCTTACGCAGTGCAGTCATTTCAAAATCATATGTTCATGTAGGATTTTAACTGTGACACAACTTTTCTGATTAATTCGTTTTGATCTTTAAGGATCATACTGTTTATTGGCTATTTACTGATTGCTATTTGTTTGTTTGTTCTCATGATACCATTACTCTTTTGGAGGTTTGAAATAATAATGTTTCTATAAATTATGAGAAGAAGATAGAGGAATCAAGTATTAGGAAATATCAAGGTACAGGGAATCCACATCATGGATGATTATGAGACAATGGGCCAATGGGTGAGAAGACAAACAAACTTAAAGTAGTAGTAGTCAGTTTTCGATCATTTTTAGTCATGTTGTGTCTTGTATACCTGTTGGGTCATTTAGTACCTCATTGTGGACATTTCATGGTTGTTTCAAATCTAAATTTAGTCATGTTTCGTCTTTGTGAGTGTTTTACGTTTACTCTAAGTAGTTTTGTATGCCTTTGTCATTATTTTGCATCTACTCTTAGTGATTTTGTATCTCTTTGTAGTAAACTGTGGGCCTCTTTGAGGTCATTTTGCTTCTCCCTGACATTGTTTTGCATCTATTTGTAGTTTTAGGATGGGTCATTTGTAGTTATGTATATGTTGTTTTGTCTATATTGTCTATATTCAGTCATTTAACATATCTTTGTCATCTTTGTGTATCTCTATAGTCATTTTGTGTTTCTTGTTAGTCATCTCTTTGAGATTATTTTGAGCTATTTTCAGTGACTATTTGGAACCCCGGAACCCCTGACCTCCTGGCCTGTGCCCAGTAATCCCATTCAGTTATCCATCCACGATCCACTTCACTGTATCAAGTTAAAAATATTCCAAACAATAAAATTCAGGGAATGGAGAAAGTTGCTCTTTAAACGCAGGAATATAAGAAAAATTGAAAGTACCCACACACAACATCAGCTCGAGGCAAAAGGCATCGTGCATAAGTGTATGCGTGCATAAACACCTCCCTGCATGTCTACTCATCAGCCCCCACTTGTGCTCGTCAGCATCTATTCATGCATGCCCGCATATGTACATGCATCTACTGCACACAAGTGTAAGCTGGAGTGTGTGTGTGTACCTGTCAGGTGAGTAGTTATCTTCGGACACACTGTGGTGGTCCACTCTAGAGGAGGAGCTGTACTGAGAAGGCCTAAGGTCAAAGGCTGGGTCCAGACTTCTGCTGTGTGACAGAAGTGGACTGGATCACCCCTCATATAGTTTACACACCACACGCTGCCGCCTACTGGCCAGGAGGGCACATTGCCTCAAGTTTATGGGAGGCATTCAGAGTTACCGCGAGAAAATACTGCATCCTACGAACAGCAGAGCTGATGTGGCATTTGATAGGCAGTACAATCCCTAATCCCTAAAAATCCCTAAGCATGGAAATTAAGGCATCCTCTTTCAACATATGTTTGCTCATAAAGGATATCAACAGGGTGTTAAAGACATATCACGTCATATCGAAAACAAAAAAAAAAAAAAACACAGTGTGCACCCAGAAATCAAGTCCAGTAGTGGACTGAGCCTTAGTTACCTGGAGGGTGGGGGAACGCTGGGAGAGCGCGACCGCGCCCGGTTAATATCAGCCGACCGAGAGCAGTGGTTAGACGACATCACCTGCTCAGGGACAGACAACGTGGAGCTCTGGAAGTCTCTGCCATTTGGCCGGTAATCTGTGAAGACAAGAATGGATGAAGGACGGGATTAAGAGAGAGAGGGTATTGTGTTTTTCAAATGGTTCTGTAATAATAATATTACACCAAGAATACTGCAGTAGTGGGCTTTAAATTACATTATTCATTAATTTTAACAAATGAATGAATGAATGAATTCTCTGTACCAATAAATCTGCAGAATTTGATCATAAAATGATGCAGATCCAGTTCAACCCCACCATGTAATAACTAAGAAGAATCCTAACTTTATAAAACTGCTAAATGCTAATCTGTACAGACACAGCTTTTCTTTTTTCATTATGCTCAGTCTCTCCGTTCTAAAAATGAGGGCCACGTTTCAATAGAGGTGGAATTCCTCTGCTGTGTTAACAGTGTGCATTAAACATGAAAATAGCCTTTAAAAAATCAGAAACATTATAATGAATTTTCTCTGCAAGACTGATTAGTCCATTGAACTTGAAAGAGTTCATTAACCAATAATCAGACATGGCTAGCAGCCATGGTTAAGGTCAATGCTTAGCACTATTAAAGTTGATTGATATTCAATAGAGTGTATAGCACATTAAAATGAGTTAAAGAAAACCCTGAATCAAAAGTTTTAAAAAAGAAGGGAAGGTGGGAGAAACTGGAGATAATGATAAAGAAATGTGGACCTTCTCTTTAAAAAGGTTTGACATATAGATATGATAAAACCTTTGTTTTATGGGAGGTAAATGTGCATTTTAGTTAAACAATCTATTAAAATATTTTACTCTAAACAATCCAACAAGCGATTAGCAAGTAGAGACAAGTCAAATTCTGATTAGTACATTGGCACATACTGTAGTTTTACCATTTTAAACAGATTTTAATAAACAATAGCCAAAAAGAATAGATAAACACTATATTTTTTATTATAATGCAGATTAAATTTAACAAAGACCACATCTGCCTTTTCTAAACACAGAGCCTCCTGCAGCAGAGCAATCACCTTCCATGTACAGCAATATTAAATCTATTCTTCCTCTTGACATGCCACTTCACACATAAGTACAGCCTGCCTCTTAAGCACATATAAAAAGGAGAACCTTTACTGACAATTAATAGGATTTAACAAGATAAGTGGGCTGCATCAGAGCGGACTGAGGGTCAAAGTGAGATTAAATGTACTGTACACATTTTTTGGGGGGACTTTTCGCTTATAAAATTCTACAGCATCAAAAGAGTCCAAAAAACAGGAATGATACTTTGGAAGGTATAATCAAATGTGCCTGCTGTACTGTATTGAACAGACTAATAGAGAGCTAGCATTTAGTGTATTGTATATTAAAATGAAAAGTAACAGTGTCAGTAGTTGAATGCAAAGACTGCAGGGTAAACTGAGCTGTGGTGGAGCTTGTGTAAAGAGGAGGGTGCGACCAGAGCTCAGCAGAGGGCTTTTCCCTCCACTGTGAATGAAGTGAAGGTGACTGGCATGGTGAGGCAGTGAGGGTCTGATGAGAATGTTAAAGAGGCTGAGGGGGATTTCCCTCAGCTACAGTATCATCAGCAAGCAGAGGCCGAGGCTCTGTCTGTTTGTCTGTCTAACAGGCAACTGAATCTATTCTCTTCTTTCTCCAAAGCATTTCTTCTTCTTGTCTCATGTCTTTCCCTCTCTTCTTCTCTGTGGTGTGTATCTGCTAATGAGGATGTGAAATTAGCTAAATCAACAGTGCAGGCAGCGGCCTCCATCATGCAACAGCTTTTTATGCAAACTATTTCTGTGGTCGTCAAGTGAAAGAAAAAAGTAAGGATGATTTTAGCTGAGGAAAATAGTAAAGATAATACCATCATTATATTTTGCATAAGAAAACAAAAAGCAAGACTACCTATTTCAGCATAACTTCCTTCGAGGTTGATATTTTATGTGGGCAATTTTCAAGTACTTTTCAGTCTCTTTCTGCCTTTTCTGGCTCTCTGGCTGGTAACAGCAGAGCAGAGCTTCTCCTTTTCTGATGTGCAGCGTGGGCGTGCTGCTGGAGCCTCAGTGAGTACAGCAGAACAGCAACTAGCAGTGCAGAGGCAGACAAAATCTCTGTGCTCCCTCACTGTGCTGCTGCTGCTGCTGCTGCTGCTGATGGGCTGCAGCATTTTACCCTGCTAATGTGATATATAACAGTATTGTAAGCTGCTCGGGCCTCTGAAGCATTTGACGGATGGCATGTAGAAGGTTCCATCTATTTTGGCTATGACAATGTTAGAGTAAATAACTTAAGTTGTTACAAAAACAAAAATCATATTATGTTTTTGCATTCAGGTGGTGCTCCATCAAGACGGCATCACTTTGATGCCAATGATGGATATCGATGATCGATGATCGCCAGTTTAGACTAAATTGAGGATTTTTGTTTGGATCTTTGTTATTTTGGGGGTGATGATGTTGTAGATGTACTTAATTTGAAACCCCTCCAAAGAAGCTTTGAATGTAATGAAAGAGAAACATTTAATACAACCCTAGCTCTTTGCAGCCCAGTCACCAGCAAAAACGTTTTTGATTATACATTGCTGTAAACTACTGGCATCCATCTGCAATGTTTGTGCCTGTAAAAAGTCCAGAAGTTACCCTGTTATTTTCACCTAACCTTAACCAAGTGTTTTCAAATAGTTTAAAACAGCAACCATCAAATTCTGTGGTCATATGTTTATGATGTTTTGCAGTCATCACATGTCTACAGCAGGTTTCAAGCTACAGCTGTCACACTGACAAGTTCACAGTCAACATATTTTTGTTTTAAAAATGTGGAGATTTTTCGGTATCTGTGGAACATTTATTCTGGCGACTGGGTTGCTCTAAGCCATTTTGTTTTCGGATTTCATGAATGTGTATTACAATTATTTAATTCACTTGCACTCATAACTCTTGTATGTTAGTAATATAATATATTACCTGTTATTACCCCAACACCATCTTCACAATCGTAGTCTGAGATCTCACTGTCACTTATCCTCTGGGATCCTAATATAAAGACACAGAGAGGAACATGGGAAAACACAGGAGAGACAAGAGGGTGCAGAATGGATTGAGGTGAGAAAGAGAGAGAGGGAAGAGGGGAAGAGGGACTTTTATTGTGTATTACGCCACTCTGGTCTGACTCTTACCTTTATTGGTTAAACTGAAGGTTCTAACAGAATCCAATAAGATGTAACCCCAATGTACTCACATCACCGTATTGCACAAATACAGTCCCCTAAGAGAGCGCTTTGGATAATGTGAAAATGTGCCTCAGCTGTAACAAATAATGCTGCATTTCACTGCTCCACTTCGACAAAAACAGCAGATCTCTCTTCATCTCAACTGTGGCACTTTTAAACGACACATTCAAGGGGGTGGGAGAAGTGATATGGCGTTACAGCTCTTTCTTCATCTTCTCCAGTATCCTTATCGCCCCTCCCTGTCCCCTCTCTTTAAAGTATGACCCCCCTCCCTGAAGCTCCCACCACCACCGCCTTCACCGTTCAGTCAACTTAAATCAACTGGACAAGTGTGCTTTATCAGAAATGACAAGTGCTGCACTCTGGCAGTGCCGCTCCCAACCTCTCATCTCAGTTGGCTGGAGACTTTTTACAGCTGTCAGCTCTTTCACCTCACACTTACACAAACGCCCAGAAAATCATCCTGGTGGGGGAAGCGAGCAAGCCTTAAGTGTCTTGTAGAAGCAGTACAGTGAAGCAGCCCTGCGTAACACGGACTACAGTACAGTGGTCTAAAACACGTTTACCAGTGTCTGGTCACAGAATGTAACAGTGGTGAGTGAAGAACCATAAAATGGTCTATTTTGGGTGTTTGGCTAGAGGAAGTATGAATAATTATGCAAATAGATAATTACAGCCTTATTTTTTTGTTTGTTTCCTTTACTAAATATACCACCACTGTTTTGGAAGTATAAAAATAGTAGGCAAAGTATCACACAGGCAACATTTAATGTATCCCATGGCAATTTCAAGAACACATCAACATTCAAGACACACAAACACAAGCAAAGTAAATTGGGCTTCAAAAGTTTTCCAAAAGCATTTTAAGCATTCTTGAAAGGGGAAATGTTGGGCAAAATAACTAAAGAAAATATGCATCACAGAGGAATAGCAAGTGGTCAAAATCAAAGTACATTGTGTCTGCCAGGACTGGCAGATAGCCTGTTCTTTTTTTTAATAACATCACATTTTGCAGGATATGGTTTTGGGTTGCAGGATTGGATTGTGAAATACTTCACAGGTGAATACAGAGAGGGAGAGACCACTGTGTCCTAAATCTCTGTTCCCCTGGAGCGTGCACATGTCGGATACCCTGAGTGGATTTCAAACGAGTGGTGTGAAATTTACACCAGCTCCCCTTATTGAACTCCATGCAAGGCAGAAGAAACGTGCACCCTTCGTAGAAAAAAGGGGATGGAGAATCAGGGCACAAGGATGCATGTTTACAGGGGACAGGAGAACACTCAGATGCTCCATAGAGCAGCACTGCCTGCGAGTGCAGGGGGCCTTTACCTGAGTTGTATGAATATGAGCCTTTGTCTGTGAAAGCAGAAGCAGTAAGGTTGATGTGACATGCATGATAAAACAAAATATGCATAAACTACAATGGCTGCCTATATAAAGTAAAGCAGGAAGAGACACCAGAAGTATATGAAGTATGTTTATGTGGAACCTTATTTGTAAGTTGTACTTTCTTATTAGAAACAAGTAAATTCATCAAGCCTAGATCTACTAAATTAAGAGATAGAGCTTGATCATTCATTTTACTGAAATAATTTCTAATCATGTAGAGGCCATGTAATCTTTAATTACATGGCCTCTACTTTATTTGTAACCATAGTGTTCTTTACATGCTACTTCTAACAACCATGCAGCAACAATGTCCACAGTCTAACAAACACTTTTTTAACAGTAACTTCACCTGAATGTTTTTGTGTGTAAAGGAGTTTACATTTTTATGGCCAATTTCTTAAATTGGGATTATGCTGGTAAGCTATCCCTGTAGGATCAGAATGATAGGGAGGAAGAGATTGAAACTATATCAAAATAAACTCTATATTTAATTAATTTAATGTGTACCCACATTTGTTTTAACTAATGTTGTTTTTGCTAGGTATGGCTCGACTCGACTCTACTCTCTCGACTCTTGACTATCTCCATTAGCAAAAGTTGTGGATAGTACCTGGGACCTGATACATTTTTTAGAATCACTAAAATCAAGCAACTATTAATAACACAGCAGGCCACGGACTGGTCAGTGAGAATTGTTACTCGCGTTACACCGGACATCCAGCACACATGCGCCATTTTCAAATAAAGATTTTAAATGGAAACCTGCTAAACTCACTGGACTATGTACACTATGCCCTACAATCAAAAACTGCAGACATGCATTGAAGAGGATGTCACAGTAAAACTACCTGGTACTAAAAGTTAGTCAAGTTGAGTTGAGCTGTAACAGGCAAAAACCCAAAATACAATGTCTTGGGTTTGGTTTTAGTAAAGTTATTTACTTAACTAAGTGACAAGCATATGGTTTGAAAATTTTAAGTGGCATCAAGCCTTTGTCACAATTTCTTTTCTGCTTTATCAAATAATTTCAAGACATTAATAAGAGGTGTGTTACGTGTCCGTGACAGACAAGTTACATACTCTGGAGCCGTCGTGTTGGACTCTCTCCATGGAGCTGCCTGCGCTGTGTGTTCGGGGAGGCACGTGGGAGCGGGATGGAGGACACATCGTGGGTTTGTAACTTGTACCAGTGTGGCTCGTCATCCAAAAGAGCTGTCTCCAGCTCAATAAGGATCTGCCAGAAGAAAAAGGCCACGGTCAAAAATTGTGTTCAAACAAACATAGTGGCAAAAGTTTGTGTCGTGTGTTTCTGGAATTACAAAAACAAACACTTGTGACACAATACTCATAGAGCTCTTACAGTCAGCGTCAATCCCAATCACTCTTGCCGAGGTGTGTTTATTTATTGTGACAGTTTTACACAGTAAATAAAAACATCAAAGCTCAATGTCCAAGTTGGACAAGGACTGTACCACCAAAACCTTGTAAGGGCCAAGGGCTTTATTAAGGGCAGTGAGTGTCCGTGATGCGTGTGGCTTGGTTTTCTTACCTCTCCCAGGAATTCGCTCTCCTCCTCCCTCACCCTGGCTTGGTCCCACAATGTGATCTCCAGCATGCGCTCCCGAAACTCCCGCCGGTGCACCGGCGAATACATAAAGGTCTGGTTCCATTTGGGCTCTAAGGATTTCTTTACCGTTTTTGTTCTCCTCTTGCTTTTGTCGCTGGAGGAACAATAATTCAAACTGTTTTTATTTACAACCATGATAGGAAAGAGCCACGAATACAACAGATCAATAGCACGACACAGCACATCACCGTGGCATGCTGATGATGAGAATGAAATGTCCACTGTCTACATTCTTCATCCGTGCAAAATTTGCACTGAACAACCAACAAAGCAATTAGACACATTCACATATATTTCTACTTCCATACGTTTCCTGATTCTAATGGCTAAAAAACAAAGACACATGTTCCAAGGTTCCCAAAAAATCCACACTAATACACAACCCATTGTAGAAATTGTATAATAACTCACAACTATTGTCCAATGTGTTCCTCAATGGAGTGAAGCGACGTGACATCAAATGAGAATGTAAAAAATGACTATGATAACTGTTTCTACTCTTACCTTCTATCAGGGAGGAAGTAGATTTTGACGTAAGGGTTCCTGGGCCGGCCATCTTCCCTGGGTGGCAGGTCTTTGGCGCCCAGGATGGTGACAATTAGTTGATGGCCCACTTTGTCATACCAGAGTTTTACCTGCAGGGGTAGAGCAGAAACAGCCTGCTGAGAGTCTGGTCAGGACCAACAGGAAGTAAAACACAGAGGGACAAATGCAGGAGAAGACAACTTCATCGAATCAGAAATAAAGTTATTACATGTGCATTTGTGTCTTCTGTCATTGAGACCCAACAGTTTTCCACTACGTTATGTCTTCTCCTGTATTTACCCTTCAGGGAAAAGGAGCAATATTTCTACCTGCTTAGATGATATCGAGTTACATGCTTGAGCTTAAAAGGAATGGTTTGGACATTGTGAAGTGGAGCTGTATGAGGTTCTTATCCATAGTCAATATGTTACCTACAGTAGGTGGCGGTCGGCATGCCCTCAGTCTGAAGAAGCAGGCAGGGAAACTAAGCAATGTACTGCTGTAGATGGGGGCAGAAGCAAAATGTATGTTCTTTTTGATTATATATTTTCACTGCTTTCAAAGCGACCAGTCCCATTTAACAAAAACTGTAATTTTACCCTGCAAAACACCCGAGTTACTTACTAAACGAGGGAGTGGTAGACCTGCAACTCCTGTGTTTTGCACAACCTGGTCTCACAGAAATCCGTGAAATAGCCACGGATTTCGCTTAACTCAAAATCCGTGGAATAGCCACGGAATCGCTCAAATTTCCGTGAAACTGACACGGATTTCGCTACAATGCAAGTTAATGACAGTCATATCCCGTGGCTATTGGTTTGTTCCAAGTCACGTGACTTTCAAGGTCCTGGCGGTCAGAACAAAAAACATGGCGGACAGTTCTCGCTCTCTCTCTCATTTTTAGTGAAAAATCAATATTTTGACTTAGTTTCTGCATAAAAATGGATTTTGATCACATTTGTAGCAAGAAATATATGTTTTATTTTCTAAATATTCACTCAGTGAATGTACATAATCACTTTGTATGTTGGAATAGCCACGGGATATGACTGTCATTAACTTGCATTGTAGCGAAATCCGTGTCAGTTTCACGGAAATTTGAGCGAATCCGTGGCTATTCCACGGATTTTGAGTTAAGCGAAATCCGTGGCTATTTCACGGATTTCTGTGAGATCATGTTGGTTTTGCAAGGTAAAATGACTGGGGTCGTGCCTAACAGCCACCTACTAACCCATAAGTACCTGATACAACCCCACCAAATATACCCAAACTATCCCTTTAAGTACCCAATAAAACATGGACTTACTGTATCAGTGTTAATATGGTATGAAAATGCAAAAAGTGTGAACATTAGATATTAAAATCTGAGTGATATTTTAGTCTCTATGATTAAAGAGACCCTCTTTTATTGAAAATAAGTGTTTTGTGCATGGTGCTATGCTTGTTACATATCTGTGGGGAGGTTTCCGTAAAGAGTGCAGTAAAATGTATGTGTTCATGTTCATCAAAACAGCTTCCCTTGCAGGGATGAATAAAGCTTATTGAATGGAGCTGAATGTCATTTCGACTGAAGTGAATTGAGGTGATATGCTAAAGGCAACATGCTCTAAAATTAACTGTGTGTCTACCAATGATGTTGTCTCCAATAATGTTCTCTCAGATATTCAATGGACATTGATATGGAGAAATCAATCATGCTGTTGCAAGAGAAATCGAAGACAGTTCACACTAAAAGGGAAGTATGGACTCCAAAAGAAGACACTTAGAAGAAAAGAACTCCAAGTAAGGCCTTAC
The DNA here is from genome assembly GCF_030273125.1 of Centropristis striata. NCBI lineage: Eukaryota > Metazoa > Chordata > Actinopteri > Perciformes > Serranidae > Centropristis > Centropristis striata. Next base: position 29,117,890 of record NC_081524.1, read on the forward strand.
AGAAAGTAGATGAAATGAGAAATTAAAACTTCTAAGCTCTTGTCCATACTTCTTTAAAAATATGATTATGGAAAGGGTCTGCGCCATTTAAAACTACCAGCTGTACATGCAGCAACGCAAGAAAGTGCATTCAAGACAAGTCAATAGATTTCATGTAGGCAAAAACAGAGAGCAGAAGGCTTATAGGAAAACAAATTGTACCAAATTATCTCTATACTTGTGGCCCACCAAGAAAATATGAATATACTGCATTGTCAATAGAGTGGTCAAATATTTCAGAAATATCCATCATGGAATTGTAATGATTATATTATGAGTGATAAAATATGTGGTTTAAGAGTAAGCTAAATATAAATATAAAAAAGTAAGTGGCTTAACAATGTGTTATTCTAATAATGAATAAACTGAAACACACAAGCTTTTCCCAGAAAAGAATATACACAGACACACACACACACACACACACATAAAAACCCTACTAATTTACCTCCACTCAAACTCCATATCATGTGTTTAAACCCCTCTAAATTTGAAAAGTCACATCTGCATGCTCGATACATGGTATGCATAATAACCATAGACTTTATAAAAGAAGTAAACGTAGCCTGTGGCTCTGAAAAGTGAAGCCAGTGCAGAAGTGCCTTAACACTGCATTCAAGGGCCAGTAGGGGGTGACTCCAGTAGTTGCAAAATGAAATTTGATTGTATAGAAGTCTATGAGAAAATGATCATACTTCTCACTTGATTTTTTTTTTTACCTTGGTAAACATTAATGATTTAATTTGGTAAACTATGCTCTCATTTGGATTAAAATAGATGATAAAATAGGGTAAACTTTAGGGCATGGCTATCTTATCATTGACAAGTGGTCGTGGTAGTGACTTGTGGGAGGCTAGAGGCATAGATACATAGGTACATTTGAATAGCCATGAACTTGTTTTTGGGTCTTGTTTGTGTTTTCATCTTAGAACTTTGACTCTTACATGCTTTTTCAGGTCAATAAAACTAATTGTAACATTTTGATCACTTTTACAGTAAGTTCATTCAATTTCAAACCTGTTTTCACTAGCCAACATGAATTAAGGATGCACCTTGCTAACGTAGCTAGGTAGCTTGCGCTAGCATTAGCCGAAAACTTGACTAAACCCTTGTGTCCGAATGTGGTCACTCTTGGTTCCAAAAAAAACAGACATTGACGGCGAAAATGGCAAACATTCTTTTCTTTTATATAGTCTATGGTGATAATAATAATCACAATATTCTTGCATCAGATCCATATAAAGCTTTTTGAGGGTACATTACATTGTCAGCCAGATAAATATTCCAACATTTAACATTTAACCTTCAAGCTAACTGAATCAAGAATAAAATTCACACAAAGTGATTTTAGTGCGTGTTATTAAACAAAAACCACAGAAAAGACAGACTTATATTAAAGTTGACAGATTAAGAGAGACCTTGAAGCGAAGAAAAACTTTGATGCTTTCGCTCAGTTTGCAGTTTGCTATTTGGGAAGTTACAATTTGCTGTACAACTCTCATCTGGAATGGAAAATACAATTTGGTTTCCAACACAGGACGCTGAACTTGGTATCTTTTCACTGCAACATGAAACAGCAGACCCATCAACCATAAGCTGCTAATTAACATGTGTGTAGGGTTAGAGTTATCCAGGCCTGGGGTCATGTCACACTGAAGCAGAAAATGACCCAAGTCCTTTGTCCTGAGAAAAGTTCAGGGAGACACCCTCCTGCATTGCCAAATATCCAGAATGTCTGACACACGGTAGTGTGATTACTGGGGTCAAATCAGGCAATGGAAGAATGTCTCTTTAAGTGTTCAGATTAGTTGAGCATGCATAACCTAGGAATAATGAGGTGAATGGGTTAAAATGAGTAATAACTCTCATCATAACAGTGATACCAAGAAATCAAATTGGAGAAAATGGCACAATGCACTGCACTGAGGGAAACTTGAAGCTGCCATTTCCCCGCAAATGCATTTTCCAAAGTATGGAAACAGAAAAAAGGCCAGTAAACAGTCAATGAGCAAAGACCAAATAGAGATTGTGCCCTTCAGACAGGGCCCATTACCTGGACCCTAGGGGCAAAAGGCGTTGTTCTTCTACTAAGGCTTTGGCTCTGGATAAGCAAAATTAAACAGCAAAAAAAAAAAGAAAAGAAAAGAAAATGCAATAAAACCAAAACCCCACAAAACAACAACAGAAACTCACAATACACTCTAAACAACAACAGAAGTTTGTAGTTTCAGATGGCAATTTAGGCCAGTATTTCACTCACATTCTTTGCTTCTCTGCTTTTCTGAATACTTGTCCCTGAGCTTCTTTGCTCCGTTCTGCATAGGCCCTTTGTAATTATCAATGCCTCACGATTATATCTCTTTTTCTGTTCTGGACCTTTTCTCCTCTGCTTCTCAGCTTGCGTCACAGTGACGTTAAACCCTTGTTTGTGCCTAAACACATTTCAAAGACTGCTCCAAAAATATCATACTGACAGCTCTTTACTGTGTACAATTACTCATCAGGCACTGCGGATCTTACAAGGTTTATTCAATAAACTGAAGTGCTTCAGTCGCTTCATAGAAATGAAGAACAAAAGAACCATCTAGGCAAATTTGGGAGTTCACAGAATTCAGGTCTTTTTTTTCAGTTGTCTACCACAGTTGTAAAGGTATCAATGTGGCCAAATTATTCTACAGTCAACTACAGCAATTGGAGTCAGCCATTTTTCTGATAAAGGTTAAAATACTTTTTTTGTAAAAGGTCAAATTTTAAAGGGGACCTATTATGCTTTTCATTATTTTCTGTCATATATGTATTATGTAACAATGTCAGATGTTCATGTCAAAGACGGAAACAATTTCAATTAAGGTGCATAAATAGGTAAATGTATGTAAAAGTAATCCCAGGGAGCAAAAACAGGTTTCCAAACATTCAAAACCATTTTTTCTCCTCACTGTTCAAGCTGACGTCAGCTCATGATGGATTTCTATGCTCCAGGTGCTCCAGGCACAGTATCGCAGTACTTAAAATTATATACATTGCTTCATGTAGCTAGATTCTGACATTAGGGAAATATGTAATCTTAATTGCAGATGTTCTAAGTAATTTCCTATCACATAATGCTGGAATCTGTTCGATTATGCAAATTTTTTTTTTTTTTTTGGGGGGGGGGGGGGTTGTGCTGCTATAAAAAGTGCTGCTGCTAAACTTCATTACAGTCATTCCCTGGCTGAAATTACAGGTTCTAGTAGAAACCAAAAAAAAAGTATTAACCGACAATTGAGCATAATAGATTCCCTTTAAGATTGTGAAGACTGGCAGTGGTATCAGCCTTCAAACCTAATGTGAGTCAAATCCAACCATTTCTCATAAATATCGATGGTTTGAGAAAAACGTGTCCTGGAGGTGTTACCTAGATACCTAAAGCGATTTCCCTGCTGGACCCTAAATTTGAGAGTAGATTTATCTCTTGCGTTAATGCAGCCCTTTACCCATTTACCCCAGGAGGGTTTTTACACTAGATAATGGACAACACACACAGTAACACGATCTACCATCCTGTGCTGGGTTGGTAAAGGGCCAGCTGAACAAGCATTCTGAGAGAAGCTGTGTCTGGTAGCCCAAAGATCTGAACCAGGATTTAATTATACTTTGAGTTTCATTATAATGCACAATGTGAGTATAGTAGTACATTCCAAAATATAGTCGCATGAAATCTTACTCATAAGCTTCCACTATTCAGTCTCTCCAGAGGGTTTCAATTGTAGTCTGTATGCCATGCTGAGGTCACTTACTGAGAGCTGTCCTGACAGGTACTGGGGGGCGTCCCTCAGCATGCTGGGACTCATGGGGGACGTGACGGAGATGGACGGGCGATCCATCTTCTGAGACTCAAAAGAACTCGAACCTGACAGGGCAGAGAGGACACATTCAGGTCATTTAGTAGTGATTTTGGTCTTAGTTTGTGGTTTTAGTAACATAAAGAGATAAAAGGAGAAAGGGGGATGGTAGTAAGGAAGCTAGAAAGACATAGACAACAAGTGAGACAGAAAGAGGGCAAGAGAGCATGCCATGAGAAAGACAGAAATACAGAGAGGCAGAGTGACAGAAGCAACTCTCATAGACATTCCTTCACTTGATGTTTCTAGGTTGATTAATAAGATAAAATGGGGTAATGAAATAGAATAAAGATTTTGACAAGACTCACTTGATTCCAGTTGTGCATGTGTGCTGTCTGGTATCCTTGGAATATCTCTGAAAAAAAAAGAGAAAGGGTGTGAGTGTGTGAGACAGGAGAGAGGGAGGGGATGGAAAGGATCAATTTTAGCTAATGCTGACTGCACTGTGCTCTAATGACCGTAAGCACCGCATTAGTCTTCATTCACCCAGCAGCTCCCTCAGCAGCGCAAAGCAGGTCAGATATAGGAATTGGCAAAGCAAAGGTGCCGCTGTTTTTCCCACAATTTCGCTTTTCGAAAAACAATTGGAAGGAGAGAGTCCCACACGAGGCCCGAGCCGACAGAAGCTCAGCCGGAGGGAGAGAGGAACAAATGTTGAATAAACAAGACAGCGCCACCCAACCACACAACACATTCAGAAAGAACAGCTATAACCTTTCTTTAGTTTCCTGATTCAAGTCTCTATATTAGAGAGAGTTATATTCAAAGTTATTCCGAATAATGCGGGCTGTGCTGTGGCCTGGATGGGCTACAGACAAAAGAACGGTGACTGCTTTAGAGAAATAATATCAATAAAATGAGGCATAATTCCTGTTTAAATTGGTTTTAGTTTGGGACCTGCATGTTGTTCAATCAATGTTTACTGTAAGGGATTATTAATAATGTCACAGACACCCAGTTCTTTCATCAGTGTGCTTAATTACCATTGTGTGAGTTCACTCGGTGAAAGATAGGTTTAACAGTGATTTATTTAAATGAGAATTTTAAAAATGACTAAAAAGCATTTAAAAAAAACCCTAAAAATCTAAACCTGTATTTGTTGCCCCCGCAATAGCTACTTAAGAATTGAAGAATAACATTTAAATGGATCAATAAATTCATTTATTCCAACTGATCCCAGTATTCAAATGGTAACGGCATTTACAACCCTGATTCCAAAATAGTTGGGACACTGTGCAAAACGTGCATAAAAATAGAATGTGTGAAATTCAAAATTAGTGTATAAATTGAAATAAATAAATAAAAACTTTCCCAGTGTGCGCATTAGATATCTTGTCCTGTGTCCCCACTTTTTTTAAATCGGGGTTGTAGACTGTCTAGACAGGGCCTAGTCCTTACATTATGGGTTACATTACGTTATGGATTAAAACTAAACATTTTAAAACATAATTATACAAACAATAAACTATTCTGTACCTGATGTGTTTTTTGAAGAAATAACACAAATTTAATTCTAATTAATTATTCCTCATGCCTTACACCTCAGATACAGTCATTCAATGCCCCTTACTGCTAAATAACATCCCGCACCAACTGTCTTGTGCAGATTATAGTGTGTGTGACAGTGAATTTGAGCTCTCACCCTATAGGCCGTGAGACCACCAGCTCCACCTGTGGCTCAGGCTTAGATTCTAGAATGATATTGTAAACTTCTTTAAATGTGGCTCCTTGTAAAAGCTTCCCATTCCATTCCAGCACCTGGTCACCTGCAAAAAACACCAGAGACACTCAATGTCACAGAGGATATATGAATGTTATGCTAGTTTAGAAAATAATCTTGTCGACCAAATGAAATACAAACAAATCCACCAATGTTTCTGTGTAAAGGTGTGCATGTGCATGTGTGGTTAATACCTGGCCTGAGGTGTCCAACAGTGTCTGCTAGACTTCCTTTCCTCACTTTAGTGATAAAAGCACAAAGTCTACCAGATTCTGTCATCTTGCCTCCCACCACCTGCAGAAGCAGAGAGGTGATTGGATTAGCACTGGAATTCAAGTGTTTACCCAACTTGGGTTGTTAGTGTTATTATACCTGCAGCCTTAAGGAGCCATGCTAAGTCAGAACCTATGAAAATGTATTCCGTGCAGATTATTATTCCTCAAAGTTTCCTGTCGAGGTCATGGCTTTAGTGTTTAGCCACAAGGTACGAGTCCTCAATAAAAGCATTAAGGAGGGGGTCAGTGGTAAAAGTGCATCTCTGTTTTGTTTTTTTAAATGTTCAGGGCTCTGCTTTCTTCCCCAGAGACACACTCTGGTGCTGCTCTGTGGTTCTGTAACAGTGCAGGCCCGTGGGCTAGAGCTGTACTGTACAGTCCTGAGCTGCTGTACTCCACTCTGCTCAGCTTACATGGGCATCATACAAATAAAAATCCCTCTTAATGGCAGCTGAATGCCAACATACAAAGGAGCTTAGGGAAGTCTGCTAAATGAAATGGCTTTATGTAACAGGCGGGAGCCAGAGAAGAAGGCTCACAGAGGAAGAGGAGGAGAGAGAGAGAGAGAGAGAGAGAGAGAGAGAGAGAGAGAGAGAGAGATGGACAGTGAGGGCGAGGCTGGCAGCCTGACTGATGGACTGACTGGCTACACTGCCGAGTTGGCTGGCTGCTGCTGAGCGGACAGAAACGCACAGAGGCACTGAGCAGACACAAACATGCCATTTCAGGAGGCTCATTCAATCAGTAATGATTTTTCCCCATCTTGCTGCTCTCTGTTCTCTCTCTTCATGGCCCACCATGCTTCTTTAGACTGTGGCTGCTCAGCTTTTTTTTTTATTCTTTTTTTTTTTTTACCACTGTCCACCACCTACAGATTCATGCAACAGTGGAAAGGGAAAGCATCTACCACAAAAGATTTTTTTTATATTTTTTAAGTAATGTAGTGACTACACTGCAATAACAAACTGAGTCAAGATAAAAGTAAGCTAAACAGCGCTAAAAAGTAAAAAATAAAATGAAATACAAAGCAAGCATTGAATGTATATACCAAGGACAGTGTGATGGTAACATTCAAAACATAAACACATAAAGACAATATTTCAATTGTCAAATCTGAGCAGTGACGACACTGACAGGAGTCATTTCCTCTGAGCTGCTGAATGCAGTTCATTAAAGTAGTTCAATGTGAGTGAGTTCAGAAAATTATACAGCTCAATATAAAACGCTGCTCATTAATATTCATCAGGAACATAATCAAGTCTTTAATGAATATTAATACTGAGCAGCACTATGATGTAATCAATAATTGGAAGCCAAGGAGAAAATCAGCGAGCCAAACACACAAAAAAGAGGCTGCATAATTGTAGCTGAAAATTATTATATCATATTTTAAACTAATATCACTTGTCAGATTTCCCCACTGGTATGATGGTGTTATCAACTGAAGCCTATAACCAACATTTTTTGTGTCATATATGCTAAATGTGAATATTTTAACACGTTATTTTTTTAAGCATGGAGCAATGATGACGCTCGAGCAGAAAGCTTGATGTTTCAGTGTGGGTGTGGTTACATCGTACCTTCAGACACATACAGACAGGTTTATAGAATCATTATAGGCTCACCTTCAGACCAAGCAGAGCTCCTGAGTCTCGAGGCACACTTCCATCTTTCATGCGCTTGTTGAGTAAAATACGCCCTATTAGGCGATCCCCATCTTTGGACGGCTGCCACGTCACTGGGTGCTACAAGGTCAAAGCAACAACACACCTATTGTTTAACAACTCATCCACTTGAAGTTGATTACTTCAGACCAAAGCAGACAACTGTCCATAGTCAAAAGGGGGCATGGGGAAAGTATTTATTCACTCAGGGAAGAAAGTTCACACAAACACTGTTGCCTCATCAATTACATTTTTTTTGACAGCAACATGCTCAACTATTTACAGGGTTCGTACAGCTTTGCAAGAGCGAAATTTAACACTTTTCAAGCACTTTCAAGGTATCTAAACCAAAAACTTACACACTCAAATTCTTTATCTTTATATCTAGAATAAATTATTACTATACATGCAATTGCAACAAATGTTTATAAAATTAATTTATACCTACCAAAGCAATCAATGTGTCTGGACACTTTTTTTTTTTTTTACCAGCTGTTCATATTAATTTATGTTTTGATTTGATGCATAAGGGATCAACAGGCAACATATTTAGCTATAAATGACAAGTGACCACAATAAATAATTTGAAGAACAGTTAAAATGTTTGCATATAGCAGCAAGTACAGCAATTTCTGTATCTGTTCAAACACCAAAAAGGATCAAAAGAACAAAAGAAATATATTTGAAAATACATGAACAGTATAAATGTTTTGTGCTGATGGCAACTCATTCACATTTTGTACTTTCTCATTTAGGGTCGACTGTGTCAAGGTGTGAGACTTCATATATTTAAATGTTTACATAGGTGATTCTGTAAATGAAGCACCAGATTATGTTTAAACTAACTAATTTGTCCAGGAGTAAATCTGTATTCAAGCAAATTCCTAACCTCTAAAATATAATTGTTCAAATTAAGGATTTCCCAAATATTAAATACTTTGTACGAACCCTGTATTAAGATGTAATATTAAATTCCTTAGTTAATCATGAACAAAACTATTGATGAAAAATAACATCTAACACAGCAGTGTTAGGTGTTATTTCCAGAGCTTGTGTGAACCTGCCAGTGTGAGGGTGGAGTGAGCTTCATGCAGCGCCCCATGCAGAGTAAAGCAAGCAGCCCCAACACTCCTCAAACCAGCTCGTCAAACTGGAGCAGGAAGACCGGAGTCTCACTCCGGTGCTTCGCTACACACAAACATACAACCACCATCAAGTGTAGTAGTGAGGGGAACGCAGACAGCGAAAGGAGGGGAGGGAGGTTTCTCTATGATGTAAGAACAAATGAGGTAGACCATGAGGTGCCAGTTTGAAGATCAAAAAGGATGAAAAATAGACCGCACAGAATAAAGCCATGAGACACAGATAGGGTGAAGTCACAGACGCGCAGTGGAAGGGAAAAAAGAAAAACATATGTTTTCATTTTTTGTGCAAAACAAATCCAGTCTTCCCTGTTTTGTGTGTTCACAATCATTTGGGTTTTCTACAGAAGTGAGTGGAAAGTTGGGCAGGAGGCGGGTTCTGTCTGGACTGGGTGCTGTGGGGTAGGGCAGCAGAGTGAGAGGGACGGGCCTGAGTAAAGGTGTTCCTACGGCACTAAACAGGACCGCTGCAGAGCAAGAACACAACATACGGAGGAGAACGAGCATGCAACTAGGAGAGACCCACATTCCTGTGTGCCATGACAAACAGAGAGGTTGTGTGTCAATGCTCTTCTTTAACAACTACTGTAAGATGTGAAGTTTCTGTTTGGGGGGGGGAGCAAAACAGCAAGTACAAGTAGCAAGCAAAGAGGGTGCCCCCAAAAGACTTTTTCGGCAACACCGAGCAAAGGTGGAGCCAAAAGTAACCGAAAAACAAAAAGGAACGAAATCGCAAGAGAAATCAATTTATACAACGTCAAATAAAATCCAAAAAACAAACATCTCACCTATTTACACTCAGTGACAGAGAGCAAACAAAGACTGGATGGGTAGGTCATAAATAATAACAAAATGCAGGCTAGATTGTCTCAGTACCTTCTCACTATGGCTATGCTCCTCGTTTAGGGTAGTGCTACTGCACGTATCAACTCCCGAGTCTTTAACCTGCGGTTCACACCATGCCAAGTCCTCTTCAAATGAGTGTCCCCCAAAGCGCACCATTTTCTTTTGCCTCTCAGATAAGGTGTGTGTCGGCTCGGACATAAATGTCTGCTCAATAGTTTTTCTTTTTCCCCTTTGACTGTCCCCTACAGGTGTGGGATAAAAACAGAAAGAAAAACAGAAAAACAACATGCAAAGGTGTAAATAAAACGAAGGAAACATGAAATGACAAAAGACTCTGGGAGAAGGGGGGGATGGGGGGAGGAGAGAGACAGAGAGAGAGGGAGAGAGAGATGGGGGTTAAGGGATGGGAGGGAGGGAGGGAGGGGGGGGGGTCAAGGCAGGGCTCCACATGTCTCACCAAAGACATTGGGGAGGCCTCGCTGCTATGCCAAGACGCATGGTCCCACCAATGGCCATCCAAATCTCCTGTAAGGTGGGGGGAAAGGGCGCACACACACGAGAGAGGACAGCGAGAGGGACCGGTGAGGACACTACATCAACAACAGACAGTAACAGCCAGACAAACACACACAACAAGACATCCATTCATTATGCGCGCACAAACACACACACACTTCTCACATACTGCTCAAACTCCAAAGTTGGTCATCATGTGCAACTCTAAGATCCCTGTAGAGGAAAAAAAGATGCAGCGCAGGTAATAAGACAGAAAGGATCAATAATGGTTTGACCACCTCCACACTGTGCAGTGTGTACATTCCTTCCCCTTGTAAAGACAAATGCAACACAGACAAGACCAGAGACCACTTTCTCATTATAGTTCCCATTGTAGGTGTGAAATTCACAATTAACTTTGTGAAATTGTTTTTGAACTGCCCAACTTCTACTTTTCTATTGTGCTCTTCAACTGCTATTGTTCTTAAATGTCCTGCTCATAGTAAACAAAGGGAATGAGAGTGTGGATGAGGTTTAGGAGCATGAATCAACAGTATCAATGATACACAAAAAAAAGTATATGGGAAATGGGGACTTCATTTTGAGGAAACTCTACCAGGAAAATTGCTTCCATACAAAATCATTTGACATCTCAAACATAGTCTGATTTGATTAGGATTCATGTAATGTTTTATAGTGGAGATATCCCAACTCCCTGAAACAAAGACCACCTCAGCTGACATAACATGAACATTAAAACATTTTAATGAAATAAAAAATGTAACCTATCTAGAAAACTGCATATTTGTAATGGGCGTGGCTTTTGTTTGGGCCATCATTTACTACCTTAATTGACAACAAGACAAGATGCATTAAGAGCTGGGTTACAGCAATGGCTAAATTATTTACTGGGAGGAAGACTAAATTTCTGAAGACAAAGCCATTTGTTTTTTAACAGACAAAAAAATGAAATGTGAAATGTGCCATCTGGTGAGATAGTTAGCTAGCAAGATAACTCATGGGGAAAGGTACTTGTACTTTGAAAATTCTAGCAGCCAGTAGCCATGTTTCTATTAAAGTCTAATTTAATTTTGAAGCGAAATTTTGAAATGTTGTATTAAAGAAAATACGAATTAGGAACGTTTCCATCAACTGGTTTAGATCGAATAAACAAAGCTGCATAAATGGAAGATGGCGGTGTAATGTATTGCTGCTGGCTAAAGCGTCAGTAGACAGAAGAAGAAGAAGAAGAAGAAGAGATTGAGCAAGAGAGAAAAAATAACAAAAAAGAGTATGCTAATCTGACAACTTTGGCCACCCTCAGAGAAAATATGTTTCAGTAAATAGATTAAATTGGGAAATTTATAATTGTTCTTTCATGTAAGCTCGCCTTGACCTACAGAGTGGAAACAGCTGATTAGTCACAAGTTAAATGTTCGCTACATCAGAACAACATCAGATCTCCTGTTTAGAGCATTAACTATTTTTCAAAAAAGACAAAAAAACACCTCAAGCGAGCGTAAAAACGTTCTATCTTCAATCAATCTTTATATTGAAATTGTGCAAATTTTCCCAAATTCCCAACCTTAGCTTCCTTTTGAAAATGTTGAAATTGAAAAATTGAAAATAATTATTATAATGATAATAAACCTTTTTATTTACATCTTCATTTCCAGAGAACAACCTTTTAATGCTCTTTGATAGCTGCCTAAGTTGAAATCAGCAGACAACTCACATTTTGTTCAAACAAAGTTAGCATGCTGCTATCTTATCCTACAGTAGCTGCATCTGTAGGAGGGAGCAGGGTACATCTCTAATGTGTTTAACTGGGGATTCAGATTGCAGTGCCACACAGCCTTAACTGACCTCAATCTAAAGTGCACCAGGGAGAGCTTTTAAAGATGAGGCTCTGATTACAACTTCTGTAGTAGCACCAGTGGACACACAGCCTTGAGAAACACAGGCTGGGCAAGTGGCTGAAATGATATAACAGGACTGAGGTTTCTGGGACGATTCTTTTAACTTTTATTTTTCTCATCATTCCAGCTGAAGAGTTAGAGATGAATTGATGGTGGCCAGACCCTAAAGGGGGTGGGGTGTGTGTGTGTGTGTGTGTGTGTCTATCACAAACATCCAAAAAGTAAAGACACAAATATCAGCAGCGAGTATTTGTTCTGGTAGAAAGCTATGTATGCAAAACTAACCTGTTTTCCCAAGTGGATGCACATAAAGCACAGAGATGGAGAGTGCTTTCAATTTGATTAAGAGGCTTAAAACTCAGAGCTAATTAGAAAGAGTGAAAAATATTGAATCTGATGGTGGTGCTAAGATTCCCAATGTAGAGTAGTATGGAGGTAAAGAGGACTGAAGGGAGACATGATGTGAGTTGTCAGAGAGATACTGTTGAGAAACTGGTCATTTCTTTGTCCTGAGACCTTAGTGGTTATTATATCTCTCCAGTTATGAAGACACATTGGTCATTTAAATATTATTCACTTACACTGGCAAGTCAGACGATAATTCAGTAATGAATAAAGAAATGGTCCCCAATACAACTGCTCTTATTCAACCATATAAAATATGAGTTATGGTCAATTGCACAACTCAGGAATTCTTTGTGCTGACAGGTATTCAGCAGATCCCGGTCATCTATGTGCTGTTGTTGATATACTTGCGTGCTTGCACAAATGCATGCATATAGCTGTAGTGAACCTTAGGGCCGCAGGCACACAAAGGTCATCTGAAAACACTGCACTTGTGCAACCCCTGGGCTATATACATCACTTTCCCCACACTTCACTTCCCCTGCAAAGAGCTCCAGAACCTAATAGATGTATACAGGACAGGCCTCCTTCAAGCATTATCTGGCTGACGATTCAATCTCAGGGAAATCAGGGAACTCTGATGGAAAGGCATAAAAATAGCCTGCATATGCTTCTGGATGTAGAGGGGGAGGTGATGGGGGGGGGGGCTGGAGATTACAAGGGTAAAGAGGAAAGGATTTTCAATATAGAGAAAAGGCGCTGCATGGGAGAAGAATGCTGTGTAAAGATAGTGCTACTGTGAATAAATATAGCCACATCTTCACTCTTCTAACACAGCTGATGCACAAACACAGTACCTAACATTCGGAGAATGAAGGAAAAAAATCAGATTTATTAAAACTTCAGTTTTAGTGTCATCGCTTTTTCTTTTGTTACTCACTGTATAATGTTAATATGTATACACCAAAGTAATTGTTGATCTTGTTTACAACCTGACTGTTTTGCCATATTATCTACGATGGTGAGTACTTGTACCCCAGGGGATACCTCTCACCAGGGGGAAGGCCTAACATGGAAAAATTAAAAGTATAGAGTATATATACTCAACTAATTTGAAAAAAATATAAATTGTGATTTGATTAAAAGGATTTATCCACATAATAACATTAACGCCTGAACAAAGCCAGCTGAAGTTATGTAAAAGTGTGCTAGCACAAAATTTTAAACAGTTGGATAAAACGGCAGCTAGCTAATAACTAATGATTAATAGATGACATGCTCTTCCTCTTGAGCAACAGCTGCCCAATTTTGGCTACGAAAATAAAACTGAAGTTCTAAAAAACAGAATAATGCTTTAACAATGTCAAATTTGGTGTTAATTTCGGGATCTAGCTCTTGACATTATTTTGTCATTACATGACAAGAATGTTGCACTTCTTTCAGGTGATTTTGAAATGATCCATTATTAACTTTTGTGTTTGTGTTTCAACACAATTCTTATTAATATCAATAGCCAAATCTATACCAGCCAGAGTAAAACATCCAAAAGACATTTTTCAAACGTACACTTTGCTCCATCTTCTTTCTTCGTGACTAAGTTGCAAGGTCAACTCTAAGCCAAACAAATAAACTGTCCTTCTTCCTTCTTTCTCTGTGCTATCACTATCCATCCATCAGTCTAGGGGAGTGCTAAAACTACTTACTGTACACAGTTATGCACTGTGATAAAACATTATGGATGTCCCCAGACAGGCTTTGCCCTCTGCGGCCCTCTAACCAACAGCTGACAACAGTGATTACCCTCTTTGCCTCCCAGCTGCTATTCTGTCGGCAGCATAAACACCAGAGCCCAGATCAGCGTGGTAGGCACTCTCCATTGAACAAGTCACTTGCCTAATGTGGCCATGATAGTCCAAACAGCTTAAGGCCTGCATTTATGATCAGGGAGAGGGTGAAAAATATCATGCTAATCACCTTATGTTGAGACTTATTTGTCTGTTTTGGAGCTATAGAGTGACATAACCTTGAAATAAGGTTTGAAGCATCAAAATTTACCACCACCTGTGCCCGCTGTTCCACCCATCATACTCCTCCACCGCCCTCAGCCCCCTCTCCAGCCCACCCTTAATGTCTGTCAAAAATAATTTGAGTGGGCGCCAACATGGAGGTACGTCCAGCCTTTCCCCTTTCTTTCCCTGAAGCTTTATTAACAGTGGCACGCCACAATTGGGCACTGATCCCCGGCGAGGCACTGTGTGGTTTTTCAGGGAGCAGGAAACTCATCACGGCCATAAATTGTGAGCATCAGCAGTCTGCGCCCAGCCCTGCCGTTTCGCCCCGACTCCGAGGCCCCGCAAAGTGCTGATTCAGGGGGAAGGCAGAGAGCAGGCAGTGGCGGAGTTCACCACCAGCAGGCTCTCCATCACTTTGACAGCTCAATAAAAACCAGTGTAAACTATTAATTGGATCATTAATTATTGATGCTGTTTTTACTACAATTCAAGGGGCGAGAGCAGAAAAGAGGCAAGGGTGAAACTGTGTGTATGTTTAAACATAGTCACTATGCTGGGAAGGTGATACAGTGTCATGTTAAACTCCTGCTGGAGGCTGATTTTAAAAAATGAACTTATCTTCTAAAACAAAAGGCCTAACTTATACGCAGGAATACTACTGATTTGATATAAAAGGTTAAAATAATAGATTTTTTTTCTAATATCCAGCTTGAGAGCAAACACTACAAACCCAACAGATTTATTAAGGTGCAAAAACTGATCCCAAAAGCCATTAATGAGGATGTAAGTTAGGCTGTCACTACACAATGTCCACCTGCTGTAGTTAGCCAGCCAGCCTCTCCTTTTCTGTCTGTTCGGCACTATTATGAGACTGCATGTCAGGGGAATCAATAAAGAGGAAAATACAGGGAGAGGACCATCGCGATAAATCAGTCTCCAGCGCTCGCAGGCACGAGCCAGGCCCATTACAGCTGGCACAACCTCTCGCTCCTCTGGGCTCCTCCTCCCTTTGGTCTGCCCTCCTTCTCATCCCATCAGGCCCTACTCCTTCCTCAGTGCCCCTCCCTCAGGGGTGTCGGAGATTTGAGGGCATGACATGCACCCTGCTTAGCCCTGCTGTTGCACACCCATCTCTAGGCCCAGGCAAGTTGAATGTACAGCCCCCAAGACACTGACGAGCCACATATTTCTCATCTCTCTCCGGTTGTGGCCTCACATGCAATTACAATTGGTGTTCTTTGCTAAGCTGCTCTGGCTCTTTTTCTTCTTTTTTTTTGTCTTACTGAGAGTAAACGCTCTCTTCGGTTGTTAATCAAAGACTGCTTTGTTTGCATGTTATAGTATATGCAGGGAGATTACCTGATTAGACTAAAACGTGGGTGTAAATCACGACTGGTTTCCTTTTAGGAGCTTTAAAACAAACACCTGCGCAACCTGGTTCAGCTGAAATACATCTATGCCATTCCCACAGTCATGCTTAATTTGTTTAATTAGTAAACTCCATGTACTGCCAAATCTGACTGATGTTTCTTTATGGCTGTTAGAATGTCACATGTCCAAATCAGGGGCTGAGAGTTTGGATCCCCTCTCTGCTGTCTGTTACATAATTAAGTCTACTTGACAGAGTGCAAACAAGGACACTAATAAATGGTTCAGTAGAATTTTCTGAACCATTTATCAGACTCCCTGCATGCATCATATCGCAGCAGCCTTAATTATGTCATAAATTAATGAAACTGCCAATTATAACTAAATAAAGAGCAAAGATAGTGCCACATAATCAGCTGTCCGTGGAAGTTATGTAGCTATACTGGTTTGCTATACTTATTCAGGTCAATAGTTCAGCGATTGCCTTTGTTTTTCCTCTCTCTCCTACACAGGCTGACCTGCGGAGGAGGCAGACAGAAGCAGACAGAAACAACAGAAACTCTGACCCTCCAAACAACCTGCTTTTCTCCCTATTTTTGTTCCATGGCTACCTGGAAACCTGGAAACTCCCACATCAATAATGTAGCGCTAGTGCTGGGCTGCTTCCTTTAGTGAGGAGAACAGTTACATAACAGAGCAGACCAACTCAATTGCTCCCCTCTCATTTTGAGCATGTGGTAGCAAGTGCTTTGGTCTGGTGCTACTGACAAAAGAAAACAGTGCTACTATACTTTCCTCCTTTCTATCTTTTATCCCTCCATTTGTCAACTGCACGTCCTCGTTTCTTTGTGTTTAGTGCTTTTAACGTTTCTAAAGTAAAGGCCTCCCTAATTACAGGTTTGACAACAAAATCAATTTGCAATTACGACAACTGTCAACCAGGTGGAGCAGTCAAGAAGCTAAACAATTGCTTCTGATGTTGATTCTATGCAAAGTTGCATTTAATTCAGTCAGTCTGACTCTTTGCTTGCCAGTGCATGTTTATACACTTGGACACGAGCGCAAGTGTCTCCAAGCAGGTAGGACATTTGCCATGAGGAATCTGATGTCCATGTTTATTTTCTTGTCTTACCGAAGTGAGACAGCAGGACAGGACAGGCGGAGTCAATACAAAGCATAACACTTCAATTAGGTACACTGAAGTAAACTGGACCCACTGCGAGAAATAAATAACATTATTATTTTAAGGTTTAAACAGTTTTGGGGTAATGTCAGTTATTGAAATAAACCTGATTTTGAAAAATCAACAGAAAAATCAATGCAAACCCCTAAAACTACTGTTTTGTTTAATATGTTTTAACTCCAATCATCATTAGTTTATGCTCCCTTTCCCATTGGACTGAACCATAAGCCTATTGCCATATTTTGCGGCTGTACCGGGATTACATCATCAGCATGCAGAACTGTATGGAAGTCAAGGTACAGCATACTGCAAGAAAACTAAAATCACCCTATGCTCTTTTATTACCTTTCTTCTAATACCATCCATTCATTCATATGCAGCAGTGATGACATAAAACCACTCAATTAAATACACTGCAACTGTTATTAACTTAGCTCACCCTGTTTCAATAGAAGAATACACACTTCAGCCCTGTTCCTGTAACACTGCTCATTAGAATGGACTGATCATGTGAAACAGCCGTAGTAGGAAGTGGCAAAGTGTACCATAAGATGACAGCAGAAAGATGAAGGCTTTTAGAGCAGCAGCTTTACATTCATTCAAATCACAGCCACACACATAAACAGCCATCCACACAGAAACATATGTGGCTGTGTGCACAAGCCTCTTCCTCAAAGGCACTGGAGCTGTTAGAGTAGATTGATACATAACACACATAAAACATAACAGTGCTTTGCACATACGTAAGGCTCATTGTTTTCAATGTTTAAAGATGTTTAAGGAAAATTGCAAGATGTTATTGGAGAGTTTTAAACTAAGTAGAGTAAAGAAAGACCATTTTAGAAGTTTTCAGCTCAGGAAATAGAAAAATGGAAAAAACATTTACCTTCAAATCTTGTTCCCAAAGACTTGTTTCTTATCTATTTTTTTGCCAAGATTTTTCTGTCATTGGTTGTTTTCTTTATTTCATTGTTTATTAAAAACACCAATCAATTTAAAGATGCTCTTTTCTTGAAAATAATGAGCCTGACACATGCAAATACACATATAGACATAGAAACATAAAAAGCACATATAGAGACTGCAGACTGGGGAATCTGAAGGTTATATCTGAGTCAACAGCTGCAAGAATCAACATGAGACAGCATCAATTATTAAATTAGAATTAAATAAAATCTTTCTAACAACAACTTCATGTCAATATAATATTAGAAAAGGATGGCTTTATAATTGCAAGAAAAAGCATCTGCGTTTGTATAAAGTTCTACTAAATAAAGCTATCCAAAAACAGAGAAAATAGCAGAGACAGAGTAGAGTGTGAGATGGGTGGTGTGTGTGGCCCCTACCTTTCTCACTGACTGACTCACTCTCTATCTCCACGTCCTCACAGCTGGTGTACTCTGGTGTGGTGGCCAGCTCCTCCTCTGAGCTGCTCAGCGACACCTGCCGCATCTTTCCTCCCTTTTTGGTTTTGTGGGGCTTGGGGGGTGGCGGGCGCACTGACTCCGACTGGTCCGAGCTGAGAGAGTCATTCCTCAACATGCTGTCCATCTTCTCCCTCTTGGTTTTGCGAACAGCTGAACTGGGGTCCAAGTGGTGTTGCTGCCTCCGCATGGGGTCACCCAGGTCCCCTCTCCGCAGGTCCCCAGATCGGTCACCCAGCACAGGGCTACGGTGCGGCGTCGGGGGGCTGTGGTTGGAGGTTCTGTGGCCTCCGAGCCCAGGACCCATGGGCCCGGGGGAGGAGCGGTCGACAGAGTATGAGCGCTGTCCCACCATAGGCGGCCGGCGCTCGGTGAGATGCTGACGGGACAGCCGGATGGGGCCGGGGTCGTCCTGCTCTGTGTAGGCCAGGGAGACATCACTATGGCGCCGCTCGTGCCTCAGGCGGCCCACCTCAGCGTGCATCCTCATCTGCTCCTCGTAGGGCTGTGGCTTAACGGGGTACCGTGCCAGGTTGGGGTCACTGCGATACCGCGCCTGGAATTCCTCCTGGCGCTGCCGCTGCAGGTCATACTCGCTGGGTGGTCCATCTAGCTCCTGGTCCAGCGGGTATTCCTGGGAGTGCCAGCGTCCGGGCCCCCGCCGGTCCCGGTAACCCATCCGTGCCGCATCCACGTCTTGGTACATGTGTGGGCCCCGCGGAGCCCGCCGAGGGTCCCCATCTCCATAGTCAGACGGTGATCTGGGCATGCCGCCGTCCGTCGGGGCATACTGTGAGTGGTCGCCCCCCTCCCTTTGGTCGTATTTTTGGTTTGGATCCCTGGATGCAGATGGGCTTCGTTTCCTGTAGATCAAAGACAGGGGAACAAAGAAGTGGAATTTAGTGGGTTTACCACTTTGAACTGGATGTTGTCTGATTTTTTTAATATACAGTATATATCATGGTTTATCTCTGAGCCTGAAAAAAAACCTTTGTGTTTAAACAACTGAGCTTTGTGTGTGCATATTAATGTCCAATGGGCATACAGTGTGTCTGCCTGTGTGCAGGTTGTAATGTGAGGAATCAGTCAGACATTAGCCTCACAGTGCTTCATCACACATCACTGTGCAGCTTTGCTGAGGCTAAAGCCTTCAGTCTTTAGTCTAGAGCCATACACTTTACTTTGGCCTGCACTGTGTAGACCTCGGTCCTCTGTCACACTCATACACAGAAAGAGAGAAATGGGACTAAGCAGCCGGATGCGGCACCACTCCCTCTTCTCACTGCAATAGGCTCTACATGCTCTATAACATGGCTGAAAAGTGCTCTCCTTGTGCTGCACTTTGCATGCAAAATGTTACCTTTAGATTTTACAAGAAATATGTTTTCTTGAGCTGGACCGATTAAGCAGTATCACATGTAAATATACTAAAAAAAAAAACAGGTATCTGCATTCAACAAATATACACTCATGCAATGGAAAACCTGTTTGATTATTTATTTTGATTTAGAAGGTGCACAGCCTTCATACAGACAGTGTTGTATCCAATATTTGACTCTTTTTGTGCCACAGGCAATCTTTCATTTTCACTTTGATAGCATCTGATTACTTTGTTGATACAGGTGCTTAAATCATCATCATTTGCAATGCATTATAAACAACAGGATGACACAAGATTAACAACACAGCCTGTCTGGATATGACCTGTTTGTATTTCTAAATTAATAGAGTGTGTATGTGTGTATTTGTGTGTGTGCGTGTGTGCAAAGGCAGAGAGATGAGGAACCAGACAGTGTACTGAAGTAGTGCATTGATAAATGATTCAGAGTTTCACAGATTCTATCTGTGTACACAGTACAATGGACATGAAGGGATGTAGAGAGACAGTAAGAACGTATCTGAGCTCTGGTAGGTGCCTATTTATTGACCTAGCCACCTTTTTCTAAATAAATAAAGTACACACTTAGTGAGGGTGTAGACTAAAATCCCTTCTTAAAACGCATATTTCATACCTTTTGTTTCTTGGATAAAATGTTAATAAATCAAGATGTTATAATTTGGTAACTGTAACTGTTTGGAAAACTGTCAAATATATTCAATGTTCACACTCATAAGATGTTTTTTTTTGTAAATATACACTAATGTATTCTGCTTTAATCCCAATACCATCCAAACATTCGTAGATCGGAGTTGTACAATGGACCAATTTGTTACAAGACTTAAGAGAAGTAAATTCTTGAAACAAGTTAGACATTACATGAAAAATAACTTCCTCAGATGGATATTTTCAAGTATGGTTACAGTCAGGAGCCCCATATTTCTAAAATTAGCTATCAATCATTTTATCATTGTCCAAGTGTCAGAAAGGAAACCAGCCAGGAAGTGGGTGAAAAGTCTGGAGGAGGCTAACTGTGCATTAATGCATATATTCTTTTGTTGAGAATCAATTATTCATAAGCCACTTTTCTCCTACATTTCTCCCACTTTTCCTCCAAAATAATAATGACATTTGGGTGAGGAAAAAGCTCTGTGAACCATTCCTTTAATTTTGTACGTGACAACTTTCCATAAATTTCAAAGGGCTTCATAAATCACTGCTGCCAGCCTTGCTCAGTGGCCAAGGTAAGGACTCCTCACATGTGATTGGCTGATTCACTGAACCACAGAGGAGGTTTGGTCCCTGCCTACTGTATCACAGACCATTTGCTTTTGCCTGTGTAGAATGAATATACAGTGCAATAGATATCAGTGTTGTGTTGAGCCACGTGTAGAAGCGATGCGTTTTGTGTTCCATGTGCTGAATTTTTACGTTGAACACTGAATAATCTCACTAACGATCTCAAGTCAAGTGGCAGCTTTAAAGAGACACGGTGATGTATATATTCCATGAACTACTGAAAATATGGGCTGTTAGAGGAAAGCACACATAGAGCAATTGAGCATTACAAAATGTGCTTTCCACCATCACTAGTTCATAAAAGCAAGGTTTACTTAATAGCAGAAAGGACAACATAACTCCAGTTGCAGAAAATTCCCCAAATACCAGACAGCACAAGTATTACAGATATACATTTAATGGTTTACTGAATCAGTCAATGATGGCATTCAGTTATTTTGAAGCTGCACTATTCTGTTATAATTCTACTGTACTCTACCCACCTGGCACCAAGTGGCAAACAGACAAAATCAGCAACTAGCTGGTGAATATAATGGAGCCTTTAGCAGCTACAGAGACAGATATTTCCCATGGAGATGGTGGAGACCAAGACTGAGCTAAAAGGACAGTTAATATTGGACTTACGTCACCAAGTGGTTGAACCACTCCAGCTGAATGCTAATGTAGCTTCATGTCTATTGGATGACTAAATAAGCTAATCTGTTGACGATAATAAGTCAGTGTTGTGTTTATGGCTTGTTTTGCTGCCCCCACATGGCTAGAAAAAAAGTTATCAATGCTACTTTAAATGTTACATAGACAGATGGATTATCTCCACAAAAAACTATTAGATATATATTTTAT
This sequence comes from Centropristis striata, assembly GCF_030273125.1. Taxonomy (NCBI): domain Eukaryota; kingdom Metazoa; phylum Chordata; class Actinopteri; order Perciformes; family Serranidae; genus Centropristis; species Centropristis striata. The sequence continues at coordinate 29,139,723 of NC_081524.1, forward strand.
CATCATAATTGAGTCAAATTATTTCTTGTCATGTGAAAGGCCAGCAACTACTACTGATTGTGATTAATATTAATAATATAAACATTAGCACAACTCTATGCATCTTTCAGTCAATTACCAATCTCTTTCAGGATACTTCTGCTGGAGGTAATAGGTAAGAACTGGTGAGTAGATTGTACTTCCTTCTATTATTTAGTATTTAGATTTGGCATTGTCAATTCCAATTGGTATAAGTAATGATATTATTATGTTAGAATAAGTAAAAAAATGACATAGGAAGTGCTGCCCTCTAAATGTAAGGATAGACATCTGAACAATCAAAGAAAATGCCACCACCTACTGCATTACTTCACCAACAGCGAATCCAGGACAGCAGATGGACAGTATTAGCCACAAACGGGTTGCATGCTGAGTGATTACTTGCAAATGCAGTACAAAAAAACATCTTAGTCCCAAAGACGCAGCGGAAACGCACACACTACAAAAACAAGACTAATGGCTAATGTGCACTTTAATGAACACATCCTTATTTACAACAAAGACGGAGAAAGACAAAAGGCCATTTGAAGTCTTTGTGGTGCAGCCAGCTCACACAAGTGACCTCTCCTTTCTGCTTCACATCAAAACAAATGCCTCCTATCACCTTAGCGCACAAACGCAGCCTCACTAGTGATTCAGACGCGGCTGGAGAAACACATGAGGGCTGCTGCATTATTCATGACCAGCTCCTGGACACTAACTGAGCTGCGCTCCATTCACAAATCCAAAGTGATGCATCAGCAGAAATTATATGCTGGAGTAGGGGACAGGCGCCGGGACTTGGATGGAAAAAATGCGGAGGGAGGGGGGTGAGGAATTGTGTGATGAGCATGAGAAACATCTTTTTATCATGGCTTGATGACGGTGGAGCTGTGTGCTATGTGTGTGGTCGCTTCTGCACGTCTCTGCATTTGTAGCTGTGTGTGTGTGTGTGTGTGTGTGTGTGTGTTTTATGTGTGCTGCACCGGCTGCCTAAGAAATGCTTCACTTTGGCTCTCAGCATGTCCTCAGGGCTTCAGGCTAATGTCTCCTCTGGGACGTTATCTTGAAATCCAACACCCTGAACACACACATGCACGTATAACATGCACATAGCAACTACAACAAACATTAACAAACTGCCCTTTGACGAGCTCTAACTCATCTTGACACAAGTATCACATTTCCCTGCTCCCGTTTAGCCTTGTATGTCCTTCCTGTCCAAACAGAGAAATGTCTATGGCAGCTAGCAAGTAAGCTAGCAACCACACTCTACTCCATCAGCATCTGCATCAAGATGCTAACGCTGTCGGCCCTATACCAGCCTTCAGTAAGTACAACAGAGCGGTGGCGCAGCACTAAATTTTCTACTGTGCATTATTCCCCTATTGCTCCAGCTGCCACTGCTACTGTAATAGCCTCTCTGCAGATACCTCTGAGCTCTCCACAGCTCTGCCATAACACACTCCGCTGATCGTACATTTGCATTCCATCCTCAGTGACACAGACAGAGATAGAGAGAGGAGAGGCAAAATGTAAAAAGAGAAAGGGGGGAGATCATCGACAATGCATATGAATTAGAAGAAATGTGAAAAAATAAAGCAGGGATGCTGCCAGTTAAGTGTGACCTACAGCTAAACATGCAGCTGGTGTGCATGGTGCATTCAGCCAAGCTTGTCAGGCTCAAGCGTGAAGTGGCAGGATGGGACACCATGGGATCATGATGCCTGTGATGCTGCACAGAAGCCTGGCTGCTGCAACGATTGAGTCACGAAGCACTCGGTGACGTACTCCCTCCATCATCTTCCCTCGTATAGCAAGATGTGATGTCACCGCAGACATGGCATTGAGCCGCAGCGCAGGCAGCGTGGTGTGCAGAAAATCGACGGGCAGTGAATTATCCTAGCAGGCCAACAATAGAGAGGCATGTTCACTGTCTGCACTGTGCAGTGTGGGAATACAGGCGAATGCTGCTGCACCATTCTGTACGTTCCTGCTGTGGGAATAACAGCAGCCCTCATTACTGCTGTTGTCCTATTCTGAGCTAACTATAGAAATCCTCTGCTGTGACAGTGAGGCCTCATTCAGTTGGCAACAAGGGCGGTGATGACAATAAGATTCAATTCAGAGAGGGTGACACTGGACTTACTGTATTACTGGCAGGAGGAGTTTTATGTCTAACATGGAGGAAAAAAATCATGCACCATATGGCACAGATAGTGTGGACATTCTTTTGGATCTAATGACTTTAATTTCTGATCATTGGGTGACATCCAAAGCATAGGAGTGTACAAAGGTGTCACAAAGTCAATTCTTAATCAAAAATTTGAATGATCAAAATCAAAACAGATCTACAAAATCTAAAATTTGACTATATGGCTTTAGGGTGGTACATTCCAGGAAAATATGGCAGTTGTATATAACACTTGATACCATCTAGCCTTTATGTTTAAAGAAAAAATCCAAAGCATCTCTGTGCTGTAAATCAAAAAAGACACAGGCCCGCTGTGTTAACATGGTTTCTATTTTTACTTTCAGCACTGCCTTATACACCTCCAGTGCTTCTAAATTCCAATATTATAATCATCTTTTTAAAGTACACTCTCCTTATCAAAAGCAGCATAATGTATCAAATCCATGGCTCACAAAAATCATGGGATTACACTATGGCCCCGAAAGATTAAAAAGTGCGACCCTAAAAGATTAGAAGTGACCCGACATGCTTGCCATGATAAAACCTTTAAATGCTGTTATTTTTTCGCAATACGACACAAAAACAAATTGGTGAAATTCCCCGATCCACTGTAGTGCAATGAGAAGTGGGTCTGTCTGTAGTGAAGTTGTCCCTTTGTCTCATCAGATGTGGTCCTGCTCTGACCTACTGACGGGATCTGATCAGAAGATCCACAGCCAAAACCCAGTCCCAGACTGCAAATGGACTAGATTGTATAAGTGTGTCAATTCTCTCACTCTATATGTGTGTGCAGCACTGCCTCAGCTATGATGAAAGGCCCAAGATCAAGCAGGAAGCCCCTGTGGTCACAAATCATTAACATTTGATGTGGATTTACGATAAAAAAAAAGGGGGGGGGTTATCACACCTACATTTACACAGTCGGAGCATCTGCAACACACATACAACTCAAAAGCCAATTTTCTTTCACATAAATACAAATTTATGATATGCTTGTGATGCACAATACTGGATAAAATAAAAATAAATAATTTGCTCAGCACTGGGGTTGTGATTATTCATGACATTATTCATCCGTATTTGGTATTAAAAAAATACAAGAAAAAGATTTTTTAATGCACCATAACATAACAAAATGTCTGAATATAGAAAACTGAAGTTATATTACAGTTGCAGGTTGCGTGTGTAGCAAAAATGCTCTAATTGCTATGTATGGTGCTGAGCAGCTAATCACAGTACAGTACATTCAAAACAAATCCCTGTGATTGGTCAAAAGGTTTACAGATTTAAAGCACCTAAGCAGCCACTTTTAATGCAAAGCATCGTGACTAAGCATAATTAATTGCGAAAGCGGCAAAATTGTGATTATTATTTGATCAATTTTGCCTCCCTATCTCATTCTGTTTCTTTCCTTTTACCCTCCTCTCATTCATTCTGTCAAGACAAAGTTAGCATTTGAAGGGGTTTTAAAAGCAAAAAAAGAGGGAGATAGAAAGTGAGTGAGAGAAAAAAAAATAAAAAATGCCTTTTTCTTGAATAATTCTATAGGTTGTGAATTATGTGGACTTTTGTCCCCACAACCATTGGCCAAGAATATATGTTGATATTTCATTTAAAACCAATATTTAAACAGATGCTGACAGTTTTATGCTGCATGCGTATGCAACTCGACAAATGTACACATTGACTAAATATGTATATGAAATTTGACAATTAACCCAGAAACCAGAAAAGCCTACTGCTGTTTAGATTTAAATGTACAACAGGGCCATCTCACGCATTGCAACCACAATAGAACAGGACATTACACATCCACTCAACCAGTACCTCACCCCGCTGCCTTCCGGTCGGAGGTACAGGACTATAAGGTGTAAAAAGGCTCGCCTTGGGAAAAGCCTGATCCCTCCGATCGCTGCTCTAAACAAAAGAGCACGATGAGCACTGAATGTTATGTTCATTTGCCATGTCATGTTTCTCTGTCATTTCCTTGTGTGATGTTACGGTTTGATCGTCTGTGGTATTTGTTCAAATTTACAATGCTGTGAAAATTAATTTCCTCCTCAGGGACAATAAAATCTAATCTAACTGTAAATGTTACAGCAAAATCCACAACCTGCTTCACATGCCTTACATAAATGCTTTGTAAAAGAATTAACATACATGACACCCTAGTTATGCAATTTAAATGTTGATAGGTTTATATTAACAATTTAAGCACACTGCATTATCATACATTCTACATCTAAACTGAAGTCTTAATGATGAGATGTAATCAGCCTTACTGAAAGTAAATGTCAGATCCTGGGCTGTGGCTCAGTTCAAATCTCTGCCTGGCTGCTCCACGCAAACACATGGCCTTCTGTGCACAAAAAAGCAGTCCAGTACAATCCACACTACCTAGTACCAGTGCTGGCTCACTGTCTACGACCAGGCCCTTGTTGTTTTTTCGGTCTTCTCTCCTCCAGCACTAAAAAAACGTCCTTGTTTTATTTCTAAAAGGCTACGGATGATCTGCAGAAAGCAGCAGTAAATGTAGTCTTGCAACAGCGCTCTTCGGACTGAGCGTGTGACACCAGCTCTGTCTGCTCTGCCTCTGCTGCTGCTGCTGCCGAAGAAACATGTTAAATAAGAAAGGCAAAAGCAATCAAGGTGAAAATGCAACGCTGCCCCCGTGGGGATTGTGCCACCTCTACTTTGCGGATAATGGAGAGAAGTCAAATGAGAACAAATGAGTGGCGCCGTGTTGCAGAGCTCTCCTCTTAGAGGGAATCTGGCCCACTAATGACAACAATACATCCTGGAATGGTCTCTATTGAAATGAGATAACCAGAAAGAAAGCAAGAGCAGAAGAAAAACAAGCTGAATGTGCGTGTCTCAACCAAGAGCAATCAGAGAAGAAGAGACGAGTGGAGGAAAAATGCCTCTAACGGTCCATTTACGAATGCAGCATCACGATCCCTTCCAGGACTGACTCAGCCGGCCACTCTGTATGTGGGACGTCCCTCAGCATAAAAGAAACACATCCCGTTCCCCTGTTACCTAGTAAAATCAAACTGGGTTAAAATCCTGCAGCAACCCGACAGTTTAGCTGTTATTCCTAATATCCAAATGATATTGTAGTCTCAGCATGACCTGCTTTGTTTCTGACCGTCTGCTGCGCCCACAGTGCCCCGCCACTCTGCTGGATGTGGATAGATGGCACAGTTTATGACCCTGCTGCAAAGGCTTCTGGGGGCCTGAAAGCAAGCTGACTTTTGGATTTAACACCATCATCATGTGATTGCTGTGATTGGCCGGAGGTCGAGCAGCGACCCCGTCCGACTTGCCGGCCACTCTGTCCTTTGCCTAAGAAAGGATTACATTCCTTGGTTGATTACTAGCTGACATCTATCACCAATCGCAGGCAGAGCAGGAGGTCTCACCTAATCTCGTTCAGCCTGAGGTCTTATGAGCCTTAAACTGAACAAATTACATGGTTTATGTTTTTTTTTTTTTTATCCAGAGTGGATTTTCAGGCATCAAATCAAATACAGATGAGGGAGAGAGAGCGACAGAGGAATAGAGGGAGGAAGAGAGAGATAGAGATTTCTACCCCATAATTTCTGTGCATTACAAAATGGATCAAAGACTTTTTTCCTGGTTCTGCACCATGATGACGTAGCTGCTTTTCAGTGACCTGGTTTGATAAGTCTACTCGGTGTATGTGGGTGGGTGTATTATGACTGACTGTATCTGGGTGTTGTTAAAGTCTTTCTTCTTGCCTTTTTCTCTTCACTCTTCTGCCTCAACACATTTCACATCTGTCACCATATTTCTGCAGTTGCTTTCCCGCCTTCGTTTCCTTCCTCCTTGTCTCAGCCCTCCCATGAGACGGGCTCTGAGTTGGTTTGAAGATACACTATAGAGTAGTTTTCTGTTTGTGATGGCAGTGGTGACAGCTGACTGACAGGAGCGTGGAATCAGGGAGGGCAGGTGGGCGATGGGTTGTTGACACAGCATTTCCCAGGACGGAGGTTGGAAGGAGGGGAAATGGTAAAGGACCTTTGTGGGTGTTTTATCACCACAGAGTCAAGAATGGGCCCAGGCTGCATGGGTCTATAAAGCTTTGAGTGAGGTGAGCATTTGACTATCACTCTGAGAGACAGGACAACAACAAAATGCTATTGCTTCTGCATTTTTACTTCTAACTGCAACTGCATTTCCCCGTGTCATATTTAAAAGTGGAAAAAGTCAGTTTGGTGTTCAGTACAGTTCTTGTTCAGTGTTTAAATAAAATCTCCCATGGTGCTGTTAAGTGGCTCTCCCGCTTCCCTTTTCAAGTACGCCGTGTCCTGTGAAGACTTTGCCCTGCACATCAGATCTTCTTAAGAGCTAACACTTGATGCTGACACTGTCCAGGTACATCTGCTCTTGATGAAGCATGGCAGTGATGTAAATGGATCAGGGCTGTAAGAGAAAAAATGGACCAGTAGCTTGCAGCAGAGCAGGTACATGCGGACTGGACTAGGAACTGCTGTACACATGGCAGAAGAAACACTTGGCCACAGGATAAAAAATCTAATTCTGTTTTCAACACATGACTTAAATTTCAAGAACCTGTTGTTTCATTGATTATATATTATTAACAAGTGATCACTATAGTCACCCCCACCAAGTCAACACTGTACAGAGCGCCAAGGTGCTCCCCAAAGTACCTTTGAGCGCCACACTGGAGATTTCTCTAAGTTAGTTGGAGCGCTGCTTTGCCACGTTTTGACCTGCCCGCATTTAGATCCACCTGTGCATCACAAGATCACTCAAAGAAGCTCTCGGAGCGAGGAGGAGGAGGAGCCGTGCAGGAGACAAAGGGAAGACAAAACCTTGTTGTGGCTGCTGAATTCCTTACAGACCCCCACAGGCATATATCAAAATTAAGCTTAGAAACTATAGTTTTAGCTTTAATTTTCCCTTTTTAAAAACCAATTGTAAATATTAATGGATGAAATGAAAAATCAGCATCATTAGAATTTTAAGATTATTCCCTTTAACTGTAAATAATTTCTACTTCTAATGCAAAACAGAATATGTCAATTATTTGTCGATTTATTTAAAAAAATAAAGTTTCTGATTGTTCAATGTCACCCAGATAAAGGGGCATTTCTTAATAAAAAATACAACAATAGCATTTCCAAGTTAGAAAACCCAACATTTCCCTGAATTAAAGTGACACATTGTTTGAAAACAGCTAATAAAAAGCTAAATTGTTGGCCAACAATAGTTGATGGGTTCTGAAATTGCATTGGCCAATGCATTCTGCCTGTTTACCTGCATGCAACGAAAGTCTGCTCAAACATCAATACTACTCAGACTACAAATGGAAACCATATTGCTTTGGATTCTCTGCTTTCATATGCAGATATCTGTTTATAGAGATAACTAAGTAGCTAAATTGTTGTATTTTGCAGCATCCCAGAAAAAGTGCAAAAACACTTAACTTTCCGCATTATTGGCAGTCATCAAACAGCTTCAGGTGTGCCACTAACCCTCTTTGGACTGGACTAGGACCAACCTGATTTGCATTTAGCCTGGGAAAACCAAGGTGGATTGTGATCAGATTTTTTGATCTGGCTGACGGAGAGGCTAAGTGTAAAAACAATTCTATTAAATCACATCTGGACTTTATCCTGAGACAAGACACTTGGTAAGACAAGTGTAAATGGGGCCAGCTTTAAGCCACACACACATATGCACACAGCCCGAAGCAGCACAGTTCCATTCACAGTAACAGATGACAACCACTCCTGTTTAGTCTCCTCTGCTCTGTGGAAAGTTTGAAGTGGACACGAAGTTGTGCAGCCTCACATCTATCAGCTCAGCTGACAGTGTCTGCAGATCTGCGAGTGTATTCACTAATTGGCTCCAAGAGCACAGACTCGCTCCTCCTGTCTAAGAGTAGACCAACTGGTGCCTTCTGTGTTCATGTTTATACTCTGTATGGTTAATACGTCTTCCACACTGCACAGCCTGTTAGGTCTCCTTTTTAAGAAGAGGCACCGCTAGCACTCTATGTAGGCCAAGCCCCAACAGAATATGCCATTAAGATTAGCTACAAGTCAGGACTGTTACGCTGCTGCTTGCTTCTCCCCTCCCTACAGAGAAAGGTTAGAGGAGCAGAGTATGTGTGGGTTTTTTTTTTTTTAATCATATTGTGAAGAACACAGATGCATAAAAAATGCACCTCACAGCTGGAATTTAATAAAGCAAACACCTCTGTTCAGCAGACACACAACCAGACAGTTCACTGGGGCAAATTTGGAGCGGCACAGGAGTAGTCTGTAATTACGCTTATTGACTTCAGCTTGAGTTGAGCGGAGCCGCAGTATAATACAGAGAATGGTTGCAGTGTGGGGTGGGGGTGTCCTCTGGAGAGCCTGTGAGTAATCAACACCTCAACACTGGTGGGTAATTAACATTTTTTAGTATCTGAACCTCTGAGAAGATACACGTGATTGGCGCTCATCTGTGACCAGACTACTGCTTCATCACCACATGAAAGAAATCATCATCTGAAGAAACCACATAACACCCTGTGTGACGACATGTGGGAAACAAAACTTGGCTTTTGACCTTCTATGAAAAAAAGGTAGCTTTTTTAAAAACATCTGTAAATGATAAAATGAATGATAACTGAATTCCATTTAGCTGCTTCAGTTTCAGGGTCCTGGTATTGTGCATGATAACCCACTGTCACATTATCATTGCTTACTGGGACCAGGGAATAGAACAGTGTCACAATGTCTGCTAGGAAAGGCATATCAGCAAGAAAGTCTTCAGTAGATGTTTGGAAAAGGCATGGTAGAGCATGTTTAATTTGTTATCCGGCCACTTGAAGGGAGTCAATCTTCATTGACCCCACATGATAAAATGTCCAACTTTACAGTGAAAATAGGTAAGTTTACAGCCTGGAACAAAAAACTTGGTCTTGTTCTTTTTAGCTGATCTTCCTCAACTTTCAGGGGGGTTTAATTTTTATATAACTCGCTCCCAAGATGGGGACAGCAGGAGCCTCGGCCTCACACACTTTGAGCTTCATTTCGGCTCTTCAGAAAAAACGTCTAAAACGACGAGACCTTTGCTAGATATTCTGTTGAATTGTGTACTTACATTATCCAACAATGTATAAACATACAGATGTGCTTAATTTTAATCAAGGTAATGGTCCATTACCATAAATGTGGTCGCCTGTCAGTGAAGTAACTTCCCCTTTGCACATGTGCAGTGCTGAGGTTGTCTTACATGTGGATTTTAAGATATCAGCGAAACAACCTGAGAAAACATTAGAAGCAGCTCAGTTTGCAGCATTTCTGGGACTTCCTGTGTCGAATAAACACTGTTTCACTATTTGTTTTGGAGAGGAAGAGACCTCTGCAGATAATTAATCTCCCAATAACCTCCTGATGGTTGTGGTCCAACCTAATGTCCCATAACATGCTGACATCACGATGTACTGACATAACACGGAGTTCACACTAAACATTAATCTGATGTGATGTGTAAAGCAGTTAGGCAAACCACTGAAAGGAAAACAAAAAAAGGGGGAAAAAATTAATTCAGAGAGTTTCAAAGAGTAATAAGTAACGTGTGTGTAGTGTTATTTTTATGCCAGACTCCACTCATGCATCATCCTGCTGTGCAATCACACACACAGGTCAAATTAAGGCATCATAAAATGAGTAAATGATAGCAGCAACTATTCACAGTTTCACACTAACATCCCCCACGCACAAACACATTAGAAAGACTTTCCAGATTAACATGATATCCACTGAGACTCCTGCCTGCTGCTGTGTTGTAGCATGTTGACTGCTCAGTGCTCATCAGTCATTGTTCATTTTTTTCAAAGCACTCAGTGTCGAGAACATATTGAGATTTGTCGAGCTATTCATAAACCCAGCAAATTCTATTGTAACCAAACACTGGGCTGTATTTCTGCACGAGGAAAAAATTGTCTTAAGAACTACGGTCGCCCAATCTCTTTCTTTCTCTGACATGTAATTGAACACACACACACACACACACACACACTCATACTCTCTCACACACACTCTCTCTTTCTCCACACACGAATTTCTTCTTGGTTCTGCTAAGTATGCATTTTTCATTCCAGTGAGCAAGCTGCATTTGAAATCAAAGGCAGTGACGCTGCGCGGCTGTCTGGCTACACAGAAAGTGAGGAGGTAATGAAAAAAGCTGAGGGGTGAGTCAGAGGATGCTTTAATAATCCTCGCTGCCCAAAATAACATTTCTGGACCTGGACGGACTGACGACCCTCCTGGCAAACCAGCAGCAATCCAGGCTGGTGCGGACTCCATTCCACCCCCCCTACATACACTTCCCTCCCCTCTCTCTCTCTTTTTCTCCCATCTCCTCTCGGTCTATTATTGTCAACAGATAAGACTGCAGCAGTACGGCACGACGCACCAGACAGCCGAGCCCTCCCCGTACCAAATATACGACAAGACTAAGCAGGGCCGGAGGGATGTGTGCTCAGGGGACAGACACGCCGCAGGAAGGGTGATCCAGTCAGAGGGAGGAGTGACTACGAGGTCCCTTCACAGGTGAGCAATGTTTCTTCGGTTATTGTCCAATCACTGGTGACAAATGGTGATGGGGTCCAGGCCAAATAGCTCTTCATGTTGGGTTCAAGGTTGGGCCTCCATTGTCCCATACAACACTTTAGCATGCCTGTCCACACAGTGTTCTGCCCTGTGCGAACAAATGGAGGGAGAAAATGAACCCGTCATCTAGTGTTACCAATGCCAATCTAATATTTCTGCACACCTCTGGACTCAATTGACATTGTTAAATTCTACCTAATCCTTCTCCTGCTCACAGTATTTAACTCTTTTTACGCAAAGAAAGCTACGCTCTGACAAAATTTGACATACAGTCACAAATTAATACACAGCAAAAGTCAGCTGCCTGCCTTTAATGGAGCTATGTGTCATCCAAAAAAAAAACAACACCATAATGTTACAGTAGATTTTCATTTCAATAAATGTCCGTTAATTTGCTATCTATTGCCGAATTAGTTAACACAATGGTTATTGAGCCCATGGTCCACTGAAGAAACCTTGCATTTGCAGTGTTACGAAGTGGGAGTCTGTAGAAAAACATTCACAGGGAAAAAAACATAAGCGACACACAGTTAGTGGCTGTGTTCAATCACCCAGCAGTGCTTAATGCACCAGAGAGGGTAGGTGGAGCTAACACAACAGACTCCCTCTTAAACTCATGTATGTGAAGCAGCATACTGTTTTTTCCGGTCTCTGCTACTGTTGCGAATTAGCAGTTACTGTGGCCAAGCAAACACAAGAGTGATGCCTATAGATGATGAAACTGCAAAAACATGTGCAAATCCAAAGAAAAAAAGAAACAAACTGCGAACTGACTGAAGTCACACGGGTGACATCCAAAAACACATCTACCATTTCCACATATCACCATAGGAGGCACCAAAGACAACAAAACAGAAAGTGGAGATTGAACTTTAAATAACAAGGGTTTATCGTCAGTTCAGGGGCTTGGAATAGGACATCTCCGACAACTCCACATAGTCACAGTTGGTCAGCTTGCTGACATTTGGCATGTCAGTATGCTAACATTGGCGCTAATTTCATTAATCAATTAATTAATTAAGCATTTATCCCCATATATAGCGACCTGTTCTCTGGTAAAGTAACGTTGGAGGACAAGGACATGGTTCAATATGAATATGTGATTAAGAAGAAGAAGAAGAAGAAGAGTACTTTATTAATCCCACAATGGGGAAATTCAACCTCTGCATTTAACCCATCCTTTTTTTTTTTACACACAAGTGAAGTTAACATATTATGTTGGATATAAACTGACCAACTGTAGCACTAGTGTCTGGCAGACCATCCGCATTTTAATGTTAGAGCTGTAACCCCTACAACACATCTTGTACACCAACTATACTACACACTACTACACTGTGCTTGGAGTTTTTCAAAAGTCCATTTGGTTGAAGCTATCCTGATACTGAGACTAACCAAGAGTGAGCCTACAGTAACTAGCATTGTTGAGTAAGAAACACATTGCTCAACCGCTTGATTTTAAAAGTCAACTGCTTGGAGAGTAAACTGATTTATTCTTGGAGAAAAAAAGTTTCAAGCAAGAAAGGTGACAGGAAGATACACATTATTAACCAAGAGTGCATTGCTGAGTTGAACACTGAAAACTGAACACTACTAAAATTCTAATTGGATGATATATAACTTGGTACAACTTTGATGCAGTAGTTGATGTGGTTCAGTTTACAAACACTACATGATGAACAGTGAAATATAATGCTGATAAAAAACTGTGACAAGCTTAAGTATTTTATGAGAGTGTTCATACTCTGTGGCAGAGAGAATACTGAATTTTAAGTGCTGCAATTACACAATGAAGTGAGAAAAAAAAAGGAAAACATGAGGGAGCCCACTTGACTGCAGCATTTCTATTTAAATGTGCCTTTGTTCCACAGCAGTACACACTGCATATTGCCTCTGGCATTCCAGCACGTTTATCACTGCAGCAGCTATTTTTAACACATCATTTATAAATTAACAATAATAATACAACTGATTATTGTAGTAAAAGCTGTGTGTGTGAGGTGGGCACGTCACACCTTTTCATACCGGTATAAAAACCAGGAAGTTGGCAAAAATTAGATGATTCAGTGTGGAAATGTCAGAATGTCAAGATCGAATGTAGTATATACCTTTCTTTGCTCCAAACGGGTCATCTGATTGGATGTTGCATGTCACAAACAGTGACCTAAATTGGAAGCACAGAGATTACTGGGGAAAGGAGGTATAATCACCACTCTCCAATTACATCCATAGGAAGAGAAGCCACTGCAGCCAAGTTACCCCGATGCATCTCTGTGGCTGGGTCCTGGGCATAATCAAATCAAGATGTATGCTACTTACAGTATTGCTTACTGATTGCCAAGCTTTACAAACTCTGATATGCACTGACTGCAAGTTAACTGACAGCAACTCTATCAGCTTTTATCTTTATCATGCATACAAAAGACCCACTGCATACAAAAGGAATTACTCAATGGTCTCATTTGGAACGATTCAAGTGTTGCTCTTTCTTCAACCGAGCAAAAGACATCATTCAAAACAGCAGCAAAAATTTACAAAAAGTTTGTTTTAGACAGTAACTTAGACCACACAGGTTTTGTCCTCCAACGTGCAGAATGATGGGAGATGTGTACAATGGGTCCACTGGAGCAACCACATTAAATGATCTCATTTTCTTGATCCTGTTCTGGGACTAGTTAGCAAAGATGTTGAAATATTTCTCCCAGTCAGTTACTTACTGAAAGTGCTATTCATTTCAGTGCATTTTTCAAATTAATAAACTGCTGTCCCCCCCCCCCCCCCCCCCCCCCCCCATCTTCTCCATTCCAGTTTTGTTGCCTTTCCCCACAAGTCTCTCTTAAGTTGAATTCAAACAGAACGGCTGCTAGGAGGTTTGCCTGGAGGCAGACAGGAAGCTGTGCATAATGGGAAGACGGTGCCTCACAAGCTCTTTTCTGAAACACTTTCCTTGTCTGAGAGATGTCACTACACACACACACACACACACACACACACACTGAGATCAAAGAAAGATTGTGCAGCTAAGTACAAGGGTTGAAGAGTTTGGGCTTGCCAACAAGGAAATAGATATGGAAGATACTTGTCAAAAAATTAAAAGAGGCTTCAATTACTTACTTTATAGAAGTTTTAGCACATAATGACATGTCAAAAAAGAGATATTTCTATTCTTTAATGACCAATTTAATCTTACTTTATTAAAGCTATAACCCAAAAAATACTGGTTTGGAAAATCCAATCATATTAATGATGCAGGATAAATGCATATAGCAGGAGTTCAACCTGCCAAGTAGACAAGAATGCATTAAAGATGCAATGTGTAGTTTTTGTTTTATTTTAAAAATGAACTAACATTATCAAGAGAGAAGTAGCCTAACACTTCGTCGTGTCCTGTCTTATAGTACCACTTGTGCTACGAGAAGGGACAGTGAGTCAAAGTAGCGTCTAGTCATCCCTCAGTCCAACATGAGAGGATAGAGGAGGAAGAAGCAGAGCTGTCCCAAGGGCTTGTCAATCACCCACTCCCAGAAAGAAAACCACATTTGGTGTGGAAGAGAAGAACTGATGTGAAAAAAAGCAAAACAAAAGTAAAAATTGGCATGGCTTTCAATGGCTGGAGACAAATGACAAAAAAACCCATTTCAAATGGTGTTGATATGTCGCTTTGATGTGGCTATTCGCTTGTATGGTCTTGCTAAAACACAGCGAAGCAAGCTAAAACATAAACTACAGGCCGGCACCACATGTGAAGATTATAAGATAGCAGCGGTATTTACCCGGCTCTGTGTTTCAGCAGTTTGGTTTAAACTTGCCCTGCTGTTAATAATTGGCTTTCTTTTTTTAAAACTGTAAATTAAGTCCAATAGTAGACTAACTGCAAAAATGTAAATCGAGTCACCATATGGGAATCACTTGGCATTACTGTTGTAAGATGGGACAAGATTGGAAGTTTGGAAAGTTTGCAACACTTTTGAGGACGTTGTAGGGTTTATAATGTGTCTTTTACTCACACAATTTGGGTCAGAGGAGGTGAACAGCTGTCCCCTATTAGTTCAGAGCATGTGGCTAGGTATTACACATTGCACCTTTAAAGCATTGGTACAGTACTTTAAAAAAATAATAATAATAATTTAAAACATCCATTCATATTCATAAATATTGTACATATTTCCATTTTCCCAATCAAACACAACTGCAGCACTACCCATTGGAGTTTATAACACATTTTTTAAATGCAATCTTTGTGACAAAATTCCATCTCTACTCTTTGGTGAAAAAGCCACTTGCTGTGTCTGTGTGCTCAGCAGAAAGACCTTTTCTACTGCGCTCAATGGCATTGACAAGCCAACGTCTCAATCAATGAATCCACGGTCAGACCTTTGCAGAGCGAGCCCCAGACCAAAGGGCTGTGTGGGTTAATTGTAATTGCATAGGACAGCGTCTGTAACACATGCCCTGAGCCAGGGAGCTGAACCAGCCGGAGGGGCCCTGGTCGGAGAAAACATTTCATCTACAACAGCGGTTAACTTCAACCTGGGACATGAGAAGATGGTTAACCTTGTTTTCATCAACTGAATTACTTTTATTTGTTTTATCCTTAGTATCCTAGATTTACAAGCATCACAGTATGTAGCAACCTACTGATCTGTATTATGTACGGATAGGGTTTTTAAATTATGTTTCATACAGATGGTGACAGTTACTGAGACCTTGGTTTACATTTTGATGTACCACTGCACCAGAATCCAGAAACAGCCTTCAAACTTTAGTTATTTGTATAAATGAGAGCAGAAGTGTGTTGAAGCAGACAAGAGAAGAGAAATGCTATACAATTCTGGAAGCAGGACTGTCAATGGTCTTCTAACAGGATCAAGAGAGACATATGAATAAATGGAAGGAAGACCGGCGAGTGAAAAAAGGAAAATCTTCAAAGTCAGCTTCTTTCCTCTTCCTAGCCACCCCTGGAGATCAGATCAACTACTATCCTAAAACCTAATGAACTAGTAAACACTGGGAATTAAATGAATATTACATGGGGTTTCATTAACGCCAGCCAGCAGACTCCAAAAATAATGAAGGCGAGAAGCGGAAGCGGGAGGAGACAGTTACTGGAGCTTCTTCTTCTCTGTGTTTACTCAGCATCTGCCTGCCAGAGAAGGAGGCTTTTGATCACTCCTCGGCTGGGTTCTCCTCTCCGCTGCGTGGCAGGAGAAGCCCAGGGAGGCCGCCGAGCACCGCCAGGGCCGGCTCATTTGCAACACAAATGAACTGAGCTAATTGTACACGTGCGAGGAGACGGGGGAGCCGCGCACACGGTGCAATGTTTGCAAAATATGGAAATAATTAATCTCATTGAGCTTGTGAAATACCATCAGTGTTGCAAAAGAGGATTTGAGCACGGGCTGGGGATGAGACGGATGATGATAGCAATGGGCTGGATAGACGCAGATGTTTAGATTAAGCTTTTTCATTATTGCTTTATCACACAGCTTCTTCAAGTGTATTTTTGGTAATTGAATAAATTAGAGCATGAAATAGATTTGGATTTGGGGCACAGCAACAGGATTACGTGTAAAGCAGTCTCTTTCCCATTCATGAAACAATGCGTGCAGATATTATGCTATCAGGTCAATTGTGCATTGGGTATGTGGTGTGGAAACATTCATAGGAGAATCACTAATTTACTAAAATAAATTCTTAGAGTATAATACCTGTACATACAGACACTTAAATAGTCTTACTAACTAACTAAACTAATGGTGGATTTTAAACAGATCCCATATACACAGAAATTACTTCATGTAAACTGACTTAATGACAGTATAGAGTGAAATGTTTGTTCAGTGTCGTCGTACTGCACTGAATAACAGGGATTTAGCTAATAAAGTCCACCTCTTGACCTTCCAAAGGTCTGACCTTATAAGCCTCTTTAATCAATAAATCAAATGTAAAACAAGAATGATGATGCTGTGAAGTACCTTTAGGAGCAGAGAGCCTTCGCTCTCAATTAGCAACTCCACTGACCATCAAGGCCAGAGGAGGATTTGTGGAATAACGTGTGATATACCCTCCAACACTAAGCTCCTACGCTCACGGTAAGCTACTACAGCAAAGGCGGGCAAATTTAACCCCTCTACAAACTGTTAAATTGTTACTGACATTGACAAATAGCATCACACATCAAGGCATATGGTTGAAAGCAAAGCACTATCCATGCGGCGTATGCAGTTTCTCTTCCCTCTCTTGGCTATTTAAAAACAAGATGACATCAGACATCTGTTTGGGAGCAGAAAAAGAGAGTCTTTTTTAAAGAGAAAAAAAAAGACCTCCTAGGGTCCTAGGCTTCAAACATATGAACATACAAGTGCCGCCACATGCAACCTCACAAAGAAAAACAAGGACACACACACACACACACACACACACACACACACACACAGAAGAGCTGAGTCTCACAATTATGCCACTCAGCAGCCTTCCCTTTAGTCCATCAGTAAAAGGACCTGGGGCTGAGTTGGAAGTGGCTCCCAATGCCAAAACTGAGTGTTACTGGTAGGACACTATGCCATACTGCCCAGATGTCAGCGCTCTCCACAAGGCAGTGTTTCTGTTGAAAAGTACACCATTTTTCCTTTGTTGCTCTGCGCCCCTTTCTGTCCCTTCGTCATCCTGTTTCACTGCTGAGAACGGGCTAGCCGGTTGAACCTATACATAATGTACATCTTACAGGAAGACGTCACCCGTGTCTCTGGCCATGGGACCATGCTGTAGCAACCTGTAACCAAACCTCTGCAAAGAGTATTTCACCTCCCTCTCTGGGCAGCAGCATTAGCAGCAATGGCAGTAGGCCTGGGGCTGGGGACATTAGCCTGATGCTTATCTGGCTACACAGCCCACTGCTAGCTACCAGTTCTCTCTCTCTCCCTCTCCCTCTCTCCGTTTCATTCTTCCTCTCTCCCTGTATGTCTGATGCTGAGATATGATTTGGTGAGAGCAGAGAGGAGTCGAGCATATCGATTCAGCCTCTACCGCTGTCTCTCTCGCGCTATTCATCCCCTTTTCCTCTATGCTGCTATCATTCCAACTCTCTCCACTTTATCTCTCTCTCTCTCTCTCTCTCTCCACTTCTTTTCTTTCTCTCTCCAGCGTGCAATCATAATAACCCCTCTCTTAGATGCCCAGGCAATAAACCAGGGCCTCCCTTCTTCCTGCGCACATCTCCCTTGGCGAGGACAAAACCAATAAAGGGCCGGCTTAATTACAGCTGCTGAGTGCCGCCAACACCCGGGTACAACACCATGGGGCTGAGGGTGGGCTGAGCGTGGGCGAGGTGTGACGCGATGTCAGGGGGGGAGGCGGAGGTTGTATAAGAACTACTGAGGATACAGTTTGAGGCTCAGTCAGACTCCCACACCTAAACCCTCAAGACGCTACTTTATAGTATTCACAGAGATGAAAAAAAGGAGGTGATGGTAGCCTAGAGGCTGGCTGGGAAGATGAGGGTAGGACTTGCATCCAGCAAGGCATTTAACTCCCAGTAGCTCTAGTGGAGGAGCCCTGTCAGCTTGATTTTGCATCTGCAAGACGTTAATGTGTAACTATCGGAATGTAAAGAAGGGAATTGCTGGAAAACAAAATATACACTCAGACTACATCCACACTAATACATTTTCCTTTTAAAAGGCATTACTTTTGCTATGCTAATGCCTAGAGTCCACACCAAGTGTAAACTTCTGGGGCTGAAAAATTGAACCAACCAACTAACTGCAATTCCTCAATTACCCACTTGATGTTGACTCTCACTGACCTGCATGTTAAAATGCCCAAGTTTACAGCAGAAATAAACATGTTTACAGTCTGGTACAAAAACATTTTGTGTTTTGAATTGCCCCCATCATGACCACAGTGAGAATGTCATTTTTATATAACTCACCCTTTTAATTTATATTATAGCTTAAAGTTATGCATAATTAAGGGTGTGACCGCACTGAGTGACAGGTGGGTGCCCTCACAGGTGGCTTACCGCTGCATTCAGCTTGCCCTATCACACCCCAGTCCACCTTATTGCCCTTTTTTGGATTAGCTGGGAGTTAGGAGTCAGTTCATTTCATCTCTTCACAAACCTATGGGTGACATTGCAGACACTAGGTCTATATTTTATACAGTATAGTCCTCACTACTTCCCTAAAACTGAGACTTTTGAAAACCATGTCACAGACACCCATGTGATTCATCACGCCCCTATCATGTGACCCTTTCCAGAGGAAAACAAAAATCAGCCTTGACCACCGGTGATTAATTCAACATGGATAACAAATCAAAGGCATTGCTGACCTTGTTGTTGATGTTGTCTGTATTGTGTAATGCTACTACAGCCAACATGTGCATGAAGCAAACTATTATTCAACCAATTTGCGATCATTCAGATTCAGTGGCATTATCAGCCCTACACTGTGTTTACACCATCATGCACATACCCAACCGACCCAGAATGGTTATGTGTTATGCGTTTCAGGCGTGTTCGTATGGAAAAGTGTGGACGTACTATCAGCCAACTTACCATGGATGCAGAAGGGGATAAACATAGAACAGATAAATGTTATATATACTTCAATGTGGTCAATGATATATCAAGGTGGTTATGGCTCTAAATCCACACAAATGTCCAGGACTGTGAAGCCAAGGGAAGGCCTGCTGAGGATCTATGTCCTTGTCCCCTGTTGTTTCTAGGTCTGTCGTCTGTCTCCTCCTCTCCTTCCTTCCTCCTCCTACCCCTTTCCTCTTATTTTTCCTCCTCTCCTTTCCCCCAGTTCTGTCACATCAACGTGAATCTGGGGCTCCAGGGGTTCAGAGTTCCACAAACTGCAGCTTGCTATGTCTGCCTCGACTACAGCTCTGTCACCATGGTGACTGATGCCTGGGTGTTCCCGTCTCCTCTTGGTACTTTCTGTCATCTTTTATATGTTTTCTTTCCTCGCTTTGTCTCTCCACTGAGCTCCTCTCACCTCATATTCACAATACTTGCTATCAATACAATACAGGTTGACAACAGGCTGAACAGGACTGATTTACACACAAAAAACACCTGCACCAAATCAGACATTACCAAAACAAATGCTCAGACATGTCCAAATGCTTTCCTGCCATGATAGTAGTCTTTTAGTATTTCTGATAATCACTTCAATCAATGCAATGTATAGCCAAAAGGAAATATATAAATTTTAAAGACTGTTATTCCATTAGGTTAGCTGCCTTTCAACAGCACAGTAGCTTGTTAAAAAAACTGGTTTGTTTGATTGCCCAAACTCTAGATGTCTGTTCTGTAATACTGCTCTGTTAAATAATAGTGATAGGATGCCCACTGCACTTACTAACACACATTGCTTAACAAACTCAACCTAGTCCTGGTACAGCTGCTTCAGATGCAATGCTGAAACTCAAATTAAAGATGCTGATTCAAGTCCTATCACAGAGGTTTCAAGTAATTTTCTTTGTACTGTATATGTATTCATATTCTTTCTGTAACTCAAAAATATCAGGTTTCATATGAATATACATTCGTCATTTTGAAGAGAATTTTCCTTAAACTCTAAGATCGTTGAAATGATACATGCTACAATAACATGCTGAAAACTGCAATGAACATGAGTTGTCCAAAAATGTTTTAACATGTTAAGATATGTCTCACAGGGGAGCAAAATTGTGTCTCCGGAGAAATCAGTCTTTTTTTTGCTACAAATTCCATCCCTTATTCCATGCTTTCATCCGTTTTAAAACAAAGCCCTGGTTTGATTAACTACCAGGGAGGATACATCATAATTTCTATTGATCAAACATTACACCTTATCACTATGGCAACCCCATCCTTGGAAGGGGCAAGGGAAGAGATGGGTGAGGGAGGAGGTAGAAAGCCGGGGTGTTCCACTTCGGAGGAACTTTGAGTGTAAAACTGACAGAAGTTGAAACAAGCACATATACGTGCAAAAATGCAGAAGTGCACAGCTGCAACTATGCTGTCACTGCAGGAGAACAATATATGAGACTGTGGGATGAAGTAAACAGCTGTGAGTAAGAGGATGACTCACTAAAATCACACCCAAGATTGTGCAGCCCGTTTAGAATCATTAAACAGCAGCAATATGGGTTTTATTTAATACACCGGATTTGAAACACTGTGTGTCTTTCAATACATTGCATCTATGCAGAAAATCAAATGCAGCTATTCATATCCCACTTATAGCATCACACAGTTTGTAAAAGGCTCATTTGGGAAAAGGCTCTATGATGTGTACCACAAACTCAATAACGTCCCCTCTATCGCTTCATACACCAGTCCAACAACAGACACACTTTGGTCTCAGACATTTCAGGGAAGCAAGCACAAAGAGCTGCCATAGAGATGGGGAGGGAGGAGGGTAAGTGGAAGGTGTGTGTATGTGTGTATTAGAGGAGGGGGGGGGGCAGGTTGCAGTTTAAATGTAGTGACCACTCAATTCAAAACCATTCAGGCCTTCTAAGAACAGATCCCCACACCCCATTAGGACCTCTCCTGACACACACATGCATAATACATGGAAGCTGGATCTAAAAGCATACAGCCCATTAGCAGGCCCGGCCTAGGCAAGAAAGAAACAGAGAGAGAGACTCGCACACAAACAGCTCTGATCGAATGGATGGCCAAGCTGGCTAGCACACAGTGCTGGTTTGCAGAGAGTTGTGTTGTCGTTGTTTTGTGAGTTATATGGTACTACTTACAGAGCCAGAAATGAGCGGACATAACGGCTGACACTGGCCTAAAGGTCCTGGAACAGTATTAAAAATATGGACACGCCTTCTACCACGTACTGGCAATACATATAACAATGTGAAAATTTTGCAGTCCACTCATCGACTACCATTCAGACTCTGATTCTACCAGAGGAATTTGCTGAGAAGAAAAAAAAAAGGGTAGCGATGGAAAATAAGTTCAATTTAATCAGTCAGATGTGATGATTGCTGGATCACAGTTTCCAGGCACAGAGCCCCCTGTTCAGCCCTTCCAGTGGCTGAGTGTTCTGGCCATGTAATGTGAGGTGGCAGAGAGCCCAGCAATGCTGTAAATTATTTCTGACGGTAGGGTGGGGGGGTACAAAAGGGAAAGACTTGCAGTCCCCGGAGACAGACAGTGCATGGTGTGGAGATATGGGGGCCTGCGCCTATATCGAGACATTAAAAGAGGCCTGCGTGTTCTCTCGGCCCTGCTGCTGCAGGAACGCTGAGTCTGTTTGCAAGTTTGAAGCCCTTCTGCAGTCTGCAAAATGTGTCTAACAGCCATGCCTGGCCAGATGACCAGGGGCCTCTCCATGGGGGAACGGAGCATTTAGCAGACTAATCATAATATGCTCCAATGCATCTAAGAGAGATCCAATCTCTCTCTCTCTCTCTCTCTCTCTACACCACGCAAGCGCTTCTTTTCCAGCAAATATAAAAAATACAGGAAGCATGTATGTTGCAGTAACACTGTAGCTAAAATCATAAAAAAAATTTAAATCATGGAAATTATTGCCAAAGAATAAGACTGCTTATGCTTGTTAATGGTTTTCTGATATTAAGACACTCTCTTATCAGATAATTTATACATGTTATGTTATGTCCGAAAACATAATGGCCCCTGTCTGAGTGTGTAGGTAGGTAGGTGTGTGTGTGTGTGTGTGTGTGTGTGTGTGTGTGTGTGTGTTTGGGGTGGTGTTTCTACTCTTTTCCAGCTCTGGACTCTTTTTTAAAAAATCACATTTACCCTCTTCACCCCCTCATGTTCTGCTCTCAGGCACAGCAGCAGCAGAGACAGAGGCAGTATAGAAACACATGCTGCAGCAGTATAGCGGTGCGCTGGGGCAAACGTGCACGCGCATACATACATACATACATACATATATGTGTGTGTGTGTGTGTGTGTGTGTGTGTGTATATCTATATATATATATATAGATATACACACACACACAATATACACACACACACACACACACACACATACATACACACATACATACATACATACATACATACACGGTCACACCTCGGCATGGTCACAGTCAACCTAAACGGTTCATTTTAGCCCCCACCCCCCAGCGGTACATGTGCGCGCACGCACGCGCACACAGCAAACCGCGGCAGCATCACTGATCGGCCCCATCATCCAGCCAGGAAATATCTGCAGCAGCAACAGTACTATACTGTAGGTTGTTATTACGCAGGCTGGCTGCCGATCGATAAACGCAACAACCCCCACTCCCCACCCACCCACCCCCAATACTCGTTTGACATACCAACGGGGAAGCCCTTCCACATAAATCAGGGCATTTCTTTACAAAGGAATCACTCACCCGATGTTGCTCAACGCCTGCTCGAACAGCTCCGTCTGCAAGATGTTCTGAGGCGCCGAGAAAGCCCCGTTGAAATGTGATAAAACCGAGCTACAGAACTGACGCAATGTCTCAAACTGCATTTTCCCCCTCCGTTTTCTTTTATCCTCAGTAAATGATCACCCTTTTCCCTTTCACCAACAATACATCCCAAAGCCTGCGCTCTCTCCGGACGCCCCCCTCCACACATATACCTCCTCAGTATTTTATTATTATCTCCCGGGGGCGCATTAAACGCAGAGAAGACGCCGATCAAGTTCCATATTTCTCCGGCCGCTCCTGGTAAAAAGTGTCCTTAAATGAGACGCATTCCGGGCGCGATCCGTCGGTCATAATGCTTCGGACTTGAAGCGAAGAAAATAAGGTAGTGCCGGTGCCGGTAACGAGCCTTTTCTTCTTCTCGCTGTGGCGAAAATCTCTTCTCGGCGTGCAGGAAAAGGCGAAGGAGCGCCCGAAGGAGAGAAGAAGCGGAGAAGCATCCTACACGGCAGCCAGCAGCAGCAGCAGCAGCAGCATCCCTTACCGGCGCATCAGCTGCTGCCTCACATTCAACTCATATTTCCCGTCGCTGAAGAGCACACACTCACGCTAACAGACGCACACACACGCACACACACTGATATGCAAGTGTGCGCACTCTTTGCTATATCTCTCCATCCTCTCTCGTGCATTCTTTGGGACGCGCACAGCAGCAGATAGACTACAGTAAAATACAGGGGGAAGGCGATGCTGTCGTCAGGTTTTTTTTCCTTTATATTCCATATGTGGCTTCAGAGCATCAGCTCCTCATCAGTAATAGTAGATGACAGCCCTAATACCTCTGAAAGGTTGAGTGTCTGCCTTAGAGGAGAGGGCACACATAAAAGGGGGGGTTTCCCGAGGGGTTACTTATTTTATTCTGTCAGCTGTTCTGCATGTAACTTTAAAGAGTCAAAATTATGAACAACTGCAGGTATTCTGTGGAACAGTAATAGGCTTATGATCGTGTTATCCTTGTGATCGTAATAGCTAACAGATCTTTATGCATAACTGCATGAAATGATTCTGTTAAAACATCATCAGTTACTATCCAGCCTCAAATAAAAGACATTATGACCAATTCCCCTTCACAGGTTCAGTGCAATCCTGCCAAAATTCAAAATTAGCACCTGGTAGAGCAAATGTTCAATCGAAGATACTAACAGTTACAAAGTTACATGAAATGATTAATCAATTTGAACCAATTTTTCTTACAGCTAAAAGGAACATTGTGAACAACACATGAGAAGGCTGTAAACAAATACAAATAAGAGCCGTGATTTTAATAATCTGGGTCCGTTTTTGTAGGTTCTGCCACCATATCAATAACATGTTATCAACAAAATGACTATGACTCTTTCACAGCTGACTTGTCATAGTATAAAAATCACAGGTTTCTCCTACAACAAGTGTTCCAGTAAACTATGAATTCAGCCATCATTAATTTAATTATTTCCACCTGTGCTTTTCTTATTGTGACTCAAAATGTTTACTATGAAAAATTGCTGAGATCTGCGACAAGCTGCTGAAACCAGCTTTATAACAGAGAACACAGGGCCATGACTAGGATGATACGTTTCAATTAGGTTCACAGACTAATCATATTATCTAAAAAAAACAAAAATCAAGTTAAACATTAGTGTTATTACTCCATCGGTCTGCTGTAAGATTTTGAAAATTACCTCACTAAATGCAGTTGTACAGACGTGCAGTTTTACAATGCAAAGGACAAAATTGACAATTCCGGTGTGTTCACTTTGAGTCTATGTAATTTAGTTAGAGTTAAACTGAGGATTTGTTTTTAATCTTTCTTACACTGGCTTCAAATGGATTCCTCTGATCACATTTTGTCAGTAAATGTTTATTAAAGGTACAATATGTAACTTTTCTGCATTAAAATGTCTAAAAAAGACTAAACCTATGTTATACATTTTGTTGAGTTGTGTATTTACATTATCTCAAATCTTTCCAACAATTTTAAACCCAGAGAAATCAGGAGGCAAGAGTGCCTTTTATTTGGTCACCTGTCAGTGGCATCATTTTTATACTATAATGAAGGATTTTAGTCTTCGGACATCTGGATCTTAAGTTATCAGAGAAACAAGCCGAGCAGTGGCAGCTCAACTCACATCCCCTTTGGGAGGTCCTGTGTCCAGCAAACAGCATCAGAGTAACACTCATTTTTACATGAAGCTGTTTTATTAGCAGTTTTAATCAGTTTTAGTTACCTAATCCTTTGTTTTGGAGAGGAGGAGATCTCTGCGGAAATTTCAGCTCCCAGTAAAAACCTCCTGAATGATAAACACTTAAGTCATGCTAACCAAGAGAAGCTGAGTGCAGTGCCGGGAATGGGGGTGAAGGCACCAACTCCCACGATCCCAAGCTAACTCACAAAATCACCAAACTTCATCATTTGTTATTGCTTTGATTTGATTCCTTTGACTTTTGGCAGCAGAAAATGTAATATTATGTGTTAAACTTCATGTCAGTGTGGATTATTTGGTGATATTACAAAAACATACTATAAGGCTATAAGGCAGAGTCAAATTACTGGCTGATAAACAATACATGCATAAGATGGGGCCTGTTTCAGCACATAGGGCTGAACTGAGCCAGACCAGGTTAGACTGAGCAAAGATTAACTGAACTGTGCAAAGCTGGACTGGATTGGGCTGGATGTTAAAGGGCCAGTCCACTCTCTACGTCTTGCAACATTTCTGTCAGGATCTGCTGCCCATCTGAATGTGTTTAAAAAATGCAGAATCTGAAGAAATTCAGGTGACTATGTTCCAATCCCAGTGTAATCATTGTTGTTTCGTCAGCCTCACCCAACACTGCAGCTGTCCCAGCGTATCTGTGTGTTCATTCAAATGACACCTCTGAGACTAAGATAAATTAGAAGCCTTCCCAAGTTATTTCTCCTTATAAATAGACTGTCAGCTTTTTCCCCTCCTTTCTTTAGCAGAACAGATCCAGGAGTTAATTTAAACATTCTTTAAGATTAATGAAAGTGGGTTTTGGTGCTTATGCAGTGGGAGTTCTATTTATGGACTCTCTGCTATCCATCATCAGCATTATCCCGTGCATTTTCAGACAGCCAGTTTCCTGTTGTGTCACTACGTATGTAGGCAATGCCAAAGCGTGAAACTCTCTCCGGTAGCATCTCCACCTCTCTAGCCATGCAATCAATTAATACACAGTGGCAAAGGTCTGGACTGGAACAGAAAGTGACTGGATGAATGAATGCTTGGAACAGTCTGATCTATAGTCTGATCTATAGTCAGCCTGATCATGCATTAAAACCACCTTAAAGCAGCCAGCCATTTGAGAAGAAGATGGATAATGTACTCAAGTTGCACTGAGACAAAATACTGTTATCACTCTTTAAGGTTTATAGTAGTGTAGCTTTGATTACAATTTGCACTTACAGATGACACTCTGCTCTTTATTGTGCTACTGTGCAGTGTGTATTCACCGTATAGAACCAATATGGATGAGGATAACAAGGATAGCACAGGAACACAATTTCACCAAGACAGGGGGAAAATAAACGTCGATTTTGGAGTTATAACAATGCTTCTGAGTATGTGTCATAGTTGCACAGTAGCTTCATTACACTGTGTGAAAGCACTGTATGTTCACTTATCCCCAACACTCACTGCTGGTTAATGGGCAGGTATGTGGAATAAATCCATCAAAACATCCATTTCGAGCAAAATATCAGGCAATTAAACCAAACATAGTTTTTTTCACAAGGAGCTATTCCATTTCTGTAGTTTCTGAGTGTATGAACAAGTAAACAAGGTTGTGATGGTAGAGAGAGGACACAGAACTAATGAGTTGTGTCTCCAAACATACTGCAGGCTAGGGTGTACATTTAGAAGGTGAGCAGAGAATAGGAACAGGGACATGGGCTGCTTTCCTGTTGCACCTCTTCAATGTACAAAATGTATGTGGGCATGTTCCCTTGCAGAGTTTTACTGCTGCTAGTATGACCTTAGTCATTTCACTTCACTAATCATGGGTTTCTCAGTTTTAGACAATCTCTTGGGAAGTATTAATAAGACTTAATTAGTTTGTCTAGGTCTAGTCTAGTCTAGTCTAGTCTAAGTATTGTCTAAGGATACTCTTAACAAATGTACGGTTACCTTACATCTAAGATGGAGCAAAAAAGTACATGAAAGAAGTTTTCTGAAATGGCTCTCTGTCTTTCTGCTGTAGAAATACATTTCTAGAGTGTGTCAATACTGACTATAAGCTTCTCTTCCTCCCTTTGGAAGTATAAAGAGGAAGGAGCCCCCATGTGGACATCCAAGTAACTACCTTGTTTGCCAGTAGTATCAAGAAACAGGCAACCGGATATAAGAGTCACAAACACAGCATGTCCCTGTTGTCAGTGTCAGAGACTGTGCTACTCTGAGGGGCATTTAGTGCATATGACAAACAGAACACAATGTTCTCCACTCAAATTCAACCTGCTCTTGCTTTTCCACTCCAATATCATCTAAATAATTCTCATTTTCCGAGCCTCGCAGTGCCAGAGCTGGCTTACCAACATTCCTGATGACAAAACATTTGTTTAAGACTTTAAAAAGGCAGTTTCTTTTCACAGTAAAGACATTTTTGGCAAACACCCTTTACCTTCCAGCACTTCATCCTGGCTGAGCCTGGCTCCAACCATGTTTGTTGATATGTGCTGTATGTGTGTGTGAAGAAGAAAGAGTGAGTGGGTGGATGACTGTTGTAGAACTGCTGAGTTAGTGCCAGATCCAGTATCTGTGTCTCTGTCTCCCTTATAGGCCTCATGGGCTCCAAGTACAAGCGACTTTTATATGGAACCTCGACTGGCTTGCTAGAAGACATGCTCTTATGCTAGCCTTGAATCACTGTTCTGCACTTCCTATACAATTTGTCATTGGTAATGCTAAAAGGCTCTTATGCAGTTACGCTCATGCACCGTCATGGTGGGATCATAAACGTTCTTTACACCTGTGATGTATAACTCCACACAATGATAAAAACTGCTCTGTTTGTCTTGTATAGAGCTTATATAGAACTGACCTGTCTATGGGTGAGTCGCCGGGTCCCGAGTACCTCCCGTTGTCGAGGGACGCCTGTCTGGGCAGGAGCCCGCTGTGAGGTCTGCTTCTATCTGACGCTGGTGTCAAGTCCCCTGAGGCTCCCTGGTAGGGGTACAGAGACGGGTCCTGCAGTTTGGCCTTCTTCCCCTGTGGCCCACCCTCAAACACGCCCCGCACCTGACCAGGCCCCGAGCTGTAGAACCACGCCCCCGATTTGGTGAGGATTTCTTGTTGTTTTCGGCACAAGTTGCATACCCACATAACCTGCAGGGGAGAGAAGGGGGATGTTAATATTTTGGAATGGTGATTGACAGGCAGAGGTTGTCTTATATAACCTATGATGAGCTGTAATGGAGTGATTTGGGTATTTGTTATGTAAAGCAGAAACATAACTGTGAGGCATATCGCTGTTGCTGGGTAAAAATCATTTTACATCCAAAATGTCAATTTTTCAGAAACTAGGTAGATCTAAAAAAAAAAAAAAAACTCAAAAGATTTTTTTTTTTTTTAGTTTTCACCCCACAGCAATATAAACAGTATTGACAATGCATGTTGATGAGGTGAGTGATGAAATATTTCACACATGCAGCAGCCTTTGATATCATTGAAAAATAAAATGTTTACTGTACATTTTGAGTCTGTGAGTCCAAATATTAGTCTATAAATCTCTCAGTACAGATAAAATGTGCTTCCCATATTGAAAAAATGTTCTTTAGAATATTTAGATCTTGTTCCTGGTTAGCAAACTGCAACAGTTCAGAGCCTACATGACTACCGATTGCAGAGACTTAATGAGGGTACAGTAAGTAGAGATAGTGCAATTGCAGTTGATGCGCTTTGGTAAGATAAATGGAAAAAATGGCAACATTTTCCTTGTGTTATAAGGGCTGGAGAGATGGAGGTTTTTACTGCTCTATGATGTTGTGCCTTTATCTGCTCTATACTGCAGTCCCAGCAGCCAGCTCACCACATTAGCCTCATAAATCCAGGAGCAGACAGGAGCCCTGATCACTACACACTCACATGTACACAGACAAACACACACACTGCATGGTAAAGCTTGTGGAGAAAACCTATATGATTTTCTTTGTATCAGCTAATACTGTACAATGAAACCTGAATCTCACTCAGGTCTGCTCCAGGTGACCACACCTGTCTCGTTAACACTGAGCAACCTAAAGTGATATCTAAGTGTGTCTGAGAAGACTGGGAGCTTGCCAAATGATTGACAGGCCAGACGGCCAGTGGGGCGGCCAAGAGCTGCTGCAGCCCCCCCAACCCCCAACACACTCCCTGCCTTTACAGTCCCAGTGCTGAGTCAGTGCATTACTGTTATTAGTGTGAGCGAACTCTGAATGCTGCCTCACCCACCATCAGTTGGTCTGTAGCTTGCTTTTTTTTCAGTAAGCCATGAATCAAATAAAAAATGACTGATATGTTATTTCTAGATTAACTGAACTCGTTTAAACTGTGCTGGTCTGTACAGTTACTGGCTGCAGCTGTTCAAAGGCTGGATTTGTGGCCATAGCCTAAACCACAACTGCTTATCTCAGTGGCTGGCTGGACCAGAAGTAAAGGGTGATGCGGAGTAGCAACTGCTGTGGAAAAAAACAACAAGTGATCACAGGCTTTGGCAACCTGTAGCACGCCATGTTAAGTCTTTGCACCAGCACACAGATAAAATTAACGAGAGGAAGACTAGAGATTCAGTCCCCAGCTGCTAGTGTGGCTGACTGAGTCATTACCAGTGTTCGTGGTTAGGAAGTCAGTGGGAGACCATGTCCTTGTCACTGAACTCGTGACTTACTGGTTGGTCAGGGCAGGGCACTTGTACAAAATCTGGGAGGGATTTCATAAATTTCCACAACATCACACCCTCCTTGTGAAGCTCCCAGCTGGCAGTTGTCTTTGTCCTCCTCAGACTAACAGCGTGAGATAGCACCAACAAGTACAGTGTGTTTGGTCGGCAGTAGATGTGATTTCAATATCTGTTTCAGTGTGGTGTGTGTGAGTGACAGGGAAGATAAGATTGGCATGTGGAATCAGTGTCCATATGTGCAAACATTTACAGATGAAGCACACAGAAAACTTTGATTGTGTTACATTATATTATACAGTCACGCTGCCATAACAGTACAGAAGAAAAAAGTAGGCAGTTACAATTCAACAAAAATTTCAATTGAGGTTTAAATCAGGATTGACACTAACTTAGCAGTTATAGGTAGATATTGCATGTTGTGAAAACATGTGAATTTGGCAACCAAATTTTTCAAATGTACTGCAAAAATTGTTGTGCAAAAAAACTTAACAATAATACTGCAGGCAGTGTGTACTGGCCTATGTGATATTGACACATGAGGCATTTATGACCAGCTATCAATGTTACAGATGGGCTATAACTGTGCTGACACACAATGGAAGCAGAGTCTACAAATTGTGCTTTATGTGTCCCAGAGGAGTGTAGCCAGTGAGGCCATGACTGCCTCTTTAACTGGGGTCATGGTGAGTTTTGCAGTGAACCATGAGTCATCAGCTAAGATCCGGGAGTCATCGTGGCCAGGTTTCCTGCTAATCAACCGCACATCACCTCCTATACCTGGAAGTTACATATTTACACATAGTTATAGTACATGTGTGAGAGCGCACAAACTGTATTTTGTGTAACGTACCTTAAAATGAAAGTAACTCTGAGGAATTTATCCTCTATTAGACTTGCGACTTTATGGTGACAATTCACTTCAATTTTAGATTTAAAAAAAATTTCAGCACTGAAGGCTATGCAATTGTGAGACTATGGAGTGTTGACTTGAAAAGATCAACAGACAATAGGTTTCATTCACATTTTCAAATTCTTCTTTAAAACAACTGCTACATGGTAATATGCCTAATGTAACTACCATATTTTTTATTTATCTATTTATTTGGGGGGGGAGTGTGTGTGTGTGTGTGTGTGTAGTTTTGGACCACACTGAGACCATGTGATCAAATTTCAAATCCAATCCTGCTTTTGATTTCTGATAATGGTAATTAAAACCTTATTTCAATCAATTTTGGATTTTGAATTGAAACCCTGACATCCCTACAGCTCACGTAAAAAAAAAGATTCATACTTGAGTGATTTTTCATTCAGCGAAATATTTCCCTATTCAGCAATGACAAAAGGATCAATCCAAACCTCATCCAATCTAGTATTGCCCCCACAGTCTAATCAATAATAGCCCTATTAGGAAAATAGCATACCTATTTTATTTTCACAAGAGCCCCTTCAGTTGAAGGAATGTTAACTTTGCCCTAAAAATAGTAATCATTAATAACAATGAAATGTATCATGCTTCACTCATAAAACAGATTATGTATCATCTGTGGTTAATTACTAAAAATCTCCCCTCTCTCTCTGAAATGGCCCAGTTCCTTCACAGAAAACTGCAGTCCATGACCCACATATTTACCCCTCCAAACGGCAATTAACATAAAGTCAGTTGCTGTGCACCTCTCTGGTCTGCCAATAATAATTAACCACATTCTCAGCCCTTGGACTGCACATGTCAAGCTCTTTTATCTCATCAGTGAATACTTAATAGCATATTAGTATTCAAAAAAGGACAAAAAAACAGGCCAACAAAAACGTGCATGGGTCCAGTAAATGTTGAGCACACTGAGCCTCAGACATCAATACTCGGATTTAATTTGCACTTTGGAACTGATTCAGAATAAAAATGGATGTTTATACAGTGTGTTATGCAGGAGGAGCAAAAGTAAGGGAAAATATCAATGCTGGGTTGAATGCTCATATGTACAAAACGTTACATGAACTGCAAAACAAAAACAGACTTGCTTCAAGCTTGATGACAGTGCATTTTGAGATCATCAAAGAGATTTGAAAGAGCTACGTGGGCCCAAAGGTTAAAGAGTTTGATCAACTGACATAGAAGCATGTGGAATACAAGGCTTTTCTTAGCAGGAAAAGCAGCATAAACCAAGGATGCAGCATGGATCCAACAACATCTAGGTTGAAATGGACTTTAATATTATATCATGCTATTCTAAATGACTGAACAAATCCCTCAGATATAAATAACCAAAATTCAAAGAAAAATCTAATCATGCTGTATCCCACCAGATATGTGACAGTAACAGAAACATGTTGTTTCATTCATTACACTTTTTTTCTGTCTTTAGTCACACTGGCAGATCCATCACACAGCATGGGGCTGCTAACAGTCCATCTAGGGAAGCAGGCCAAAGACAGTGTGAGCTCAATCCACACTGACAGGAAACTGCAACTGCAACCCCTCATTCCCTAATAGACCACAAAGACACAAAGACTCCACGACAGATGCATGTATGCACAATGGCACACACACACAGGTCAAGCAGCTGTAACAGCCAGAGGTATGTTCACTTTCACTGCAGCCATTCTGCCCAAGAAGACTCTCAAAATACACACGCACACACTTCCCTTCGGCTTAACTCTTCATGGCTGAGCGCAGGCAGGGGGTTGGGGGCTGCGGCCCTTGGGCAGGGCCATTTCTCCCTATGTTTGCACATTTCATAGTCATTGAACCTGAAGCTAAAAATAGAAAGCAAAAAAACTTAGCACTAGCACACGTTGCAAACACCAGGAAGATATATACTCTATTAAATGTGCTATAGGCTGTTTACTGAGGCACTGAATTAAGGGAAACAAACACCCAGTGCCATGGGATCAATAAATAATTTCCTTTCTAATACTTTCTCTTCAGACAGAGGGTGTTTTCAGTGATACCAGCAAATATAATCTTACAAAATATGTGTGTCTGCTAAGGAGAGTGAGAAAAGCAATAACAAAAAAAAACACCAGCCTTTGACGCCACAAACTATCTTTGACTGTAAACACTTATCTATTACGAAATGATGTGCACCATATAGCCTTGTCTCATAAAGATGTTGTGGTTTAGTATTTGAAAAACACCATCCTCTGTGGTGACTAGTCCTACCCTTTACAGTATATACAATACACATGTAGAAAATAATATGTGGCCGTCAGCAATGTACTTTCCATGTTCCGTTTGCCTGCTCCATTCAAAATTTTCCTGGGGGAGTCATACACTCACATGCGAGCCAGATAGATTTGCAGTAAGAGAGAGCACTGAGCTCTCTCTTGTGGCCATTAAACTGCACTACAACATTACTTAACAGAGGCTCCAGAGTGAATCAGCAGTATCCGTGCAGGCACATCACAGTGTGCTCAAATGAAAAGCCGGCTTTAATGTTAATTTAAATCAATGACATTTTTGCATTCATTCATTTTATATTCATTCAGTACATGTAAAATAAAAATGCAAAAATGAGACGCTTGATTCCATTAGAGGCTGTTTAAAATTAAGACAGGGCCGTACTGATGGCCGTGGCTCCCACATTCATTTTATTTGATTGTTAAAAGAAATGACGTGGGCATCCTGATTGAGCCCCTTGTTTCAATTTCATCTGGCATTACATTGAATTGTCTTTTTCACAGTTTCCTGTCAGCTAAAGGCAAAAATTACCAGAAAACTAAAACTAAAAAAGAAGTAAAGTACAAACTGGAGATGGCACATGCTGTAATATTGATGTGGAGGTAAATGACCTGTCATAGGTATCATATTGCTTTGGTGTTTCTCTCCTTCACCTGAACTGAGGTGAGCTGAACCACTCATTAAAGACTCATTGTTCGGGGAGTGGAGTGTTCCTCAGAACATCCCAGTCTGGACTGTGTCCAGTTTAAGTACACAGGTCAAGGATATCTAATGCACTCCGGAGCAAAGTGTAATGTGTTGCAATGACAGATATTTGAATGCATTTGTAGGTAAATGAAGAATATTATAATATTACTCGTATTTTCAGGAGCATGAGAACAACTACATGATCCTGCATAGATATTTTCTATGTTCTACATCATAGATGTATCTTGTAAAATAACTACATAAACATATTTTTTCTTTGCCCTGTGGCATTTTTGGGCAGTTCTCCAGAATAAAAAAGTTTAAATGGCATTTTTGGTGTGATTCATTTGGTGGCCAATGAGAATGAAATGGGAGCGCCTACATTCACATGCTCCAACGCTGACTGCACGTGGTGAATTACATTTTAATGAGCTTCTAATTTTAGTGTGCGCGCCAGTAATAATAATAGACTTGATGAATATTTATGTTCCTTGTTTGAAGTTCAGAGACATGAGGCAGAGGAGGGGAATACTGTAGAAACCCTGTGGTTTTTAAGGAGAAATAGCTGATGTCTGTCCGACTCACACATCCCCTCCAGCCACTCTCAGACCTAAATAATCGTGTTAGAAATTTTGAACAGACGTGAGGCGCGCTCACTGAAACCACATACGGTAAAATACTGCGAAGAAAACATGAAATTGTCATGTATGCTGTCGCTTCAAAAGGGCGTATGCGACTGAAACCTGTCAGGTTTCCAGAGAGGGATTACAGCAGCACACATTACACCAGAGTGCTGGAATGGACACATTTCTGACAAACAAAATGACCGGTGAAAAACGCGATGCAGCTGCAGCCTCATGCTTACGAAGCTTACCCATGGTGCCACTGAGGGAAAACACTGTGTCTGTGCGGAAAGATCGCCGTGTTTAAGTCCTTATAATGTGGCGACGACTGTCCGCAGCTCCTGGAAATGAAGAAAACAGCCGACCTTCAGCACCGCGGACAGCTCCAAGTCCACACAACAGGCTGCCTGCCTGCCTGCCGGACAGCGGCTGCTGGAAACACCGTGAAGGTTACACCAGGGACTCCGCTGACTACATCCGATCCAATAAAATCAACGCACGTCTTCTCTCTTTCTATCAACTAAGCAATTACAGCATCCGAAAGACATTAATTCATTTGAAGGAATAACGGATTCCAATCTTGAATCGTTACACCGGATCCGTCAAACAAACAATCCCAGGCTCAATGTCAGTAGGTCTCCAGGAAAGGAAAAAACATGTGAGCCGAGCAAATAACGCGTCAAATCACGTTGTGTTTCCCACCACCGCTGTATTAGTTCATCTGTGCTGTGCCGGAGTTGATGAGAGCTCATTACATATGCGGCGCGTCCCAGCTCTGCTCTCACAGTCCAATGGACAGGCAGAGCAACGCGGTTACGCAGAAAAACTGACTGGCACTGCTTTTTCTGTGCTGGCGTTAACAAATACGAGTCTGTGCTGTGACCACATACAAACACAACGCAGCTGTTCTCATTGCTATCGTTATGCGTTACTCTTCAAGTCATGAGATCACAGAATATGGACATAAACATGTCAGGAGCTACGCCGCGTTCATGTGCCATTTGAATAACTGGTTAAAACGTCTTGCAATGTATAACATGCCAGAAAATTCAAATAAAAAATAAAAAAAAATAGACAAAATGAGTCATACAATGACCATATCAATTCATTTTTTTGTAGAAAGCATTTTTTTAAGAAAGCTAATGGCCATCCTCTTTTCCCTATGTAGCATTGTGAAGCTAACAACGTTAGCACCCTTTAAAGGTCCTTCTACTGCCAGTTTGGGAAATGCAGAGTTGTGCATCTTTCTGTAAACACAAATATAATAAGAATATATTCATACCTTACACAAGCTCTGCAGCATAGATGTAAATGATGAGCATTATAAATGATATATAATTTCTTCAGTAATTTTCCATATTTTTTCAGCACAATATAACACATTTCTTTATTTTCTATAGGTTTTTTATTTGCACATGTTCATTGCTACATAAATAGTCAGTTCTCTTAACATTAGCATGCTAACACACTAGTTAGATATGATGAAGACATGTATAACACATTTTAGGAATTATGATGATAATGAGGCCTGTGATTTTTTTTATTCTCAAAATCAATATTTTTGGGAATATACTGTTAAACAGGTTATTGCAGCATATAGAATAAAGAGAGTCCATATGCTGTCTTCTGCTGATGATAATAATTTCTGCGGTGCTGTTCAGACCCACAAATCTCTTTAATTTACTACAGTATGCTGTTCACTAAAATGCTGTTAAAAACTGAAAGAGGGCCCTTTAAAGCACTGTAGTACTTCCTTTTTCTATTTTATAGCAGAAATGTTGAGGGGCCAAGAAGCACATGTAACGTTTTCAAGAGTTGCTTTAATCACAAATGACTTCCTCCCTGGAGACTGTTGATTCCTCAGGCCCTTTTGAAGCCACATCAGAGGAAATGGTGAGGAGCTCCACCGCTACAAGCAGGGATTCTGAACACTTCACCATTGACACACAGTTTATCTATATCAAAGGCATTTTATTTTTTACCCCCAAAATGTCACTCTGTACTTTGTTCTTCAAGTATATGCTGTAGAGGGTAAGCTACCTGGTAAAATCAATGATCAGTGATTGTTTTCGAC
The DNA here is from genome assembly GCF_030273125.1 of Centropristis striata. Lineage (NCBI taxonomy): Eukaryota > Metazoa > Chordata > Actinopteri > Perciformes > Serranidae > Centropristis > Centropristis striata. Next base: position 29,176,470 of record NC_081524.1, read on the forward strand.
ACAGATATTTGATATCTATGATTCAGCTTGTTGTGATAAGGCTTAGTGGTTAATTGTGACTACATATCAAAAGGAATCGTAGATTCAGCTGAACATAATGTTATCTTATTGATCAGAGTTGGGTCAAAGCTTACATTCAGCTTACCAGCTTTTTAACTCTCAGTCCCTCTATATCATATTCCAGTGTGCCATACGTAGCTCTGCTACCTGTCCTAGACATAGAGACTTGTAAATATTCAATGGCGTTTCACAGAACAAGATCTCTCTCGCCACTGCTGTCACCATCTGTGAGAGAGGGAAAGAGTAGACGGATGGAAAAAGGGCAGATTTCACCACTGCCACCTCTTTCACTGACACACAAGCTTTTGGACAAGCTGCTTGGGTAAACCAAAATATGGTCCGTTGTTCGTGGCAGAGTAATCAAAGCTTCTGTCCATCTGAGACTACAATCATGACCATGAAAAACAATCAGCAATCAATATCACAACAGTCCTTGTGGACTACTGTGTATCACAAATCTAACACAATTTATGCCACGTGTAGCCTTCTGTGTTGGCTAATAATGTGCAGCTAGTATAAAACAACATTCACAGCCCATCAAACTACCTCCTTCTGCAATACAGCCATCTACACAAGTTCTACTAATAAATTACAAAACCGTTGATTATACATAAACACAGTAAAGCAACCCATGTTACCTGACATCAGGTCAAATGTGACCGACTCACAGATGTTTACTTGATTAACTTGCACTTCAGCTCAATGACGCCTCCTTCTCACATCCTCTTAATGACCTCCTAGTCAAAAGGCAGAACACTTTCTGTAAAAGAGACTGATCTAGCTCTGCTATGACAATGGCTGCAACAAGAGGTCCTTCCTGCCAAGTACAACCAGCCCCCATGTGTCAGAACAGGGTGGTGGACTAAGACTGATACATACACTCTGTACTCATACACCTCCCAACATCTTTCAATTATCTGATCGATAACTGCACTACAACTATATAGTATATTTCGCATTTATTTTTTGCACTACTTGCACTTTGTCCACTTCACACAGGTGTATTTGTACGTTAGATATGTATGCCACATATTTAAGCCATTTTCTTTATGTATTGAATAGGGTTTTTGATCATTAACTGTCTATTCTGCTCTAAGCTGCTGTAACTCTGAAATTCCCCACTGTGGTTAATAATATACATTTTCTCTCTGTCTCTCTATCTCTTAGAGAGCTGTAAAATAATCTTTTCATCTGGCAGTTAAAAAGAAAACCCTTGCCTTCGCTGGGCCCTGCTGACCCTGTTGGTCCCTAATAGCCCCTGTCAGCCCAGAGACACTGGACTCTATTACCAGATAAATAGTGAACAGACTGTGTATATGGCAGGATGACTAGTGAACCAACCCACCTCTTTTTACACACACATCACCTCTTCTGCTCATTTCCATGCTGGCTCACCATTTCTCTGACTGACGCTGTCATCTGAACTTCTGTATCCTGCCATAAACGCTTACTCTGCTCCCTTGCTGAAGACAAGTCTTTGTATAAGCAATTTCTTAGATTTTCGATTTATTCTGAAAGCATATCTGCAGAAATATTTGAAATATGGCAGTATTGTTGAGCACAGAGATAGTGGAGTGACTTCCCTGGACTGGGAGCAAGTGTTTACTCCTTCATTTTCCTTTGGGCTGTGCAGCTTAACTCAGTATAGACAACCATAGAGTGTTACTGAGGTCATTTTTGAGTAACACTCTATTAACATCAGCATCCACAGTTTATATGGAGAATTGACCTTGAGTGCCAGGAGGCCAAGGCACCACCAGGTAAATAGCTGGCAATGCCTCAGTGGCACATTCCGGGGCCTCTCCGCCAATGCCCTGACTGTCCATCGCCAGCCTGCTGCCACTGTTATTACTCAACACCATCTGTACAACAAGGTAACCGATCTCCCTGCTATTATCTCCTGGCGAACAATGGCAGCCTGTACAACTGGGGTCCTGGCAGTGGAGGGAGCAGCAGGGCAGAGGTCTCTCCCAGTGTCCCTGCTTCTCTGCTGGTACGTACTTCCCTCCATTGTGGCTTACAGACTGTTAAGTTACTAAACACAAGCAGGTAAGATTTAAGACAGCTATGGGAAATCTATGTTATACATAGACAAGGACAATGATATGACCCCTGCGAGGTGTTCATCTGGCTGTCTGTGTACCAACTAATTAAACAAATATAGCATCACACATACAGAGAATCCACAGGAGAATTCAATATTGCAATCAGTCATTATTGTTTTTCCTCTCTGATCTATATTGTTCTATACATCACATGTAGGACGACATGTTAGCATTGAATTTGGATAGTTCGGATTGGGTGTGGGCTTTCATATTGATCAAAACCCTTTCTACCAAAAGTGTGGTCAGATAAGATACTTCCCCCCAGCTGCTTGTTGAAATAAGTATTATTATCATTATTATTATTATTATTATTATTATTATTATTATCATTATTATTGTTATTATTATTATTATTATTATAAAGCAACAGCAGCAGCAAGACAGGGACATTACAATCTAAATATTTAAATATTTAAAGAAAGGTCCAATATAAATACAATGGAAATCCAGTAATTAAGTTTTGCACCTACAAACAGATTTAAACAATAAAATAAAATAAAAACATTTTTAAAAAACTGTGCAATGCTGGATGCCACAATTTCCACAATGCAACATGTCTTTCATTGTTAGCATAAACATTTTCATTCAACCGAGTAATACAGGCTTTCTGTTAAATATTTGTTTAAAAAAGTCTGAAGAACAAACCTATACAACCCAGATGACATCAGGGATTTTTTTTCACACTTTGTAAAGTTCTCTCTAGAGCTACAGCAGATATTAAACAACTGTTTTCACAGTCACAATAGAACTTCTTTTGACAGGTACATTTTACTTCATGAGGAGCTTGTTTTATTCCTTAAAGCTGGTTTATCTCTTTGTATTCCAATCCTAGGTGTCTTTTTTAACTTTTTTTTTTAAATGTCTACTTCAGAAGCACCATACCAAAGACACTTTACCCTCTTCAGAACAATATTTTTCAGCATAACATGGAAGACTCACAGACAAAGACTAATCAGGATTTTTCTTGCTTATTTCATGTCATTGTTGGCTGCTGTATGTGCATATATACAGTACATATCACAGCATTTCACAAACAATGTTTGTGTTCAGACACAGTCCCAAGACACGCAGAAAAATAATTTGCTAACCACTTTGTCCTCCTGTTGCAATTCCATGAGAGCAGGAATGCAGCAGAAAGAAAGAAAGAGGGAGACAGAGGGGGATGGGAAGGAAGGAAAGATAGGGAGAGAGAGATTGTGAGTGGCATTAGTAGGTCCTGGTAGTACTGTCACATACTCCAACAGCAAAGGATTGTATGGCATCACATAAAAACACTCAAACTCATGATTCAAATTTAAGCGGCCTAATACTAAAAGCTTTGGCTTAGTCTGTGGGGAGGATTTGACAGAGGTTAGTTAGGCACTGGAGTGCCACATCATACAAAAGCAGCAATAAGGTTCCTTTGTGGGAAAAGAAAAGGAGGAACAGTTCCCTCCAGTGGTGAAATAGAACAACTGTAAGTTACAGTAAACATGAATAAGAAATGTACAGCTGTGAATCAACATATAAGAGTGAACAGAACTAGAACACGGCATGCAGAGAGTCTCTGACTGGATGTTGATAATCTGAAAAACATTAGTTGCCATTAGAGACACTGTTGGCTCAATTCCCAGATTATGATTTCACTGCAACGTTTCATAACCTTGGATTTCAAATAGTAGCGTAGGGAGAAATCTGCCTGAGGGCGGGACATCTGTATGTGTGTGTGTGTATGTGTGTCCTTAGAAATAGAGAGTACCGAGCATACGAGCCACTGTTACCTTATTTGACCGCAGAGACACTCGTCCTCCGCACCGAGCACAGAATTTCGTTTGGCAATATGAACAGAGGTGGCCACAGCCATCGGCAAACTTGGTTTTGTGGCATATCCCGCAGGTTGGGGCTTCGCTCTTCTGGTCCTGAGTCTGCTTAGACTCCTCCCCCATCTTCTTAACCTGGTCCTTATACGATTCAAACTGCTGGTGCAACTTCCTGTAAGTGAAAGGGAAGGACAGAAATTAGGGAAAAGGAGATAAGGTTTGGTGGCCTATATAAAAGGTTTGGGGTCTGATTTATTTATTAATTGAATGCTTATTTGTATAGTGTAACCCTGAGTCCAAAAAATTGTGATATTGTCTAAAATAAAAATGAAACTGTGAAAATTTGCTACATTTGCTCTGACAAACATAACTATACATTCTAAATACCTGAAGTTGATGCATTTTCTGTTTATTTACATTTTGCAACTTCTTCGTATCAATAACATTGATGCAAGGACACAGTACATAACTACATAACCTAAAAAAAAATTTTTTTTTTTTTTTAAAGTGCTTTGGTTTACTTCAGATAGTTGAATAAAATGACTGCACACAAATCCATATAATGTATTGTTTTAGTTTTATCAATATTGGCATATAGGATATTTATTTTCTCTGTAACAGTCTAACTGGCATCCACATTAATATGTTTAAGGCTGGACAACAATCTTTCAACAACAATGTATTGTCAAGAATTTGGTTCATTAGTCCTGTTGTCAAAATCACACCTACACAATAAGATCCTATTATCAACTGTCTAACTGATATAACCTCTGACATGTGCAGTGTGTGAGATTTTGAAAGGAAAAGCAGACACCATGACCTCAGAAGCTTCAAAGCTGAGCTCCTCCTTTGATACCGCACCTCTCCCAAATCGAGGGAGGGGGGAGGGTATCAAATTTGCTTTGCAAGTTTAAGAACATCACTTAATTCCACTTTCTCAGGTTCCCCTGCGTTTAATGAATCATTTGCACCTGTGTTTCTATATCAGGACAGTCGTAAGGTGAGAAGGAGAACACCCTAGAGCTGCACTGTTAGATAATGATATTACCAACACACAATTAATATTTCTCAATTGTATTACTTATAGGAAATATAAGTAATGTCAGACAGAAAAGCCTCCTATCCAATAAGCATTTGTCAGTGCAGTGTCTATTGTGTTACTATTTGTGTCCTATAGATGGCCTCCTACTGATACATTACACCTGATCTTATACAGTAGATTCTTAACTCCTAACAAGTCCTGAGAGGCTACTGAAAAACCTGCATGGACTCTTCGCATGCATTTTGTATGACACATGTCAATTGAGCGTCTCCTTGGAAACTAAACACTGGGCTGACTTCATAATATAGCGATTAGAATTGGTTTCGCCCCACATATCCCCTGCAACATTCATTAGCACTTGTGAATTATTGAGCAACGCTATCCTTTTACCACATACAGCTCTGCGTTTGAGATAAATGCGCTTCCTTTACCCACAACCAGATCTTTAGAGCCCAAATGTAATGTCTGCACACCACCTGACGACTACCTGTGTGTGTGAGCGAGTCTCTGTGCCATCTAAACATTAGATAGAGTGCCATTGGCATGCCCCCCGTTGTACCCACGGAGGGATTAAAGGGCTAATTGTGTCACAGCCTTTGTGTGTTTACCAAGCGGAGATTAGTATGTAGCCTTGTTTAACAGATCCCACCAAATCTCATTTACTGACAGAGGGCCTGATAACAGAGTGATGAAGACTGTGATACAAGAGGTAAAGCCACTGTCTCGGAGGATCAAGGAAATAAGACTACAAACAATCTTGTTTTATTCTCACTTAATCTCCCCTTACACTCAAACGTTTACAGAGACATGAGCTCAATCCCGGGCCACTACATGAACTAAGGGCCCCTGCACTATTGACAGACAAGGTCAGTGAGAAGAGCTGCTAAAGATAACCAATGATTACCTCTCCCTTCCTCTGTATCAGTTTTCTAACACTCACTCACCTATTGGGGGCAAAAAAGGTTATAAAAAAAAACACTTTTAAAAAGCCATTTTCACAAGAGTTTTACAAGTTTGACTGCAGTCTGTAAAATGCACACTGTTACACAAGTTACCAAGAAAAACATGATGAAAAAAAATAAAGCCTAATTGTGGAGTGAGAGTAGATTTCAGTGGCAGCAAGCAGCTGGTACACAGCCCATTCCAGAGGGTTTGCTTATTCGGTCAAACACGGTCAAATGTAGGTGACACTGCTGACGAGTAATCATACGCTGCTCATTGTCCCATCCCATGCTAGCGTATCGGAGCTCTCTTACCTCTGGGCCGCACCAGAGCAGCTACACACAGCCAGTAACCTGAGCCTCTCTCTTGGACATATGACAGACCCAACAGCAAGGGTGAACTACAAGCTCTCTGCAAGCTCCTGGACTCTACTTCTGCCAAAAACTGTCTGAGCTCAATTTTAACTCCTCTATACTTAATACATAATGTTGGCACTGAAAGCATAGGCATGACATGTATTAACAAGCACACATGTGTCTGTATTAACAGCATCTATTAAAAGGCAAATTAGTAACTTCCTCCAATCTGGAACAACATAAACGTACAGTATCCGTTATGCTCACAGAGGATATAATGTATAAAAATCGTCTTTTATGTCTTGTTTAATCACGTTCATTCATATCATGTCTTGTTCATTCCCATGGCAGCTGTCTATGGTCAAGACAACATATTTTCTCTGGAAGTCACAACAATTAGAGAGGGTAAAGGGGATATAACACAAATGAAAGGGGATCAAATGGAATAGACTCCAGACTTCTCTGATTTTGCATATTGTTGGATAGTGTACATGAGTACAAAACACAACAATATATATAACATAGGCCTAGTCATTTTTAGACATTCTAATGTGGAAATATAGAATAGCCTACTTTTAAACTGAAGGAATTAAGCTTGTGTTTCTGTTTTAAGCAGTCACATCATATATAACAAGTTTTCCAGCTCTTGACTTAAAGCTAACATAACCCTAATTTATGGTAGCCGCTAAGAAGTCGTCACACTGTTAAAATAAGTCATTTTTTGCTAAAATTGTTTTTTTTGCCTAAATCATCTCCGCGTGACGCCGGCCACCTATGGTAAAATCGCCTACATCTTCAGTTGATCAGATCATGTGATTTTACCCCTTTAAGATCATCACTTCTTTGACAATTTGCCACATTCATAGGTATCAGATAAGAACCCATCAAAGAAGAGCTAGAGGGAGATTGTTTAGTTATCAGTTTAGTTTATCAGTGTTTTATTGTTGACACTAATATTGGTAACATGAGCGTGTCATAAACATGACGTGGGATGTGTCATGAACATTAATGACACTTTGAAGTAACATTAATGCTTATGATACTTGTCATGTCATGTTTCTGACAGGCTTGTGTCACTCTTATGCAGACACCTTCAAAATAAAGTGTTACCATATCTTGCTTAAGTCACAAAGGCATGTTCAAAAAATTGCCTAAGTCATTTATTTTTCTTAAGTTACATAATTCACACATAGTGTTATTAATATGCCAATAGCCATCCTTTGTTACATCCTTTTTGAGTGAAATGATCAATACATGTCATATGTTACACTTTTGGTGAAGTTTTTTGTGTTTCCTGCAAAACTTGCAAAAATAAGTTAGGCGATTATTTTAACAGGGTGATGAAGTGAAAGATCTCAATACTTAGCTCACAAAAGTGTTATGCTAACAAGCAAACTTGGCCAACAATTGTCTATTTTCACTTATCTAGTAGACAAAAACAAGATAACCATTTATTTAGAATTGAATGTCTGGTCCAATATTCATGCTTTCTTCTGCTCTGGCGCGGTCTCTACACACTTTTGAGAAAGAGGTCTGTTTAGCTCGCTAGCTACTCTACTTGCCAAGCTAGTTGCTAGCTTTGCGTAACGTTAGCTGCTTCTCGGTGCTGAGTCAGCTTTTCTGCAGCTGCTGCTGCGGCTGCTACTGAAAATAAGGACTTCACCATATAACGTTGCCTAAGGTTGTCTTTAAAATAACAACAAAATAAAGCTAAAAAAAAAAAAAAAAAAAAGGTTAAATGCCCAATAGTATTGCAGAGTAGGCTGTGGGCTTATGAGCATAAACTATTTTGATTCTGATTAGTTTTGCTTTGTATATTTTAGTACATCAAAACTTAAACCTACTCAAAGTTGCTTTTTAGGGCACATATTTTGACTTGTAAAAATAGGATAGGCACACAGCTGTAATTAATAACATTAACGACTCAATCCCCCTTCCTGTATATGTTCCAAAGCCCTGATATATTAATTAGTATGTTATTAGTTACACTTGAACTCCAATCATTATGAGTTAAAATGTCTCTAAAAGATTGACACCCAAACGTTTAAAGTGATATTGGGATCTTGAACACTATACCGTAGTGCATAGCCTACATTTTACAGAATTTGGACTTCGGCTCTTATAAAATAGTAGAAAAGAAAAACAAAGCACTATGTCCCAAATGAGACTGCTCGAAGAAACAGGTTGTTGTTGTCATATTACCCTTTGTCCCTATTTAACTGAAACTGCATTAAGTTTACCGACAAACAAATCATTCATTTTATCAATGACTTAACCTTATTTTACATTAGCCTATAGTTGTTGCCATTTAATTACAGATCAAAAATTAAATAAGAATTGCTTAATGTGGTATATAAAATATGTAATTAACTATATTTTAGTGCTATTTTTTCACTGCATAAAAATAAGTGTATTGGGGCAAAGTAACACACAAACATATTTGACACTATCTGTTGTTTTTCTTCTTGACTTTAGTATATTAGTTCTGGTACCAACTCACAAAGCAGTACATCATTTATGAGAGTAGAATCCATCATGGCACACCACTCCCTCACCACCACTTTCTCCTTGTATGCTTCAAGAAACCCACTGAGAAATTGTGTAACATTGTCTAATATCCACTAGGGTCAAACATACTGTGCGTCCAGCTGCTGGGATCACCACTGTATGTTTGTGCCTACTGGGAGGAGATCAGAAGGCGTCTGTACTATTACTTACGCGTCTGGCTCTGGCTCCTTGTCATTTTGGGACTTTTGCTGGGGCTGAAGGACGTTATTTACCAGCTCAGTGATCCCACTAAAGGGAAACCACCTGTTCAAATAAGCAAAGTGTGACTGGAACATCGCAATGAGTCATCATGGGAGAAAACAATCTGTCCTGAAAGGGGGTTTTCTAAGAAGTGAACAATAGCAGGGACATTCACTACAACCAGCGCAGAGAGAGAGAAGGCCGGGACACGGGCAGAGCGGCGATTGGTGGAACATTGACAACCAGACAGTGTCAGAAATATAGAGAGAAAGATCGGAGAAGGAAGATAGATGGTACAGACAGACTTACAGTCGAGGGAAGGAGAGAAGAAGCAGGAAAGCTCTACAGCCAATGGAAATGAGAGCTGCATCAAACGCTCAGCTGAGGGTAACAGGAGTGTCATTTATTCCAGCCTGGTGGTGCAGCAGGGGTCAGGTTATCAGACTGGTTAGCCCTACAGGTGAATTCAGTCAAAATGCAGCTACAGTACAGTAGAGAGCAGGGCAGGTGCATCTAGTCCACATTTGTGATTGAAGTACAAGGCTGCACAAGCCAATCAGAGTGCAGATGACACACTGGATGAGAATGGGCAGCCAGTTAGAGACCAGGGACAAGGGGGAGGGGTTGGGGGCCTGGCTATAACAAAGCTGGTAGAAAGGAAAAGCCATCGTCATTGATGTCATGGAAGTCAGCTGTTTAGTATCCAGCACAGAATTCAACAATGTGGTCAATGCACCTCTTTCAAAGCTTATAGAAATAAAATGCCACTGTGCAAACATTGTACTACAGCTGCTTTCCATGACATTAGTGACATTTCTTTCATTTTCCTCCCAGACAAAGAGGAGAAAGCCACATGAAGCACACAGCACCAACTGACAGGAAGAAGTGTCAAAGCCTAGAGCACTCTGGGTAATGCAGTTCACTTACTGTGCCGGCTGAGGCTTTGGTTCTTCTTTGATCCTAAAACATAAAAAAAATAAAAAGGTGTGCACAGCTCAGTGCATACAGAACACAAAGAGATGAGAAAAACAATCCAAAGGACACAAAATACTGATAGCACTAAAAATGTGTATGACATAAATGATATTATATGAATAATATTCAGGATATTATAGATGATGCTTTGATGAAAATGACAATGCAGTGATGACAATGGGTAATGAGGTAAACAACATGAAAATGAAATGAAAATAAATATTCAGAATGGTTTGAAAGATGGCGGAAAGTAAGTGTTTAACTTAAACTTAGAAAAAGACTGCTTCATGTGAGTAACACCCTCTCTCTGTGGCTTTCTACAACAAGAGCAAGTTTTTATTTAGCACTAAGGGAAATTCATAATTAATAGTGTCCCACACACCAAAAGTCCACCAATTCCTAGAAGCATAGCCGCACACAAATTCAGAATAACCAGCGAGTAAAGACGACTGAACTGCACACTGGGCTGCATCAGAATATGAGGCTGGCAGCAGGAGCTCGTTCTGTGTAAAGTTCAACCGAGCCGAGCAGCACATGCATGATTAGAGTCCATTATGACTGATAGAACCACCATTAACACCAATCTAAACAACTTGTCTGTTCACCTGAATTACAAAAGACACATTCTGACTTTTGTGGTGCTCTAAGCATTGAACATTTACATTTAAGTATTTTAAGTAGTTTCCATAAACAATGCTCCGTGTTGATAGTTTTAATTGGAACTACTTTATACAGAAGAAAAGGTTCCTATGGTAATTATTTCTGTTACTGTTGGACATTGTAAATAAGATTCCTAAAAATCCTGTCAGCATCAAAAGAAAAATTAAATTCACCTTCCATTTCTTACAACCTTTGCAAATAAAACCAAAACTAAACAAACAGACTATTTCAGAACCAAAAAGCCAGAAAATGGCAAATCTCTATGACTATTACTTACAACTCCTCTTAAAGCTAGGAAAGGCAATCAAAACAGCCCTCCTCAAGCCCTTCCCTCCGTTCCTGTGCTATTATGTGGCAGCAATAAACCCCCCCTGGGCTACACAGTGGTGCTATGCCACCTCACAACAAGGTTAGGGTTAGGGTCGCAGGTTCAAATCTGGCTTGTTGCTCCTCTGTGTGGACTTTGCATGTTCTCCAAACAGAAGGCTGCAGCGAAAGCCTTTGGCTACTGTTGTGGCAATAGCTACAGCCATGAGCCTTTCGCTATGGTTAGCAAAAGGCTAAACCATTAGCACCATTTCTCTCCATCTCTGAAATGCTTCACCAATATTGCCAGACTCTATTTCAAAACTCAGTTTTTGTACAGTTTCACCAGAGATGGCTAATAGAAACGCCTTCTTTCTCAAATGACGTCTCCTGAAATATAGAGAAATCTGTTTTTTCTCTCAGACCACTTGAATATGTTACGTTGTTTGTAAGCAGAAAGGACATTTTGGAATTTCTGCCCAATGATGCCAAAAAAAGAAAAGAAAAACTGCCTCCCCCAGCTTTAAGTAACCTAGACCTTCCCTCTGTATGACCACAATGGCTCAGAAACAAAACAGCCGAACATTCCTCATGTGGAATTAACTTGTAGAAGTTAACAGAATAACCAAGACAGCACACCCAGCACTCCAACGCACAGCAACACACAAACACGACTGTCTAGCATCTGTCTCCCATCTAACACTGAAGCTGCCACCTCTCCTGATATCCAGATATCACTATAAGCAAAGCAGAGACAAGTTGCAGCTGAGAACCACACGTCAGAACTTCACACACCTCATCATCGCTGATGTTAATTACATTGTCAGCTTTATATAGCTGTGTGAAAGGGAATGTGTTAATTACATTTTGTCTGTTTCTGACCAAAACACAGCAACATTTCCTAATGTCATTCTAGATTAGTGATCTGATACTTATTTTGATGTTTACATTTGCCAGCTCCAACATATCATCACCATGCTAACATCACTATTTATTGTTAAGAACATAGTGAAACATGCACATCGCACGGCCCACAGTGATGTCTGCAGGTTGCCAGTTTTGACCAGTAAACACTCTAAAACCCAAATATATTTCAATTGCAATGGCATAAACACACAGAAGCAGTAAATTAAACTAAGAGTATATCATTTTTCCTCCAGAACTTATTGTTGCTGGAAATGGAAAACCCCTGAAATATCTTTCAGAACATCTTTCCAGCTCTCCACTTAAAACACCCACTAGCTGCTCCATGTAGGGCTAATGTACATAAAACACCTAATAAGGGCATGATAATGAAGAATTCATTCACAAAATCTAATAGGATCAAATGAAATGTCTACTGAAAACCAAATTCCATCATGCAAAACTACTTCACATTAACACCAGTGTGTACACATGCAGAGCATCAGCCGTGAAGCCTCCCAACAGCCTACTTTAGTTAGAGGTAGAGCACACCACAGTGAGAAATCTGTCTGTCTGATCTGTGTCAGATGGGTGAGAGAACACACGAGAGAAGATATAGTCCTGTGTACCCATCAGTCTCGCTGCTCTGTTTTCCGATGAGCCAGTCCATATTTATCCCCTCGCTGTGTTCTCCCGATGACCTGCAGCACCGTTCTTTATTGATCCCATCAGCCTCGTCTCTGTGGTCGCATTACAAGCCTCATATTTATCTGATCGAGCCTGCTGCCTGCTTGCCTGCCTGCCTGGACGGCTGCCGGACAAAGTGCGTGTGTGAGTATCCGCCTATGTGTGCCCATATCCATGTGTGTACTGTACTCATACGTGTGCATATGTGAGTGTGAGCGCACGGTGTATTGTTTGACATGGAGCAGTAAAATGAGTGTAAAATGTCACAGGTGACGTATTCAGTATCCCAGCTGCTGAGGAGGCCTGGGGGGGGCGGATACTGTCTCTGTTTACCATCTCTTTAACCTGCACTCTGCTTCACGTGGATGCCCACAAACAAGAAACACACACTGGTACAGAGGTAGGAGAAGGATTGTGTTAACCATCTCCAAATCTCAATGCGCAATTCTCTCTTTTTTCAGTTTCAAAGTAGCAATTTAAAGTTTTAGTTAGTCACATGCTGTAGTTATTTTTAATCTCTGTTGTTATTTTGTTCTGTATTTGGGTTTCAACCCTCTTTGCTTCACTGGCTTTGCATGGAGAAGCATTCAGGTCTGACAATGACTGATGCTACACTGCTCTCTAGTGGACAGATGTGCTGCAGAAACTTCTAAGAACTAGATTCCTGGATTTCTATGAGGGTATGTGTAAGTACATTTTATGCCATATTGGTTCAATTTTTGTGCCATGTTTAATGGCATTTTGAAAATGAGATAGAAGAAGAGAAATAGGAATAAACTGAACTGCTATTCTTGAATGTGTGAGTAATTAAAAACAAAAAAAAACTTTTTTTATTTTAGTCATCTAAAAACCATGCTGGATGTCATTCTTTTTATCTACAAATGCAATAAACCAGCTAACAGGATGCAGCAGCAGAAAAATGTAATTAATCAATAAGTTAACGGACAGAGAATTTTAGCAGCAAATATTTTTGTTATTAACTAATCGTCCATCATTCAGCTTATTAATTGTGAATGTTTTCTGCTTTTTGCTGGTTGTTTGTGAATTGATTGGATTTTGGACTTGATTTGAGCCTCCACATTGTGTAGTGGGAAATTGTGATGGTAATTTATCGGAATTTCTGATGTTTTTAAACATAGCTACTGATCAACTATAACAAGAAAGTAATCTGCATATTATTTAATCAGGACAAAAATCAGTATCAAACTCAAGAAAGGAACCATTGAAGTAACTGCATAAAAGTTCAGGTGAAAACAGGTTTTAATCTGAGCATCTGAGGTTTTTGCCAGACTTTGTCAATTCAATATTAAAAAAACAACAAAAGTTGAAACTATAATCAGTCTATGAAGGATTTGCATAGCTGTCTGTCACCAGATAGGACAGTTTTAGTAATACACGCACCAGTTACCGCAGTAAACCCACAAAATATGGGTAATTAGCACAAGCAGCAGTTGCCACGAAGAAACGAACACCAAGGAGACGAAGAAACGACACTATAATACAAAAAGCACCAACAGGAATTGAGACAGATGACTTTGCTTTTTTCTTTGCTTTCCATGTTCTGGACTGTACACTTTAAACAGCTTGGACCAAAGATATCAGCAAAAGCATAACTCTACTTGGAGCTTGTGTATTGGCCCTTTAAAAATTGACTTAGAAGATAACACTCTACCCCGCAACCCCACAGGAAAAGCAAACCAAAATGTACATGCAGTGATACCAAAATACATGGTCTCCTTGTAAGTGCAAACAAGTCTGCAAGTCTCTTGCTGGGGATTTGATTCAGCTCAGATGGGAGTGAGATCCTTAGGAGAGCTGGTTTGATCCAGCACCTTCTGTACAGACAGCAGGACAATTACACAGCAGGCTGTCACGAGGACCTGAACATTTTAGTCAGATCCCAGAGATTTAATTAATCTGAGCCCTCTGAAGATATCGCCATGAATGAGCACAGGGGAGGGGAGGAGAGGATGCTTAAAATTAACCTGCCTCTAAACTGTGCAATCTCTGTCTCTCTTTCACCCCATAAACTACTTCTTTGCCACAGTTTTGTTAAGAAACATACACTGATATGACAGCTGCATCATGAGCCCTGAATCATTACATTCCCACACACTCAAGTTTGGCAATATGTCACATGCACCACAGCAGTTAATGTGCATCTAATAACTTCTGATGGGCAGCCGAAACAGAAGCCAGCCTTCCAAGGCCTGGCACAGACAATACAATCATTCATTCATACTGTAGTCAAAACATTTGGGCACTGATTGTCAAATCAACTGACAAATTATGAAAGCTTTAGTAAATGTGAGACATTTCATGAGACAGAATCGCCCTTTACTGGTACATTTAGTCTCACTGCTCTCATCAACACCTTTCCAGCAGCAGTTGGCACATGTTTACAGCAAAAAAGCTGGAATAAACCCACTGTGTGCTACCTGCCCAGCACCAAACAGACAGACAGACACAGTTAGCCACTGCTGGTTAACATAGTAGAGCATTTATCTGCTAAAGAGCCAGATATTTCACTCAGGTGTTGGTGGAGAGTAAAACAGACTTTAAAGGAGGGTGAATATTGGGCTCACAATCATGAGGTGCACAAAAGCATGACTAAAAAAATAATGCTAATGTTGTTTGTGTCTGCTGGATGTGTAAACTGTTTGCTAACATCTCCACCATGTCCACTTGAAAGTGATATCATGTCAATGTTGTGTTGACAGTTTGTTGCACTGCCCCCCAGTGGATAAAAAAATCACTCTTTGTAGGTTTAACCAGTGAATTGGCTTGAAAGTACATTTACTCAAGTATGCCATTTTGACATACTTGTTCTACTTGAGTAACTCTATGTTATGTTACTCTACTTGCACTCCACTACATCTCACAGGCAAGTACACTAACAGTTACTATGCTTAATAATGGTTTTATGATTATGATAGCACTAGGATATACTACTTATCTACCCAGTAATTTAAAGAGTACTAGTACATTTTGCTGATCATACATCCATATTTTTTTACTTTGCTACATTTTGAATTCAGGACTTATACTTTTAATGGAGTATTTTTAAACTGTGAAGGGCAACTAATAGTCAGCAGTTAACCTAACCTGGATGTGAGACAATACCCACGCTGACACAGGGAGAGCATGCACACACAGAAGGGCCCCAAGCAGGGTTCGAACCTGAACCAACCCTCTTGCTGTGAGGCAATAATGCTCACCATTGCACCAAAACCAACAATTTGTTTACCTGCCTCTTTGTATAATTTGCTGTGTACTATTTTTAGCCACAAATCAATACACATTTGGTGTGTTAGTGAGTATTTAAAGCACCATCGTGGCATTAAGGAGCAAAACTATTTCTAAAACTAATGAACTTTTATCAGTAAAGGATATTTAGGTAATAGTGCAGGAAGCAGCTTTGGGACACTACATTTTCCCTGTGCAACCTGGTGTATTAATATCTAATCAATGTCAAAAATGACATTAATTGTAACAATAACAGTGTGCATCTGTACATCTACCAGCAGGCCCACACACAGTATTCTCTGTCACGCTGAGCTTCCACACATGCCACCCAAAGCATAATTACTTTCCAATTACACCACCTTCCCTTCCCAAAGTGTGTCGGGCAGTCCCAGCCAGTCACTCCATGGTCTCTCTCTCTCTCTCTCTCTCTCTCTCTCTCTCTCTCTCTCTCTCTCTCATCGTGTCTCTGAGCAGACTGCAGCTCGGGACCTTTCTACTTCAGTCAGCCAGCTGTTGGTTGAACAGCTAAGAACAGTAGGGATGTGGTTAGCTGTACAGTAGCAGCATTCTCCTCAGGGAAAGCGTGACTTTTTACACATGACTACCATGAGTATGACAAAAGAAGCCCGAACACGGCTTCCAACTCAACCACTAAGTATATATTAGTTTATAGTGATCTACATGTGTCTGTGTATTCACTTACTCTGGATCCTTTGCACTCACAACTTTCTTGCAGGCTAGACAGCACATCCCAGCAGAGATGTTACAATGAAATGATACCCATGCCTCCTCAGATGATTATAAAGCATTATATTTGCATTCCACAATGCTTGACAGTTTAAACAGATAGTGAGGTGCAGCCTCATCTTGGCATCAACAGTATAGTAGAGAATCTGTGATAGGGGATCTCATGGCTAAGCAGTGACCCTGCAGGCCCTCTGAGTCCACTGCAGACTGAGTGATAATTAGATCATAAGGGAGTAATATGGCTCAGTGGGTAAATACCAACTACATACACCATTAACACTTTCCCAGCCAGTCAGTGCTGCCAGGAGAGGAGGTTAATGTCTGTCTGAAAACACTCAGAGGACAGTGACGTGCAGGGAAATCTCTCACTGGAGGCTGCTAAATTCTCTTCTTGCTTTGGCTGTAACACTATGATACACATTTTATGTTGGTGCATTATATTATGGTGTTTCACATACAGTATGATGATACTGTACATTATAATGTCACCTGCAATAATTATTTTCTATCTTTAGTTGCAAGAAAATGCATATGCATGTTATTTCTATGACCACGGTTCTTCAGAGAGCATCTTCTTTCCTAGCACCACACGATAATTCTACTCCTTAAAGAATTGTCACTAGCACTTATTGATGCACTAATAGCTCTTTTTGCACTATACCTTCATTGTTTACTTTTATTCTTCCTGTAAGTCGCTTTGGATAAAAGCGTCTGCTAAATGACTAAATGTAAATGTAACCACGGTCTTTTTAAGTATTACAACAAGCCCACATACCAACTGTGCAAAATTAAATAATATCTTACATTTTATATTACAATAATGTACAACATTAAATCTGCTTGACACAACTTTCAGTTATGGAGCACAGCAGTGTTTGTTGGTACGAGTTGGGGAAGGCTAGAACCACTCTGAAAATAAGTTATATTAACGTCCACTGCTGCTGTCATGTTTCAACAGCTTGTTTGCAGTGTTGGGGAAGTTACTTTGAAAGCATGTCTTGTGAGATACAAGTTACTCCACACTGGAAGAACTACAGCAGAGCTAACCTCTGGAAAAAAATATTCTTTTACAAAGTAGTTCAAACTACTAAAAAAAGATCAAATTGACATTAAACATGTGATACAAAAATATAATGAAATATAATGCAAAAGTCACTTGCCAGCAAAAAAGCGACACGATTTAATTTTATTGATTTAATAAAAAAGTGGACTCTTAAAAAGAGTTATTAACTTTTTTCACAGGTCATACATTAAATACAATTATAATATTCCAATAAAATAAAAAATAAAAAACGGGTGCTTTTTTTGTAATATTATTTTTATATTTTTTTCAATAAAAGAAGCTAAAGTTAAAAATAATAATAAAAAGAGGGTGCTGTTCTAGAAGGTCTGTTGTAGAGAAAAGTCACACAGCCAATCAAAAGTCTTCAGTGCCTGGAGCACATTGGACAATGTCAATCTGCCAGCTGTTAAAACTAAACAAAACTAAACAAAACTGTCATCATAAACAAAGCATTATTTTCTTTTACATGATCATTCAAAATCAGCAGAGAAACAGCTGTTCATACCAGTTTGTAGCTCTCACTCGTTGCCTTGTCGTGGTGAGACATGAGCCCCATCAGATTATTCTGGGGGGTCACAACTCAAAAAGGCTGAGAACCACTGTGTTAGGCTACTGGTCGGGTTTGGAACATCTGATTTGTGCAATCTTTATTACTATTTAGTTTTGTACGCATGAACTACACAGAGGTGAAAGGTCAAGTGTGTGTAAGAAAAACGGGGCAGGGTTTGTCAAAGGCGGTTTAGTTACAATAGAGAAGCAATGGTAAAATAAACATTAAAAATCCTTCTTTTCCTATTATTCCAACAAATGTTTTGTTATTTCAGTAGTTAATGACATTTAAATTGCAAAAAAAGTAATGTAACTACTTGTATCATTATACAAATATGAATGTAGTTGAACTACCAGCAAGCTGTAAAATTTAGTTTGACTAGTAGTTTGATTACATGTAGTTGACTACTCCCAGCAGTGCTTGTTTATGTTATAATATACAATTAATTTTATTTTACAGAATATCATTTATTTTCTACATTTGTGAGTCCAGTTTCATTCTGTTTGTGTCTTTTGTTTTGGGTTTTTTTTTCTTTGGTGACCATTTAGACTAATGTGTTATGTGCAGGTTGTATATAGCAGAACAAAACCAGAGACAACATATGTGCTGTGTACAATGTGTAAGAATATCCATTTTGTGTGTATTTGTATGGAAATGTCCAAAATGTGGAGACACTGAATACAGAAGAAAAATGTAATCACTGTAAAATCTAGGAGAAAGTCCAACACATTATATTCCTCCCAAAGCCCCATGACAATGTGTTAGTTTACTCCCCCAAACCACATAAGGAAAATCAACATGCACGGTGTATGACAGTGTCAGCATTACCCCTGAAGGATATATGAAACAGAAATCCCCCATTGTACCACCTCTACTGTACATTCCCCCGAAAATCTCCAAGAAAAGGAGTGTGTACTAAAAATAGCAGCTCATTTAAAGACAGCGCGATTAGGTCTTGAGACACCTGTTCATTCTACCTCTCTAATAAATGCCAGAAGACGTGCTACTTAACACTTTCTCTCCACCTCGGAGAGGATTAGGGGCAGGGGATAGAGTGCTGATAACTTCCTCTGGCACGGGGCGCTGGCACGGTGCGATAGGCAGTGCAGGAGGGACGACGAGAGGGCAAGCGCCTCAGTGTGGAGGGGTTGGCCAGCTACCACAGCTGGGCCTTAGAAAGCACAGATAGGATTGAATCTGCGGGGCACACTCATCAGAATAGGCAATCTAACAGCGCGCAAGCCAGACCTCCTGACCAAGGACTAATATTCAGATTGTCAAACAAGTGTTGGCAACAGCAGATTTTCTGAGCAACGGGGAAGTAGCTAATCTGCTGCCAAATATAACTAAAATCCATCTGTTTCCTTAGATTACCTGCCAGGATTCAATTGAGCTGCTCCATATCTCCCCTCCTGAGAGATTTCCAAGTGGCAAAGAGTCAGCTAATCACCCAGCAGCCCACACATTCACAAGTGTATTTCCATGCAAGGCTTACAGGAAACATATGTACAATATTCTTTTTAATACAGCTAGTTTATTGTGCAGTGGAAACTGCTCAACCTGCTCAACTCTATGAGCAACATTTAGTCAGAGGTAGTGATACACCATGTTTGTGTTCTTGCACATATGTGCTTGTTTGCTTTGGTAATGGTATGTGTATGGACGTGTCTGTCTCTGTATGTGAATGCTTGGTTGCTTCTCCTGTCAGCCCACTTTATTCATCCTGACACAGATACATTTTATTCAGGCTGTGATCAGCACTTTCTTGGCAGCTGACATTGTCCCATGCTAACGTCACAACTCCTCCCATACATGGCTCAACAGCTCCACTGGGAATACTGTAGAAACTCAGGCCTAACCCCAGCACGGCGAGGTCACCACCCTCTGCGGTAGCCTGATCTCTAGCTCCAGTAGCCAGAGAGAGGCGGCTGAATGCAGTTCCTCGTCCTTCTCTAAGCCCATACTATATACACAATGAAGCATCTCACCACTCCTCAAGCACCAATTCTGTCCAGTCTCACTATTTCATTATTATTTCCAGTCTCGTAGTCAGCAAAACCCTAGTTTCAGCCTTTCCTCCTTGTAACTTGAACATTTCAGTATAATCCAAAAAAAATAAAATAATAAGACTTGAAACAGCATCAGCAAAAAAAAAGGAGCTGAAAAAAAATCAGCTGATATTGGCCTATCCCGGACATGTTGTTATCTATTGGTATCTGTAAATATGTTAATGTCCAACATTATTAGGAAGTAATGGACAATGGGGAGGCCAAAAGTGTCCATGCTGCACCTATGGACACCTTAAAGGGCATTAACCTGCTAATAATAGCATGATCACTAGCAAAAGAAAAGAAACAAAGACTATTAATTTACATTTTCATGTATATTGCAATCAAAATCTGCCCCATTAAAAAAAAAAACCTTTTCCCAGCCCACATCTCCATTTCCGTGGTAGCACCTGAGGCTCCGACTAATGCCTGGAACAAGGACTACCATCCCAAGGTTCTAAGGTAATGAAAACGATGTACACTAATCCAGAAAATACCACCCCGATTCATAAAAATTGCGATATTGAGTAAAAGGTAAAGAAAAACAGAATGCAAAAAATTCATCATCATGTTGGTCGCAAAGAAAAACTTGATATAATTGAGCTTTGGAATGGTGATAATATACTATATATCACTATATCATAATGTTCTAAACAGTTTAAACATTTTAATTAATTGATTGATTATTTAACACATTTTTAATACAGATCTATGACTAGAACAACTTGTCATACTTAGCTGCATCTGAAATTAATCTTCAGGTTCCCAGCTTTCAGATGATGTACACCCTGTCCTATGTCCCGCTAAGATCCCCTGTCCACCCTAAAATGGGCCTATGGTGGAGAGAGGTGTATTGGAAGATGTGAAGAAAGTATCATATTGGTGCAAAATCAGTGCATAGCCAGTTCAGAAACGTACTGTTTGAGTCAATAGCACTATAAAGTGCTTTTTGGTGTCCTCATCATCGCTCAGTCATCATGAAAATGTAGCAAAATAATGAAACTCTGAGGTCTTATTATAAATGGCCAAACATTTACACACATATCAGTACAATGATAAGTCTCCTAAAATGTGTTTCCTTCATTTTCTACAGTTTTTTCCCATTGGAAGTATGTGATTTTGGCATGTCCCACACACTGCTCAGCTTACTACAGTGTGTGTTATTATTGTCCACAACAAGTTATTTGATAAAACGAGTCATTTTGATCATATATATTCTATTTCAGTTTATTGGTTATCATATTTGCAATCTGTGAATTTTTTTCCCGTCTAAAATCGGTATTGGTCTTAAAAATCCCATATCAGTCACATTCTAATCCTGATCGTACTATTCTCGTACTATTCTCTGCCACAATCTAAACCTCGCCTTCAACTTCCATCAGTGCCATCCTCAAACACACACCAAACCCTCTCCATGATGTTGTTGCTCCTGGCTGGAAGCAGTAGGTGGGCCGTACTGAAACTGCAGTCAGCTGTCTGTGTCTCACTCTGGGCTATAATAATAGCCCAGCCATGGCTAACAATAGAGAGGTAATAGATACCTAGCCTATTGTTGGCCCAGCCTGCTCTACTCCTTCCTGTCCCAATTCATCGCTATAGCACGTCACTATTAGCTTGCTTAACTAAGCTGCATACAGTGTACACAGGCAGACAAGCACAGGGGCAATCTGATATCACCTCACAGCAAACAGGTTACACCCATCACTTTGCTGAAATATTGCTGTAGATGCCATATGATGTTACACACCCTGGAATTGAGGTATCTGTTACCTCACAAAGTTATCATACTCTGCTTGGACTACATAAGACATCTCATAGAGGTTGTAAAAATCGGCCATATAAACAGATGTGACCACAATACTGTACGAGTGCAATTAACTTGAACTCGGTGTCTCTCAACATCTGTCCGATGGCACAAAGATCTGTTTGACTTTGACTGCTGTACAATCCCAAATCAAAGGATTCCCTTGCATTAGCCGCCTCTCTGCACAGATTTAAAGCCAACCAGCCAACCAACCATCCAAGCAGCCGCCCACTCGAGGATAAGGCGACCAGCTTCTACTCGCTGTCTACAGCAAACACCCCCCTCCACCTCCCTCTCATGGCCTGATGCCTGGTGACTTTAAATGCCTGCATTTCCTGCCTTGAGATACTACTTCAAATGATTGTATTTATGTTTTTACAAAGGAGGATTTCTGTCGTTCTGCGAAGCAACACCCCACCCTCCACCCTCTCTCCCTCCCCCCCTCGTTCCACTACTACACACATCCAGGACATCTCATCATCACCATGGCGATGGCGGCAGTATCTCAGTGGGACGAGTGATATTAAGGGATTAGTGGGAGATCCTCCATCAGACTTCGGTTGAGGAGCACGATCCCGGGATCACAACATCGCCTCTCTGTGTCTCACTCCTGATCAGAGTCAGATGACAGCAATGAAAAAAAAAAACAGGCCTCATCACTGTTGTTTTCATGGTAGATACTGTAGTACACGCAAGACTACACAAAACCGAGCAAGCGTGAATGCACTAACGCGTGCACACATACAGATACTGAATCTGTGGAATAATGCATTTGAAGCTCCCACAAAGCCACCTTCAGCCCTAGGCAGTGTGAGCAGCGGTCTACATGCTGTACAGTATGTCCTAGTGTAGGTTACATGGTAGTGCCTGTGTTGTGCTCAAACAGTAGGCTTATATAAGGGCCCGGCTGCATTAGTGACGTTATGATAACGGCTGCTCTTTATCCTCCCTTATTTGTGTCAGTCGGCTGCTTCTGTAATCTACCTACAGCAACATCTACTGTACATGTAAAGCACTGTAATGCTATTTAACATATAACCCCTGACCCCTCTCAGACCTTTAACAACAATAACCAATTCAAAGAGATAGGAGGATTATGATGGCACAAGACAGCATTAAAAACTGTGATATAAATGATGTGCAGGGCAAACAGGAAATATATTGTAATAAAAAACAACAGAACATTAAAAACAAGCAGTTTCACATTAAAAAGACGGCTCATGATATGAGCAGGGATTGCATAAGCAAATGTAAAGTTTTCCAACAGAATCACTGCACCAATCATTACATAATAATTTCTCCTGTCTAGTTGCCTCTCTATGGAGCTAATGTGTGTGAGTGTGTGGGTGTTTTCATTGAGAGTGTAGTATGTCTGTGTGCGTGTGTTGGACGAATACAGGGAGGCCACATTTGTTTATAGAAAGCACTGGATGGTTTTGAGTTTTTTTGGCCACACAAAGGCGTATTAGAAGGACCGGCCAGGCAGCATCCATGTGTTTGAGTCACCAGCTTGCACCTGCTCCAACCAGCTGAGTCTTGAATGAGCAGAACATGGACAGACACACAAATACACACAGGGAAGGAAAGATTAGAGCGCCCTGTGTAAACTACCGCTAGTAAATACACCAGCTCACACACAGAGCAAAGCATTTGGGGGGTGAGGACTATTAATGAGTCATTGTATTTCATGTTGCAGCGTCATTCTTTTCATTTTAACATTCATTTGGGTAAGCATCAGTTCTTACAGGATTTAAAGTAACCAACATTAGTATATCCAGTATACTTTTATGTTCACTCTCACTACAGGGTCAGAATCTGGGACAATATATCTTTACAATGGTCTGAGCTGTGTTGTGTCTCTTTTTAAGAATCTGCAACATGAAAGCTAGCTTTGGGTCTTAGTTTGCCAAAAATAGGACTTATTAAGGTGGCCCATATGAAATGTATGAGCTTGCATTCTGGGGTGAGTCGAACTTTACTTCAGTTGTGTCCTGGTCTACAAAACTTCTTAAGAACTTCTTCATTAGTGGCAGCAACATTTGTGCTAATGATGGGCTAATATTTAAGGATGTTAGTTTAGCTACTGCCAGCTTACTGAGATGCATACTAGCTGTGGTCTTTGCTTAAAGGTCCCAGATTATAAAAAGCAAGATTTCTATGTCTTTTTTTATGATAAAGCAAGTCTAGGTGCCATGTTAAAACTGGGAAAGTATCAAAACACTCAAACCACTGAGAAATTAACACATATTCAGGATCTGTGCCTTTAAACGAGCCATCAGGACTTCTACAAAGGCTGTCATGTCCCAGCTTTATCGTATAGGTAGAAAGTGCTGCTACAGTGCTATTACAGTCAATTCCCAGCTACAATGATTGTGCAGAGATGCCAAGAGCAAAGATGCAGAAGATCTGGAAAAACTAACAAATCAAAGCACCTTTCCAAGGTGTTGTAATTTTTTTTTAAAAGAAGAGAATATATATACACACACACACCTTGGAAACTAGGTGCCAGGAAGACAGGGAACCGGGAATCTTATCTTTGCATACAACTGCAGTGACATGAACCCAGAGATGGGGTAGAAAATTGATGGAGGGATAGATTATGAGCCTGAGTTTAAAAAAAAGTAAATCAAAAGAATAGTTCAATGTTTAGGGAAATATGCCGCGAGTTTGATAAAAACATGATTCAGCCTCAACTATCTACTATCTTCTTTTTTCTATATTCCAAACTATTAATCCACCCCATTAGCCAACATGTAAAATTGTTCCTTTAATTTGATCAACCTTAATGTTTATTACAACCGTGTAAGCAAATTCACATTCAAGCTTGGTAATTCTCCTTATGTAGTGAGTCTTGAAGCCTGACTCTCTTTGGTGCCTTACAAACTACCCTGCCACCATTCTGCTTAGTTTTTGACAAATTCTAATAAATTATTCACAAGTAGACCAACAAGTGACAACAGTTCTGCAAAGTTTTTATAGGATAGAGTTGCTTAATATTCTCTTATTACTAACTGTTGAAACAGGCTAATAAGTGAGCATGCAAACAACACTTAGTCACTTCACAACAAGTGTGTTAACTGATATCAGAAAACTGGGACGAGATTTGTGATAATAAATGGCAAACCAAGCTATGATAAATGTTAGTCATTTTCATCAAATCAAGTCTGGCTTTATTAAATGGTTCTGTCTTTATCAAATAATTTATTAGCATGAAATGGTTTCTTTACCAAAGCAAAAAATAAAAGGTTTTATCAGTCTCATTAGCTCTGTTTATGAACTAAATATAATGTCTCCTCATGAAGAGGTCTTGTGGTTGGAGTGTGTCCTGTAAGCTCTTAGCCTTGCTGCTTGGCTTTCCTGGACGCCTAAATGACCCCGGGCGTTGCTGCCTGTTTAGATGCCTGGCTGCTTGCCGGCCACTGCAGAAAGCTGAATGTCTCCACTATTAATAGTCCAACTAACAGCATGAGGGTTCTCACTCCTTGAGAGCAATCAGCTTGAGATGACCTGGTGCCACGTTCCACCTTTAGTACCTGGCCATTCAGCTGCCTTGTAACAGTCTCTCACTTTCTCTGTCCAGGTATCCTGCTCTCTGTCTCGCTTCCTCCCAGTACATGTGAACAGACTAAAATAGTAAAAGTTCCTAAAAAAATAGATTTTACGGTTATACAGCAGGGTTGACAGACCCTGATCACAGTTTTGTGACTGATTTAGCTGATTCACACATCATCTGCAGGGTAAAAAGATCATTTGGGCCAAGACATGTCTTTTTCTCTGACCTTTTCAGGGTTCAACAATCATAAAACAAACCCTGAGGGAATGTCACAGGGGAGAGAAAAGGCACCACACCTCACTAGCTATACTATCTACACTTACACAGCACCTGTCTCACAGCTTTCCCTTTGAAGATTGAAAAAAAAAAATCCATTCCTCTATTAGTGTACATGTGTGCTGAATTTGTCTCAACTTAGTATCACACAACCTCAGGATTTTCAAAGATACATTTAACATCAACGCTGCCAGCTACTCTATAGCAGGCACATATGTTCCTCCGAAGCACTGGGCTTCCCTCAGAGGGTCAGATGCTGTATATCTTCCTCTACATTGACTCGACTCAGGGTGGATGGGACGGGGGATGGGCAATAAAAGTGATAAAGTGGCCCCTTTTGCCTTCACATTTCTACGCTCTTTGCTCTCGTTGGCTGGGGCTACCTTTTGCATTTTCTATCCCCTTTTTCCTCTTTTTCCTTTTCATAAACTACTATTCAGCTCTATTGGCATTTCTGTCGCTTGTGTTGTGTTGCTTTCATTCAGACCATTCCTGCACAGCATGCTGAGAGGCTTATATAACAACAGGCCAGATGTTCTAGTACTGGAGCTGTGATCAGGTTCTGTTCTGACTCAGTCCAGCATCAGGAGTCGCTAATGCTGCAAACATATACATACTTTTTGACATGTGAGGAAATTAACACATTGCATCCTATTTGTTTTACATGCATGCTCGAGTACAATCACTGTACATCTCAATATAAAAAGCTATCTGCTTATGATTTTACCAATACAACATTAGCTGCTTAAATACAGTTCATTATGGAAAAGTTTCAGCAGCTTGAGGCACTGTTGTGTAACGATTTAACACATCCAGTGAAACAGCACAGTGTACACTTTATTATACATTACTAAAAATATATAACATCCCTTGTACTAGTTAACATAACCTACTTTTCATTCTAAAATATTTTCCTACTGTCGTGTTTTGCCAAGGGCATTTTAAATTGCGCAGCCAGGGGCAGGAAAATCCCTTCAAACTTTTCTTAAGGGATAAGAGCCCAGAAGAGAATAAAACCTATGCTGACGAATGCAGATGTTATTTAGAACAAAGCCCTGAGAGACAATAGGGCCCGATGCTGTGCTGTGCCACGCGAGAGAATAGCAGGCTATGGGAGATGGCAGGCTGATTGCTCTGTCAATGGGGACTGAGGCTGTCATATCAGCAACAAGACCTGATAGCATCTCCGACGTCAGTGTCTCTCCTCTCATTTTCCCTCTGATGTCCTCTTCTCCTTTCCTGTCCTCTCTTCTCCTCTCGCCCCCTCGTCCCTTCTCATTTCCTCTCCTCTCTCCTATGTTAACCTCTCAGCCTTAAATGTGTAAGGGACTCATCAGAATGTAGAAAATAAAGTTCAAACTACTTTTTTTTAAATCAACTAACCCATGCAACAACCAAAACCAACAATGAATTGATCCTGCTAACAAGTTTTGTCTGTGTAGTCTGTGCCATATAGCTCTACCGTTACCCAAAATAATTAAAAAAAATTTCCTTTCACATCTTGAACTTAAGCAGATTCTGATTTAGAGTAAATCACACATCAACTAAACTACTGACATAAATATTCTCGAGACAATCCTCTGATGAAAATAGTTCAAACAAATCCTCCTGTTTGAGTGACAGTGGTATTTTAAAGTTATACTATGCAGGATTTTCTTGATGGGAAAAAATAGACTGGTACAAAAGCAATCCCGCTCAATCATGACTTGTGAGCCGCTAGAATTGTGTAGCAATGTCTGTACCTGCAATGACCCTACACTTCTGCCTCTTTTTTCTTTTCAAATTCAATGTTTACTGGACATATCTAGGCCTCACCCTTTGGGCATTAAGCTACAAAAGTAGCAGACACAGCAGAAGAAAAATGCAAATATAGCAAGGCAAAGCAATCATTCACGTACAAAGCAGTGAATCTGGAGGTTTGCTTTCATTTTAGTCCAGCCAGGGAGGTGGGGGCAAGTTTAAATGTTTACAAACAGTAAGAGACAATTCCAGCACAGTATGCCTTTAAAGCTACATCAATCTGTACTTTTATATGAGCAGTTGGTCAAATGGCTATATGTAACATGTAAGAGGTTATTTGTAAAGTTGAACTCAGAGAATTATCACCTCATCCTATAATTCCACTATACATAAACTTACATAAGCATGCCATTATTACTTAATAACAGCTTTATACAACTGGCTTTATGGGTGTGATATGAATGCTAACACTGTTGAATGGCTGACTTTAACCCTGTGTAAAATGAACATATACATACGGAGGATAAATGCCATGGAACTTTGTTTTGTTATTGAAAGTTGCACATGCTCAGTACTGATTGGGCAGGATGAGCGAGTAACGTGTTGTAGTTTATCCTGTGTAGCATAAATTAGCTAATAAATGATATGATGATGTGATATTGGATTGGTAAATAGACTTGCATACTCTACCTATACCTGGTCCAGTATTTTAGGCTATATCAGCATTGAGGAGATATCCTGGCATCACAACTCTAATAACCCCAGCACCAAATGGCACAATAACAAAGTTATCAACTAGCTAGTGAACACTGTATAGCTTTTAGCCAAAGAAAACAACACATTTCTCAGTAGTTGGTACTAAAGTACTAAAACTTGCATATTTCAATTAACCAGACACACAAATTAAGGCTGTTGTTTCTCTGCAACATATGTAAGTACGCAACTGTATATATGTTTTTGTTTTTGTTTTGTTTTTTCAAATTATTTAGCAGTTGAGAGCCCCAAATAGGGCAGAAAGCATTGATAGTAACACAATGTTGGTTGTGGTGTTTTCATTCGATTTGATGGGAACAAGAAAAATAACCAAAGCTTGATCCCGTAAAAAGATAGTATCACTGTGATTCAGCCAAGGTAATCTGTAGCATAGTTAGCCTATGTTTCTACACAATCAGCCAACTGTGGAGCTATGAAATAGAAAAGCCAAATAAAGAGAGAAAAATGTCACATGAGGACTAGGATACAATAGGTTAATAGCTTAAGTGTAAAAAAGGGCAGATGGATAAGAGAGCAACAAAGGACCTCAGCACTGCAGTAATGCAACTTTACTCCCTCAATAGCACAGCTTATGAGCAACTTGTAAATATATTTTTCAATGTATTATATATCATTTTAATGACAGCAATTGTGTTCTAACCGGATGTCCTGTCCAGCTGCGCCGATCTACTTGACAACATGCCAACCTCCCATAACCAAAACACATTGTTACTTTAATTAGCATGATGATGTATTCATTTGGCGTGCGTTCTGCTTTATGGAGTCAAGACAGCATCCACTCTTACACTTTCTCTCCCTCTCTCCCTTGGGGAAAGTGATGGGGGATGGGAGTCTCTGGAACGCTCATGACAGAATCTGCTCTTTGCATGGGAAGGCAAGCGAGCATGGGTGAGTGAGCTAAGGGAACAAGAGGAAGGCAGAGAGAGAGAGAGAACGAGAGAGAGACAGAGAGAGAGAGGGGGAGAGAGAGTATACTGTATATTGTCCAGTGGGAAGCTTCTGAGCATTGCCTCGCCTCATTTCACAACCATAGGTCTCTCTCTCTCTCTCTCTCTCTCTCTCTCACTTTAAAAAAAAAACTACAACACACAACACAACATACTGTACACTATACTACCTTCCAAGTGTTATTTCTGTGGTTGTCTACATATTTTGTTTATCCATGGCAAAATGATTTTTCCAAATAATTGTTTTGGTCTTTTGGAGCTTTTTAATTCTTGTTTTTTTCACTTTGATTTTGGAAAATAATTTGCTCAACACAGGCTTTAGACATGTTTCTCTGCCTCTAGCCTCTAGCTCTTGCTTGCAGAACTGCCATGTGTTTTCTTTGGGTTGCCAGGTTTTCTCTGTCCACCAAATTGTGCTTACTTTATCTGGATTCATTTAAGGTCTTTCTCAGCCTGTTGTTGCTCACAGTACCCAGAAAATCCTACATATCAAGAGTAGAAAAACAGTGAAGTTTTGATGTTTAGGCCTCTTTAACATGTGTGTGCACTCTGCTGCTGCTACTCTCTCAGAGGGGCTGAGATCCTATATCCTCCAGGGACACAGGCCCTCTCTGCTCTGACCCCAGCTGGTACACTGAGCTCTCTAGCTCTATCAGATAAATGACCAGGACCGAGGGACGTTGTGTGAGTGTGCATGGCGGGGGGATGGGGGGGCTAACAGAAAAAGGAAATGGGATGTGATCAATCAAAGCTAATTCTAGGTCAATGCTCTTCATGTTGAATACATGCACACCAACCCCCTACACCTTTCATCATAGCTGTGTTACTTACTAACCAGCAACACATTTTTTTCCAAATCATTGTGGAGAGATCAGTTCCTAAAATATGTTAGCATCACTAAGTACCATCCCTAAATCTAAGTAACCCATTTAAGAGTCGTGTAAACAACTCAGTTACTCTACAGCTCCATTCATTATGACATGTCCAAATTAAATAATGAATATCTTGTTTAAGTGGATTGTTATTACTTCCCAGTGTACAGTGTAGTGTAAAAGTGTAAACAGGGATATTAGTGTAGGGCAATATGGCTGAAATTAAAGGATGCTAAACAAACTTAAAAATCAGTTGACTCGATACAAAGAGTAAAACTGAAAATTGTTGTATAGTGGCTCAACAGATTCCGAAAGCCTAAAAAATATATATCTGATGATGCCATCAGGGTAAGGTAAGCTTGGGTTTTGAAACTACAAATGTTTAACAGAAAGTAGTGCAGTATTGAATTGGATCATAAAACCCAGGTTTCGGATGATATCACAGTTTTGAATCACGGATCGGATCATTTTTCAGATCAGCAAAAAAGGAGGGGGAAGACGAATACAACTCATATACAGCTCATGATTCCTCTTTCTTTTTAGGGGGCGGGGGGCATCATCAACATAATAACAAGGATAATAATAATAGGGTAAGATTTGGATCAGATCACACTTTGACATCCCACCAATATTATTTCATTTTGAATGTATGTCAGGTATAAAAATCTTAAATATTACACTATTGCCCGTTACACCACTAACGTAAAGTTTACAATATATTACTTGAAACACGTGTTTACTAGGCATGGGAGGGTCTAGAAAGTTTCAATGAAATTGCCTTATGGGAATTGTAGGATATAGTGTTTTTGGAGTTGGATGTCATGGACAATAAGTCAGAATTTGTCCTCAGTGCTGCATTGATTTTGTTCATTCTTTCTTTTTGTCTCTTTCCCAATTTAGTGGAAGTGTTTTGGATATTTGCCAACTATTGGTTTAGCATTTCAATGCAGTAATGTCTCTCATAGCATCATCTTTATATGCACACAGTTATAGTAACTATTGATAGGTAATAATACGTAAGCATTAATTGAAAAAAAAAAGCAAAGTAAAACAGTAACAGTAAAAGCCTCTGGATAAACGTTATGTTTCCAGCTACAGAACACAGAGCAGCAACTCAGGGCATCCTCCGTCTTGAGCAATAAAAAATGGGGGTGCCCAAATAGATTGCAGAGCAGACACCTCAGAGCCCTGGAATAGCAGCCTCTCAGTGGGAGTCCCTCCTACAAGGCAGCCAGTATAATTAGCACTGTCAAAGGAGGTCCCTGAGCGAATGACACAGTCCCCCCAATTCATGAGTTGAACACTGTCACAAGGAAGAGGTGGAATAGGGATATTCACTGGGATGCTGTGGTCTTAGTAAGACAGCTAAATACAACAGTTTGGGCTTTAGTCCCTCATAGGTATGTGTTATCCTAATTGCCAAACTTCACCATCTTTCTGTGAAGCATTTATGTATGTACTTGAATAATACAGGTAACACTTCATGCAGCAAGAGAAATAGAAACAATAACAAAAGCGTTAGAGGGTAGAGGTATGAAAGAGAAAGTCAGAGTAAGGATGGAGAACATTACTACCTCCCTCCTGCCCTCCCCCCCCCCCCTCCCCTCCTCGCCACCAAGCAGAACCAGGAAGTAGCCCAAGAGGACTGGAGGAGTAGGGAGAAAGGAGAAGTGGAGCCCCAGGCGTTCTGTGGGTCACCCCATCATAGGCAGCTGATGCCTGCCTGTGGGATACAAAGTGTCTGGGTGGGTGGGGGCAGGGGTCCCATAACCATCATTGTTGTACTGCTCAGAGACTCACTGGTGCATGGAAAGCTACAGCACCAGCATCTTCAGTTTAATGGAACAAATACACCTGGAGCTTTGCTTAATGTAGTGACCCTGTACATGTTTTGTAGGTAGAAATGTACAAGCTATACTTCTATGACTGCAGCTTTCTGGGACAGAATTCTAAGAGGGAGCTATAGATACATAGAGCACCACCTTATGGACTTTAGGATATCGATTCTCAATGGTGCAGCACATTTTCTACATGCAGACATACATAGGCCTGCTAAGAATGTGCAGGCTAAGAGAGAGCAGCTAATTACATGCGAGTCAGCAACACTGGATTTCCATCCACGCTCTCTGTAGCACCTCCAGTGAGATGACAGCAAGTTGGCAAGCCCTGCAGCTGGAGGCTTCTCTCTCTCCCTCTCCATCCCTCCATCCTCCCAGGATTCCCTCTGTTAGATTACACACTTCGATGTTCAAACTGCCACTTTCCCAAAAAGCCATCCAAGCTGCTGTGGGATTGGACCGTGACTGCGACAGCAGCAGATGCACAGGCTATAGGGTTGGATGATGCAGTGTGGGTGTTTGTTTCCGACACTGCTGGAAATGCTACAAACCATCCAATGACAAGTTAATCCACTGCAGTTGTACCTATGCCAGGGCTGAGCATATTAATGCTG
The DNA here is from genome assembly GCF_030273125.1 of Centropristis striata. Lineage (NCBI taxonomy): Eukaryota > Metazoa > Chordata > Actinopteri > Perciformes > Serranidae > Centropristis > Centropristis striata. The sequence continues at coordinate 29,209,125 of NC_081524.1, forward strand.
CTTTAGGATATGTTATGCTTGTGTGATTCATAGGTAAAGAAAGTGGGGATTTACTGTTATGATGACTCATGATGAGTCACCTTGTGCATATAGACAGAGCACAATAAATGATGTATGAAATAGTGGAAGACAACTTTACGAATAGGCCAAAAAGTGGTCAAGCGTCCTCCTGCACACTTTTTCAACCAATCAGAATCTCTGAAACACAACAAAATGGTGGCAGCCAGCCCTTAATATTTACTCTATGTCTTTTATCAGCTGTTAAAGATAAAACCCCAGGTAACCAAGGCATACAGGAAAGCAGCTATACTGGAAACACCATTCTTATGCAAATTGGCACACAAGCAAACAACATAAAACTTCTTTGACCTCCTGACTTCATGTTTAATTTCTTGTGTGGCCTGCAATAAGAGTTACCTAAGATTATGGTGAGACAGTCAGTCAGTCAGTCAGTCAGTCAGTCATGTCCCTTGCAAAAAAACAGCCTCTTCTGCCCATGCTCAGCCATGACAAGGCTTTGACATCACTGTCAGACTAAGAGTGACTAAAACTGACAATCCCCTTTACCTCAGAGAAAGAGAAATAGGAAAAACACTCAGCTATTGGGGAGGAGGGGGGGACAGTGAAAGAGGAGGGATGGCGGAAAAGGCCTGGATGATTCACACAGCACGCACCGCGACGGCTGAAGTAGCTGTGTCTTGGAGTACATGAGTCATGTTTATCATGCAGCAGCACTAGGTAGGGATTGCACAACTTTCACTCCATTAGAAATGCTGCCTTAGTGCAAATGTTTCCTGATGATGGAAAACAACAGCTCTAATGCCTCTAAAAAGCTCACAGTGATAGGGGCTCACATCTTTCACACTAATTTCACGAGCCATGCTGGGAGGCTGCAGCAGCAGGAATGCTGCCAGAGATCTCTTGCAGAAATTTGGATAGATCACTTGAAACATAGCCCAATATCTTTGCTACGTTCAAATAACATAGTAAAATGCCAAAACGACTTGTGAGCATGCAAGCATGAGCATCATTTCATTGAAGAGGGAAAACTACAAGAAAATCAACAGGATGGAAACATTTAAGGCAACCATGCTGAAATCCCTCTCTCTTCGTTAGCCTAGCTTTCCTAAGAAGGTCAAACCAAATTTTTAATTAACAATACATCAACTGAGTGTGTTTTTTATTGCCAGGGCAATACGATAGAGTGTAATATTCCACCATAAAGCAGAGTTATGGCTCACACAGTAAAGGTTAAAGCGATGATGGCGGGAACAGCCCGGTCCACCTTAAAAAGTAAAACCCTACAGTGGACAGCGCCGTGGTGCTGAAACAGCTCCGAGCGACATCTGTACACAAGAGGAGAGGGGAGGAGGGGGGCGACAGGATCTACCGAGACTTTAACGTTGAAATCACACACACCCCGCGTGCGCCATCGCCACAAAGGACACCTTAAATGATCTTTCCAGTGTCATATTGTGTAATCTCGGTGACGTTCGTGGGGAAAGGTTAAGCAATTTGGCGTGCTTTTTACGTGAAAATGGCGCCCGTTGCTGCTAACCCAGCCCATTATAGTACAGCTATAGCTACAACAAAGTGGGGGGAAAGAGGTTGGAGTGTATGCCGCATTATAAAATGATACTCAGCCACTGAAATAAAGTATATTAAAGGGGGAGTCAAGAGATGATACCCAGGCGAGGAGGAGACTGATCTCACCTTGTTCTTACAGGCTAGGAGGCGACTATTTATGCTCTAGCTTGGATGTCAAGAGGCAACATGATCCACCAGCATCTCACAGAGAGACAATTACAGAAATTCACACTGTAATAACAACCCACAAACACCCGGGGTTGTTCAGTACCGCCGGCAGCACCAACAACAGCCCCCACTATCTCACTATCGCTTTTTCTTACTTTAACATCGACTGTTCCTTCGCTTCCTCCTTCTTCTGTCGGTCCATGACACCGAGGATGATCTTCCTCTCATCCTCAGTGAGGTGGCTGAGGTCCGGCATCTCCGGCATGGCGCCGGCCGCTGAGGCAGCAGCAGGGCCAGGGCCGCCCCGGGGCCCGAGTGGAGCAGACATCTTTTACACACAGTGGCTAAAAAAACGAGAAAAGCACCGTCAACCAGCAGCATTCTGGGCGATAATTTATGTTACATTTCATGCCGTCAAATTTCAAATTGGCGGTCGGTTTTGCTGGAGGCACCGTGGCTTTACAGACGGCATGACATCTCGGTTAGGAGTATCATGCACATATTACACCGTGCTGCAGAAATAAGCGTCAAAATATTAATTAAAGGCTTCATCCTGATCTATTAAATGCTCATAGTGGGGTTATGAAATACGCTGCAGCCGAATGAATTGCCGGCAAACAGGGGATTTTCAAGCTGTTGCAGGTCAAATTTACACATGGACATTTCTGAAATAGAAAGGATTAGAAATTGATGCCCTTAAAAAAAGCAAGAGTGCACAGGCTGTAGGTTACAACCTTCAGGTATTCCAAACATCCATCCATCCAGGGCTTTTTAAAAAAGGCAGGGAAATACTGAAGATAAAAAGCTCTCTTGCCTTTTATTTTGCAGTCATGTTAAATCCTGTCTAACCCATCGCTGCCATCCTTTAGAAAGGTTTCACTCGCATGTTGGAATAAAAGATGCCCGGTCCGTCCTTGTTTGTTTTCGTTTGGAGTCCTTAACCCTCCTCTGTCACTCTGGTTAGCTCGCTTTCCTCCAGGTTGGTAATTCTTGGAGATTTCTTAAATGCACAAAAATGGATGCAATGAGAGTGAGAGAGAGGGGGAGTGAGAGGGGGGAGAGAGAGAGAGAGACAGAGCAAGAGAGAGAGTGAGAGAGAGGAGAAAAAATAGGAAGAGGAGGCGGAGCGATGGAAACACGTAGAAGAATAAAGCCGAGAGGACGCTGGATGTTCATTGACAGCAGGCAGACAGCTGCAGCAAAAACACGGAGTGGAGATGCTGTGTGTGCAGCTGGAGCAGCACTGTACCAGGAAGAGCATCATGCATATTTCATAACCATGACCACTGTGACAGGAGAAGATAGAATATGACTAGTGACGATGACTGTTTCTGCAGGTGTGGCAGGGGTTCCGATCAGTTTTTATGATTTGGTGCAAGCTGGTGTGAGTAATGTGATGATAAATGGAAGTAAATAAAGCTTAAGCAGTTACACAAAGCCAGACAGCTTCATTGATGAACTTCACTGTGAAAACAATATCTTCTTTACTCAATTGTCAACGTTTTTAAGCAAAAATGTACAGACTCTGGTCTCTCCAGTTTTAAATATTAGCTAATTTAAAATGAATATTTCAGGGTTTGGGACTTTAGTCAAACAGAATTAAACATTTTGAGAAATCACCAGGGGCTCTCCACTTTTCCTATTTCCTGACATTTTACAGACCAAATGATTGAATTAATAAACAGGACAAAAACCACTGGTAGGTTAATTGATCATGGACATGACTTTCATCTGCATGCCTATTTCAAACAACAGAAAGATGTCTTCGATTACACCTGAAAGTCTGTGTCAGCCTCCCTGCAAACCCTTTCTACTGGTATAATCCTGCAGTACTGGGGGGCTGCCATTTCAGGACCACAACCACTGTCCTGGGACTGCATATGTGCTCTAGTTTTTTCGCAAAAGCAATTCCATTTAGGGTCACAGCGGTTAGAGGTGCAGTATGCAAGTTTGGAAAAGATAGTTGATTGTTGCGAAATACTTGACCTTGATATGAGACTCACCGTCCCAAAGCATCCATGTTTGATGTCCTGGGAATGAGACTCCAGAATTGCATACTGCATCTTTAATGTTAGGGTTAGTTACTAAACAACCAGGGTACTAGGAATGCTGTCCTAACACTGCAACATCCGGTGCTGCAGGAACATGCTACTCCACTCAGGTGTCTTTAACAATATTGTTCTTCTCATATCTGACCCCTGACTGAAAGTCCCAATTCATGATCCCTGACCCATTCCCAAAGACAGCTCCCTCTCTCAGGCTGCAGTGTTGATAGGATTTACAGGACCGCATTAGGGGGATAGAGCCTCTACCTCATTAGGGCTGTAAATGAATTAGAACCATAGCTCTGACCTGCTGAAACAAGTCAAACAGAAGGGAACTTGAGTTTGAATTCTGAATTATTAAGATGCGGATTAGAGCAAAATAACTTAGTTTGGAAGATTTATTTTCTTTTAAACAGACTTTACTGTTAAATAGTATCTGCCTCATATATATAGTTTTTGAGTGGAAGAATGTTACCTAGCCTGTAGGAAATAAGATGTTCCAAAACTGAGGGGAAACAAAATTGAAGTTTTGCAAATAAGTAAACATCTGCCCTTACTCTTCTTCAGGTTGGTTATTTTAGAAATGTCAGGATTTAATATCCAGTAAAACAGCTAAAAAGTTTACTTTAAATCACCATATTAAGAAAAAAAGGGTGGGAACTATCCCTGCATGGATAAAACACTTTCCAAGTTTACTTACGGTGTCTGTATGCTTTAAATAAAAAGTTAAAATTAAAAATTAAAAGTTAAATCAATCAATCTTTGGACCTTACTGAAACATCTGGAGATCACTGCCATTTATGGAGTGATTGCCCAGGTGTATTGTAGAAAGAAAGTAAGGGTTTGAAGTTAACTCTCAGGGAGGCTGCATCATGGAGAGACTGTCCCACTCCATACATGATTTGTACATCTTTTAAAGTCCAAGCACTTTAAACACTTTCAAGGTATGTAAACCAAGCATTTCCAGATGCTCCAAGTCTCACATCTAAATTGTTACTATAAATTAAACAGCTGCTTATATTGTACATTTGCAGAACACAACAAATAAATGTGATGGAATCGTTTCATTTGAAATATCAAAATATTTTTCAGTTGCTTGAGTGATTGTATCAATGAAACACCAGATGAAGTTTGAAAATTAAGAATTTAAAGGGAATATATTCAAATTAAAGCATATTTCTAAGCTTGAAAACTTAAGTTAAAATGAAGCATTTTACAAACTTTCAAGACTGTTAACGAACCCAGTGTAAATCATTAGCCCAAATTTGTATTACTTATCAAGGTGAAACTACAGAGACAGACTTCTTGGAGGAGGATCATGGATTCATCCGGGACGAAGTGACGACAGCAAACTTTGACAGTCCATGGAGTGTGGCCAGTTGTAACAAAACACTTTTGCTTGGAGAAGTTGCTAAACGGCATGTCAATTAAAGCATACTGAAACCTTTATGGAATCTCTGGTATTTTTTTGAAACTTTATTATGCTGGTCTTAATTTCTTACATTGATGTTGATCCTGAAATAAAAAATACAAACTTGCTAAAAGCAAAATGTGGGATTAGTCAGTCGAATACAGAACTATTGGGAAAAGGAATCCTCCAACAACTGCTTATTGAAAAGAACAGCAGATCTTTGCTTTAGTGGCAGAAAGAGAATGCTCTACATTTTACAAAATGTATTTACAGTCTGTGTCCTTGTACTTCAAATGATGCAGAACTGGTCACGTGTCCTTGCACAACTGACAAATTCAAACTTTTCCCCCCAATCTTAGGTGAGATCAGTCTGCGTATGTCCCATGCGAGTGTGATCTTGGGCTCCACCTCATCTCTTGATGGCGGCTCTTTCGATCTTCCGTCGTCTTCTCCAACTCTGCCTATTTGACCACTGTCACAATGTGCTTCTCCTTCTCGGAGACCACAGGAACACTTCCTGGCTTGCTGTGCTTGCGGACATTGCTCTCCCTGAAAAACAAACAGAGGAAGAGCCGTGAACAACTCAATCTGTTGGTGAGAATATTCAGGAAGTGATGGCGATGGAGAGAGAGAGAGTGGAGCAAACAGAAAGGAGGAGGGAGGAAGAGACCGAATGAGACTATTGACCTAACACCTACGTCAGCAACAACACTAATGTACCCTGAAAATGATGCATAAAGCATAGATAGTAAATCACTCACTGTCCAAACACATGTCTGACGTGTCACAATACCGCCAGTAATTAGAAAAACAAGCCTCAGACTGAGCTATGAATCACTGGACGGCAGGGCAAACTGGGACAATCAATCCAGCATACAGGCTGTAAATGAGTATGTAAGGGCTATGGAGATCATGTCATAGGGGACAGTCACATCACTGAGATTTTCCATTAGGCTGCTGTGACTGTATAGGTCAGATCTACCCTGGCAGCAGCCCAAGTCACCATCACCTCTATGCAGACACAGAGGGGGTGTCATGCCATTCCTATGGATACATTAGCTAGCTCCATTCATATTCCAAAAGGAACAGAAAATAATGAACACATACTTCCTTCGGCGAGCCTCTTTCATAATCCTCAGCTCCCTGGTCTGGTGGTAGATGTTCTTGGGTAGATGTCTGTGACGAGAGATGCGTCTGATCTGCGGGTGGTGCTGGAACTTCTCCTTCAACTTCTGGCTGTAGTTGATTGCCTGCCTCTCTCTGGGGGCCAGCTGCAGGAGACAAGGGAGGATGTGTCGGTCAGATCAAATGTTGTTTTAGACAAGACGGCACCTTGTTCTTTAAGCTGAACTGAAGACATTTTCTCTTAAGGACTCCATACATTATCTGGAATTGCTCTTTTACAAATATAGCACACGACAGATGATTATCCATGTCGCATGCACATAATTGTAAAAGTTCCTGTACTTTTTCTGAGCATGTTAAAGACTTATTGTTGATGTTGATTTTCGACCAATCCCATGACAACTGTGAAAGCTATCGACTGATGTAGATCATGTGATGTGATTTAAGGCTCAAGAACAGCAACCAAACAGACCTTGTCGTGACATTATTTTGTCAACTACTTGCTCGAGTAATGAGGCCATGACTTAAACATGACTGCTGACCATTGTCATCGAAATATATATATATATATATATATATATATATACATATACACACACACACACACACACATCTATACACATATACATACACATACACACACAAATAAACATGTCTAATAGATCTAATAGATGGGTCCTCAGACTTCACACTTTGTAGATATATTGCTATCAGATCAACACGATCAAGGATACACATTCAGACAGATTCCCTCCATTTCAGTTAGGTTTAACCAACAAGATACAACATGTACTTGAGCTGTAAGATGGAAAGACACTGCTTTTTATAGATCTTGTATATTGTGTGAACTCGCACTACATGTTTTCATTGCTCACCCTGCCCAGATTGAGTGGTGCTCATACTGAAGTTAAGCCTGGAACCTCTGATCGGGTTTGCCAAGCGACAAGTTTATTCAAACATCATAACAATGATGACAAATAGAAAGAAAGGTGGCATTACTTTGTGCAATTTTATATAATTTTCTATTTCAATAAAAAGAAGAAAAAAGGTTAAATTTAGAGCTGCAGATGGCTGGAACATGCTGAAAATCTGGTCTGTCTGCTGTGCAGTAAAGTTCAGTTTTATAGCTCAGCAGTCGCAGCCAAGACTAGTTATAGCCACAACATGTGAAAATACTACTTCAATAATATTAAAACAGTCTACCTACAGTTTTGAAGAGATCTTTGGACAGCAGTCATGTGGGGAGAGTGGTGTCAATCTTCTCATCTAGCTATAAAAGATAGCCAACAAGCTTATTTCCCCAAATGTCGCTTCTAAGGGACAACAGTCCATCTCAAGTAAATATAGGTCTCATTTTCAGGCACTTGAATACGTGCTGAACCAGTACTGTTGATCTCTAGTGACGACCATCTCTTCATGGCTTCTGCTGGTGACACAAGTGTAATCGGATGTGTTTTCCTAAATGCCTTGATTCCAGTAATGATGAGTTTTCCCAGTAGACAATTATGAACGGGGCATTCGCTGCTGACCACAAGATGTCTTTTGCATTCAGCTCAGGTGGCGTTTTGTTAATTACCAACAGTTACGGTAGGCTGTCTTACATCATAAAATGTTGGCCAGTGGAGTAAGCAGTAACTTCCACTCGACAACGTGCTCATTCAAAACGGAATCAATGTCTGTAAAAAAGTGAAGACACCAGCTCAACAACATCCCTCCCCCTCTGTCTCTCTCATAAAAACCAGCAGCTACTCGGACTCATCTTGGCTCAGGCTGCCCTCCTCGAAGGCTTTTATTCTAATTGAAAGCAATGATTTGTCTCAGATTCAATTTGTTGGAGACGAGCGGTTATGTGCTGATCCTGTTGGATCAAACTTAATTCCCTGGATACACACATGGTTAGCTTGCTAAACACAGTTTGTATGATCTCGACAACATGGATATGATATCACAAGAGGATGAATGAGACTTGGCAGAGGCTGAAGTTCTATCAGTTAATCACATGGTTAAAAGTAAATGGCTCCGTTAGCCAGTTATGCTTTACATTCTTTGATGTTGCAGGGCACAAAAACAGGTACTAAGCTTGTGTTATAGTAGCAGCTAGCTGGAACAGCATTAGTCTGGATCCTCTCAATTCAATCTCGATTTTCCTAGGGGGGGGAAACACCTCTGGATGATGTACAAACCAGTAATTAAAGACGACCCTCAGCTTATCAGACCAACGAAATGTGAAAAAGCGATGAAAGTTGTGGCCATGCTTAGTCATCTTAAAGCAGGAAAAACAGGCTGCCTGGTCCCAAACTACAGCTAAACAGTACACTAAAATATGTTTCAATCTTGATCCATAGTTGGATTATTATATTAAACCCGCACACTATGAAATAAACCTTCCTGCATTTACTTTCTTGATCCCATCCCAGATACATCTGACCAAATAGCAGAGTGAAGGCATTTTGGTTTGCTTGGATTTTCTCTATGTGAAAAGAAACTGAACCACAGGTTACAACAAGTTGTTTTAAACCTAAAACTCCACTGATTTTGCACATCAATAAGACAACTTTGGTTGGGTCTTAAAGATACAAGTCTGAAAATGGAAAAAAAATCTGAAGGGGTGGAGCTGCACAAGAATGACACCCCAACCATCTCTGGTTCTACCGCTTATAGTTGGACTTTTCTTAAACTTCCTTTAATGTACCTGATGACATTACAGGACTAATGCTTTGACTGCTTGTGTGTCTTGCATCCACACAGAAGACATTTCAGCCACACCACTTGCCCGGCTCACATGTGCCTGAGGAAAGGATACACTTGTGTTTTCAATCAATACAGCTGTCTACAAAGGCTACATAATGGCTCGAGTTTCACTTGCACGCAAGTGTTTTTTTAGGCTTCAAGGCCGTTTTCTTCTGTTTTACATGTGTAACTACACTGACTGAGTATTGGGTTCTGACACGGGTGAGCAAACAGCAGTACTGTGGCTCAACACTTAAAGCGTACACACTGATGGAAAATTTAAGTAGTTGTTGCTGTGCTGCTTTCACTACATAGCTTGTGTATAGAGGTCTCTGACCACTTTTTGGTAATGTCAATATGTTCCCCTGCAATCAGTTTTACAAGTATCAGAACTAATAGAAACAATGGACAAATCTAAAAATAAGACCAAACTAAAAATAACCCACGCATCCTTGAATTGTGACTCATTCGTCAGACTGTAAATGCCTTAATATAGATCAGAGTGGCACATCTTCATTTGATCAATGGAGCAGACAAATCCAACAGTAACACAGCACATCACCGTTAATCGATCCAAACTTTTTAAAATATTTCAGGTTCATCAAGTAAAGGAAATAAATTTTACCCTATTAAAAATAAAAAGGAGCTTCAACATGTTTTAGCTCTTGGGGTATAATTTACACTGGAGTCAAAAGGTCACTGCGTACAAAGTTATGAGTGAAAGAACAGTGATGTGCAGCAGCTGATAGCGAAACTGGATCCTGACACAGACAAATCCTCTATTCAGCATTTCTTGATAATTAAAGACCCCTTCAGTACAACTTGATTGTTAATGCTTCATTATGTTCAGAGTGGCCCGCTTTAAGTGATTGGCCGATTTAAACTGCTGATAGGAGCAGCCCTTGTCTGATCTCTTTAAGTGCAAAGCTTGCGAATAAATCTTCTGTTACACAGTGACAGTAAAACAAGTGCCAAAAGCGGGCCAATTTTCCACTCTGAAGCTGCATTAAGAGAATAAGCAAGAGTGAATCCGATTAGGAATGAAAGATGGCTGTTGGAGATGGCACATGAAATGGCATTGATCTTTATTATTCAGCCATAACTGGGATTTGGGGCATTGGAACACTTCCCAGCATTTTTACAGGGGCTTTATTTGACAGTTGATTATAACATAACATTAGGGCCATCATTTCTGCTAAAAAAGCCTATATTATCTGAATACAATACATGTGGTACTCACCAAACAAGATATTAAAAGTCAGTGGAAATTTGTCTAGAAAAAACTGTCTTTTAGCTGAATCTGTTGTTGGTGATTTGTCAAACGAATGCACAAGCTTTTGAGTTTTTTTGGACGTCCACCTGCCACAAGAGCCACTGTGCCAATTGTACTTATTGAGAGTGATTCTATCCTAAGTCAGCATCCATCAGGGCATTTGGCAACAGTAGTGCTGTTGCTCCTGGCATAGTCACCCACTCTTACTCTGCTGAGGTGGGCCCGGGGCCACGGCTGTGTCGAAGAATGCAGCTACCTCATAAAACAACATCAGGTAAAACACTGGAGGGAGATACAGCATGCAGCGAGTCTGACAGCTACGGAAAATACAGATGTTGAATGGTGCACAGATCACCTCTTAATCTTCGGCTCACCAAGGAGCAGCAAATCAGCAGCAAGTTGCCTTAATTATGAAATCGATGAGAGCTAAAAATCTAAATGAAAGCAAGACAGATAAAGAGAAGACAAGGCGACTCACCACTCCTAGTTTCTCCGCTGCGTTGGCTTTCCACAGTCGGATGTTCATTTCATCAGAACCACTCAGGATGTACTTGCTGTCTGACGACCACTTTATGCAGATGACATGCTGCATGCGTTTGGTGTGGTACACTTCCCTAAATTCATGAAAAGACAAAATACACAATGCTTTCATCGGCTGATAGAAAAACAATAACAACAACATGCACTTACACATTCAACGTTACAATCACAGGATTACAAACACCCACACGGATCAGGAATACTATGGTGCTATAACACTCATCTTTAAGAATACGGTTTTAAATTGTGGCTCATAATGTAGGACAAGGATATTGTGATACAAGACTAGATTTCATCTTAGATTTTGGATATTGTAATATTGCATAAGGGAGGCCTTTTCTTGGTTTTAAAGGCTGCATTACAGTAAAAACAAAATGTAATTAAATGTACTTGTCTGAACTTACGAGACTGTATTCTATTATTTGCTTTTACTCACTTTGTCGTTATAGCCACATTACTGATTATTAATCAAAAACCTTATTGTGTAAATATTTTGTAAAAGCACAAATAGTGAACCCTATGAGATTGTCACAATATTACCAAGATAAACATAATGACAGTTCAAAGGACACCAATGCCAACTGTCAATAGGAAAAGTTGAAGTTTTCCTGACCTATCCATCAACCTTGTGGCTTTATAACGTCACTTCCTCAGTCCAAGTCAAAAGTCATAATGAACTTTTCACTGCAGATGTTTTGACATGTTATAGCTAGGCCTGTCCAATAAGATTTTTTTAGGACAATATATTTTCACAGAAACTATCACAATAAATTATAGTTTAGTTGATGTTGTTTTAGGACCATTTTATGCCACTGATATAAGAGCATAATAATCCAAGTACATCCTTTTCCACAGCAATGACATTTAAAACATTGCAATTGAAAAAAATCGTAGATATATAAAACATAAATAAATAAAATACAATCAAAACAAATAAAATAGACTCAGGCTGTTAAAAAAAATGTACTGAGATAAATATTATATTATTATAAATAATATATAAACAGCTGTTTGGGAGATTTTTTGGCAATACCCTCTGCCTGTCAAACACCTGCAGTATTACTAAAAAAGCACAAAAAGTCTGCGTTATAACGCGTCCACTATAAGAGTGGCGTATTGTAGTGTAGTGTAGTGAATGTGTGTGGAGTGAGTGGACGAGCAAGAAAGAGCCAGCGGGTGATTATGGTGAGAGCAAATGCAGAACCATGTCCAACTAAGGTTTTTGTTCCCGGCTGTGTAAACTGGGTGAGATGGTCATGTTTTAGAAGTACTCTCAGGTTCGTTGTATTGCCAGTTTGCGTTGCCACTGTTCTCATACAGGCTGGTAGACGTAACTGGGTTCTCCTCGCTCATTCGTCGAAATCCGAATGGTTCCGACAACACACCGGCTTTGGCCCCAATTCCATTTATTCCGCCGAACTTTCTGGAATTGTGCAGCCATCGGGAAACCCAGTTTTGAGCAACACACTCACTATGCTTCAGCTGGCTAGTGTCCGCACTGTGTGTGCATGACGTGTGTATGTAAGCCCCGCCTCCCACAGAGAGCAGTTGACTGACAGGAGAGGGACAGGAGAGGGACAGAATCGGCGCTACTGGCGAAAATGTTGTTGTTATGTACACAAACACGCATGTAAACAACAATTATTGAGTCCGGAGAAAAAAACTAGTAAGCCATTTCACATGCAAAATAGCAGGGCCATGGAAGTGGCTAATCTTAATTAAATGCATGATTAATTGGGCCCATCATTAAAGTTAGAGAAACACCTGTGCTCTATCAATGATAAAATGTGTTAAAATGTGTGCTGGAAAAAGGTTCTATACTGAATGAAAAGTACCATATAGTTAAGTTATAGTTCAGTCGAGCCCCAAGTGTTTTCAACTGTTCATGCTGGAACTGTGTGACCATCCGTACTGCCCAAATTGCACAGCAAATGAAAAACCAATCTAAACACTTCTGTTACGTAGCATTGCAACCTGCCCATTCTATATCATTGTCCAGCTACATGGCCCCTCTTACTGTACACAACTGGTTATTTGTTCTTGATGGTGACAAAAATACAAACTACACTGCATGTACCATTACATCATATAGTAACCAAACAATGTTTTTTGTGGCTGAAATTGAGATTTAACAAAGCAGTAAACTATCCATTTTCTATGTAATGTAGATAAAGTGGTGTAATGTGGTCCTAAGCAGAAGTCCCGCTCCTTCTGTGTGTGTTGTAATCTGAGCTTCTTTGTTCTTTGTTGTTGTAGCCAGTCCTGAGACATGTGCATGTTAGTGCATGCAAGTACCCAGTGTGCTAAAAAGTAATGGCAAGGGGTGTCCATAAGCATCCCTATGTGATGAGCTGGGGATGAGACCCACAGCCATGCAGAGGAAATCTCTGTTCAGACACTGAACCATAACTATGTTCTGAATGTCCTGCACAGCACATTTTATTCATCAATAAATTAAATCAACACGCTTTCATTATAAATACCTATAAAGTAAATATAATGAACATCACAGCCCACAAAAACTAAACGACTATCAACTACAAGTAATGCTTTGACTGCTTGTGCTGTGTTGGCTCATCCAAAAAAGCAGAAACCGTAATTAATTATGGACCAGTAATACAATCCCAGTAAACATAAAAAGGCAATGACAACTGCCGTTTTAGGTAAACTCACCTGCTGTAACCACCGTCTTTGGGGAAGATGCGGATTGTTTTGTCAAAACTGGCAGATACAAACTCCTTCCCAGTTGGAGAATAGTCAGCATCCAGCACTGCAGAGACGTGGTCCATGTGCACTGTGACTGGTTGGTCCAGGGACCTCATGTCATATGTATAGAGGCTGAAGACAAAAAACAAAACAACACAAAATGATCCCTGTTAGTAAAACTGTGTTTTAGTGGAAAGCACATCAGTAAAATAATAATGGGACCATGCATTATTTATTCACCCATCTGTTTTTAAAAGTGTACCGCTGCTACAGACCAGGGGCCTCATGTATCAACGCTGCATACGCACAAAAATATTGCGTACGCCGTTTTTCCCCACACACACCACATGTATGAAAAGTGAACTTGCCGTGAGAATGTGCGGTGGCACCGCAAACTTTTGTCTGCAGGAAACTACCGGTACTGTCTTTTATGCTCCATTTAAAATGTGTTTCACATCTAAACTCAACCTACACACAACTGGCAGTGTGTTTACAGTTTATAGCTCTGGGAAAATGGAGGAAAATGATGTTTTCCACCCTCAATAACCCCTTCTAAATATGGGGGGAGAGATCATTTTTATTATCCATTATTATATTTTATATTTCACCTGCTTACTGCTGCTTACTTGTGCAATAATAGTATGGTAAAGTCTGTATGTTTTTTAAGATTGTATATTTTCTTCAGTCTTTATATTTTTGCTATTTCAACTATTTTCATATACATCTATGCCGAATTTCCCTTCGGGGATGAATAAGGTATTTCAGATTCTGATTAATATGGATCGCAATGTAAACCTAGTGAAACAAATTTATACACAGATAACCTGTTTTAATCACTGTGTCAAAGTCCCGATCGCCAACTGTTTTGCCTTTGATTTAAAATGCAGATGTTAACGCTGCAGGGGCACAGCAATCCATGACCCACAGATCCCTCTCTCCGGAGCAAAAACGTGTGTGGGAAATCCTTTCACAATAAGTCAGGTGTGGTGCACATTTGATCCCGTATATGATGATTAATTGGGTGTGTGGCTTATAAACTGATGCGTAAAAATGATTTTGGTATGCATGACGCAAAGGCTGCTTAGTTGGCACAGGAGGACAGAGACAACGGTAGAGTTTAGAAGGAGTGTGTTTAGGGACACTTCTGCCATGGTGCGGGCTTCTGTACGGCTGCATTTACAGCCACAGCGACACCTTGTTGCTAATCCCAGAGCTCAGGCACCAAAAAGCACATGTTCCTGCCTCCACCTCGGAGATCACCACGTCCACCTCACATGTAAGATTGCCTCTGTGTACCAACTCTTGAACATGTAAACACAAAACCTCATTTAGTGACAACATAAAGACATGTGAATCACAACATCCTCAACTCACTTGTAGTCCTCATTTGCACATGTGAAGTAATAGGCCTCCATAGGGTTCCAGCATACTGTGTTGCTCCTCATCGTCATGATAACCTATAGATGAAAATGTAACAGTGGATATCCAATCATGTCACTGTGAAGAAATGGGAAAGGTGCTTTTCTGCAGCAACTAGGGTTGAGCACTGAGAAATTATTACAAAAGTCTGATGTCAAAGGAATCGTGAGGATTGTGTTAAAATGTTATTTTCCTCTCATCATTCTCATTCCCAGTTGTATTTTTTTCTACAAGACTCAATTAATGTTCTTTTTCATTTCCAATTGTTTTTTTTTTTTTTATTGACTGCCATTTCACAAGGTAAACAAGCAGAACTGTGTCTGTCTTGGTGAAGCTCATTCTCCTCTCATCTCCCAGACTGTGAGACAGATACAGCAGCTAGAGCTGAGCTTAGTTTCAGAAAGGATTATTATTTAAATTATTTTATTTTATTTATTTTTTTACTTTTTGGAGCATTGGCCTGATTGGGCAACGAGATAATATTATTCACTGGCCCATTGTATGTTGGACCCTGTCATTTGGTTTCAGTGTTACAGTACTGTGCAAAAGTATGTACAATTAAATCAAATTAAACTGTATAAATGACACATAACATACACTGTATGGAGTGAATTGTGAATATGAATAACTATGAATTGTGTAAAATGTTTTAAAAATACATTTTCTTTGAAATACGCATCTGAGCTGTTTTTTCCGCCTTAAAGGAATTGAAACCCAGAACTGATAAGAACCAGAGTCTATAAGCAGAATTGGAAACAAATGATGCTCAACCCGCACAGCAACTGAATGGCAGACCCTACCTTTTTAAGTGGTGCTGATTCTCTCATGTCATAGAGCACTATACTTCTGTCAGAGGCACAACTTGCAAGAAGTTCAGTCTGTGGAAAGACATAAAACGTCAACATTAAAGATGTCAGCAGGGTGGCAGATCTAAATAAGTCCCACAATAATCTCTATGATGTGAGTTTGGACATGGACAGATTGTTAAGTTTTCTTCTCCTGTCTGGTGAACACATGCTATCTTACCTCCACAGGGTTAAAGCGGACTGCGCTGAAGCTGTCAACACCCCAAGTGAAAGAGCGGATGGGGCTGCTCCTCTGCTCGTCCCAGATGTCCACCTGCTGGCCACATGTTGCAAACACAGCGTCTTTCTGGTGATGGTCTAATCCAGTGAAGACTGTCTGCAAGTGACAAAAATGTCATTATCAATGTCATGATCACCTAAAGAGCAGGGATTTTCCATTAAATTGATGTCACCACAAGTAGCAAATGCCCTGCTCGCACCTTGCCCAGAATAGTATTGAGTGGCTCCTCTTCTTCTCCATAACCTGGCGCCTCCATTTTCCATTGCTTTATTGTTTTGTCATCACCAACCTGTTACAGTCAGCATGCAGATATAGAAAACAGAAGCTGTATTAGAGAGCAGCTAATGAAAAGATTAATAATAAGGAAAATGTCATATTCTAAGAGGTTTTATATGAAGCAGTCACCGTAAAGAAGGATGTTCCACAATGGCGGACTACCATTCCACGAACAAAACCTTCATGTGCTTGAAGTGTGCGGACACATTCACGTTTAGTCAGATTCCACAATTTCACCTGTGGATCAAATAAAAAATGTCAAGAAAAAGTGCAGAACATATATAACATTGTGCATTAAATTTCACAAGTGTAACATATGATGTTACAAGCTGAGGTGATGGGTTTAGACTTTTGGCAGTTAGTTACCTCCCCATCGCAGGAGCCAGAGAGCAGGGTGGAGAGGCTCTTGGTGTGCTTGGCCATGCAGTTCACCCCATCTCTGTGTCCATCCAGAGAGGCAAGGAAAGGCTTGGCGAACACTCGCTCAAGCTTAGTGGCATTCAGAGCCCGGGTGTACTCTCTGCTCACCTCAAACGGATGGAGTGTTGGGTCATAGTTTCTAGGGACTAAAAACAGATAGTAGTCACTCCTTTATAAGCTTTAATGGCATTTCACTTGCATATGCAATGCTATTCTTGTTTTGTTTTTTGTTTTTCATGTGAGCAATTCACAGCAGTGGCAGCATTATAGCCACCTGGAGTAAAAATACATACAGTACATTGTATTGCACACAACTCTCTATGTGGCTTATGATTATATAGTGGTATTTATGTTTAGCATTGTTTCACAGCTCATCTGTTAAAATTGCGTAAGTATGTAGTCAACAGTGACAATCTTTTATAACAACTTGCACGCATATTTCTTTTTTTTCGTTATATATTTCCCACGTGACCTACAAATCTCATTTAGTGGCGTTAAATATGCGCTAATATTGAGGCAGTTAAAAACATGCACATATTTGAAATCCATCCCATGTAACGTCACATTTAAATACAACAGCCGTTTCTCCACAACTAATTACACTGTGTTTATTTCGTCACAGTGTACTATACCGTAAAATTACACTTTTGACTGGCATTATTTTAAAGACGATATCTGGCTTGTATTTGTTGAGGAAAAACTGGCTAGCATCAGCATTAGCAAGCTGTGATTAGCCTAACCGACTGTAAAGTTTAACACTTACCACGCTGAATATCTAGTGTTGTCTCCCGGACATAATCATCCGGGTTCCTCGAGAGGACTTTAACTTTCATTTGGAAACAGAATTAAAATAGACAAACGCTTGAAAATGTCGTTGAGTTTAAGTTAAAAAAGAAAATTATTAGCAAGCATGAGCCATGTGTTGATGAAGTAGATTCGTTTGACCGCGTTGCATTGTGGGATGTTTAGTCCTCCTGGTTGCGTCACTGACAAGTTATCAAGGTGCAATATTTACCACAGAAAGACCGGAAATAAACGGTTTAGTCTTCAAATCACTATCTTCACTTTTTGGGTCAAGTAAGTGTTAGGAGCTCCCATGTATAGGTATTATAAGATATGTTTAAAGTTTCTACCAAATACTGGATGAAGTAATTTATAATAAATATATATAATCATCAATACGGTACACAGAGTAAAATTAATATTGATGTTAACACATTAAACGTTATCAGATTAAGAATCAGCATTACTGGCCAAATGCACACATACTTGGCCATATTTGTTTTTTGTTCTTACAATGTACAACAAAGATAGACAAATGTAAAACATAAACTTTTTTTTTCTTTTTTTTTTTTTTTTTTAGCAATTATTAGCGTTCACAGTGGTTTGTTAGTTTACGTTATTAGCCAGCTAATGCTGCCTTCGATGCTAATGAAAGAAGAAATTATTAAACCCATAAAACGAATTGGCTGATTGAACAATGAAATTTTACTTATTCGATCCAAAAACAAAAAAAATGTTATTTTCTGTTTTTGGTTTTGAAACAAAAAATATATATAGAAATGAATTACGGATTACCCGATGATATCCAGACCAATATCGA
This sequence comes from Centropristis striata, assembly GCF_030273125.1. Lineage (NCBI taxonomy): Eukaryota > Metazoa > Chordata > Actinopteri > Perciformes > Serranidae > Centropristis > Centropristis striata. The sequence continues at coordinate 29,227,514 of NC_081524.1, forward strand.
ATATGCATATATTAATCTACACGTTTAAAAGCAGTGTGTGTTTAAATTATGAAAATATATCCTTTTTAGTTACAATGGGTGCTTAGTTACAGGGATATTACACAGGGATTGCTGGGACTGTACTAAATGATAATAATAATAATAATAATAATAATAATAATAATAACGAAAGTAATGTGTCCATTATACCCACAGTCTATGATTATACCCTGGCGTTCGTCTAAAATGGTTTTATATTGAAGGTTACGGCCGGAAGCACTGCTCCTACAAATGGAGTTTTGACATTTACTTCATAGTAGCAAGGTCGAGCAGCAGTGCTGCTTGACATTAGATAGTGTTACTTACCTCTGCTTTGGAGCGCCACAGCATGCCAAAAACGTGGCTCAGTTGCTAATACGAGATAAAGATGGAGACGTTTGAATAAGTCATTACTGTCTTCAAAGCAGGGTCAATGAGTTGTCGTCTGAGTTCTATAGAGTAAGATTTTAGCATTACCTTACGAGGTGCTTAGCTAGCTGACAGGAGCTAATTTATTTAACTACAGGTAAACATGAGTTCACCTCCGAATCACGGTGACGTTAACGTCACGGACAAAGTGTCCAGCAAGCCCGTTTCTGCTGTCTCAATAGTCGGACATGTCCAGCAGGTCTTCAACCATGTAAAGATAGAGAACTTGGCCGCGGGACTGAGTGGAGGAGTGGTGTCAACACTGGTGCTTCACCCTCTGGATCTGGTTAAAATCAGGTTTGCAGGTACAGGATAACATCATACGTTATATACTTGATTAATGATTGTCTATCGTAATAATGTCTTCAAAATCATTTGCAATTATTTGTTGGAAGTTAGTATCTTCATAAACCAGTTGTTTCATTTTCTTGAATGTAACCATGTGTGCAGGACTCTGGCTTGAAATCTGATATGTGGTACAAGGATATGATGCAACTGCACCATGCTGCCATGTCCTAACTTAAGTCATTTTACATGTTGTTGCTGTGTTATGTTAAACTTGAACGCATGACTTAACTTTGGTCTCTAATGTTCTTTCAATATAGTAAGCGATGGATTGGAATTAAGGCCTAAGTACAGTGGCATACTACACTGTATGAAGAGTGTTTGGCAGCAGGAAGGACTCAGAGGACTCTACCAAGGAGTGACACCTAATATTTGGGGTGCTGGAGCATCTTGGGGTCTCTACTTCTTTTTGTACGTAAGCTATACCTGTTGGATCATATCTGCACCATGACCTTTTAAAATGATCATAACATGTTATTTGTTCCCTTACAGCTACAATGCAATCAAAGGATACACAAAAGAGGGCCGTCAGACAGAACTGAGTGCCACAGAGCACCTGGTGTCTGCAGCTGAAGCAGGTAAGTCCTGCATATACCTGAACACTGCTGCCCTCCTGACACATTTACATACTCAACAACCAGGTCAACGAGAACATCCGGTCAATACTGCCCCGAGCTGGCCTTAGCAAGCAGGAGGCAGATACAAATGAGTACACAAGCCCTTCTGTTCATTCCCACAGGGTTACATGAGTCCACTTCCTGCTGACCAAATAGAGTTAGGGGCAGGACATTAAATTCTGACAACCCTTTGTTTTTATTAGGAGCACATGGCTATTACTGGGTAGGAACAACTTTTGCCTGCAAAACAGCCAAATCTATATCATGCATTTTCCAGCAAAATGCTAGAAATGTTCTAAAATACACATGATATTACTGAACTGTCCTTATGTAAACAGTTTGGGCTGTGGCTATGAGGTGGTTGTCGGAGCATGTTCAGAATTGTCAGGTCCTCCAGCTTCCTCCCACAGTCCAAGAAGTTGCTTCTTAAACCTAAGCTGCATGTCCTTAGTGTGAAGACCAGCGTGAATGTTTGTCTCTGTGTCAGCCCTGTGAAAGTCTGGCGACCTGTCCAGGGTTTACCCCACCTCACGCCCAATGTCATCTGACCTGAGTTCAGATAAGCAGTTAAGGAGAATTAATGAATTTATATCCGGAGGGGCCAATTAAAGAAAAAACATTAATGAATTGGTTAGCACAATTTTGGGGGAAAATGTAATTGCAGTTGCAGCTGTGTTATGATTCACAATATTTAAGATTATGACCATTTTTTGACTGTATTCTAATTTTAATGAAAAATATATTAAAATGATCATGTTAGGATGTGAGGATCTGTACCTAACAGAGATTTTTTTTTCTTCAGTGCGAGTACAATTTGTGAACCACAATATTTCATTTAGAGTGGTGTTCTGACACAAATTTTGTCCTTGAATAGTTCATATTGCAATCTTTGTAAAATTACAATTAGTTATGCAACCAAATTAAAAATACATATCAGATAAAGTAAATAAACATGAAAGGCCCATAATCCATAATCACAGCCCTTTATTTTGATGCTTGTTCATGCAGTTCAGCAATTTATTAACATTCAAAATACAAAAAATAAAATCCCATTGTGAATCTACTGTGAGTCTTGTGTCTGGTATGTTCTGACCCACAGAACCACAGCTGAATGTATTGTTTATCATCCGATGCTCTGTGAACTCCGGTCACTGTGGACTGCAAAAACTTTTCTTGCATCATGCCTCTTTTCCCTTTTGTTGAGGAGAATTACTTTATCCAGTCTTGTAGGACTTGGATTTTAGATTTCAGCCAAAAATCCCTGCTTTGACTGTGCTGGCTGTGTGCTAACTATCGTGTGTATCTAACCACTAAATGTGCTTCACAGAGTCTCCATGTGGAAAACATCAGCCTCATTCTAACACTGCCTACTTATCTTCACTTAGGCATCCTGACGCTCACCCTAACCAACCCAATCTGGGTGACCAAGACCAGGCTAGTGCTCCAGTACAATACTGACCCGACTAGTAAACAATACAAGGGGATGGTCGATGCTCTGGTCAAGATCTACCGCCATGAAGGAATGCCAGGATTATACAAGGTTAAACATCAGTTTTTATTACAGTTTTTTATTACATGAAAGTATCTTTGTACTTCCATTTAATGTAGCAATAAATGAGATGCTTATATTACCCACTGACTGATAAGCTTTTTGTGTAACACTGGTACAGTACGGCTGAAGTTGCCCTTTATATAACAAGGCAGAAATGAAGTTTAGTTTTTGGTCCATTAATCACCACTAGAGGGCATCATCAGCCTGTATTAGCAGCAGGAGTAGAAAATGTACAACCCATGAAAAATAGTAATAACAGTCAGAGTTATGAAGCTTAATGTGAATTCTATTAGCCCGGCAGGATCATTTCTACCAAATGACTCACTGAAAATCTGGCAGCAAGTCTTTTAACTAGGCAGGGAGCTTCAGATACAATGAAGTGAGTGGGCTTTTATTGATCATGCATACTGAGGGTATATTTGTGTGACTGACAATGCCTGTACTTGTCATAGGGTTATGTTCCTGGTCTGTTTGGCACATCTCATGGAGCGCTGCAGTTCATGGCCTATGAAGAGCTCAAGAGAGACTACAACAAGTACAAGAAAGTGCCATCCGATACAAAGCTGGTGAGTCATTATCCCTGTGAGCCACAAACTGTTGGGAACCATGCCCTGTGTTTAATAAAAGCCAGGCATAAAAGCTTGTAACTTTTCAATTTAATAAGCCTGATCCCACAGTGACTAACTAGTGCTTGAAGAAGTGACTCATCAGTTTTCCAACTCTGCTGTGCTCACTTCTCTCTCCATCTGTTTATCTGTGCAAACAGAGTGCATTGGAATATATCACAATGGCAGCATTATCCAAAATATTTGCTGTGGTCACAACATACCCATATCAGGTGGTACGAGCTCGCCTGCAAGACCAGCATAATAGATACAATGGAGTTATTGATGTCGTCAGACGGACTTGGAGGTATGATAATGATCCAGTCACAAAAGTGGCCAAACATGCCATCCTACACTCTCAATTTGGCTGTTAAGTATTGACCAATTTGAGTCATTTTGTTTTCCTTTCTCTGCAGGAACGAAGGCGCCATCGGTTTCTACAAAGGCATCATCCCCAATGTGATTAGAGTCACTCCTGCCTGCTGCATCACCTTTGTAGTTTATGAGAATGTGTCTCGCTACCTTCTGGGAAAAAATTAAAATTGGACGTAAAAGCATGGCATGGACAGCTGTAAAGACTCTGAGCTCACACAGACACTTTGGTGCCATTCAGAGACACAGAGAGACTGAAACTGAACTCTCAGTGCAGTGTACATGTAAATGTCCTGATGTGAGAAGCATTCATTTGCACTAAAAATGAATGAAGTGATTGCCAAATAGAGCAATCAATGGTGGATTTTCAGATGCATGACAAACACTTTGACTTGTGGGGAAAATTATGATTCTCTACACACCAAAGTACATGTAGATGTGATGAAGTCAGCAATTTTATCAGAGGAGTTTGACACACATTTCATCATGCTGTAGTTATGTTTACATTCTATTTTTCTAGGCAGCAGAAAGGAAAGGTTGAAAAAGATGATTATTGACAACAAATTGGAGATCTTCTCAGGGTTCCAGTTGTGTGTGTGTGCGATATTAGTTTGTTTTAGTTTTAATTATTTATTTCATGTGAACAGACAGCAGCATTGAAGATGCTTTTTGTTAAAGCACACCAATACAGTAATCGCACAATTCATTTTTTTACCCTGGCAACAAATTGTAACTGCATTGCTTTGTAACATTTTAATATAAAATCAAAACTGCGTTATCTGCATTGTTGTGTTTGATATATGTGAATACATTACATGTATTACTCTGTGGTTACATTGATTTAAGTGCAGAGTATTTCGAAACTCTTAAACATAACAAGGAAAGTTGGACTTCTTTAAAAAAAAAAACTTTATTAACAGTAATAATGAATATAAACATAAGTCACACGAGTACATGGTTTAATTATTGTCATTGTCTTGTCACAATGGTTACCGTGTACAGTACCAACAGCACCCATGAGCAGAAAAGCTACAGTACAAAGTTCATTACTGGTTGACAGAATGACACAGTATTCTTGTTTATACGCCTGTCAGCTAGAATAGTATTTAACCAAAATTTAAAAAACAAACATTCAAGTTACCAGCAGTGATGCTGTGACGCCTCAGTAAACCATACCTGATTGTTTTGGAGGCCCAGATAACAATCTGTCATACTACCAGGACTGGTCCCTCCCTAACATGTAACATTTTCTTTATTTGGGGAGTTCCTCAATGATAATTCTGGACACTGAATTCCACCCTGTAGATGCGTCGCCTCTGGGATAGTCGGCACAGGTCCCAACCCACACAGCCACATCCACCAACCCTGCTTTGACACCCTCACACAGCCCTTCAACTGGAGAAGAAAAAGAAGACGGTGCAAATTAATTTCAGGCAACACCCAGACTGTCTCCAGAGACATAAAGTGTTAATTGTTCTGTTTTATGACAGTGATAAACTTTCCAAACTGGAAGGGTGTAGCTTAACAGATTGCTGACAAGGCTTTCCAACACCCAGTTAAAGTTAGAGTTAAAAAAAAACTAAAACATTTAAATGAGTAGCTAGACAGTATGGGAAATGCAACCATTGCTCTTACAGAGAATTGGATGAGGAAATTGATACCACTCTCACATCTGTTTAATGAATATACAGTCAGTAGCTGCTTAGTTAAGCTAAGCTTAGCACAAAGACTGGGAGTAGGGAACAGCTAGCTTAGGTTGGTCAAATCTAACAAAAATGGATGAAATGTATATAAAAAGGGCGAAGTCGCAAGCTTGTCTGTGGGATAAGGCAATGAAGACTGGGATTGACCTCCTTAAAGCGACCAAGTGAAAACTTGGCTAAGAAATACTCTAACACATACCCCCTGTAAACCACAATTTGAAGTTTTTTTACGCTTTAGGTTTTTGAAAGGACTAAACAAACTAGATATAATGCACTACTTTGTGAGCTTAAGATGCAATGCAAGGTGGATTCTGTTAAATTTTGGACAATAGCAAGGCTCTGTTTCCCCCTGCTTTTAGTCTTTATGCTATGCTAAGCTAAGCCAACCAGCTGCCAAGTTTATCAAAAGGTCATCTAAAACACTTCCAACTCTTACATTTCAGTTGAACTATCACTTTAAACCAAAGGCTGTATAAAATAAGAGCATGTAGCCTCCCGGTCTGAAAAGTGAAACCAATGCCTTAAACCTGCATTCCTTCTTATGGTCAGCAAGGAGTGACTCTATGGTTGCAAAAAGAAGTTTGATTGTATAGAAGTCTGTGGTGAAATAACCCAACTTCTCACTTAAAGTTTTACCTCAGTAAACATTTCCCCAAATGAGTTTATGGTCTTAATCACTAGTAATACAAATTGATGTTGATTTAGTAAATGATGGTCCCATTTAGAGTAAAATAGACGATAAAGAAGGGTATGCCTGCAGCCCTGTCAATTAAGATAGAGGCGTCGCAATGAACATCCCTGGTTCTCAGTACGTTTGTATAGCTGTGAACTTATTTCGGTGTTGTCTGTTTTAGCTCTTTGACTCTTTCACAGTGAATTTTCAGGTCATTAACGGAAACTGTAACAAATGATCATTTGAAAGTGTCTGGTTCAGTGTTAAGGGACAAGTTGGCTGTTCATATTAGTTTTTAGCATGGTTTCTGCAAGCCAAAATTAGCAGCTGGGATTGGCTCCAGCCCCCCACGACCAGAGTGTGGATAAGCGGTTAAGGATAATGAATAAAAATGAATTAATTTCACAGTTGAAGTGAATTAAGGATGCACCTTGCTAACTTAGCTAGCTAACATTAGCTGTCAACTTTACATGTGCTGTGCTAATTGTAAATGGCCCCGCCGGACTGGTAACAATCACATCCAGCCCTCAATTTTTCCCAGCTTCACCATCTTAAAAGCCTCAGACAGCACTGAAAAAAAATATTGTTGGTTGATTGCACAGCAAGCGACTCATACCTGAGGACGTTCTGTGGATGTTGATGGTTGAGTTGAGTTCAGGACTTCCTTGGTCTAAGTAGATGATGGACTCTATAGGCAGGGGTCCTGTGCACTCTGCTCCATTGAAGGTGAAGTACCACCTCTGGCAGCATGCGTTCTTACACTTGAGTCTAAGGGATCCACTGAAGAGGACTCTCAGGGCGCTGTCTGAACGCATCTTGGTAAACGTACAATCCTGCAGCACAGTTTAGGGAAGTTATGCCATGGTCATGCATCATGGTGGTTGTGTTACATTTTTGTTATTTTGTAAAAAGGATTGAAGCAACCACATTGGCATTAAGATACTTACAGCTACTTTGCCCAGGTCGATTCCATAATTGAGAGAATTCCAGGCACACTGCTTGTAGTTGGGCCTCCAGGGCTCCTCAAAGATCTCATTAATGCACTCGCCTTTCTCGCCTTTGAGCCCGTCACGGCCAGGGATGCCTGGCGTCCCTGGGATGCCATTGGTTCCAGGGTTACCCTCTCTGCCAGGGGTGCCTGCTGGCCCTTGCATGCAACTGCCATACTGGAAAAAAACAGGGAAAAGAGGAAGTAGTTGTTGAAGTTGACAATGAAAAAAAAGGCATGCAACAACATCAGCAAAGTCTATTGTTATCTAACTTCCTGTTTCATATTTTCTTTTTCTCCCTGGGGGATAAATCCCTATTTGGGCTGCATGCACCGTAGACACCTAAATACTGCCATTCACCCAACCATCACACATAAGAAGTAGATTATACCTTGTTTACAAGTCAGATAAACAAATACACTGCCACAGGGCTGAAATAAGTGTAAAAACAGATGTGATCCAAACCAGGGCAAAGCAATAGAACCAGCAACCATGAAGCGAGTGAATGACAGATTGTGTGTTAATGAGGAACTGAAGGCTTGGTGACAACCTAAATTAGTAGGTGTTCGGCCACACATCTATTGATGTGATTCATTGTCCAGCTGAATCTCCTGCTATGTTTAAACAGATGCCGCATCTTACTCAAGCTGACTCAAACACACACAGACGGGAGACAGAGACAGGGGAACTTGCCAAAACTGCCCCACCACATACAGAGATAGACACAATGAAGATCCAAATAGCTTTGCGTAATATGTTCTTCAAAGAGACATTTTGACCAACAGATTACAGTGTGCAGGTCAGCTCTTTAGGCTTTTTTTAGTAGGGGTTGGGTTTTAATTTTGGTTATGTGATTTGTAAGTATTACTCCCTCAGTCAGGACAGACATAAACTGACACGTGGATGTGCGTCCTCGCCCTTAAGCAAACATTGAAGCCAAAAGGATTTGGGTCTGGGTTTTTGTTGGGTCAGTGCTGCCCTTTTGCTCAGCATGCAGCTGTGGAGCAGTTATAGGGGCACATGGCCAAAAGGCATAAGGCAAAAAAAAGAAAAAAGTCCCTGGGCAGGAAAACAGAGAACAAAGAGCTTTTACTCCAGTTTCAACATCTTGTCTCGACTTGATTCCCCGAGGTGAAGCAGAAAAATGTATTTCATATTATTTGAATCTGGAAAATGGCTGTGGGGGAATTACAATATTCTAAAGTCAGCTGCTGCAAAACAGATGGTTAAGGGTCTGTTTTAACCATTAAGTGGCTTAGCTCCAGCAACCTGGAAATGTGAGGTCTGACATCATCTTAATGGGAAACTAGAATGTCTGCAATGAAACCAATAGATTGTGGTTTGGTATGCATGTGCTGTAATGGATCTGGAATTTGTCCTCAAGGAAAAGGGACACCTTGGCTAATAGGTGGCAAAATGTGAAAATACAGAGACCGTTATTATTCAACAAGGAATTTTCTGAGTGTTTTATTAAGGTTTGGATTTTTGGAGACATTTCAAAGCAGACTAATGAATGGAACCTCTGTCCACATAGCTCCACAGCTGACTCTTATATTAACTTCCAGTCTGCTGTTTCTGTAGTGGTGCTGCCTGCCTGCATGAATTACACTCCAGCTCTTCTGAATATTAGTAGCACACAGCCCATTACTGTAACTGAAGCATAAAGGCTGCATTCGCCCCGAAGTGCTGAAGAATCAGTAGTTTCTCATGCATTAGTCAACACCAAAGCAAGGACTGAAGCTCTCCTGGAACATGCACAGCAGGGGTATAATGCTTGGCTTGGATTCGCAGGATCTAGGGAGGATGCAAAATAGGATTTTATGATTACCATGTTGTTCAAAGAAGCAGATCTTCCTTCTCCAGAGTGTCTAGTGCAGTTGGGCTTTTCTGCATCATTTCCAGTGCACTAGATACAGATGGTAACATATGATGCTATTTATTATATCCTTCTACTTTGGTCTCAATTGTGGAATATGTTTTGGGAGATAATAGGTAACTAGTCGAGTTGTGCGGTTCTCAAAGCCGGGTATGCAGACTTCTAGGAGTCCCTGAAGGGAGGTCCTCAGAGTCCCAGCAAAATAAACACTAGTTTCACTTTCATTTGACTTCCAAGAGGTTGAAGAGAGAAATGTGTATCCACTTTGTTCCTTCACTCTACACCTACAGCATGTAGGGTTACGTAATGCTAGACAAAGATGGTCTATGATTGGGGTTGATGTGAATTAGATGCTGTGGACTTGTTGATCTGGTATAAGACATATTATAATGCATGTATCAACCTTAAAATATCAAACCAAATCATACAAATTTTTTTCAGCTTGTAAGGCAGTCAGAAAGATAACAAAGAGAGAGCCAGACCCCAACTTCCTGTTAGGGATTTTTTCTGTCCACTCAGTCTGATGGAGAGCAGCCAGACTTGGAATAATAACCAGCTGACCATACAAGAACTATAAAATAGCATTTCTCTTTGCTGCTGGGAACAGGTAATTTTGGAGACCACTTTGCAAAAAGTGGTGACCACAGTGAGCATACATGTGGATCATGTGGATGAATCAGCATGTTACTTCTTTTTCTTTTTAGGAAATCAGTTCTTTGAAGATACTTCTGACAACAGTGCATGCCACAAGAAAAATTAATCCCAGGTTGGCTTTGAGGAATTTAACATGCAAAGTACCGTATGAATGTTAATAGAGATGCAATAAAATACAACAAAGCGTGATAAGTGGCAATAAAGCCATTGAGCACATTTAAATAATAAAAAAAAAATTGTCGTTACGGGAGACACGAAAATGTGTCCAAAACGCATAAATCTCTCTTGGAATGGCACATATCTACTTAGGCTCAGCGGCCACATGGTTATCTGAGCTAATCTCTCTTACCTTATCTGCGTCAGGATCCTTTCGGTATCCTCTATTTCTCACCTTTTCCACGCCATAAAGCGGCAAAGCCAAGCACACAAGAAGCAGCAGGCGGGCAATGAGAGGAGACATCATTCATACACAGACAACGGACGACTGTGTGCGCTCTGGAGGGATCTGAGGCGACGGTTTAACTCCAACTCCAGACAGTTTAGTCCAGAGGAGGGCAGGACAAGAAGGAAGGAGCCAGTCAACTTACAGAAACGAACTCCAAGGGGGGAAAAGTCTCACAACATTTAAATGATTCATATGGGCTGTATAAGCCTTAAGAGTACAACATATGAAGCCGTTAATCCCTTTTTTGTCTGTGCACTCTTTGAATGGATCAGAAGTTAAAGAGCAGTTACTTATACACACATTTTTATTAAATTTTATTTTATTAAAATTAAATTGATACAAAATTCAGATGACAAGATAAGCTACATGAAACTGTAAAAAAAAAAAAAAAAAAAAGGCTCACAAAAAGAGCATTTCATTGACAACACTAAGTCTAGGTATGTTGTAAGAAAGACCCCCGTCCACATGCCACAATAAGAGCATAGAAGTACAACACAAATGGACTGACAAGGATTCCCTTTTAATCTGTGTTAATGGAATTGTGACTCCCAAATACTGTAAGGTTAAAACCTCAAAGGAAGAATCAATCCCTACACAGCAAAATGGAGAGTCCAGCATTACAGATGTTCAAATAAATCACAGAAGTTGTTCTGGAAGTATTTGAAGGAGGAATATATGGTCTGTAACCATGTTATAAATAACCCCTGAACAAATCCCCACATGTTTATGACTATTCAAACTTATAATTAGTGGTTTGTGCTTCCAATGACCAATAGTGCAAAGCCTGTTTGATTTTCCCCCCCCCCAATTTGATTCTAGATCTGAGTGTGCACTCAGACCAAGAACACAGGTCGACAGCACACATGCAAGACATCTGTAGATTCTTTGAAGTTCTTTGAAGATGAGGAACTACTCAAAGGAAGGCACATTCTTATAGAAAACTATAAAGCTATACTTTTATCCAATTTCACAGGATAGGTTTTTGAAGATGTGCGCAATAAATGTGTACAACAAAAACAAGTAGTAACACAAAACAAACAGTAGTCTTTGAAAGAAAATGTGAAAAACACATTGTCTAAAACAGTGGTTCTCAGCCCGTTTCTAGTGTCAAGGACCCATAAATGGATACACATATGGTCACCATCCCCCAATTGATATGGTTTGGCTTCAGGGACCTCTATCTGAAAAGACTTTGGTTGTTATGAATGGTTTAACACCAGGACTCTGTAGCGATTAAATGCAGGTAGCTGGGGAGATAACCATTAAGAAAGAAAAACCTATCATCAGAATAGCCACTCTTATTCAAAATAGACTCCCTATAGAAATAAAATAGTGGGAAAAAAATCCCCATTTTTGTGGGAACCCCATGTCACCTTGCTGAGAACCACTGGTCTAAAAAAAAAAATCAACTCTATCAAGTTTAAAAGTTTGCATTTTTTCAAAGGAACAATACAGTAGCACACTATGAATATTACAAGATGACATTCAAATAACTGTTTACCACAGGAGGACGTATAGGCATTACTTGTGTTGAATGTTTGGCAATATCATGACCATACTTAACATAACTCATTGTACTAGCGACTAGTCCAGTGAAAGACTTCATGACAAAAAAATAGAATATTTACATAAATATTACATTTGTTTTCTAGTACGCATTCTATGGCAATGAGATACAAATCTAAAAAAATAAAACAGTAGAGCTAAAGTATTTAATGCATGCTATCAAATGAAAGACCACTGGTAGTTGTACAAGTGGGTCACAGCTGTGCTGCAGAAACATTCAGGTATATAGTAAATGGCTAAAAGCTCAGTAAAGCTTAAAGACACAGCTGTAAAACTCAGACTCTGGTCCAAACATACCATATGAGAAATACTCGAGGTATGTTACAGTTTGCCGGCAATGAATACTCACTGGCTACAATATAAGCAGTACAATCCTAATCTGATGTATAAACTGTATATGACACAAATGGTAGCTATGATTTGAAGCAGATACATGAGACAGCATCACAAGTTGTCTGAGTTGGTTCAAGGCTGGACGGATGGAAGGACAGATATGTTTGGTGCAGGTCAGTTGTCTCAGCAGGTGCTGCCCTTTGTGTCCTTGCTCTCCTCGGGCACCTTGTGCACCAACTGGTGGGTGGAGTCTTGGATGCTACTGCTGTGCGATAAGTTTAAAGCCGGATGCTGCTGTCCACTATGGACGTGCCTTGTCTCTGACAGCTCACTCCTCGGAGTCATCCTAAAGCAGCCATGACACACAGGTTATCTGGGGTTATTTCTTGGACAGATGTAGTTTCATATAACAAAAAAAAAATGCCTAAATAGTGTTGAGATGCAACAGAAATGTTTATTATATCAACATGTAAAATGCTGAAAGTAGTGAAAGTGTTACATCTGTGCTTTTTATAAACAAAAGGGCACAACATGTAACACTTCTAGTAAAGATATTTCACATCTATCTCACTTACCTCCCATCTGGGACTCTGTGCATGCTCTCAGAGCGGCTGCTCATCTTACAGGAGCTCCCCCCTTTGCTACGTCTTTCTCCCCCTTCCCTCTCCCTCTCCCTCTCCCTCTCCCTCTCCCGCTCCGCCCTCCTGGAGCTTCGGCTGGAGGTGCCCCTGTCCAGGTGCTCCCTGGCTGAGGCCTCGGACAGAGAACCACGTCCATGGGGCTCGTGATTGCCCAGCGCAGAGGTTCTCGTATTGCTTGCGATGCCAGCGGTGGAGGCATTGGTGGGTGCAGCGCCGGTGCTCGTGCCCATGGACTTGGAGATGACCTTGAGCTTGTGGGAGCTCGGCTTGTAGTGTTTCTTCTTGTGCTGGACGCGGCTGTTGTGCTTGAGGAAGAACTCGCAGGACTCTTGGAGCACCCGGCGGCTCTCACTGATGGGACTGTGGATCAAAGAAGAGGGTACAGGGAAACCATTTATTTATTTGCCATGGAAAGTCAATTTGAACATTTAATAGGAAAAGTGAAATGGTCTTACTCTCTCTTGCGGGTCCTGTTGAAGAAGTAGGCCCACTCAGAGCATGTTTTTTTACTGCTAACCCAGAACACTGCAGATATTCCAACCACCAGCGTCATTAAGTATTTCACCAGAAACAGGGAGAGGTCTGGGCGGTCGTGCTCTGTTGTCTGGAACAAAGAGACATAAAGGAACCACAATTAACAATTATACCAATTTTTCACTTCACGACAAATCAAGCTTTTGAACTTTAAGGGTCAGATACTGGTATTTAATGAGGGACTGAGCTACTTAGGGTTTTCTCTTTTACATGATCCTTTTCACATGTTTTTCCTCTGTCTCCAAATCATTGTCACACTGTATGGCAGCACCCAATATCTTATGCATAACACTTTACATATTGGAGTAAAAGTGGTTTCTAAACGGACAGCCACTTTTAAATCAATATATCCATAGATGTCAGTACTCTGACCGTTGTTCCTATTTAGAGAATGCCATCTATTTGGGGCTTTTTTTTTTTCCATAATGGGCATTTATGGCAAAATGTCTTTCTGGGTCAGAAGGCAGCTTACAAAGAAATGATTTTATTTTTTGTATACATTATTATTTTCACCCTAATACTGTACTCAAAGTTGAATACCCTAATACTTTCCGAAAAATAGCCTTTTTGTGTGGCAATCTGAGAAATTGTCACATTTTTGTTAAATAACCACATCAAGAGCTTCATTTTAAGAAAAAGGTGGAGAATAAAACTTCTTCAACAGCTAATTGCATTTATATTTTTTTCATCATCTGAGCCTATTTTTTAAAACGAACAATTTTATGCCTTTTTTAAAAGATTTTTGGGGGTTTATTGCCTTTAATAGATGTGTACAGCCGAAGTAATACAGTAAAGGTGTGGAGAGAGAGGATGTTTGAGGCCTTTTGAACCTTATTTGGCAATCTACAAGTTTAGAATTTGAGTTCTTTTTTCCCCACACACTCACTAAAAAGTAGCCTAGTGCTGCCTTTTGGTCAACCATAACTAACCACAAACATACAGCATTGGACATTAGTGGACATAATTAACAAGACTGAGTTGAAAAGCCTTTTCCAACGTGTCCTTTAGCTTTAACTTGTTTGGACCCATTACATGTTCTGCAAATCAATAAGCTACACAACCTTGTAGGAGCAGGGGATGCTGTACTCTTGACACCGGTCGTTGATCCAGGTATTCTCCCAGGTGCTGCGGTGACTCTGTTCGTAGGTGTAGCAGGCTAACAGGGTGACCAGTGGGACCAGGTAGAGGCAGCTGAACACACCGATGCGGATCATGAACTTCTTCAGCTTCTCCTGGTTGCGCTCGTCATGCTGGATGACCTGCCGGACATGGTTGAGAGAAACGATGCCGGCCAGGATAAGGCAGAGACCGACTAGGACGCCCACACACAGAGGCGCCAGAACAAAGTAGCGCAGAGCGTCCAGGTCGTAGAGCCCCACGAAGCAAACGCCGCTGATGTTGTCCCCTTCAACCTTGTTCAGAGCCAGCAGCATGACGGTAAGTGCTCCGGGGATCCCCCAGGCAACAGAGTGGAACCACACCTAAAGACGGGAGGACACATGGATAATATGTTCAATAGTGTCCACCTTTTTCATGGCTCTTAACAACTCACATTTGTTCATTTAACATTTACATTTTTCATTATTTGATCCTTGCTGCTAACAGATGACTATAAAATCTTAAAATCCTTACAGCTTTCTTCTCTATGGCCTCACAGCTCCACTTGGGTCCAGCCGCCAGGAACCAGGTGATAGTGAGTATGACCCACCAGACGATCCCGGCAATGGAGAAGAAGTAGAGCAGCATGAAAAGCAGAGTGCAGCCTTTACTCTGAGAGCCCAGCACCACTGTGTCCACACTGGCAGGATGAGATGCTTTCATACAGGCTGCATTGTTCCCCAGCAGGAAACCGATGAAATATATGAGCGACACGAAGCTGTAGCAGACGGCGTAGAAGATTATGGGGCGCTCTGGGTAGCGGAAACGTTTGACGTCGATGAGGAAAGTCAGGAAGGTGAAGAGCGTGGCGCCCAGGCAGATGATGGAGCACACACCAATGAAATTCTTGGCAAATTCAATGTCGTGGGGTTTGAAGTACATGTTAGTGCACGGTGGAGCACAGTCCTGCGCGCCCAAGAAAGAAGATCCATGGCCTGGTTTGGTCTTCAGCTGCAGTGGGCACCAGAAGCCGAGGTCCCTCTTAGCTGATGAGAAGCTCATTGGGGTGGTAGCAGGAAGTGTTGAACCACCAGAATTGAAACATGAATCCAATCTAGTTGAAAAAACAAACAAAGAAATTACGTAATGGACTGACCAAGAACCAGTGGTTTTGCTCTTGTCGGTTGTTTGTAATTATAATTTTCTTACTTGTCACACTGTAGCTCAGGAGGCCAGGTGATACCAAAGACTCGGATATCCTCCTCGCAGTCAGACAGAACAGTCTCACACTCCTCTCTGCATGGATGAATCACTGTGTTCTCCTCGGTGCATGCTGGGATAAAGGCTTGGCACAGGAAGTAGTGGACGTCAAGAGAGCAGCGCAGGTTTGCCAAGGGCATGAACGGCTGGAGATAGACAAGATGCATTGAAAATTACTTTGGGAAGATGAGAGATGGTGATAAACGCTTGCTAAGTGTGCTCAAAGCAAGCACAGACGGTTTGAGTTTGAGCACCTTTAATCACTCAAAAAAAAGCATATACACTTTCGTAATCACTTCAATATAAAATTGTCTGTGGAAATATTAGATTTAAACATCGGTTTCAACCCTGAAAACATGACAACGTAGAGACAGTAGCAATCTATTGGAAATATATTTGAAGAAGCAACCCACAGCTGGAAGAAAGGGAAAATAAATAGCATTGTCACTGAATAAGTTACTCATAGTCATAAATAGGAATACGGGGGTGCAAGATGAATAACAGAGTATAAAAAAAGCATTTATATTATACGTTTATTTAGACATTGCCCCAATAATTTCCAGTATCTTGTGAAAAATTGTATGATGGCTCCCAAGTCGATTTTGCTTCATTTTAGGGGTTACAAACCAGTAAGGCTGGAAACCACTGCCCTATATAGGAGTATTAACTTCATTTTGTTGATCTGCAGTAATCTATAGCACCACACAAAGGGCCCCATTCACTGGCTGGGAACCATATTCTTCCGTTTCAACACACTGGTCAAAGCTTGAGGAGGGAGATGTGGGGGGTGTGGTATAGGTGGCAGGAAATGACTGCACGGATGTTTGGAAACACACAACGACAGGCCAGTGGGGCTGGAATGCATCGAGCTGTTGATAGGTTAGGCTGTTACTGAGCCACAGTATTAGTGCGTCTACAGCTCAAAATGCACGGATTTATCAGTGGCATACACAGCTTACACTGAAGATAACTTCATTCCAGTTAAACAAGTCCAGGTCATGTCCATGCTGATGCTTGTAAATCCATGGATTGGAAAAAATGTTTACTATTTAGGCTCCTTTATTATTGCATTACCCAAAATACTTTTTTAACTCAGAACTGCACTTAAACCACGAAGACGTTTTAGAGCACTCCGCACTCTTTGTTAAGCCTCATCATCCATTATCAGACCAACATGCATGGACCAACTTCTGTCAGCCCTAAATGCTAATATTTGTACTAAAAACACACACATACACTCCAACACAGTCCACTATTCAATGTTTCCTCTCCCCTTTTTTTCCTTAAATCCAGTCTGGCACTAGGCCCGTGTCTCTGGGGGCCTGGGCTTGCCCTCTCTGACAGTAAGCGCCCTTGTTTCTCTCCTGTGGAGGTCCTGGACTCCTTCTCAATGAGCTCCGCATTGCTCAACAATCTGACCTTTATTTGCTTTATAGCAAACTTACTGTAAAAACTGCCCTCATTTTAAAAACCTTCTACCAGGATCAGCAGTACAAGTCAAGCTGACTTGCTCTTTATGGCAAAATCCTCTGCGGATAATTTCATAGCAAAGTACTTTAAGGATTAACAGTTTGAAAAAAAAGACAGAAAATCACTTTTCAAACTTTTACTCAAACTTTTAAGACCCTCAAGTGTTCCCTGTCCGTTACACTATGTCAATTAGTCTTTGCATTCTCTTTGTACGCAACACTTAAAACTTTTCTATTTCAAAGGCTGGCAAACACTGGTGGAATCAGGGACCAAGGACGGAAAAAGGTTAACCCTCCTCCGGAAAATCCTACTGATATGCTGGACTGAGCCCATACTGAAGCAGAAGTCTGCTTGATTACAGCGTCAGGGCTTTGTGATAAATCACTGTATGCTTTCAAAGAGAGCTATGTATAGTATGTAATGTTGAACGAAGGCCAGAGAGTGTAAGCCTGTCACCTGGGAGACAAGACTGCAGAGGTAAGACCTTGTACAGGGGGGAAATGAGTGAGTGATTAACAGAAAGAATACTCATTGTGGTATGCACGGTAGGCTTTGTGTGAGACTGGGTGTGTCCCTCCCCTTCCTTCAGAAATCAAAGGCCCCCACAACAAAGTCGATGAAGTTGCCTGTGGCCAAGGTTGCTGTGAAATAAGAAGCCTTTACCTTTGCCAGATGCCACACAAAGGACTCCTTCAACAGATCACTGTTCACACTCAACACTCTGACACAAAATGTGTGTAACAAAACCCTGGGCTTCAGGAATGCCAGGACACTGGATGCAACTACTACAGAAAGTGAGTTAACTACTGAGGAGAGACACAAGACAACAATTGGTCTTCTAGAGACATGTTAGAAAAACAAGGCCAGTGTCTTGAGTCAATATTTTATTTGTCTTCACTTTTTGTGTAAAAAAAAAAAACCTAAGTGAATTATAATGATATTGTCACTAATGTGCATATTTTCCATTTTTTTCAGAACAGGCTAGAATATTTTGGACATATTTGTGTAAACAGCATGACTTCAGCCAGCATGACTTCAGACTTAAAGTCTGTGGGTGGGTGTTTCCCATGGCAACTGTTGACTGGCATCTGAGTGCAAAGTCAAATTCCATGATCATAGCCCTGTATAACCTATAAACAATGATACCTAATTAACAACGGCTCCTTTACACATTTAGACATCTAGAGGATCCATCCTGTTTGTAGTCTACTTGCAAGATGGAAGCTAGCAAGGTAGGCTAATTAGCTTACTCACAAGCAAGTTAGGCTAAACAGCATTACTTTTGGTTCCTGTTATTTACACTCCTGCTGTTTCATTGGCAGCTCCTCACACTCAGACTTGTGTCTGTCCGTTTTATAAAAAGGGGGTGTTTAGACACAGTTTGTTGTATCCACGTCATTGGTCCACTTGACCAGACAACAAGAGGCCCTGTAACCTCAGCACTCATACGATACAGGGTAATGCAAAAATGACAGTTATGTTTTGAGTGCTCAAGGTGAAGCAGCAGCTTCCAATGCTGGTTAGCTGGTGAATTTTCTGTTAGAATTGGAGCAATATTATGAACTATTTTAGTACCCATCCCCACAGATATCACCTATCAAATCTGATGCCATATTCAGTTTAATAAGTGGTCTGCAGGAAACAAAAGATCATGCCCCCCTAAAAGCACTAATGTAGAGGGCACTATTATAACCGAATAATTAAAAAAAATGTTTTTCTTCTTTTTGTTGATTACAATTTTGACGACTGGGGTGTTTTTGTATGATGTGAAACACTTTGTGTTATGTTTTATTTGTATGAAAAGTGCTACACAAATAAAATCTGATTGATTGATTGAAAATACTGACTTATCAAAAAGTTATTAAAAATACCTTGCACTAATTTAAGTGAAAAATTTGCTATCACCTGTGTCTCCTGTTTATAACGTTGTTAGTATATCTTCATTTTAGGGATAATCCTGGTTGTTTTATCATTAGACAATTGTGAGAAGAGACAAGTGTGCTTAACATCTCTCAGACCTGAGTGTAAGAATGTTCTTCTTTCTTCATCTACTTTTCTTAGTAAAGTAACCTTGATGTATAGCTCCAGGAAAAGCATTCCTTTCCCCCCATGAATAACCGACAATATAACCATGTGGCAATTATGTATATTATTTAAAACCCATATTTAGGTCAACTGAGAGTTCAAAGCAAGTGTACAGAGTGTTCAAAAACAAACAAAAAATCTAAATTAATTTAATAGAGAGTGCTCTGTATCAACCAGGCATGATCTGTGGACAAACTGTGGCTGGTGAATTGTGTGTGCCTGTTGATAACTATTACAAAATGGTAATTATCACTCAATCAATATGTCCTCCTGAAGGCTGATAGACACTGACATTTATACACTGGAGCCACTAACAGCACTAATCATAGCAATTATTTTGAGATGATATTCAATGTGGCTCCAATTATAAATTTTATTTACAAGCAGAGGAAGCTTTTTTCTCCATCAAAGGCCAATGTAATTATATAACTCTCCACGGAAACCCAGACTAATGAGATTCTTTTAAGGTGGGTCAGCAGCTGTGAAATCCCCTAAGTTTCCCCCCTTAAAGCACTTCAAGGCTGGGAAGAGCAACTTATTCCAAACTGTAAGACACTATCACAAATATATTAATATTCATTGTTTGAAGCTCAATAAACATTACCACCCCAAATTCAACCTCAAATATGTGGTGTGGAAACCTCCACTAGAATTTAAGATAAATGAGCAACAAGGACAACTCTGGCACATGCAGTATATCAACAAACTCATATATGCGATGTTATGAGGACTCACCTCCATATGACTAGCTGCCATATCTTGGTCGTAGTGCTCCATCATGTTGGGAAAGAAGGTCATGTTGTAGGGCATCCCAAAGCACCGATGTACTTTGATTGGCTCGCAGGTAAACAAGCTATGGGCACTGCTGCTTCCCACCCATATCAGTGCCAAGCACGCCCACAGTGGTCCTGGCATCGACATTGCGATTGGCTGATTGAGAAGGAGTAGGTGTGTGAGTGTCTTTTGTGTAACAGGTTTCTTTGAGGCTCAGTTGGAGGATATCTTGGCCCAAATGTTGAATTCCCCTGGCTCACGATGTCATCCACATTTCACTTCTCCTGGGGTCATCTCAGTGGAGCTGATGGGTGTAACAGCTGGTAAAACTTTGCCATCATTGGTCAGCATGTGCCTCTGGGTCACAGATAGGAATCCCACATCCCTGGAATAAAAAGTATTGAAATGCATACTTTTAGCTCCACAAAGACAAAAACTTATCTTATGAGGTTTGTTTTGGACCACAACCCATGTTTCATGAAGATTTCTCTTCAGGAACCTCAGCTAAGAAGGTTTTCGTAAGTGGTTATTACTGTATTTACGACAGAATTGCAGAGCAGAGACAGACTGAAGCCCTATCATCAAAGCAGTCTGTCACACAACCTCTCATTTTGCTACCATCTAAAGGGTCAAATTAAGCTAAGCAAATTAAAATCAAAATGAATTAAGCATTTCCCTTGGCACCCCTTGAGGTCCTCAGGCTCCAGACTATTTACAGACACATCAGACAGATGGAATTATGGGGACCAAAATCCAGTCAATCCCAGTGCTCACTCCAAGAGCATGCATTTACACTGGGTGGGGAATTCTAAAGATCCAGGCTAAATCAGTCGAATGAGTCTCAGCTTGTTGATACATATTAAACTTCACATTAAAGTGTCACTGTTTCACATCCACACACCTGCATAAGAAACTAAGAATGTTGTCTGACAGAATGTGGTACTTTTCCACTGAATACAAATAATCAGTAGGTTTTCATAGGGACCAGACAGGACTTGTATTGGATGTTAGTATTGGTAAATTCCGTATACTAACACATGCACGTGTGTTTAATAATAAGTAGGATTTTGAGTTTTGTTGTTTGTTTTTTTTAGATATGATATTTTAAAACTTAAGAAGCAAGTTGTTTATGTGGGTGCCTGGATTCCTGATGATTATCATATGTTGATAATATTACCGGTGGTAAAAGTTTATCTAAAGTTACCACATTACTGTGTATATGTTCGGACATTCAACAATCTTCATAGTGCAGTGAAGTCATAGGGCAATAAGGGTAAATCATTTCGGCTAGCATATTAGCAATGATTAAAGAGACATTAAAAGTTAGCAAAGCAAATGTTTGACACGTTACAGCAACAACACAATGTGAATGTGAAACACACACATGTACAGGTGAATTAAAACAACATGAATGAGTTCCAATCACATCTTTAAGATTTAGCATATCACCCAAGGTAAGTACTTTTAAGAGTGTGTCAGTCTATCCCGGGCAGGAAAGCCGTTTTCCCGTAAATTAGACGCCAAATGCGGTGAGAGAGTACAGTAAACATCCCTGCCTCGGTCGCTGCCATGGGACGGGGGCCCGAAACAACTTCGGCCCAAGAAAGTTAGCAAAACAACTATGAGGGTACAAAACACGAAACAACGAAACACGAGGACTTACCCCCAACTGCCCAGGAGTTCATCTAGCAGCTGACTACATGGAGGCTTGCTGGAGATATTCTGTGGGGAATTTGGTAGCGTGTTTCCTGCGACAAGATCCAGCACAGTCCCTCTGTCTTTTCTTGTCCGGTTGCTGCGAAGTGAAGTTGCATTCACGTGCATTTGGAAAATTTGACATTCGTTATCAACAGATACGAGCACTTAATAGACACGTTTGTCAAAAGTTACAAGATAGGTCCAGGAAGACGCTCTAATGAAAAATACTTATGAAATATAAATCAAATGTATTTAGACTTATGTATATCTACTTAGATAGGCCTACTTGTCTTTTACGCTTTTGAGAATTGACCTGGTATTAAGATTTTAACATTATAGTGAACTCATAGCTCATTTATGACAACAACAAAAAACATCTCAACAGATTATTAGCCTTTCTAAATGGAGACAGGGGCGCACTTAAATACACCGATAGCAGTAGAAGTGGGGATTGACGGGAGCACCTGAACGCTGCATGTATGCAGACAATGGACATGGAACAATGTAGGACAAAGTGCCAGGGAAACTGTTGGGGATTTTTGAAAACATCTGTGAAACTAAATTATACTACAGCATTTTGATTTCAGATTATATTTGAAAAAGTATTGGAAAAAAATATCTACCTTTTCTGTTAAACTTGATGGGCTTTCTTTTTTTTATATCAACAGGAGGTGCTGTCGATTTTTTTTTATAGAATATTGATACAAAAAGATTAACTGGCCGTGATGCTGCAGTTTTTGAAAATGCCGCTAGATGGAAGTCACAGAATTATCAGTTTGGTTCAGATGTGACTAGTAAAAGTTTAACAAACATAAAAACAAATAAGCCACAGCTAAATAATATTCTTTATTTAAAAAATACATAGGATAATTTAGGTACAGATTACGAGATTACTATTGAAATAACCAGGAGATATAAAAACCCTGAAGTGCATAGAGAACATCTCAATTGGAAACATCACTAACACTGTGAGTCTTATAAGATAAGAGATAAGATAAAATATGACTTTATTTATCCCGCAGTGGGGGAAATGTATTTGTCACAGCAGCTCAAGATACAGACACATAGATATAGAAGACAGACTAAGAATATGAAAAATAAGACATTTACATAGATTCTATACACATTCTATACATTTCTGCTATATGGCATTTATTATTAATATATATTTGTATTTGTATGGAGGCCTATAGGTTTGTATTCTTATATTAGACAGTCCAAGTCGAGTAGCTCGTTGTTATATTACAGATCGCTACTATTAATCAGACCGTTGTCTTACTGTACACCCTGTAGAAATCCTACGAGGACCCCTGGTGTCCCTACAGGCGCCTATAGTGTAGGCTACAGTAAACATAGGCCTACTGGCATTCACACAATTTGCCGTGTCCCAATTGTCCATCTGGAGGCGCTGTATCCCCTGTATGTCCATATTCATGTGACCGCCGTGTAGAGGCGGGGTTATAATGTAACAATTTAGGTGCTACAGTGTAACCAATAAAGTGTCCGCGATAACTGAGCGCATCTGCTCGCCGCTGCGCCTTTCTTTCCTCTCGTCGCGGATGTACAAGAGACCAAGCTCGGACATTAAATGACATTTGTAACGGAGGCGCCGCCAGATGGGACGGGACTGAATCATAACACATTCATATGAGGTGCGTATAAGCCTGTGGCATATTGAAACCAGAGGGAGCAGAATACAGTAAATTCCTGCCAAGCCGCAAGGTTGCTGTATAGAATTTGGCTTGGATTGTCTGAGTGCGCCATGTGATGGATGCAACAGGATTATTCTGCTCATTTTCGGAGGGGGTTGTTCTCCGTCCCCATAGTTTGTGGACCGAGGCGCTGGCCTGTTGCTAGGAGACCTTTTGACAGCTGGGAGCTTTTGGAAAGTGACAGTTAATGTATTAATGGTGCCTGCTCCTCTGGCAACCCAAACCTTCCTTCTTCTCCCCCAATCCAGTTCATTGTGCGCTGTTCGTGGGTAAATCCTAATTGCCTCTTGTGCGTAAAAGACAACATTTAACACTGTGGTCGTTTTCAGTCAGGAGATTACAGTGTTTTGCATGGAACAATGGCCTACTTGTTGTGATTATCAGATCCTAAATATAACCACCTTCCGGATATGTTTAATCTTTTCTGAGGCCAAAATGATGTCATTTACTCATTAAGTATCAATTAAGAATGAGAAAAAACAAGGTATTGGATATGTTGATGAACATAATGTAATTTGCAATCAAAACTTAATAAGCTGCCTATATGGAGATAAAGATAGACATCATCAAAAAGAGAGAGATATGGAATATTGGTCCTGATTTGCACATGTGGTGTGATTTTCAAATTTGATTTCAAGTAAATGTGCCTGATATTCATTCTTTATAAGAACCACACTTATTTAGGTAGGCTAAAGCTATGAAATTTGTTGGCCTGTTTTGGGGTTGGAGTCAGGACAAAAAGCTCCTTCTCTCCTTCATCAGTCAGTAGCAGTTGCCTGTGGCCATGTGTCTGAAGGTCACTCATGAGAAAATCGATAACTACATCTCGCTGAGGAAGACACTCAAGAGCAGCCAGTTGTACACACAGCCATGCTTATACACTTAAGGTGAACCGCATTCATACACAGGCACACTCTTGTAAAATAGCCATACTAGAGGACCAGGGATGACTTATTGTACAGTGACTGACTAGTATTGCAATAATTGTATCCAGAGCAGCTTGGATTTCCGTGCATTTGTGCTGACCTCTGTTTCCCTCTTCTGGGCATTATCTCACAAGAGACTCTGGGATATCAGATTCAGGTGTGTAGCACATTATGTCAAGGTTGTAGCTACACCAGAGGGACTTGGTGTAATTTGGACTCCCAGCTTGTTTTGAGAAGTGCTGAGCTTGTTTATTCCCTTCTCTGAAGTCCATCTGCCTGTGGCTGTCACAGCCACAGTCTGGTACATGAAAAGGCCTTGAAAGAACAGCTATAAGAATTGTCAAAGTCAAGGCAGCTGAGAGGAGGGACGAGTCAGTATTAGACCTGACACGCGGTTGCATCCCTTCACACATCGCAGAGGAGGTTGTCACAGTGCGGCTGGGTCGACTGGATGGACTGAGTAAAGCTGACGTGCTGTTCTGTCCTATCAGGCTGATGTATGTTCCCAGTGAGGAGACTACAGTCCTCAGGAGCCACATAGCACCTCCCCTCCACCTCCACCATCATCTCCTCTTCCTTTCTCTAGGGGCATGCCTTCTGAACCCAGCCTCAGGTAAGTGGCCTGGTCCATCCATCCATACTTTATACATGCATGCCCAAGTATCATGGCACAAAGATAAATATTCCTTAAGTTGCAGGTCGTGTACATCATGCAGAGAAATTAACCACTATTTCAGCAAAGTAGACAAAGAGCCATTTGTTAATGATACCGAAAGCCCTATTCTTGACACCGACCTGAGGGAGAGCTATGTAAGATCAATATTTTGCTCAATAAAGGTGTTCCCAGAGTGAATGGTCTTCTGGCTTTCTGTTTTTATCCAACTTAATGTTTGGACGTAATGGAGGACAGACAAGGGTAAACCCACATAAAGGAGAAGGCTCTATGTTCTATAAACCTGTCAAACCTGACAATGTGTTAGTCCTTTCCCAAGAACTGTCAATGCAGCCTGTCTAAAGCCCATTCATTCCTACTGAATGGACCTACTACTGATGTAAACCTTTAAAAATTGGTCACGAATATGGTAGCAAAATATCAGGAATATTCAAAGCTAAAACATTCACAGGGAATTTATGAATATTTACAGGAAATAACAGGAATAAATTGGAACAATGTTGCTATGGCTGTAAAACTAACTCTTTACCATTTAATAAACAGACAATATATCAATATATCTTTCAAATAAATCCATTAATTCGTCATACAGTGTGAAAGGGGCCGTGTTGAGTTAGTCAGCTAGCAAGTCAATTAATTGGGAAATTTAAGCCAACAATGTAGGCTGTGTGCAAACCTAGGTATTAAAGTAAATAAGTAATTTTATAAATTAAATGTTTAACAATGAAGAATGATTGTGAATAGAATAATTTCAACTTCTCAATTATCATACCCGCTCAAGCTACGAGCTACGAGCAACATGTTGTCAGCTAGCTAGCAAAAACTAGCAGAAAGTGAAGATTCTTTGCTTCAGGCTACTATCTGTTGGTTACTTGGAATAGCCTCAAAAATATTCACTCCAGTAATATAAATACACCCAATATGGCCTATGCTTTTTGAATTGAAATTCTGCAAACATTTTCAAGCTTAAATTCCCTTGAGAAATTTACAGAAATCTTCTGACCCCTTGTAACTCACAGATATATAGTCCAGGTTCTTTGTGATGACAAAACATGTTACGCAGTGCAATAGTGTGACTTACAGTCGTGGAAATAATGATAAGACCACCCTTGTTTTCTTCAATTTCTTGTTCATTTTAATGCCTGGTACAACTAAAGGTACATTTGTTTGGACAAATATAATGATAACAACAAAAATAGCTCATAAGAGTTTAATTTAAGACCTGATATCTAGCCATTTTCCATGGTTTTCTTCATAATGATTTTGTCCATCCATCCATTAACGTTAACCGCTTATCCGTAGTGGGGTTGCGGGGGGCTGGAGCCGATCCCAGCTGTCACTGGGCGAGAGGCGGGGTACACCCTGGACAGGTCGCCAGACTATCGCAGGGCTGACACATAGAGACAGAAAATCACGCTCTCATTCACACCTACGGGCAATTTAGAGTCACCAATTAAACCTAAGTGCATTTTTTGGGACTGTGGGAGGAAGCCGGAGTACACGAGGAGAACATGCAAACTCCACACAATTTAATTTTTTCCATGACTGTATTTATGTGTTTCTAAAAGTTTCTGGACAACAGTGGAGCTATTGAAAATGCTGTACACTGTGGCTTGAAAACAGAACTCCACCAATTTTTTTCTATTCAGCCTGTGAAAATAGTTGTATGATAGTTTCTGTGGCCCCGGAGGATAAAAACTGAGAAAAAATAATGATATTGGCTTGAGCTTGGACACCACAGTTATTTAACTAAAAATCCTGTGGTACAAAATAGTTGCATGCAAGGAGCGATAGTAAAGAGATGCTATTGTTGGCATTATGGGAAATCTTAGCAGCTGCTGCTGCTGCTTCAATTTTGACCATTTCTTTAGAAAAAAATCTGTCCCTTGTGAATCAACCAGTTTTCAAGTCAAGTCAAGTGCATGACTAAATCACTGGAGTAGCCCTTTAATTACGCATGATATATCATAGTCTACAGCTTTAAACTTATGAAAGTTATAAAATGACATTTTGATCTTTGTATTTTCATGTATTCATTATCATCAAAGACATCAAAGGCTTCCATTCTTCTTCAAATCCCGCATACAGCTTCTCTCTCTTTGAGTTCGCTAAATCCTGTAATTTTCCCACCGTCTTATCCAGCACGGCAATTTTGTGCCTTTCTCCCTGGGCTCTTCCCTCTGGCCGACTCTAACCAGCCAACAAACAGCCTGACTCATCATTCATCCTACCTCTGGCCCGTAGCGGGCACACACACACACACACACACACACACACACACACACACACACGCACGCACACACACACACACACACACACACACACACACACACCCATTATTTCCTCTGTCTTACACGCCATTGCCATGAAGGTGACAGAGCAAGCCCCCTGGCAGACAGCAGCATTTAGAGTGACGGCTGCAACTGTAAGTGGACAGAGATGGATTTGGATGGACGGAGTGCTGTGCTGGTGATGGATGGGTGAAAGCTGAGAGGGACTGAGGATGGGATCGAAAACAGGAAAACAGTCAGTCAGTCAGTCAGTCAATCAGTCAGTCAGTTCTGTATTTGTCTCATCCACCATCCAGAATCTGACTTGAGAACTATGAGACATGCTAATGGGCAAAAAGTGCTCTTTGTACCTGTGGGGACATATTAATTGACATTAATAAAGAATTTTGTGTAATTAGGAAAGTCTCACTTCTCTACACTGAATTTGATTTAACTGAATTAAACACCTTGTAGCCTACATAGGAATAAACAAATGTGCATCCACCTGTGCATGCATATTCACACATAGACACACACAAGCACACTAACTCTTGATTTGAGTTATAACCCATAGCTAAAGTATATGGCAAACAGTTTGTGAGTTAGGGGTAAAGGAGGCGAAATGACCAGTCCAGTGATGACTCCCACAATTGCCTAAAACAAACAGTCAGTAAATTACAACAGGGGTGTAACTAAGCATAAGGAGAGAGCTAACTCCACCATTAAAACAGGAGCTCTCTGCTCAGTGTAGAGTCAAGGGTCTATGGCAAATGTTTCATGACTTTGGCAATCCGCCTTTTTGTTACAGGCCACTCGAACTGTCACAACCTGTTTTTGCCAGTTGGCATGGACTGTTAATCAGCTGTCTTTGGCTCATGACCAACCTCTACACAAAATCTTGTGCAAGTCTGTGAATCCAGCAGAGCGACCTATAAAGCTGCTGGTTGCAGCTAAAAATGACTTGTATTAACCTTCTCCTACCTACTGTTCCCCATATGTGATGCTAGCATTAGGTACAACTCTGTTTGAGAAAGACTACTCTGTCATAAAAATATAAGAGTTACAATGAAGTCTTCAAATCTTAACAAGACTCGTGTAGAGCTAGCAGCTCTGTTAGGCTGACTTACTTGGACTCACCCAGTGGAAGCTAGATGCTAATGCTAGTATATCAACATGCTCATAACGACGATGCTAATGCTGGTGTTTGGCAGATAACCAATAGTGCCCATTTGAGGCTATTGTGTTAGCACCATATGTTTAATAGGCACAAGTGTGTTCTTTAGTAGTACACCCTGATTCCAAAAAAGTTGGGACACTGGAATATACAAATAATTATAGAACACATCAAATTTAGAGAGAGTGTACATATTTACTAAAAACAATTTCCCCGGTTTGAACATGATATATATTGTCTTTGTACTGTATTTAATTGAATGTACGTCGCAAAGGATTTGCATTATCATTGCATTGTGTTTTTATTACATTTTTCACATTATCCCCTCGCAACGATTTTGGAACCGGGTTATAGTAGTGATAGTAGTTGTTGTAAAATAGGATAAGTAGTAACTAATAAAAAATAAAGTGTTGACTCATCTATAAGTCCAACCCCATTTTAACAACATATATGTGTGTGTTTGTGTATGTGTGTAGCAGTAGGGAGATGCTGACAGGACAGAGGCTCTGTCAGTCAAAGTCCCACCAGGACTTGGTGCTCTCTGCCCTCAACCAGCAGAGGAAAGATGGCCTGCTGTGTGACGTCACCCTGGTCGCCGGTGAGCAGAAGTTCCACGCCCACAAAGCCGTCCTAGCAGCGTGCAGCGATTACTTCAGGGTGAGTCCTGGACAATATCACACACCCTGGAATTGAATATAAGTTTTACAAATAGGCGTTTGTAGCAGAACAGAAATAATATGTGGGTTTGTGATTGAACGCACACTTCCTTTGTGTTGTATGTGCAATGATAAGACTGATTTATAGGATTGGGCGCTAATCAAGCTGATGTTTGCCATCCCATAAAAAGCAGGCATCAGCCACGCAGTGTGGCCAGCTGCTGATGCGATAGAGGTGGCAGTAAGATGTCTTCAGGGCGGTTAAATTGCCACAAAACCTGTCCTACCCCACTAAATCCATTAGCATAGATTATTAATGGAGGGCTAATAATGGTCTAAATGCTGTTTCAGGGGCTCTGCCATGCTGCCAAGAGAGAAAGCCATTTTAAAACTTAATTTTAGACAAAATTGAAAATGGTCAGGTATGGTTGTACAGATGGTTCAAATTAGAACTTTAGTCAAGATTAAAAGTGCTATAGCAGAAGATCCCTCAACATCCCACCTGAATGGACCCTAGTGTTTGCTGGTCTCCAGCCGAGGCTTCAGTCTGGTTCAAGTTAAGCCCCAGAGGTAGCTGTAGGTAGACTCCGGCTGTCAGACAGCCAGACAGGAGATTCGCTGAGATGTGCCGCACAGGGAAAAGTGCACAGATGAGATTTGATTTAGGGACACTGAGCAGATCGGGAAGTAGAAATTAATCCCTCTTGAAAATGAGAGGCAGATTAAATATGTCCAAGTTGCCCAGGGATTACTCTTCCTGTGTTTGTGTGTGTTTAGGTTATTTTTACTTCTCTCTGCAGAGTTGAGGGTGGGCGAGTCACACTCCTCTCCTCCTTTTGTTCGTCCTCTTCGCTTTTGTTCTCCTTTTGTTGTTCGGCTCCGTTTTTGAACGCTGTTCTTTCAAGTCCCAGTTGAGCCGAACAGCACTGTTGTTCCAGCACCCGGATTATTAGATCAGCCTGCTACAGTAAGCAAGAAAACTCACTCGGCTTCCCTGCTCCTCTGAAGGGACTTAACAACATTATCATCAGTTTGTCATCTGACTCCACTGCTGGGTTTCATTTAGCTCATTTACTGAGGAGATGAAGGTGCCTTGTGTCGTGAATAGCGACTGTGTTCTCTCTCTCTCTCTGTCTCTTTCTTTCACACTCACACACACAGTGATTATAACACATTATCTAGCCCAGTGGACATGACTGATGGTAATGAAATACCTGACCAAGCGTGAGTTGTTTACCTGAGACTTGTCCTGAATGTGTCACCTGCCTCTTCCAATGCTGTCACATTACTAAGACGTCTGGACGGCTTGGGGAGTTTTGGCCAAATCAGTCTCACCAGCATCACACACCACCCTCAGCGAGAGCGCCCACACACATAAACACACACACACACATACAGAAATATTTTGTGCTAACCCTGCAGTCGGGACAGAATTCATATCAAAAGCTGTTATTGTCTCAAAGAAAAATTTCATGCTGCATGTACAACCTGCACTACACAGAACTAGCTTTAAGCACTTTATGAGGACAATGTTATTTTAAAATGGACTGTACAGTATTTTCAAACATATGGCTTGTAGCTGATCGTCCAATTGAGAATCAAATTTGGTGTACAATGGAAAGACATGCAGTACATTTAATGCCCCATCCCAAATTTTCCTTCCAGATATTTGGATATACAAAATCATATCTAAAATAATCATGGCCACTTGTTTTCTTTTAAAACAAAGGTGGGCCAGAGCAACACCAGTAGACATGCAGGATAACAGATCCCTTGGTTTTGCAAATTTTATCTCTATTCTCATGGTGTAAGGTTTTTATGAGGGTCCCCAGTTTGCACTCTCATGATAGGCCCTAGTGCACGCTGGTTACTAGTAATTCAGTACACACACATTTATTCTCATGAAGGGATTCATATGATGTTGAAGACCAGACGAGCCACCATGTTCTGAACCATCTGCAGGCTAGTAACCACCCAAATTAACTAATTTTGTGATTGGTATGATATCCTGCCAAATGTGACACGTCTCCAGCACTGTTTACAACACGTGTCTACAGCACAAAGTTGACATGTGACCAACACTGTTGTACTCTATGTGGTAAGGGAACAAAACCACAAACCACTATATTATGATAAGGGGAAGAGAACAGAGTAAGGCTTAAAAACACTACTTTGGGACATACTGTAACTTCCAACAATTGGGCATGAACACCAGTCTTCTGGTTGACAAAAATACCAAGAAATTCATTTCAATAGATTGTTTTTCATTGATTATGTAGAATAAGCATGCCATTTTGTCATAGAATGCTCCTGATTATCTTACAAAGAATGTGTTTTTTCAAAGACACATGACAGTTTTTACTTTAATGTGAGTTCTTTAAACATAGACACCTGTTTCCATCGTATATACATATACATCCCCCTGTATATTCTATAATGTAGAAACAGTCACGAATACACATGTTGCCTATAAAAACAGGGCCCTGTTTTCCTTACATGGAACTGAATTAGTTCATGTGATTGTTGATAATTTGACACAAGTCTGGATTTTTACGCTCTACAAAGTTGGCCTAAAAAAAGTTACGGAGCTGTCATCATAATACATCCTTCAGCTTAAACCTACAAAAGTGCAGACTTATTTGGCTCAGTCATGACCTAGACTTCCCAGGGTGAACCCCACACATTAACTCAAGTGACTCCTTCTCTTAAAGCCATTCAACATTTTACTCTTTAATGAAAAATGTTGAATGTTAAAAAATCTCATTAATGGAACCAGGAAACATGTTATTTAGCTTTTACAATATGTTGGGTATTTGTCATGTAAATACTCAAATGTATAGATGTAGTTCTATCATAAATACCTAGATAAGTGCAAGTTAATACGTGCATATACTTTAATTAAAACACTTTAGCCATACAATTGAGACGTACAATTATGTACTTTACAATAGAGTTCCAAGTTTCATTTCAGAAGTAGAATATTTTAAAGCTGATGGATGGATTTTTTTTATTTTTTTTATGAAGAACACAGAACAAACATGAAGTCCACTAACACCAGGCTTCTCATCAACTTTACAACTGAAAACACTAATTACCCACATCACTTACAATTTAACTTAATTCACTTGTAGTAACTAGTCATATAGCAACAACAAAGTGTGGGATCTGTGGTAACATTATGGAGCACAGTATCAAACACAACTACTGACACCACTCACAGTGCTGAACACAAATGTCATATCATCATATAATATGATCAGCACTCAAACCATGTTAACTGGATGAGAACAGGATAATTTCAGCCTGATAACAACATTTAGCCTGAATTAGTAAAGCCATGAAGAACATGGAAAATGCAACATTTTGATCCATCCACACACAAAATACACCCTGAACCCTTATAAACTTGGACAAATACTGTAAGCAGCTTCATTCAGAAACCACTGATATCGGCAGCGATCTTTAAAAAAACAGCGATATCAGGATTTATTTGACATACCTGCCTGTAAATATAGCCACAGGCCCTCAGAGAAAGAGTTATATTTCTCTCAGACAAGAAAGCAACCTCACTGAATGTTATAATATTTCACAGGGTGTGTTAGGGAGTTACAAGCCCTCTCTGTTATGATCACAACAGGCGGACACACATAAATCGAGCTGGCAGGTCAGGCTAACTGCAGCGCTGCATCCCCACTGCAGCATCATGTGAAAGGACTGCAGTGAGTGCGGCTCAATGTGTCTCTGCGCTCGATCTATATCCCAAGTCAGAGGAGCCATCCGTCATCAGCCCTCTGCTCCTCCACCAAGGTCAGGAGCATTCATGCTGGAGGCGACCAGCTCTGTGAATACTCTCAGGGTGCCCTCTGTTAATCTCTCTGTGCACACACACTAACACAGAAACAAACATGCATAAGCAATTTCTCAATCACATATACTGTCTTTTTTACTTTCTGCCTGATTCACACTTATGTACACACTGACCACAACTTAGCCACCACCACACCCCAGGTTTAGCCACAGGTCTTCTTGTGCTCAGTGGACCAGTGTATTTTTAATTAGCGCAGTGGTGAATCAACAAGGCCGAGCTCTGAGGAAAAATGCGCAGGCTTTAGTTAAAACTCAGCGTGGCCTAAGGTCGACCCTGTCTCACACTTCACCCCCACAATACAGAGGGGCCATTCGCCAGAGGTGGGGGTGCCTGGTTAAAGATCATGGGTGCTATGAATCAGGGAGGACCGGATGAGTTTTGGGAAGCTTGCATGTCGTTTTTGTGACAGAAAGAGACGCTACGCTGACTGGCCAGCCTGAGGGCCTTCCATGCTTCAAATGATGTTACACACCAGTCTCTGAGTAGAGATAGTGCGGAGTGACTGCGCTACAAACTGCTACTGTGATTAAAAAGATATGTGAAATTGCAAGTTAGCTAGATCACTATCCTGAGGCAAGGAAAGTGTGCAGAAAGAAATTGTCTACAGCAGCTGGATTTACTTTTCAAAAGCAATTTATTGTGTCTTACTATCGTACTGTTACAATCCAGTAGAAAAATATAAGCCATAATCTTAAAAGCTTCATAACCTTTTCATTTTTAATAAAAGCAAAATAGTACACAGAACAATATGATGACATGGCAATATAACTATAACAAAAAAGAGATAATAATGAATAATAAAATACATAATTGGCCAACAGGAAAAATAGGTCTGTAGATAAAATAATCAGACAAAATAAAAAATGAATAGGATCCCTTCAGTAATTCAAAAACATACACTTAGGAATCTGAATATACATATGACACATTTAGAGTTTTTATTTAATCCTGGAGCAACATATTTTTCCAAAATATACTGGCTTCAAAATGCATTTTTAGGAAATTTAGATTCAGATGACCTCAAGAATAGGCTTTGAATATTAAAGATTTGTCCAACAGAATAATTGTATTTATTATCTAGCAATAATTTTCATCCAGAAACCCAAACATAATGTTGAAAAAATATATAAGTTTAAAGTAGATATTGCATGATGATGATTGTTCCATGTTAAACGTGTTAAGTTGTTTATAAGTAGAGGTAATAGTCTAAGGTATTAGGATATTATATTCATCTTCCCAAATATTGGCTGATAAAACCGGCAGACCGAAAATCAGCTAGGCTCTAGCAATGATAAATTATTTTATTAATCTAATCGGATGCCTTGTAATATGTGCACATACTTTCTGACTGTATCCATTTTTAAAAAAGCTTTAAAAAGTTTTCAATTAAGCAACAGATTAAACGTAAAAATATTGCATATATGACCGTACATACAGCAAAATTGCCAGCATGAATAGGAAATGACTTGCACTATCAAGTATAATATATAAAACTAGAAAATTTCCTATGGGCAAATTCTGAAAGGGCCACAGGGGCTACTGCCGGTGTGTGTACACTATGATGAGATTCTTCAGAGATTTCAAACAATTAATACTAGTAATGTTATGATACTGTATTATATACAAGGAGCACACCAACAACAAGCAAGTATTTCAAGTATTTATTTATTTATACAGCAACCTATGCCCTTTAACCTCAAAATTGGTGTGTGTGTGTGTGTGTGTGTGTTTGTGTGTGAAGCATGTGTATCTGGAGGAGTGTGCGTGCGTGTATACCGGAACAGTGACAGCAGCCAGAGGTGGACAGACTGGAATTTCTGGCCTCGAACAGAAAGCATTTTTGGCAAAACCATAATACCTATCATTGATCCGACTTCACTTTGAGTGTCCTGAGTTCTTCCTGAACAGCTACATATGTTTTTTGTGAAGAAAAATAAAGAAATAGCTTTTTAAGAGCGATCTGAAAAACTGTTAAACATGCTTTTCTACAGAAATCTTCCTGCATTTTTAATATGTCACTGAGGCTGTTGGTGTGTGTTGGTGGCACATCTGTGCATCCAACTATAACTCAAACTATAACTCTGACAGCTTTACCAGAGGATTGTGAGTGAAAAGACAAATTTTCCTACGTTTCTATGTATAAATTATTTCTGTACAGTGGAATTTGGGGCCTGGAGCGCAGTTTTCAAATTTATTTTTGGGCAATTTTTTCTCTCCCTTTACACTCCGGCGATGATGTCACACCCTGTGACACGAAGATTCCATGCAATACACACCCATTATAATTTCAGAATTTCTCCAAAAATGATCATGGTCATTGAATAGGGATTGATAAAAAACTATATGACCTATCAAAACGTGGATTAATACACCGATACACAAGACTTGTGTCTAATGTTTAAAGTTTAAATGGAGTCTCTAGGTGAAATTATACCAGAGAAGTAGACGATTGAAAATCTCCAATTATTGTTCTTTTTCGCTCATTTTTTTCCGGCCGTCCCGTTCACTTCAATGCAAAGTTTTGGGCAGTTTTTCGTGACTTATGTCACGAAAAATTTGTATTCCGCAGAGAAAAGTAATAGCACACCGATACCGATCAAACTGCACGTTTTGATATATAATTTGTCCTGCAACTCGAATAGACTAGTAGCACGACAGAATTGTGTCCGGAAGAGGAAGAACAATAAATCCACAGTATAACAATATACAGTGCTCGGTGCGATTGCCCCGTGGCCCTAAAAAAATACAATTCCCTTTCTCAGAAATGTTTCCTGTCTCCCCATCCATTAAGAGTTTTGAGTTCAACCATGTCAATTGATTCTGTATGTCTTCTAGTGTGTCTGGGAGATGGTACTGGATCTCAACCAAGCCCAGTGAATCTTTAAAAAAGCTTTAAAACTGTGTTGTACCTCATAACTGAGTGAACAGAGCTGATCTTCATCGTGGCCACAGTTGACCCTCATCTCATTCTTCCCCTCCACTACTGCGCTCTGCTGATCAATGGCTCTGTCATCCCCTCATGGTGTGACACCAGTCAATAGCTTTGATTAGCAAGCAGCAAGCTGGACTCACGCTCAGCAGGGCCAGACTGCAGACGCTGCGTCCGCTGCTTTGATTTCACGTGGAGTGTGGCGTGCACATGTGTGTGCGTACGTGACAGAGGGAGAGAAAGACAGAGAGGCTGTATAACAGAAAGTACTGATTGTGCTATTTATTTCTGCTGACCTCCGGGGCCAAGGCAGGCCAATCAATTTAGGAGGTCTCTAGGATGTTGCGTCTGACAGGTTTTGATTAACAATGATGCTGTTTTGTCAGCACACGCACACACAGACAAAACCGATTTCCCAGTTTGTTAATGCTGTAACAACTTACAGATAATATGATCACTCTACAGAGTCAACATTGAAGGAGTGGAGAACAAAGCTGGATTGAACATTACCATAAGTGGCTGAGATTATTGGTCATTTTATTATTGCAGGGTGCCGTGGACTATTTTCTTTTTTTAACCAAAGACAGAACATATATATAAAAATATAAAATATCTCTGTGGTGGTGTTCCCTCAGCTAACCTCTATGTTTGTGTGTCATCAGGCTATGTTCAGCTTGTGCATGGTGGAGAGTGAGGCAGATGAAGTAACTCTGCAAGGAGTAACCAGCGTTGGACTGAAGCATGCTTTGGACTTCGCCTACACTGGACAGGTGAGTCTGAACAATAGCCACCACAGCTGAACAGCTGAACAGACACAGAATGCAGCCTCGCCTGAAGGAACATTTGTCAGTTAGGTGACAGAAAACAGGAGAAAAGACATCACAGGACTTCCCACACTGTTGTATTTGGAGGTGATAGATGGGAAGTACTGACTATTAGAAATAGATACCATGCATTCATTAGATGCAAACTTTAACATCAGTGTAAGTACAGATAAATGTGCAAATATAATTGAAGCAAATAGCAGATGCTTAAGCTGCTTAATCATGCCTGCATTGTATCCGTTTAGACTTCTATGTAGAACTAAATGGCATGAACCGCTCCAGCCAGAATCATTGTTTATCTGGTTTCAATAGTATTATACAGCCATAGCCACTGTTTAGCCACTATTTGCCGACCTTCTAATACACTCATTGAAAAAAATATTAGTCCACCCTTGTTTTTGTTACATAGTGCAAAAACAGAGGTTCAGGGTACAGAGTTAGAATAAAAAATCACCAGTCTTACTATTTCAAGTCAGTGTAGCATCCACATGATTTTAAAGCTTTTAGGGAAAATAGTCAGTCATGCTTTTTAAAAGTTTTGTTACATTGATTATTCATATTTGTCTCTTTTGAAAACATCGATGTTGTTTTATAGAAATTTTCATGACCATAATGTTTTTAGAGTCCATAAATGTGCTGATAATGTGAGGCATACAAATATCTGGGCCACATATCTAGGGCTGCTGTCCTTGTATACAGTCATGGAAAAAAAAAGATTTTGATTATTATCAAGAAAACCATGGAAAATGGCTTAATATCAGCTCTTAAATTAAACTATTATGAGCTATTTTTGTTGTTATCGTTATAATTGTCCAAACAAATGTACCTTTAGTTGTACCAGGCATTAAAATGAACAAGAAATTGAAGAAAACAAGGGTAGCCTAATATTTTTTTCCATGACTGTATGACCTGAATTTCTCTGAATAAGCGTCCCTGCTGGTAGCAGGAGATCAACACGCCTTCATCCCTAATAAAACAAGGAGAAAAATATATATAAAACTGGGTCAGCAATGGCACTACCATTGCTATCGCTCATGTTACGCCGAACTAATAGTAGCCTCTACATTGTAAGTATAATTAGCACTTCTATATCAAAATGATAGTAACAATCAGGTCAAATATTACTGAACATATATGCTATTCACATATCTTATAATAACAATTATACAGTGGGGCAAATCAACACAAATTCTCACTCCCAACTTGTCAGATATGGACGCACAAGAAACCCTTTAGTGTCAGTTTTCTGCCCATTCAATGCATTGTGGCTTTTCAAAATAAACTTCCTAGTTCATAGGAAACAGTTAAGTTTAGGCCACAAAACCACTTGATTGAGGTAAGGGAAAAAAGAACAACTTTACTTAACTACTAGACACAGTTACGCATGTTGATGTTAAATAACAACTCTGACTTTAGGTTTCACACGAGACATGAACACTGGTTGCTTGGGTCAAAGTCTAAGGTTTGTTTGATCCATCCACCTCCACTCCTGCACACCATACCAAATCTTTTTGCTATTTACTTCAATTCGTTGCTCGGAACATCTAATCATGGCATGGATTCAAAGGGTTCATTGTGTATTGGCAGTGAGACCTGGCTATCACATTACATTACTGATCTTCACTTCTAAATAAGTACGACCGTCCCTCACATATACTGATAACTACGGTGGCCGTCAGGGACAAACATCATCATCATATAAAATGCAGTTGAATATAAGCATAAAGTAGTAAAAACAAAATGGAAAAACTCAAGTGTGAGTAGTTCAGAATTACACTTATAATATTAGTAGTTACTTTTCACCATTGCCAAATATGTTACCAAAATAAATCAAAACAGGGCATTTGCAGATTACCAGTTTAATCTGAGCACCAGAAGCCTGTATGGCAGCATGCCTTTGGAAACAGTGTTATACAGGATTGTGCAGGTGCTGAATGAAATGTTACCATAAAGCAGCCCCTCCTCTGTCCTCTGTGCTCAAACTGCTGGACATTATTCTGGGCTTTTAATGAGAATTCAAGAAGGCACAGTATTACATTTCCATACTAAAGCAGTGAGATGGTCATGTGAGTGATGTCAGTGTCCTTACCTTCTCACCCCATCAATATGAATATGAAGAATAAGTGTGTGATCATTTCTAATAACTGTCCTTGACCTTTTTTAATGGCAGTGACGCTCGGTCCAACATGCAGCCTGTCGGCTTATGCCGTCCACTGAGAGGCCGGGAACTTTGTAATTACTCCTAATTTTATTTCCACTGTGGAAATGAGCAAAAAGCGAGTCGGTTAGGCGGTGTAAGTAGGTCAACAGCAGGCTTGCAAGCCGCCCTGCTTTGGCTGGCTCAGCCCCTGTCTGCCCAGAGGAGATGATAGCAGATGAGATGAGGGCAATATGCTTATCCCCACGCCGTAAATAATGACCTACTAAAAAATCCTTCAGCCACATGTCATAGGCCAGCAGGGTGAGTGAGGAGACATACTGCCACAGGATACTCACAGCCTGGAAGTCGTTTTGTAACACAGTGAGGAGACCAAAGCGGATATCTTGACCAATTCAACTGTTGGAACATTTATTACACACAGACACAACATTTTTCAGAACGTAAATCTTCTATTTTGTGAGCTCAAAGAGTGAAGGGAGCCCACATGGGTCAGATCGTGTGTAGAAGACATCTATATTCTGCCATTCTGCACCTCCTTTTTATTTTGTCTTCTACTCCGAGTGAAAACTCACAAGTAACAAATGCAATAAATGTCGGTTTACACAAGAGCTCACTATACTCCCACACTGAACCAGCAACGGTGTTATAAAACTGACTCCTGCTGCGTGAGGTTGAAGTGCTCTAACTGTAGTGGGCCTCTGGAGTGGAGAGGAGAGCAGGATATGAAGAGTTTTCACTAACAGTTATTACAGCTATTATTTTGGGTTGAATTTCATTGCTGCTGCTGCTGCTGTTGAATGCCAGGGTGTCGATTGAGTCAAAGAGGAAAAAATAATAATTGGGCGTTTATTGTTCTTGATCACATTTACCTTGACTTGTATTGGTCTAATAAAAGTAGCGGTGATGTTTGAAATAGCCGTGTTTTCCTCTTAATTAAAGAGAAATTTGATTTGCCTTCTGTTCTTATTGAGCATGAAGCCATGATATCTTGTCGCCAAGGTGGCGAGATAATGCTCCAAAATTAGTCAAAATTTTAGTGAGCGAAAAACTGTCATGGTCAAAAGGGTCCCTTGACCTCTGACCTCAAGACATCTGAGTGAAAATTGGGTATATGGGTATTCACAAGTCTCCTCTTTACAGTGATGCCCACTTTATATTGCATTTTTATACAATTCATTCCTTTATATACTGCAATATGATTCACTATTACTGCCTAAATGCACATCTGGTTAGATGCTATCTGCATTTCGTTGCTTTGTACTTGTGACATGTGCAATGAAAATAAAGTTGAATCTAATCTAATCTAATCTAATTTATGATAATCCCTGCAGGTTGAGGCAAAAACCATGCATTTTTTATGATCAGTACAAATGTGTTGTACAAATTTCTGTATACTAGGGTCCCAAAACAGCCTTGGAATTGATTCAATTGGGCATGACTTGAAAACTGAGACTTTTAAGAATTCAATGAGCCCAATTTTATTCATGTGTGTAGTGAGGCCAAGTGAGGAAACTTGACTTTACTGAATAAAATGACCTGCTGTGACCTCTAGGATAATCACAATTATTCATACATAATCACAGCAGGGATTTTTCTGTGATGTTTCTGTGGTGATACATAATTGAGTATGGGAATGGCCTTCATATTCTCATATCATAATGTTCTAAGCCCTCATAACCTAATCATTATTGATTAATTACTTGATTTTTTAAAATTACATATTTATGACTAGAACAACTTGACATTAAGTGTTCAGCTGCATCTAAATCTTCAGGTTCCCAGCAGTCAGATTATGTACACCACTTCTATGTGGCATCTCCTGTTGACCTGCTATCTCCCCCTTAA
The DNA here is from genome assembly GCF_030273125.1 of Centropristis striata. Taxonomy (NCBI): domain Eukaryota; kingdom Metazoa; phylum Chordata; class Actinopteri; order Perciformes; family Serranidae; genus Centropristis; species Centropristis striata. Next base: position 29,268,289 of record NC_081524.1, read on the forward strand.
GATCCCACATCCCCAACCGCCTCTATAAAAGGGGGCGCAGTGTAAAGGGGTTAAGCTTGTGAAAGTCCATAGATTGTGCTGGTGGTTAACTGGCCCACTGCCCATGCCTGGCAGTAAGCCATACTGTGATAAATGTGCAGGAGCAGGTAATTGAAGAGAGGGGCGAAATACTTGCTGGGATTGTTTCAGGCTTTAGTTCCAGGCAACATATAAACAAATAGCTGGATGCTTGCCAATGAACTGTTTACATGAATGCTAAAGTGGCCAAATAATGTGTGTATTTATATGCAGCAGAGGATGTCATTAAGCACAAATGTTTACTAAAATGTTTTTCACATCAGTTATGTTAAATGGACAAACATGCACGTTCTACTCGTTTTTTGTTCTGTTGAGATGAAAAACGGAAGCTGCCTTTCCTGTTTTCACAAATCATAAATAATGAGAAGGCTTTAGCAAAAATGAATGCTATATAACAATATTCAGCCCACTACTGTATGAGCAGTGGTGAGAGGCGAGGGAGACGAATGATGAAGTCATTTTTCACACTTTCACTACTGATGCAGTCACGGCTCTGTGGCTATGTAGGGCAGTGCTGCTGAATGGATTATCAAACGCTTGTTCCTGCCCTTTAAAACCAAAATACATTTTATTTGGAGTAGGTGAGTCCAGTGTGCGAGAGGTAACACAAAGTCTGATAGTCTGATTGGGCTATTATTCCAGTGATTAATAGAATATGCGGCTCTGTTTGTGTGCTGGGAACAGACTCAGAAAAGGGCAGTTTACCCTCCACAAAGTACACAATACTTGGCTCTGCTCCCCAGAGGCGAGCTCTATGAATTGGCTGTATTACAGAGCTTTATGCTGCATATGGGTGGGTAATATGGAAGAGACAGAAGGAAGCTTTCAGCTGATCATTTCAGCTGCTGTTCAGCCAGCTCAACAGGAAGCATGTTGGCAGAATCAGTGCGGGAATAATTGCCGGAATATGTTATGTTGCTGGAAGGATGATAATGGTGAATGAAGCACATTGGTGGAGCAATGCTTATGCTGTGCAATCTGTCTCACTTTCCTTGTCTCTATTGCACCGTCGAAAAACATTTTAAAAACCAGGTGTAGACAAAGAATCATTATTGATTCATATGTGTGTGTGTGTGTGTATATATATATACATATATATATGTATATATATATATATATATGTATATATATGTATATATATATATATATATGTATATATATATATATATATATATATATATATATATATATATATATATACACTACCGGTCAAAAGTTTTAGAACACCCCAATTTTTCCAGTTTTTTATTGAAATTCAAGCAGTTCAAGTCAAATGAACAGCTTGAAAGGGTACAGAGGTAAGTGGTGAACTGCCAGATGTAAATAAATAAAGGTAAGCTTAACCAAAAATGAAAAATAATGTACATTTCAGAATCATTTTGTGTCTTTTTTTGGTAATTTTGTGTCTTTTGGTGTCTTTTTTTGTCATTTTGTGTCTTTTTTTAGTCCTTTAGTCCAACATAAAATGTGATTTTGAATCTTTTTTTTACTTTCAAAACACTATCATGCTCAATAAAGAATTTTAAATGTTGCAAATGTGCATTAATTTCAGAGTACACTGAGACATTAAACTGCATAATTTTCAATTAAACTCTGGAAAAGTTGGTGTGTTCAAAACGTTGGAATAAAATATTTTTTACCTCTTTCCTTGAAATGATTGTGACAATGTGATTTATTCATGACAGATAAAGTGTATATCTTCTCAATACTTTATTAATCAATCTCTTCCAATCATATCACAATGAAAATGAAACCACAATTAACAGAGGACTGAGTCTGAAAACAAAATGAAGAAAAGCTTCTCACATTTGAGAAGACAGAATCAGGTGATGCAGTTTTGCTTGCAAAAATGGAAATGATTAATTCACTTTCAAAACAGTTGCAGATTTTAAATGGAGTCTCTAGGTGAATATTACAACTTAAACCAGAAATCACAGTCACAAAAAAATGTGCCAGCAAACAGGAACAAATCACCTGCTTTTTTTCTCTTCTTCGTTCACAAGCCTGACAGACCACAACGATACCAGCTGCTGTTTGAGGCTATATTTGGGCATATTGGTGCTTTAAGCAGGTATAATGTTTGCGATGCTCCCCATATTACTAAACACATTTAAATGTTGACCTTATGATGGTGCTAGATTAAAAGTCAAGGGGATCCCCAAAGTCAGAAGACTTCATCTGGGGATCATGCATATCTGGACCATATCTCATGACAATACATAGAATGACATATTTCAGTCTGGCCTCAAGTGGTGAACCAACCGACTGATATCTCAACTGACTCCCTACATTTTTGAGAGAAATTATTCTCAACGATCTTGACTTGATGCCAGAAAATTGTTAAAAACAAAGGAAGCTTAGTGAAAGTTCAATAAGACTTTTTAGCCTCATTCATTCACTAATCTGTCTCCCTTTCTCACGCCGGCTCTCCCTAAGCTGATCAAATCATTGGTGTCAAACTTTGAAACTATTCTCCTGTCTGCTGCTGTGAGTTGTCATTTCAGTATGAACCCAACTCACCTCCACTCTCAGCCCCCAGGGACGGCAATGTCATTAAAACCAAAAAACCCTGACACTAAAATGCTGTAAAGTCAATGAGTTTGATAATGAACTGCAACCCAACTGCAGTGAAACTGAAACTGAGGTAGAAAAAAACCCCATTGACCTTGTTTGTCTCCTCTGAACAGATCCTGCTGGAGCCAGCGGTGATCCAGGACGTCCTGTCTGCAGGCAGCCACCTTCAGCTGCTGGAACTCCTCAGCCTCTGCTCACACTACCTCATCCAGGTACACACACACACACACACACACACTGTGAGTTGGAGACATTAAAGAGGAATCAGAGGAATAATCGCTTCACACTACAGAGTTCTCATCAGGTTAATAGAAATCCTGTAGTATCGTGGAGTTCTGAGAAGAGTGTTCCACTCATTTGATCGTGTCTGCAGGGAATATCAAGAAAATGTACAAATGGGCCACTCAGCTTGAAGTGGAATAGCTTTTATATGATGACTTATTCACACATTTCACAATCCAATTCTCAACTGCACCAGAAACCAGTAAGTACTCACCTTCAGACAAACAACAGAGCAGCATGGACCAGGATTTATGGTGTAACACGTCAAAGACCAGTATAAACAAGCAACCTCTGTCAGGCTGGATCAACATTACATTGCTCATTTTTATACATGTGTTTTTTGACTATCGACTGTCACTTGAGTAAAACATGTCTGTACAAATACAAGACAATCAAATAAATTCAGATAAGGCATCCAGATTTCTGGAACAATGCTGCTCATAAACCATAAAGTCGAAACGTCCAAAAACAGATCGTAACAGAGATAGTGGTATGGAAATGAACGTTGCTTATAATCCTCCCTTTCGAATTGCTGTACAAAAAACAGTGAAGACAAAATGATGCTTGTGCTGATAGCAGCTACAGTAACATCAACAAAGGAATCGTTTTGGGAAATACACTTATTGGTGCTTGGCTGGGTGCAGTCACTTTTTGAACTCGTTTTAAGTGTGAGAAGAGGTGCTGGAAGGTGGATTTTTTTTTTTTACCTTTAGACAGAGCCAGACAAGCTGGAGTGGTATCTTACTTCTTATCTGAATCTTGGCAAGCCAATGAGAAGCATCTTCCAAAGAATCAAGCTATTCCTTTAGGCTAGCATCATTGCAAAGATTGATGTTAAAAGTAATTAATGCACAAAAAAGGAAGAAAAAAAAACTCCAAAGAGAGGTTAAAGGTTAAAGTCAGCTAGAAAATAATGCCCTGCAGCAGGCACAGATTCATTGTGTTGCTCAAGGACACTCCAGTGGGGTGGATGCTTGTCATCTAAGGTGCCTGCGTCCAGCTCTCTTGAAGAACTAGGCCACCCTGCTGCTTGTTTTATGTATTTTATCACAGAGACTAAGATGGATTTGTTGGAACAGAGGCAAAGTCAGCCTACTGTCCTCTGGGTACGCAGTGAAAAGCTGCAGCAGATAAAGACAAATCAAGTTGTTGCAGAGCAGAAGCACTTGCAGGTGTTTGACACACTGTTTTCAATGGTTTCCATGGAATTCAGTGCATTTTAGAATAATATAATTACATACATACAAATACTCCACATTGCATCTGCTATTTCATCTTGTGCATTTGAATCCTTGCCACCAGACTATAATCTTTTTATTCAGTATTTTACCTTCCAAGTCTGCACAATGGACAACTTAGCTCAAAAGTGCCATCTGGTGGTTGCAACAGCTACTGCTTTGCAGTGACCAGACTGCACCTCATGATAAACAAAACAGCAAACTCTTATTGATTTTTTTGTTTGTTTATCTCTTCACCTGTTAACATCCTCTTTTTCAGAACACATGTCAGCTGACCTTCTAATTTGGTTTGTGTGCATAGTAGGCAGTAGGGCCCGACCAATAACATTGATTTCCCAATACACACTGATTGATTGATTGAAAATCAGATATATCAGGTCGCCATGACCATCCACCTCAGATATAATGGATACTGATGTGCAGAATTCAGTTAATTGAATATTGAATAACTGATCGATATTACACTTGCTGTGTGTAGAGCATAGACTGGTGTAGAGCTATAATTGCTGACTGGTATGCACGTGTGATAGCTGCTGTTGTTATCTGTGTAATCATCATTCTAATATTAGATTAAAGAGTGTTATTATATTTTAATGAAGAACTTTAATCATACTAAAACTATTTAAGAATAAAATATACACTTTTAGACAATTTTTCCTTCTGAAAAACAGTAGTTCTAGTAGTGAAATTAATGTTCAAAATATCAGTGTAAAATATCTATTATAAAGGCATGCTATGCAGGAATTGTTGCACTGTTTTTTAACACAACAATCAAACTTGGCCCCTCCTTCCCTGCTCAAGAAAAGTGAAAGCCAACCCCAGATTCACTCAAGTTTTGCAACAAGCTTTGTCTACTTGGTGTTTTGCCTCTCTATATTTGTGGTTTTTCAGCTCTGTGTCTGCTATTTTCATCCAACCCGTACTCTAAAGCAGTTGGGACACTGTGGAAAGCATAAATAAAAACAGAATGAGACACAGTCAGTATTCAAAAAGAGTGTATATTTTTTTTTAAATCATTTTGAACAATACATGTAGTGTTTTGTGTGTGAATATGTCAAAAGGATTAGCAAATGACAACTTCACAACTTTTGTAGCCTTATGCCAGAATAGCAACATCCAGAAACCACCTGAACATAGCAAAATGAAAAAAAAAGGAGGAAATGCAGGGTTTCAGACACCAACACACACTTCTGGGTTGTAAGTGATTAGTGACAGGGATGATTTTGTATGATTCTATACATTGTTTTTTTTCTAGGAAAGCGCTGCATAGTATACATACATAAAAACAGAGTGGTTGATCCATAAAGGCAGTATATTTTTTACAGACTAAGTACTAGCTGATGCATATTTGTACTGTATGTGTTAAAGGACAGCCAGAAGATGGCAGTCTAATTCTACTAGTCAGGTCTCCTTTTATTTTATTTACCCTTTTCCCGCCTCTCTCTCTCTCTCTCGCCCTTTAGTATCTGTAATGATATTTAACTATGAAATCGAAAACAGTTATAATAAAGATCTGTGTGTGGCCTATATATGTATATATGTATTTCAGGGATGAGTGTGTATGTATCAAAATAGCTAATATGACACATTCTTATAAAATGATGGTGAGCATAAAAGACAAACAAAACAAAATATTAAATAACAAAATTACGATTTATCACTTAATCATAAAAATTGGTTTATGTCATCTTTTGTTGTTTCTAGTACAGAGAAACCATTTATGGTTAATATGTGCATTAATTTTATATGTATATGTATTCATCCTGCAGGAACTGAGCAGTGTGAACTACCTGGAGCTGTACCGCGTGGCCGACCTGTTCCACCTCCCCGCCTTAGAGGAGGCTGTGGTGGGCTTCCTGGTGGAGCATCTGTCTGAGCTGAGCCAGAGCAGACAGGATGAGGCCCTGCAGCTGCCCTACCGCCTCCTCAGGGAGGTGCTGAAGAGCGACCGCCTCACCTCTCTGAGCGAGGAGGAGATATGGAAGGTACTGGAAGTGTGTGTGGTCATGCAACCCATGCAAATAGATGCATGGGATGCATGATTAAGGAGTTCAAGTGTAGTGTTATGGTAAGTAACAATAATCTAAGGTTATAAATGTAAACAAATTACATCTTGGTACCAAACTATTCTGTATATAACACACACACACACACACACACACTAATAAAGAACAACTTAAACACTGCCTCTCATACTGTTAATAATATTAACGACGATATGCAATATAAAGGACAGTTTTTGACCGTTTGAACATGATGGCACATATGTCAGTCCATGCATCCATGTAAGAGTGCATGCGTGTGTGTGCATGTGTCATGAACAGACAGGATTGTGGAGTGAAGCGGCAGTGCGGGGTGGAGACTTACTGTTTTGACTTTTCATTTGCACCAATCAGCCTCCCCCCTTCCGCCCTCCTCCTCTGTTCTCTCTCCCTTTCTGTCTTTCTCCCCTTCTCTTCTCTGATTAGGCCCACCGCGGCTCCATCAGGGCCCCAATCCCCCAGCTGTCACTCGGCCGCCCGTCTGATTGAAAACAATCAGGCCTCTGATGGCACAATTACCCTGACCCTTTAGCCAGCCGCCGCCGCCATAATCAGCCTCTGATTAGGCTGCTTTGGGCCTCCTTCACTTCGCCCAGAAGGTTAATTTGGGCATCAGACGGAAGCGAACGGCAAGCGGGGACCGTCGTCCGAAAGGGTGGGGGGTGAGGGGGTGTGCACGCCAATACCGGACCGATATAGCTTGGCAGTCAATCATCGTCACTCAGAGTTTTCTTAGAGTCTCTCACGCTCTGGAAATCACATTTTCTCTGGCTTTGTTTTTTTTCCCCCTCTCTTCTTTCTTGCCATCCTTTGCTCTGCCTTTCTGTAGCTTCCCCTCCTCCCCTTACCTCTCTCTCTCTCTCCCTCACTATATCTCACCCTCACTCTCTCTCCCTGTCTTTTGTGGTCTGACTCTCACCCATTCACACACATACACACACTCTCACACTTTCTCTTTCAGAGCGCAGGGGAAGGAGGGAGAAGGAGTTGATTTATTCTGTGCCCTGAGGAAGTTGCGTGATGCAGCGTGACCTTCACAGTCAGCTGCCGTAGTGCACACGCTCACACATACTCTCAGAAACACACACACGTACTGTCACTTCAGAGCAATGAGGAGAGAGGCGGGGTGAGCGATAGAGAGAGGGAGGTAGAGACAGGAGAGTGGCACAGATACCACAAAAAGACAACCCTGACTTGAATGTTTGTTGCATATTCACACCTCTAGAATGGATTGAAGGGGAAAGCTTTTCAGGACACATTGAGTATTTGTCTTTACATCATACACCAAATGCTGTGTTTTTATTATGGTGCGATATTGTGAATTTTCTCTGTGATCATCCTTTTCTGAAAACAATATGTTGCCAGTCTCCACTGCCCCAAAAACTTGTCTTTAATCTGTTTCACTAAGTGGTTTGTCTCTGCACGGATTACGTTAAAAACCACTTTGTTTTCCTGATAATGGTATCAGTGATCTCCAGTCATCTCGCCCACATTCACACCTCGTTGCAACTAAATAACCTTCCACAGCTCTCAAGTTCAATTAAATTCTCCGCAACCCAGTTCGCCTGCATTAAACAAAGGAAGGTGCCTGTGGATATTTACAGTCTCTATATTGAATGCTGCTGATTAATAAATATGTGTGTGTGTGTGTGTGTGTGTGTTGGCAAGTATGGATGCAGAGCTCTCTTGCCTCAGTCTTGCCATAATAGCCTATAGGTGTCTAGAATTTCTTTCTGATATTCCTGTTTTGTTTCACTCATTCCTCTCATCTTTCATTCTTTTCACACTGGCTTCATATTGTCTCTTGCTTCTTTTTACTTCCTTCTTGTACCCGTTAGTCCTTTCTCCATCTCTGTGTTTTTGACATCTTATCCTGCCCCCATCTTAACTTCCTCCTTTTCCCTGTCCCACTTTTTAAAGGGGCCAAATGAAGTGTTTTGGTAGATAGAAGTTTCAACTAAAAAAAGAAGCATCTAATAATATTTTTTTTCCAGAACCTCCTCTTGGCTCTAGAAAAACAATACTGATTTCAGTATACTGAACTCAGTTTATCAATAATTTATTTTTATTTTTTTTAAAGTGCAGATTTACACCAGCTGTTGAGATTCTCCTGCAGAGCTTTAACTGTCAAAAAACAAGTATTTAAAAAATGATTTGCTTGTCATCTTGCAGACAGACCTGAAGAAGCATGAATTCAGACTGTTTATACATCTGCATCCTTTTGATCATTCTATTTCAATTGAATCACAACATATTCTGTTTATTTTGGGTACATACTGCTGTGTTAGTTGCAGTCAGCATAGCCCTGCTCATCCTGAACTCCGTTCACAAGCAAGCTTTTTGAAACTTGTTAACTTCTTGTCTTGCAGAAAGATATGACAAAGCATAAATTCAGATTTTACACATCAGCTTCATGTTATAGTTATTTTGGCATCCTTTTGATCCATTTACTGTTACTGAGACACAGCAAAATCTTTTGTATGTGTTTAGTTCCACAACAGGTTTCACAACAGGTACAAAGCCACAGTGTAGTGGTTAATTCCGCCAAGTTTGATGACAGAAAGTAATGTTAATGGTTACATTATTTACAGTGGTGCGTCTCACATGAGTAACTTGAGTGAATCATTTTCTGTGATCCAAATTTGCAGTGCAACAAAAAGTTTCCGCGATGCACAGTGATGCATAAGCCAAATTGTGGCCAGCAACAAACTACACAAGGCTTGTATTAAGCTCAGCTGATTGCCACCAATGCCTTTGCAATGTAACTGAGGCAGTTGTTGTTACCTTGTGACCCCTCAGGCCGGAGGAGTGAAAATCGTAGGTCCAGTAGTATGCGACATTAGTGATTGGTGAATTTTCGTGCCACTCTGTATTTTAATGAAGACCTGATAAGCCACCTAATAAGAGGACCGGGCCCAGAGTGCAGTAATGAATTTGAGTTATTTTTTACTTTAAATCACACATTAATCTTTATATTCTTTTTGTGTAAGTAGAAACTAATGTTGATGCCGTCTATAACTCACACAGTTCTTCTTACTCATCCTGCCTCTAGTTGGTCGTTCTGTGGCTGGAACATGACTGTCGCTACCAGTACACTGAGGATCTACTCCAACACGTCCGCTATGGCCTGATGGACGTCCCAACACTGCACCACCTTGCCCGTAGCCACTCTCTGGTCCAGTCCAGCCCTACTGCTGCCGCCCTTGTGGAGGAGGCCCTGGACTACCACCACGCCACCTTCGCCCAGCCCCTCCGCCAGTCAGCCCGCACCAGGCCTCGCTTCCAGTCTCTCACCCTCTACATCGCTGGTGGGAGGAAGCGGGAGGTGAGCAGAGTCAGGGAGTTGCGGTACTTCAACCCAGCTGCACAGGAACATGTACGCGTTGCAGGTGGGTCGAACTGGAGCGAGCTGGCGCCCATGCCCACTGGGCGCAGCCACCACTGCGTGGCTGTAATGGGAAACTTTCTATTTGTTGTGGGTGGGGAGGTGGAGCACGCCACCGGGAGGACATGTGCTGTAAGGACTGCTTGTCGATACGACCCAAGGGGAAACTGTTGGACTGAGATCGCCCCCATGAAGGCCTGCAGAGAACACTTTGTCCTGGGTGTGCTGGGTCAGTACCTGTACGCAGTGGGGGGCAGGAATGAGCTGAGGCAGGTGCTGCCCTCTGTGGAGCGCTACTGTCCCAAGAGGAACAAATGGATGTTTGTCCAACCCTTCGACCGCTCACTGTCCTGCCACGCCGGCTGTGTGGCTGACAGCCTGCTCTGGGTCTCAGGTATACAGAGATAAGGAAGACAGACTCAAGATACTCAGACACTCTCACATATGCATTACATTCCCCTCGAGTTTACACCTTTATATACACATACAGGCACACACATTTGTACCAATGTGTTGCTCCTTTGTGTTACAGGTGGGGTGACAAACACAGCTCAGTACCAGAATCGATTGATGGTCTATGACCCAGAACAGGTAACCGATGAGATCTCTTTTATTGTATTAAACAAATAAGCTCTGTTGGGGGTCACAAGACTCCGAATTATATGTGTATATTGTATAGTAATATAAAAGGTATCACTCACTATGACAGACCATCATCAAACACTACAGCTTCCTCAGTTTTGGTTTTACAACCTGCCTGTCTCACTGCTCTCATTATCACTGTTTCCAACAGTCACAGAGCAGCTGTTTTTAAACCACTGTACGCACTACCTGCCCAGCTTCAAAAAACAAAGTTTTGTACTCCGTTAGCCACTAGTTGGTTTTATACATTTTAACAGCTAAAGAATAATATTAATAATGCCCCCAGGAGTTGGTGGAAACCAAAACAGAGCTAAAGGAGAGTAGACCCTGCAGGGTCTCTGCAGATACAGACACCGCAGCATACTTTGAGTGGATTATAGGTGGTGAATGAGAAGGATTATTTTAGTCAATACATTGATTTTTTTTTTTAAACACATTTGCCATACCAGTTTATAGAGTTGTGTGTGCAGATTATTGTGCTGCCACCAGGTGGCCAACTATTTTATTACTTTCAACACAGCCATCTGGTTTCATTCAGTTCTATAATAGGTCAAAACTCCAGCAACACTTTGTGACTAATGTGTTTTGGCATGTTGCCATACTCTGGGTCTGAAATAAGGAGAAGGACAACACTCCCCTTAAATTGTTTCATAATGCATTCACAGACAAAAAAACATACAAACTGGCAACAGTGTTACCAGTCATCAGGGTTTGCTACGAACGTGTTGGTCTGATGTTCTCAGTACTACTACGAGTGTTGCTATAGTTTTGACCCTTTAAGACTGCATTTCCTTCTCCATGCACCTTGCAAGTAGGTGACTTTATGCCAGAAACTCCCACGCTAATTCAGTTCTGTACAGTCAGTTGTCAGACTCGCTTCCTGCTGAGTTGCGTAACCCATCATGTTACAAACTACATAATGTACTTTATTCACTCATTTCCTTATTTAGTGTTACCAGTGTTATATCTATATTGTAAGTCACTGCTTTTACCGTTTACTGTGTACATAAAGCTGTTCACTGTACATATATCTATGCATCCATCCTGCTGGAATCACTATCGGATTCTCCTTTATTTCTCCACTGATCACTGTTTTGTTCTAAGGATATAGGTGTAAGGATATAGGGTATCCTATAGTGTTTGGAATGTAATATATATATATATATATATATATATATATATATATATATATATATAAAGATAGTCTAGACAGTTAATGTAAGGTCTGCATAATTTTTTCGGGCAGAATAATATTATTGTTAGAAGGTGACACAGTGCATACTTTTAGAAATCCCCCACTTAAACAACATCAATGCAACAATAATGACCTTTTTCAGAAAATGAATGCAGACATTATGTTCGCTGTGATGGATTACACAACAGGCAGGTGTCAAGAGTCTGCTAATTGATTTTCACACCATATGGAAATTAATGGAAACCAATGGCACTACAGTTTAGAATATGTTTCCATAGTGTAGTATTGTATTTGCGAACTATTCAAGATACAAAACCATAACTGCTACTGGTCCTTTAATGTAAATCATCCCAATATTCCCTGTTCAAGGTTACAACCTTTTATCTTAATTACAAAGTAAACACACACATATATACACCTCCATCTACTCTGGAGCAGTCTTCAGTGTATCATGGATGAGAATCAGTTTAATTAAATATCATTTCTGTATATGATTCTCACAGCTAACTGTTGTGGAATGTAGTAAGCTGCAGTTTCTGTTTGTGTATGTATATGTGCCAGCTGTTAAAGAGGGCTGGATCTTGATGAGGCTGTATATAGTATGGAGGTATGAGGTGTGTATGTGTGTAAGGTGCATATCCATATGGGTCCGTGTTTGTACATGTCGGCGTGGAAGCGAGGGAACGAAGAAGCGAGTGAAAGAGAGAGGGAGAGAGTCTCATTTGTATTCACCATGAATCTACATTCACCTGCCAGAGCAACAGCAACCCCCCACCCACTCTACCCTCAACAGATGGCCACCCGTCAGCTCCCAGCAGACGCACACACACACGCATACTCACTCTCATTCTCTGCCTCAATCAAACACACACACTGACACAAAATAAGCTTCGACACACTTAGTGAAATGAGCAGGGATCCTCGGTGTAAAATGGAGTGGCTCAAACATATGATTAGAAATAGGGAGGGAAGTCATTAGTACAAACCAGAGCTCCAGTGTCACGTTATTTATCTAGCACTGAGCATACATCAATTACCCATGCATGGATATGCTTAAATATTAATCTTCTTATTCATCCTCCTTTCATTCCCACCCTCTCTGTTTCTCCCTCCCTCCCTCTTCGTACTACATCTCACCTCCTTCTCATCTGCATCCAATCATTTTCTTCCTTCTTTCTTCCCTTCCATCTGCTTTTCCCCTAATCCATTCTCCACCACCTCCACCTCCACCTCCACCTCCTCTTCAGGACCAGTGGTTGGCCCGCAGTCCAATGTTGCAGAGGCGGGTTTACCACGTCATGGCGGCCGTGAGGAGGCAGCTCTACGTGCTAGGCGGCAACGACCTGGACTACAACAACGACCGCATCCTGGTGCGCCACATTGACTCCTACAACATGGACCTGGACCAATGGACACGCTGCTCCTTCAGCCTCCTCACGGGTAGGCAAAGTGAACAAACCACATATGTGACCATGCATACACTTTCAAATTTATGCTCTGGGGATGATAAATCTGTTGATAGTAACCAGTTGGCCAACCCTCTGCTCTGCCAGTGCTGCTATAGACAGAAACAGGTGGACATCACGCTATAAAGTGCTACAAAAATAGCTTGCTAGGTAAGACTTCTATGTAACGCAGTTATTTAAAAGCTGACATATGCTTCTTCACTTTCTTAATGAAAGTTAGATGAGAATGGTGATATCAGTGGCAGTTTATTATGTGATGAATGAGGTTTTGAGTAGCAGGTAATTAAAGAGATGGACATGGGAAATAAAATAATATATCACATAATAATGATTATTATTTTTATTGCAGCTCTTTAACTTTAGAACTTTAGAACATCGTTAGCTCTGGAACCAACCTTAAAGATATTTTAAAGCTTCTTTTAAAGCAATATTTTCATATGAGCACTGGATCAAATGTTTATTTGTCTGTGAGAGGTGTTAGTAGACAATAATCACCAGACTCTGCAACTCCCCTTAGCTTTGAAGTGTTGTATGAGGTACTTATCCACAGTCAGTGTATTACCTACAGTAGGTGGCGGCCAGCACGCCCCCAGTTTGAAGGAGCATGAGTACTGACACAGAAGTGAAGTGATGTACTGCTGTGGATGGGAACCGCAACAAAACTTATTGCAGTCACCTTTTAAAGGGCCCATCTGAAAAAAATCAATACCAGTTTAAGTGAAAGCTACATTTTCACCAGTTTACCTTCCTGTCAGACAGCCCTTTTCTCTTCAAAGCCACCAGACTCTGTTGACAAAAACATTTCTTTACATAGCACAAGGCTCCTTCTATGTTAGCAACATTTCATTCAAAATGTGATGCCTGTTATAGGGTAGTTGTTTATGTCGCCAGGTCACTGTCAATTCAATCTGATCAAACCACACACACATACACATACAAACATTAATTAACTGACTTTTTAAATGTTAAAATCTTAAAGTCCCCCTCCAATAAAAATCAAGTTTTTTAACATGTCCATATGGTGTTTTTTTAAATGCTTCAAGACATATCAGGGGAACATAAGCATTTCTGCCTTGGAATTTCAGTGCACAAATGACTATTTTGTTCTTGTTTTATGTGTGAAAACCATGGTAAACTAAATATTAATCGTGTCAGACTATTTTTATCAAAACATATCTGGAGGGGGACCTTAATACATAATACCTATTTTAACATACATAATACATTAAATGTGTTTTATTCAAGGTTTAACTTTTATGGTAACTAAGTCATGAATATCTCATGTTTACAGAGAAGTTTTCAGGGGCTTTAATGCTTATTAACCTCAAACACAGTATATTTTTAATTCCAGTAATGAACTGTATGTGGTACATAGGTTGAGTAAAGCTCTCTGCTTCTCCTCTCATTAAATAAAAACACAACACATACTGCCTCCCTGCTGGTTGTGAGTAGGCGGTAGTGTGATATACAATATAAACACATATATCCTGACTTTGGACCTGTGGGCATACCGGATCTATAGCCTCCATTCCACCTCCACCAGCCTGCACCTAGAGGCACAATCATCATCATACATATACTGTAGGATGTGGTCATATTCTCTTATTTTATGTAACAGTTGTCAATGAAGGCTGACATGGTTTAAAGTTCAGGTGACTTTACTATTCATCCCTCCCTCTCTACTCCCGTATGACTTTCCTCCTCCTCCTATGATATCTGTGAAAGTTTAAGACAAAGTCACAGGAAAGAGAACAGGAGCTCAATCTCGGCTCTCGCCCTTGCCCCATCTTTCTCCATTTATCTCCCTCTCTCTCTGCCTCCCGGGGGGACGTGGATGTGATATTGTCAGAATGCCCTCTGCTTGGCACAGTGAAGCATTGTGTCGGCTCTGTCCTCCCCAGGTCAAAATGAGTCCGGAGTAGCAGTCCATGATGACAGGATCTATGTGGTTGGAGGATACTCCATTTGGACCAACGAGCCCCTGGCATGCATTCAGGTGAGGGATGAGCTTTACAGATTTAGCCTGGTAACCTTTGTCACTCTTCAGTTTGTCAGATAAAGGGTCTTAATTTAGCTATTCTGTTGTCAATGATATTCACACAGTAAAGTGATACAGCAACACGGAAACTGTAAAATATAGAGCATAGATCTCTTATAATTAAACAATGGGATAGGGTCCAGAATCCAGATGAAGAGTAAATGTTTTAATAAGTAAACACTGAAAATATATGTAACAGGTCTCTGATGATGTCAAAAATCTTTCAAGCAATGTCAAAAATATTGTGTGATATTCAAATATTAACAGAATAGTTTGAACTTCAGGGTGATGAGTATATTTTTCTAATATGATTTTTCTTGCCTTGAGTATGCTCTGAAGCCCATTTCCACCAGTGTAATCAAACAAAAAGATCATGTAGGTCATTATAATAAGAAACACTGCCAAAATAAAGACTTATCTTGAAATAATGACTTAGTATCTCAAATAATGAGAAACTTTCTTAGAGTCACTATGATCAAAAATTGAAACATAATGAGAAGCTTTTTCAAAACAAAAAAATATCTTAAAATAATGAGAAACTTTTCCAATGTGTCACTCAGTATCTCAAAATAAAGTAGTATTCTCCAAAAAATGACTCTCAAAATAATGACGTACTTATCTCAAACTAAACTTTCTCAAAATTAGTTTGTAGCTTTTGTCACTATTTTTGAGATACTAAGTAGGGATGCTAATATAGTATATAGTATATATGCATCCCTACTTAGTATCTCAAAAATAAGCTACAAAACTCATTTTGTGTCTCTCTCTATATAAATAGATATATATATAAAAAAAAAAAAATATATATATATATATATATATATATATATATATATATATATATATAGATAGATAGATAGATAGATAGATAGATAGATAGATAGATAGTCCAATAACAAGATTATAGCCAATTCATTATTGGCTGATGTGTATGTTATTATTTTATATTCCAATACAATTGTAGCAGATAATTAGAAGCCAAACTGCTTTAATCAATTTAACAAGCACACCACTCACATACTTAGGTACAGTAGGGGGCAGTGCGCACCTTTAAAGTTGCTATGCAATCCACCAATAAATCTTTTTCTGTGAAAATGGGAAATTAAGCCTTGATAGACAAAAGTCCTATCCTTATAATGTATGAACCTTAGTAGTGCCACTGTTGTTTCCCTGACACATACTAAACACTACTTGTCACACAACCTGCTAAGTTATTTTCAAACTGATCTACTTGAGGGTATTTTATGAAAAACAAAAAAATAAACTAAACATTTCCTCTTCCCAGGTGCTGGATCTGAGCACAGAGGGGAAGGAGGAGGTTTTCTATGGGCCAACACTGCCATTCGCCTCCAACGGGATAGCAACCTGTTTCCTCCCTGCTCCTTACTTCACCTGCCCAAACCTACAGACTCTACAAGTACCCCATCACAGGATAGGTGCTGTTTAAACCGCTGATGAACAAAACGTCTGAAAACATGAACACATAACCAGAAAACGGAAGAGCCTCAACTCAACTCTGGACTGCCAGTATTTTATTTCAAACATGGCTGACAAAAAAATGTACCTGATCATAGCTATCTTTGTGGAACCTGCCATCTCTGTCACACGAGTGCACGGGGATTTCTCTAAGACCCAAATGTAATAACAATACTTTTCCTGAGCTACAAGAGCCATGTTATTCTGCAACCTCGTACAAAAAAACTCAAAAACAAGCAGCTGCTGTCACAATAATACAGCATATCTGTTGTATTTCCCCAAAGACTGAGAAAGTATTCATGATGTCCAGTGAAGCAAGTTAAGAAAAAAAAAAAAACTCGAGGGATTATAATTCCCAAAGAAGACAGGAACAAAATGCCAATCCCATTACCAATAAGTGACTTATGGGAAGCGGACATTACTTAATTGCTCAATTCACAGGAGTGCAAAGATACTGTCTATAGGGCTGTGTGAGCTTTACTAGCTTAATTCACTGTATTGCATTTCCATCTAACCTCTATAATCACTTTGGTGGCCTGAAAAAAATCGCAGGATGCTTTTCAAGATATAGAGGACAAAGCCTGTTTTCTCATTGACTCGCATGTACTTTAAAACTACTGACTGGGTTGACAAAAGCCTGAAACTGGAGCTCATCAGTGCATAAATAACCATGTCATTTTTTTAAATTCAAAAAAGGTAAAAATAACTTGATTTTTCTGCATCAGCAGTGACACGCTACTGTATGTGTGTGTGTGTGTTGTCGACCTGTGTAAGTGTGTGTGAGATTGCTCAGGACCTAAGACTGTTTGTTCAAAATGAATGTCTATCATCATTCAGAGAATATCTGGTGAATATTCTCCAAAAAGTGTGTATGATATTATAATAAATGTGCTGATTTACAAAACAAAATCTGCTTTGACCAAAAGAAAGATGTCTATCTGCAATTCCCTGTCCAAAATAACATGTGTCTGAAAGAATATATGGTGCATTTTCAGAATAAAGAAGCTACATAAATCCATGTGGGATGCATTTTATGAGAACTGTTAATAGGTAATGGTCTTTCTTTTGCTTCTCCAACCACCTCTGATAACGCTGGAGAAAAGGAATGCAGAAAGCCGCTCACATGAAGGGATGCATTGCAGTTTGATGAGGCTGGAAAATGACTAGCAATGACAGAAAATGGGACTTGGTGATTGTGGGAGACAGGAGTGAGACTTTATGTGATTAGGTGCAAACTAAAGCCGGATTGCAAGAGATTGCTGCGAGTTGGAAAGGCGAGAGAGGATTGGAACAAACAGTACTCCTCTCCTTTACTTTTTTTCCCTGCTACTGAACTCTTTGGGCTCGCCCACGACTGTCATCAAATCTGTAACTCAGAGTGCCAACCGAGTAGAGATAGATCCAGCACCTGATGGTATAAGCACAAATAGTCTGTGCTCACTTCAGCGCTCACATGCCTCACTATTCTCACTATAGAACTGAAATGAAAAGGTGAAGAAACCTATATGAGCACATTCATATTTATTGTTACTTTTATTTTCAATATATAGCATCAGAAAATGCAAAGATGCACCTTCATTACAATATATATACACATTATATACAACCTGGTGATATTATTCTTATAGTCCATGATTGGAACACATCAGGCTCAGGATTTTAGACATCTTTTAGTTGATGATAAGGCATTGTAAAGGCAATTTTATCCTTTATGTGATTTTCCACCATATTACAGCGTAAAAAGGCCACATTCACATGAGATCAGGAGGTATGTTAGTGTCACCAAAAGGGCTAATTTGTGTGACATCATGTAGTAAACTATAACAAACCAATGCAGCACAAGTAGACCTTATATTGTAGTTGATTACCTTCAGTGTTTTTTTTACAATCCTGACATTTCCAACCACACTTGAAGGCAGTTTTATTCATTACATAGCAGCTAGATAAGAAAAGATGGAGGGACTGAGCTTTATGTTGGAGCTTGTTGCAGAAAACATGCTAGTGAGGGTAGGTGCTTGTGTTTTTTTTTTTACCCTCATAGCTCTAAAAACTTTCTCGTACTGAAGTTGATTTCGGCCCACTTCACATGACAGAGACAAAAGCAGGGATTTTTCCTGTATTCTCACACCAACAGTATTGGCTGCCTTAATGTGATATTGGTCTCTAAAAGTTAAGTCTGTTTCAACTATTCTGCCCCTTTTTTTCCCAGCATCCCCTACGCAGTGAGCACTGAAGCCCAAACACACTACCCCCACTCAAATAAATAAAATTACTCGCTGCCCCGTCCAATCTAGTCTGAATGTGACCGAACTCAGCTAATGAAATGCATTAAACCCTCATATTTTGGATGATACCCTTGTGGGCAGCACTGTAATGCCCTTTTCTGATGACCAAATTAAGTTATTTGACACACAAAAAAAGGTTGACGATGGTATGGTATGACTAACAAGAAGTTCTTGGAGCTGCCGACAGGTCCTGGAGCTGGTTCTTGTTTTTGAAAAACTTTTCAGTCCACTTCCAGACTGGTTATTTCTGCCTGCCCACTCTCTCCAAGGAGGCTCAGCAACTTCTTATACGCACTCCTGTTACACAGAGAGATGGAGCAGTCACATTAGTGGACACACATTGAATAAAGCATACAAGTACAGAATAATACAGAATGTCTAGACTATTTAAAAATAGTTTAAGGTGATGAATGCTGTCTACATGGCTTCCACGATGTGATTCATGTGCCTGCTCACCTCAAGGCAATGTTCCTGCCCAGTCCTCGCTTGTGTTCAGTGTTTCTCAGACTGAGAGACAGGTTGGGAATGAGAGCTTGAACGACAGAGGGATCTAAAACAGCCACTGTCTCCAGGACACTGTATACCTGCCTGTCGTAGACTCCCTCATTTTCCTCCACAAACGACCTGGGAGCATTGGGATTACACCAACAGTAAAAACCATGAAGGATAAAATAGGCTTAAATGTAATATAGACAGTGTTACTCTGTGCCTACATCAGGGTTTGTGCATCCAACGGCACACAGCTCTAATACAGGTGCAGATTTTTATTGCTGCACATTATTGTCAATTACCGCAAGACAGCGATCATCTGGTCACACGGCCCCTCTGTAGATGCAGCAGCACATCGCTCCACCACAAGCTGTAAGGCATCTGTGCTCGTCTTCCTCACTGCACAGAAAAAACAAACACACACTGATGTCATTAGACAGCTCTTCAGTGTTACTATAAACACTAACTTGATTGTTTTTTCCTGTATAATTTGCCCCAAAGTGAGGATTGATGAAAACTGTAAGCATTAAGGACATGTTGGCAACCATCTCGCTGATATAAGTACTATGATGACAGCATTTATCGAGTTGGAGAAGTGAAGTTGCAGCAAATGCAGGTTGCCTGGTCAGATTTATTTTGGAGAACTTAGAGAACACTTAGTACAGCTTTGATCACTTTTTCTGCAATTAAAGCTGGAGTGCAGGACTTTTACATATAAATTAACTTCTTTTGCATTCAAGCCCTTGCCAAACGAGTTCACACGATGCTGATTAAGCCTATCGCGGTTTTCTCAGTATATTGGAGTTGAGATGTAAGTGGCAACATTCCCACACTGGATGCGGTTACATGAGCACAAAATGCCGTCAATCGATCTTACTTATTCACTTTTAGTTCTTCAAAGCTTATTCTGGCTCTCTGATTGGTTACATGGTATGTCAGTCTACCTGTATTACTTATTACACTGACAGATGGGAGAGACCACAGCAAGAAACATGGACGTAACATGGATGGAAGTTGTTCAGTGGCAACATAAATGACCCAGATATTCCGCATGCAGTTGTGTGGCTCCTCTTGGCTTTTTAAATGTTATCAGAACAAATGAACCAAATCCCGATCATGAACGAGTCATTTATGAAAGGGTGTTAAAAAAAAGGCATCCTTTGATCGTTTTTACTCGTCGTTTTTTTGGGCCCAATGACATCATGTGGATGTCACCCAGAGGACCAAAAAAACAGCAGTGGACGGCTCCTCTCTCTCCTTTGCAGGACGGAGAGTTACACCATCACTCCTACAGCCATCAGGCTGTCTCATTCTTCCGGAGACACAGGAGATGCAATTCCACCATTTGACCTCTAGGAAAATTAGCTTCAAAGCCTAGCGGTCTTCCTTAGGGCTTGCGACAGAGCAGCAGCTAGGACTATGGCGGGAGATATGACAACGTTTGTGTAACTACTCTCACTGCCAGAGGGGGGAGACAAAAGTTCTGCACTGCATCTTTAATCAAAATTGCAGTCATCAACGTGTTAAAGACAACTTCAGATTACTTGCTAAACCACAGTCCTTTTAGAAGCTCAAATGTAAAGGCATTAGGAGAAAGTTATTCCAGCCAGCAGTGGTTGGAACCAAAGTTGTAAGTGCCAGGAAAAACAGAGACCCTCTCTGGGGTGACACCATGACACAACTTCCTTTTTTTACACATGAGCAAGAAGAGTCGTGAGGCATTTATATTACTCAGAGAACTGTGGTTATGTAGGTAAGGATATTCTGAGGACCAATCACAGCCACACTAGGCAGTGAGCCAAAGGATGGCCTCTATATCAAAAATTGCTCACACCTAATGTAGAAAAACGACACTTCATAAACTCCAGATTCATTTGTATGTATATGCATGAGCATGATCTTACCGTGCGGTTCGTTGACGAGCATCACACAGCGCATTAGAGAGGGGAGGGGCAGAGTGAGGAGGGCGGGGTCTGAGTCACTGTTTCGTCTCAGAAGCTCCAATAAGAACATCAGGACAGCTGCCAGTCGAGGCGGAGGGGCGTAACCTTTAAACTGCAGGAAGCTCGCACTGCAAAATTATTAAGAGACAATTCCAATAGCTTTTATTTCTGAAGATTGCACATGCACTTTGGAAAAAATAATCAAATCAGGAATAATGTGGTCAGTCACTTGTGAGTCAAGTAAATGAATATGAAATATTAGCTACCAATTTGATTTGTTTCTTTAACTTCTTTAACCATTAAAACACATTGCATTTGTTGATTTGCTGGACAGTGATACAATTGATGTCAAAGTCAGTCAATATCCCAGTTCTTGAGACTTACCAGAGCACCTCCAGGATGGTCCTCCTCAGCGCTGCTCCTCTGGTGGTTGGGCTGACTTCACAGGCACTCAGAAGCACTGGGTGGTTGGCGATGACGCCCAAGGAAGGTGAAGCAGGAAGGAAATGGTCCAGATATCTGCGGGTAACAGAGCGGAGCTGCTGCTTCAGGGCACCCTGTGACTGAGACGCCACCGACAGACCCTGCAGAAGAATAAATTAATGAAAACATATGAAGGAATTACAGACATGAGCAATGAAAGGATTTTGATTTGGGTTTCAAGTCTTCTTCAGAACACTAAAACACCTTTAGGCCTGCTGCTGTGTGTCCCGATTGACATGTTTCAGTGTGTCCTAACCTGTAAATATAGAGGCAGGCTGTCCCGGAGTGCTTTGTCCTGCTGTGTGAGGTTGTGAGGAAGCAGCAGCCCGTCCACAATACGAAACAGCAGCTGCTGGGCTTTAGATGTGGCCAGCAGGGGGCTCCAGTGCCTCACTATGCAACCTGAATCAAAAGGCACAAAACACAGTCAGATACTTAACTGTAATGATTCCTTACCAATGCCCGGGACTTGGACCACACTGGAAAAATAAAAAAAACAAAGTGCTCCGGAAGTTTTGTCTACTGTGTATGAAGTATCTATGCTCTGCACCTACCAACAGCCCAGTAGGTCAGCTGCAGTCCCTCTTGGTTCTTGCTGACTAGAGAGGGTTTAATGTGTTTCATGATGTCACCAATGTAGTCCAGGGCTCTGGTCACCATGGCTGAACGCTCAGACAAAACCTGTAGTCCACTGTACACACCGCCTACAGCCTGACACCATGAGAAAGCAGAGGAGAAAATAAATCATGGAAATATTTGCATGTAAATACAGGCTGACAGTGTAGAGGCCACATATGACCGTGATACAGCATAAACTGAGGTAAAGGTTACATCTCAAGGACGTTAAAGTGTAAATTGTAGACATCCTATAAAAACTCCTGTGCGCATGTGTTACCTTGACAAACATTTCCAGGGCTGCGGTGGGCTCTGGCCTTGTGGCTGTGGGCTGCAGACCCACTCTCTGCAAAAGACTGTCCACCTCAGGAAGTCTCAGCACAAGCCGGGTCAGTTCACACAACTGCTCCTCCACAGCCCGGCCTGATACAATGTAGACACAAACAATGGGTATTTCAATAGTAGTGTATCCTTCATCTCTTATACAGGATTTTGGTGATCCATTTTAGAAATCCAAGTCTGATCTGAATTGTTCTCTGTCTTGTGTTTATGACTTGAGAATAGGTGGAGAAGTTATTTTTTCCCTCCAATTTATGAAAAAGGGTCAAAAAAGTGATTGTTATTTGGCAGGATTATTGTATTCTAGCTAAAAGAAAGATATTTCTTGCTAACGCACATACCTTTTGTTTAGAGTGCATGGAGAATTCAAAACTTTTTTTCATCTGCAAAAACTTTTTTGTAGTAGTCACAAACACAGGAGATATATACAGAGAAATAATTTAGATGAAACTTAGAAAATGGACTGGCAAGCCTCCCATGGCTTCCATACATACAAGTAAAGGGTAACAAGAAGTAAAATACTTTTTTTTTCACATAAATGTAACAGAATAGGTTCATTTCAAAGCAGAGTTAGTGTTATGAAGCTTTTGGATCTGCATTTGAGTACATGTCTAAAATTTGTTGTTGGTGAAAAAAATGGGCAGACTACTAATTAAGACCCTGGTAACAATTTTACATTTATTTTGCAGATAATTCCTGTCTTACCCAAACAGTTTTATCAAATCTCTAACCTTAACTGTTTGGGATATGTCTATAAATCTCACAATAAGAAAGAAATTCCATATTGTACCCCAGTAAATGCTGCCTTGTGTATGATGGATGGATGATGCTTATTAATTTATCACACTGTAGACCCATGGGTTACCTGTTCTGCTGTCAGACCCATCCAGGTTCTTGTGAAGGTGCTGCTGTAAAACACAGCGGAACCAGGCTCTTACTGACAGGCTTTGTGCCGAACCAGCACACTCACTGCTGAGCGAGGACACCAGCTCACTGGAAACGGCAAAGACAGAAATGGATTAACTGACCTTAACTGTTAATGAACATGAATATGTGAGTGTTCGTGGTAAACAAAGACGAAGGGGATAATTTAAGCCAAATACACTTAACATTGATGTCTATGTTAAAATTCACAATCTGATGCCTCTTTGTGCTGAGGTGGTCATATCTATATTTTCTAAGTGCTCATAACGTCTATGCAAAGTCACAAATCTTTACTTTAAAAAAAAAAAAAGCATAAATATTGAAATCCACTTGTGTCTGAAAAAACATAAATTTAATACATTTTTTACAAGAACAACACCATTACCTCATTTTATATATCAAATACTGCTAACAGCTTAAACTGTAGTGAACGGGGGCTTGGCAGACTGGTACTTCTAAACAATAAATACAAGCAGTGTCCTTGTTCTGGCTTTATATTCAGGTGAAGCACCTTAATATAACTTGGCACTGTCTGAAGAGGACCTCGGAGGTTGAAATAGTCACGTTGTTTTATACCCTTGAGTGCAATTTTGAAGATGCACTACATTTGGTATTCTGTATAGAGGCATGGGAGCAACTTCTTAATGCCTATTTTGATAATACCAAGGACGCTCACTGTCTAATGTATTAATTAGATGCCACCCAATTATACCTACAGGACTTGTTGAAAACAATTTTGTCAAGTGGTATCCATCATGATGAAACGTGACAGCTGACAGGTTCACAGGTGTACATCATCTCTGTCTGGATGATGTGATAAAACTGCTTTGTGATTGTAGTATAAAGTACAAAGGGTAGCTGTACCTGTTTTGCAGCAGATGGGGAAGGTAGCGAGTTACCAAAAGTGGGTGAACCATGTCGTCATAGCCAAAGCATTGCATGATGGACTGGACGGGATTGGGCTGGAGGTCCTGGGGGGCAGAGCTAGGCAGATCATAGGCCAGCAAGGTGAAGCCTGAGGAGGATGAGATTGTTTCATTTTTGTTAGAATTGATACATGCATGATTAAAGTGCAGTGTAAGAACTTATTCGTCTAATTTTACCAAGTTATCTTCCCTAAATCATCTTAGCCACCTCCCTAGCAAAAGTTCTTCTCTCTGCCAAACTGCCCTTCAAATTCTCTTCCTTCATGTAAAATACTGGCATTAACTCAAAATCATCAGTATCGGCCGTTACAAATCCATTTTGGTTGAACTCTTGTTCAAACTCTTTCCTGCTCCCCCTCACCCTGTCCTCCTGCAGCCCTTTCTTCTCTCCACTCAGTGGAGTCTCTTTTTTTCTCCCAGTGGGCGTTACTGACCTGCAGCAGCATCTGCCAGCTGTGCTGGAGGGGTTTGGGAGAGGCGTAGGCTGCGCAGGAAGGGGAAGAAGTGCGCCCAGAGTGCTGCTGCTACCGCTAGGTGGCGCTCTTTCACCACACTGGTGTTACCAGGAGCCCAAGCTGAGGTGGGAGCTGACTGGACACTGCGCTGGTGGACCCGTCTGGAAGGACACAGACACACATGCACACAGAGAGCAGATAAACAAATCTATCCGATACAAAACCCAAACATAGCGCTCCCTCCTGTGTACAACTCCGCCCTCGACTTTCTCAAATCCTTTTGCTCCCCCGTTTCAGTCTTTCACTCTTTCTTCATGTGTTTTTCCCTCTCTTCTCTCCTGGGGGATTACTGGGTGCGGCGGTGCGCTGTAGTGTGGAGCAGAGCAGGGTGGAGGTAGAGGTGGGGAAGGAGAGGAGGATATTATAGGCATAGAGTAGAGCCTAATGCTGATCCCCTGTACACAGACTATACTTTGGCTCTTCTGGCTCATCCCTGGCCCTGGCCCCAGCCGCTACAGCAGCCCCACAGTGGCTGGCATTAGCCCAGATAAGCAGCTGAAGGAGCTGTAATCTCATTTAGACTGGAGATGATCCTCCTGTCCCCCTCATTCGCCCGGATGGGGGTGTGGGGAAGCGGGGTTGAGGTGTGCTGGGGAAGGAGGAAAGGACATAGGAACTAGTAACCCCCCCGCTTCTATCCCATCCTCGAACATGCACTCTAGTCTGCTACTATGGTACACACACACACACACACACACACACACCTCAGCAGTGCCTTCCCTTCCAGCAAGGTTGCATCTAATCCAGAGAGAGCTGAGACAATCGATTAGAGTCTGAATTCATTAGCCTCGTTACTACTGCGGAATGGGCCTTTCACACCCATCAACCCTCATTGTACAAGACATCATCAGAGACCCCACTTAATCCTCCTCACTGCGGCTTCTTACAATGTGTACACACAAACACACACATACACACACTCAGCACCAACACACCATAGGGGACCCTGTTTAACCCTTCCCCCAGCTGCATCCAACATACAGACAAGTGAAATTAAAAAACATCGTCCTCATAGTGTCAGAAACACGTTGAAAATACTCCCATTCACAAGCTGAATCCATGTCCACTTTCTGCTAAATATTCTCCATTTATCTCTATCAAAAGGTGTAACTGTTGCTAAATGTCTCACAAGTAACCTCCCAGTAGTTGTCCTTGACTTTGAAAAAAAGGAAAGAATAAAGGCTCAATATCCGGTAAAAGGTCTTAATTCTCACAAAGGAAAACTCTTCACAGGGAGGCTTGCATTTTATCAAGCCAAGTAGATGGGGATTACTTGTTTGTACCCAAAACGGATCCAACATGGTGTGCCAATGCCAGCTCACCTCATCAAACAGTGACACCCTCATGCTCCCGCAGTAGAGGGTCATGGGAAGGAATAAAACTGAGGAATTATGCCTGAGACTGGCTTCTTGCCTCAGCACCATGGCAATGGCTATCAAGAGTGAATGTTCGGACCCTCCGCTGCCTCAGCCATTGGCAGAATAATTCTCTTAATGTGTGCAGATTCCACACGGCTCACAGTAGACATAATGATGCACAGGCTAAATTTGCCAGGCTACATAATTGCCCATTAATTGTGTCACAGAAAAGACATTAATCACAAAGAGATACTGAGAATTGCCAGGCCGAAGAATTATGTTTAATTTGGTGGGACGGATTGGAAAGAGAGAACATGGTATTTTTTTAGTTGGTTAAATGGGTCAGTGTGGTCCGGGCCGTAACACAGAGGGCCTCTGGGAGTTCTCTTCTTCTTCTCTCTTCTTGGCCATTAATGTGCAAATGTGTGCCCTCCAACCCCGAGATCTGAGATGGGAAGTTTGGGAATTAGCAAAGCTAACGAGATACCATGTTAGGAGCCCAGCATTGGAATAAGAGAGGAGTACACTAAGGTTAGTGTTTCCCATTTGGTGTGTGGGCAGGTGTGTAGGTTTGTGTGTGTGTGTGTGTGTGTGTGCAGGGTGGAGAGAGTGGAATGTATGCACAGGAGAATTAAAGTAATCATACACCTACAGAAATCAGAGATAAGGCTCTGTAACACTTAACTTTACAATGTCCTTATTCTAGTGTTTCAACTCGTTTATTAACCGACTGTAAGTATAAAGTGACAATAATACGTTTTGCTTTCTTAAGCCCCCAGTATATTATAAGTGTTTAACAAGTATTGAAGAGATTGCATGCATATTGAGAAATGCAGCAAAACTTGGAATATGTACAAGGTAGAAAAAAAACCCCAACTATATTACATTTGGCAAAACTTGTTAATATGTTAATATTTTCATATTAATAATGGATATCATGATAAAGAAGGTGACAGTGTTTTTAGCATTTCATTGCCATTGTCACCACATAGCATTTAGCATTTAAAGAGCCAAATACTTCCCTCAGAAGTTGGTGGAGACCAAAACAGAGCTTAAAGAATGAGTTTTGAGTTTATATTGACCAAGTAGCCAGACTAGGGTTTCAGCAATATATGGATTTCACGGTATGCTGTAGTATGAAAATTGACGGGACCATATTGTGTACATTTGCTATCTATAAGATTAGAAAAAAAATGTGATGTGACTTTTTCACATCGTTCCATTATAAAAATGGTTACAAGTTTAAATTATCATAAAGCAACTAAACATACTCTGTCTGTTTTTATTCTTTTAAGTGTAATTGTAACTGATAATAATAGTAATATTAATCGTGCAATACCATATACCATGATATTATCTGACATGGTTACTGCACATGACATTTGCCATGACTTTATAAGGTGATAAAATAGAATGTTGTGTTTATTGTTTGCTATGCTGCCCCCCAAATAAACCCAGAAAATTAATTAACAAAGCTTTATAATAGCTTTGCCAATTCTAGATCGACTTGTGATAAATCTAAGTTAGCTATTGTCCAAGCTGGCAATTATATTTTATCATATATGTGTATCAATTCAAAAAGTATAATATCACTTGCTTTTGGTAATTTTAAGCAAAAGTACTATTTCTGTACTATAACTGTAATTATTACGGATCATGAGAAACTTAAAGGTTGGCAAGCAAGCAGACACTCAACTTTTTAACACTAGATTTACTGAAAGTCTAAAGGGAAAGATCGTACATCATTCCTCACTCCACAGACTTGCAGTCTCACCTGATTTGAATCTACTCTCCCTTCTGTTCCCGCCTCGGCCTCCCCACATAAACAGACACTGTTTCAATTGCGACTCTCTGACCTTCAGCTGGGGTCGATCGTGTAATGAACACCCGTGTCCTACAGCTGAACCCGTCCTGACGCCCTACTGACCATAGTCTCTCTCAACGCGCTCACAGCGCTGCCGCCGTCCCCATGACGACAGAAGGGTCCATGGAGGGTCCCTTGGGTCTGTAACTCTACTCAGAGCTTCACCAGCACCTGGTGAGGGTGACATGGGGGCCACTAGGTCTGCTGAGACTAGCAGGGGCCTCAACGCAACACAGGGTCTTTACAGACGTTCATTCCTGCTGACAACACAATCCACCTATTGTCAGCATGAGAAGTGAGTGGACTCTGGGTGGGGAAGAGCAGAGAGATCACTCTCCTCTGCTGTAGCCACTTATCAGATTTTAATAGCTTAGCTTGGCCTTGGCCATAAAACATTTGTCTGAATGTATCCACTATCTGCAAGGGAGCAGCTATCAGTTAAATAAAAAGAATGAAAGTGAGTGATAAAAAGTTTTACCAAGATTCTTGGGTGAGTACTTTGTCTTACCTGAGCTGGGCGAGGACAATCTGCAGAAAGCCCAGGGCAGAATTTAGTTCCGACACACGGCAAGCAGGCAACAACCAATCAAACCCTTCGTTGAGCAGCTTTTCCTCTGATAGGTTGAGGCTGGTGCTTGTCTCGAACACCTCAGCTACACCCTCTAGGTATGAGCCGAGGGGCCCCCAGAGGGCAAGTTTGCGAGACATCTCTGTTGTCTTATTGTAGAACTCTTTGGCTGTGTCATTGAAAGAGGAAGCTAGCCAGCTAGCCTGTGCACCAACATCCAGACCCCTCTCCTAAAAAAAGTATATCAGATGACGTCAGAAAATCTTGAACCGGATGGAATTGTGTACATCAAACAAATCCTTTGTTCAGTGTCACGCCTGCAACAATATACTTCCAGATAAAATTTCTGATTGACAAACAATACCTGGAATAACAACAGCAGTGATAGCTGTCCCCTCCAGACCAGGGTGCGGTGCCCAGGGGGGCAGTTAGAGGGAAGGTAACCCAGCAGTTCACAGGCTCTGCTGGCTACATCCTCCAGCTCTACCTGCCTGGCCACCACCAAAAACAGCTGCAGGAAGTTCATGAGACCCGCCTCTGGTAGCTCCTGCATCTTCTTTGGGGAGAATTTGGAATAAATCCTGGAAACACATGAGCACAATAGAGAAGAAAAAGTGGTCAGAGACAGAGATGTGTTCAAGATTACAGTGCCTGCTCTTTACAATATCACTTAACCTGGGGCAACAACATGGTTAAAGTGTTGTGTAAAAAAATACTATTTGAATTGTTCTTTACTTTCACTGACCAACTCTTCTGAGGTGATTTGTTCTTCTGAAACCTCTGACTTTAAATGCTGACTAACTGAACTTTCCACCCCCACTGTGCATCCCACCACCTGCCTCCATCGCCCTCACAGCTCCAGGGGAGAGGCTGGGCGGCCTGGTCTGTGTGTGTGTGTGTGTGTGTGTGTGTCTGTGTGTGTGTGTATGTGGGTGAGAGAGAAAGAAAAAGCAAGAGAGGGAGTAAGCAGGATCTAACAGCGTGCTGGGTGAGAGAACCACCCAGCACGCTGTTAGATCCTGCGGGCACTGTGGAGAAATGCCTTTAAAGATCATGTTAAATGTCAGAGACACTCAGACACACAGCAGTAGGCGCTTGGTCCCTCTCTCTACAGCCAAACCAATTTACTGCAACACCAGAGAGAGATCAATAAAACCACACACACACATGCATTGCTACACATCCAGTTTGCTGTTTGCTCGCCTGGCAGGAAAACATACAAGGCTGGAGCCCCCCCCCTTCCTTTACACCCCACCTCCCAGACACAGATGCAGCCCACACAGGTGAGTAGAGCTGCTGTTTGGGTCAAAACACAAACAGCCAGCATCCCAAGACAAACTCAGTGTTAGAAGTATGACTGATATAAAGGAGTGGAGAAAAACGAGAGAGGAACTGAGAAAGACCAGGTTAACACTGAAATCATCTTAGTTACGCCCACAGAGGACTATAAAAGAAGAAGGTGGCCAAGCATGCAGTCAGGGTGTGAGAGGAGGGAGATTTAAATAGATGAATGGGTAATATGTAACAGGGATATAAGCAGCGCGCTGGGAGGCAGCAATGAGGATTTGCTGTGTTCTCCCAACCTGTCTGTCTGTTTGTTTATTCCGGACAGCTTTTTTTTCCGGAGGCGAGCAGATGCTCCTAACTCCCGGCGTTGGAGATCAACATGCTCGCAGTCGATCCCATTAATGCGGCCGGCGCGGGTGTCCCGCAGAGCCCGGCCAGGAGTAGGAACGCTGCCGAAATGTTGTAGTGATACAGTCGGCACGCCTCACGCCTCCTGACTGGGGAGGAGGTAGTGGTGAGGGAGGTGGAGGGGGAAGGGAGGGAGGGAGGGGGAATCTGGACCTGTCCCAGCCCAGTCTGGCTGTTGCCAGACTGCCTACCACCCACATCTCCCCGCTCCCCACCACCCAAGCTCCCCTCTCTATCCGTGTTGGAAACCAACACAGCTTCGTTAAGGCGAATTAACCGCCACGCTCGTTAGCTAATTAGCCCCCATGTCTGCAGTGCTACTGAGCACATTCCAGACAGAGGGAAGTCATTAGGCGGATTTATCTACGGCTGCCTCTCTCTGGCGCCCAGCCGGCCTGGGATATAAGATGGTCCAGCGCTCGGTTCTGATGTGCGCATTAGCTTCTGATCTTCTCTCTTCTTTCCTACTTTCCTTTACAAAGACACACACTCTCTCTCTCTCTTTCTCTCCATCCAATGGTCTCACACACTCATCACCAAGTCACTGCTCTAGGGAGCAGGTGCAGTGTGTATGTGTGTGTGTGTGTGTGTGTGTGTGTTGTGTGTATCCGTAGGAGGCTTCTTGGCCCTGGCCTGTGCTGAAGAGCAGGTGGTTGACTCCTGAGACACCTGCTCCACTGGGGGGCCTGAGTAAATATCAAAGACGCACTGGGAGACTGTGGTGCACCTGGCACGCACACAAACAAGACTGAAATGCATGATAGTGAGCAAACACACATGTTGTTTGTGTATTCATGCAATTATGCACCTATATCCACACACACAAATCCAAACAGCACACTAAACACATCACACATTAGAAGATCAAGGGGAAAAAGGAATGCTACAAAGCCTAGTCCTGATTAGTAATCATTTCTCGCAGCTTCTCTTCCATGTTTTTTCTTTTTATCTTCTCTTCCTCCAAAATACTATATATGCTGTATATGGAGTCAACTGCCTGGCTGTGAGACCTACTTTCCATGGTGGAAGTGAATGTGAAGGAACGAGAACTACAAAGCCTCCCAGCCTTCTATCCATACTTACCTTCCTTTGATCTGTCTCTGTGGGACTCCACCAGCCCTGTCCTGGGAGAGGCACAGGGCCAGCACTCGAAGGAAGATGTGGAAGGAGTTGGCTGAGCGGTACAGCTGGGTGTGTCCTGGAGAGTGGAGGGGAGAGGGGGAGCAGCAGCTGCGAGCCTGCTCCAACAGAGCCAGGGGCGTCTTGTATAGAGTGCCCATGCCTGACATCCCCAGCCAGGGTACAGTGAATGCAGCACTCTGGGATGGAGGGACACAATATGATGTATAATGTAAGTGTTCAGGCCTTGGCAATGACATATAGGAAAGTGTGCCAAATGTTTTGCCTCAACTGCAGCATGATGATGAAGAATTAGAAGTGTGTTTTAAAAAAAGCATTACATATGATGCAACTCATAATGACAAGCCTATAGATTGACTAAAATTACCTCTTACTTTCTTATGTATAGATAAAAATATGTGAATGACGACAAGTGCAACATCTTTTATCATCTGGTACACCATCAGCCTTTCATTTCCTTGTACTCTAAGTCGAGTCCTCACCAGATTCTTGCTGTAGTATTCCCAGAGGGTGGAGACAGCACTGGTGCTGGGTTCCCACAGCAGACAGAGACTGAGACAGCAGTGAACATGCATCCTGACCTGCTCCTCCGCGATACCTCCCTGTTATTTCACACAGACACATACACATGGAGTTCGATATACTGACAAAACTATATTTCTTTGATGAGGTAAAATTAGAAGGAGTGCTGACCTTGGGGTTACAAGTTAGCTTGAGCAACTGTTCCACAAAAGTCCAGTTATCCCCCAGATGTTTCTGTGACTGCAGGTAAGACAAGATGTAACATTTAAAAAAAATAACAAACAACACCAATTAAATTTTTTCTTTTAACATCATGACAAACCATTCTGAAGTAAATGCTGGCCATCCCAATTACAAAATTGCTGTTCTACAATAGAATTACATCGTAAGTAATGTGTGGTCACTGGTCGTCTCAATGTCTGTGTGTGTAAAAGAGTGCACTCTCTTGGATTCCTACATTGACAACTTCATCGGTTATCATTTAATGGCAGTTGTATTATTTCTACCATCCATTCCAATTTTTTTTTTTTTTTTAACCTTTCCTCATCTATTGTACAGCGCCCCCGGCACAGCAGGACACCTTTAAGTTAGATCCCTGCTGTAAATATGGGAATATTTAAAAAAAAAAAAAAAAGTAAGCGTGTCACCTGCATTCATATCTAAGACTAAAGTAGACATTGTCTGCTAGAGTGCCTGATCTTGATAATACAGAGACACTGTCATCATCTGTCTCACTTATTTCTATAAAAATGCCTATGTTTCCCCAACGTGTCTGGTTTTGGCACCATTCTTTAATAAAGTGTCAAGACAAATTAATTCTCGAGACTTATTTTAGAACTGCAGAAGCCTTTTGAAATGTCTTCAAAACTAAAACTGTGTGGAGAATTTTTGTCTTTACATTCCACTACCTAATTGAATTAGCACTTACATGCATTTCTAGTAAAAAAAAAAAATATTGCAGTGTAACATCTTAAGTTGTCAATATTTTGATTCTCAATCTCTTACCTCTGACTGGATAAAGCCGTTACGACTGTACTGCCCTAGCATTGCTACATGAGTGACCAGCCACCATGTGAATCCCAGAGGGTCCTTGCAGTGTGTGGGGAGGCCACTGAACTGCTCTGTTGCCGGCTTCCCTGAAACCACAGGCCTCAACAACGAGGTCATGTAGCTCCAGAAAGACTAGGGAAACAAAAGTTGGTTAATTTAGTATGGAGAGAGACATATATTATATATTATGTAACTGTGAACATGTCTGTAGTTTGTTACCTGTGTATGCAACACTTTATTCCTGTATTCCAGAAGGTGCATGAGCAGGACCCACAGCTCTTTGGTGCAGGAGCAAAGGTAGTGATTGCTGCTCAGTGCCTCTGTAGGCCTCACCTAGAAATCAACAGGATCCATTTAACATCCTTATACCTTAATTGTTTGCTTTTATTCTTCCTGTAAGTCGCTTTGGATAAAAGCATCTGCTAAATGACTAAATGTAAATCCTAAGCTCCAAACTGCAGCTCTGTTCTACATAAATGCATGGGGTCGATTGCTGACATGACGATATTAAAATTCATTTCTGATTTTGGAATACTATCAGCATGCAAAAACATGGTTAAATAGTATCATCATCCAGTATTAGTGCTATTTTCAAGGATTCACTCTAAAATGTTTTGTGGGAATGATGACTAGAGCCAAATTCATACTAGGTATGTGCTATCTGCAGCTTCCATCCATTTCTCCCAGGCAATAAATGTGGTAATGAACATATTTAATACCTGAATTCTTTTTAGCTAAAAAAAACAACAACGTACAGCTGGTACATCTCAACAGTAAAATGTAATGAGCTGTGGCCAGCCGCCCACCTTGCTGTATTTGCCTATGGCCAGACCAGTTAGGTCACACAGCAGACTGCACAGGTGCTCTTCAAACAGACTGGTATCGGTCAGGTTCTCTCCCGTCAGGTTCACAAACTGGTGGGCGTACACCACCTGGCCTAGAGAGAAGAACAGGTAAAATTACTAAAAGCCTTTTTCCATGATAATGACTCAGCTGCAAGTCAGGAGATTATGCCCACAGTGCTCGTTGCTAGTCACATAGCAGTTTGTGTAGAATCATTCTTGTTTGGAGAAAGAATATGATGTTTCTGTAGTATTTACATACAAAAATTCCACGCTTTAATGTTATTGAACAGGTTTTAGAGTGTTTCTGATGGATTGGATTACAACGGTAGAGGTATGGTGCCAAAAAAAAAAAGAAAGGGAACTCTTTAGAATTACCTACATTTATGCCGATTTATCTATAAAATGTAGTCTGATCTTCATCAAAGTCACTTTAATAGAGAAATTCACTTATCCAAATTATTATTATTTTTTTTTAAATAATCTTAATGTTAAAAATCCAAATAGGAAACGGTGTGTGAAGTGAACCCTTCACAAATTATCTCTGACAAAGCTGCTCCAAGACCCATCAATGAATTTAAATTGTAGTTAGTTCTTGGTTGTACCTTGTTTTGTACAAAATATAATAATTACAAGACTTATCTCCTTAGAAGCTGGTCTGATCCTTCCCTCTTTCAAACATGTTTTATGACTACTTCAGATGAAGCAGGGTGGAAAAGAAGATTTCATCTCAAATTGGCAACATAAATGTTCTATTATGTTAATAGGACAATGTTTTTAAAAAAAACTTAAAAACAAAACACTATGTTTTGCTGCAGAAACACCTTATACTTTGCAGACAGTAATAAAACAAGTGAATAGCCTTATGATCACCCTTAAAGTGAAGTATGGAGTAGGGCTCATCGTGATCTGCTTACATTTTTCTAAATAACCACCACTCATAGAGAAAACAATGCACTCATATGTATAAAACTATTTTTTGGAAGTATAAATTTCAGTTTAGCTCTCAAACATCATAATCAGCCTAGAAGTTGGAAGCTTGTACCCAAAAATGATCCAAAACACAGTGAAATATGAACAACAAAATGTCAAATATAAGGAAAGTGATTTTTCAGAGTGGTTAAGGTCATTTCTGGCCTTGAATAAATTAAGATTCTGTGACGTACCGAAGTGAGCTATTCATGATCAAGACCCTCCTGAAATATCTATATAACTTAACGGTTTTGTAAGGGGAAATACATAACATTAATGTCCAACATTACTCCTGGTCAAAGTGGAGATGTGATCAACACGCCTTTGAAAGTTGAAGAAAATAGTTCAATAAATAAACCAAAACATGCAATTGCTTTTATGTTACTTTAGTTCAGGCAGAAGTAGCATTCCATTATTGTGACTTTGAAGAATACCAGATCACATTTTATGACTAAATTATGCAACATTTCTGAAAAACCCAAGCTGTTCACTTATTTTTTATTGTCACTGGAGACAATCAGTCTCTAAACTACAACAAAACACAAGTCACACATCAACATTTCAATATCCGTAGCGTCCATTTCCTGTCTAAGCATTGCATTGAAAGGCCACATACCTTGCATCTTATGACCAAGTAGGTGAAGGATCTCCAGGACTGACCAATGGATGTCAAGATGAAGGTGTAACAAATGCCAAGAGGGAGGAAAAATCTGTTGGAGGAATACAGAGCACCAAGTTCAATTCATTTATAGGAAATCAACTGAAAATATTTTCTAATGTTATTGTAAGGTTCTGGGTGATGGGAACTCTTTTAGTAAGGATCTAAAAACCTGTGATCATGATTCATTCCCCAGGTTTATATTATTTATTTTGGTCTGTGAAACATTTATGCGATCTACACTTTTGTTGCACCGGTTTCAAAGCCTTATCTCCTTCACAACAGCACCTGATGTCTATGCGTCACACACACCTTTCCTGGGTTAGATATAGTGAAGGCACTCTGAACATTTGCAGGCAGGTCTTTGAGTCGTCCTATGAGTAGAGTGATGCCAAACAGCTCCTCCAGGAGAGCAGAGGGGAGCTGAGCCTCCAGCTCTTCATAGGGGTGTGAATGACCTGCATCCAGGGAACTGGAAGGCTCCAGGTATCTGAACAGACATAAAGAATGTGTATTAACAAACAAATGCAATAAAAGCAGCATTAAAACATATAGATCGTGTTGACAATAAATATGCAGTTACCTGTGCAAGAAGACTTTGACATACTGAAGAAATGAAACACACTGTTGTCTGAGGTCCTCTGCTTCATAGTGGAGGCTGCCTGCTTGACCTACAACACATGAGAGATATTGTGGGCAGTATTCATAATTCTTATGTAAAACATGCCCACTCTATCAGTTATCAGACATGACTCAAACACTAGAAGTGAGCTTAACAATCTCTTTATGGTAAACTAATTTGTTGAAACAGTTAGCCATAGTGAATTTGTTTGTGTGATCACTTTAAAAAAGCACACAATTACATCCATATGTATATTTGTATGCAATATTTGCTATTACAGATGATGGGACTGTGTCCCTGCTTAGACTGAGCCTTCTTTACTCCACCAATTTAGCATTGCACCTCTATAATAGTGTCATGCTCAGGATGGACAGTTTAAATTAAAAAAAAAACTATAAGGCCACTATAGACGGTAGCCTGGCAATTTAATAGCTGCAGGTTTGTGCAGGATGTCCTGTGTCATGCTAGCGACTGTTCTCACTAACCATTCAGTTTTTTGCAGTGTTTAACTCTACCTTCTAGTATCGGTACAGCTTGTTTGAAATCTCGACCGAGGTGGTGACAAATAAAGTAGCAGGTACTATACAAAACTTTTGCTGATATAAAACAAAGTGTTGAGATGCTTCTTGCAGGAAAATGTGGCATTATACTCAAACTTTTGACTTTTGGCCTTTAGCTAACAAGACATTGAGCAAAGTCATTCCTGTCTGCATCCAACCCACACTTCAGCCAACATGATTTAAAGTTCATAATTTGAGGTGTCTGAGGGAGCATTCATTTCCCTTTCTAGAGGTATGTGGATGCTAAACCCCAGTATCTGCATTTGATATTTAAAAACTAAACTACATTTGCATTTGTGCATTTCCTGTTTACACTACAGACATTGTCTGTTTATACTAAAATGTACATAAAAGCAACACTTAAGATGCCTTTTATTGTGAGCAAAAAATGGCTAAATGTGTCGACAAAATACTGACATAAAAACGAACGGTCTGGTAATTAGCTGGACTGTGGATTACATATTGCTCAAACTTACCAAAGTCATGTGAACCGGACTGCACCATGGACTCCAGCCTGTAAATCTTTTGTCTGAAATACAACAAAGACTTACTAAGACCAGTGACATTTATGTGAATGATTCGTGGTGGACAGTGTTTCAAAACAAATTAGTTCCCAAGGGAAAAAAAGCTGTTGCAACAAAAATGCATAAAATGTGTTTATTTTAACAGCAAACTTAACTGTAATCTGTTTCACATCTTGGCTTACCTGAGCAGACCAAATAGTAGCTTTGTCGACTCCACCAATGCTGTCTCTGTTACCCAGGGGAAACCAAAGATCTCCACTGTGTCTGTCTCATACTCTGCAGGGGCTGGGTCAAGACGCAGCAGCAGCCTACAGAGTGGATGAAGTCACAAGAGTTTAGACTTAATTTACTATGGTTTTCTGCTGCTGAGACTTCTGCTGCCACTCTACTGCAGTGGAGGTGACTGGAGTTTTATTTACTGTGATCCAGGCATCAAAAACTGACCTCTGAAAAAAATCAACAGCAGTGTATGTTTCCAGAAAAATGACCCAGTTACTCGGGATAATCAACAGATGTTGCTGTGGATTACATTTTTCACTGAGACAATTCCACTGGCACAAAATTGGTACAGTTAAAACTATTGGATTCCAAGTGGGAAAATCTGTTTTCCGTAATTATGCTGAACTGACAGACAGTGACTCTACCGTTTCAGGGAGCCTCTTGCAGTGTATCCCTCTGTAGAGAGTGCTCCAGTGGGGTCTTCCTTTGTTTCAGAGCAGCAGAAACATGGTGGTCGGGCTGGTGTCAGCTCACAGAGGCTATCTGCTGCGAAGGGAGAAACTGGTGGGGTGAGGGATTGGCTGAAGTCGTCTGCCATGCTGCCAGATCAGAAATCTGTAACACCTTTGATGACAAAAATATTATTATATTGAGACTGTTTCACAAAACATGGGTTACATGTTGCATCAGGTGTTGACAAAAGCAGCAGACACCCACATATTGTTGGGAGAAAATACACTTTAAAAATATAATATATATTGCCACCATGCTGAACATTGCAATAAAACACACACAACAATGTCAAATGTAGCTGTGTTACCTTAAGTATTATGTTTAATCAAACAGTTATTGAAGGTAAAAACATTATCAATTATGTTGAATGCATGTCAGTATAGCTAATAATTAGATCTTTATCTAAAGAATTCACCAAATGTATTCTTATTTTCTTAAAATTTGTATTTCTTTTTAATATTGTTATTACTATTAATAATACTTTATGATGTTGCTACCGTTTTTATTTTCTTGTTAATGGACCTGGTATGACTGCTTGCAAGAATACTATTATATAAATTATATGTTGTCTCAACCAATTTTCAATGTCATGACTTTAACAAAGTTGTAAAAAGATGATGAATCAAACAGATGCTGCTTTTATTCAGCAGCCAGCTGTCTATTTGAAATACTTCATGTTTTACTTGTACACATTAACCTTCAAAATCTGGCAATAGATGTTCAAAACTAGTGAGTAATGGTCGTATACTCGTAGACAACATAACAAGCTAGGTTAATCCACAATACAGCCCACGGGAGACGACTGTATCAAATGAAGTATGAGCAGTTATAGCAAAGGATAATTCTCTCTGCAATGTGTGTGTTTATATGTTTCCCAGTGAAGACGTCAGAACCTCGATTATGTAAACTGAAGTTAACTTCATAGTAACTTTAGCGTTCGTAACTTATCTGCTTATTGTGTAAATGCACACCTTCAATACACCAAAATAGCAGCATTTCGAACAGTGTAGCGAAACACAACAGCGCTTGCAGAAACACAAATGTAACTAAACTCTCACAAACCTTGTTTCGGCTTCTTAAATGATGTTATATTCCGTATATTTAAAGCAAAGTATGAGGATTACATTGCTGTCATGACACCGTTGTTTGGTTTTTCCGTCTCTCCCGCGCGTCCACTCCACGCATGCGCACAGTCGCCCCGCGCTCGCTGATTGGTCAGAAGTTTCACAGTGGGCGTGTCCCTTCCGTAGCGCCCTGCACACAGCAAGAGATGTCACTGCAACCTGCTTCCTTCATCGTGTTTCCATTTCTCCAGGTAGAGTAGACTGGTGCCCTGTTTATCTGTTAAGTTGTCACTTGTTTCAGCGTGTTTATTTCTCGAGAGAAAAGACTCAACTCAACTTTATTTGTAAAGCACTTTAAAACAACCACAGCCGCATCAAAGTGCTGTACATAAGCAAACCGAACAAGAACAATAAAATAAATGAAACAGGAATAAACACTAAAATAAATAGTTTCATGGCTTCAAAAAAAAAAACGATTTAAAAACAATAAATAAAAGCAAACCATAAAACTTACTTTACATCAAATATATATATTAAATATATCAGACATAGACCTTGAAAGAAATACAAGTAGAACACTGCTCAGTAGGTCTAAATGATCACCATTAAAACATCTTAAAACGTACACATTTTATGCTAATGTGAGGGCATTTTTGCACTGAACCAGAGCACCAGCTCCATGCCACGACTTTTCTACAGACATATCAAAGTTACTTCTTGTCCCCTTCAGTCTCACTGCAGGGGTCCCGCCCAAATTAATACAAAACAATACAGGGGTTTAAGTAGAATTTTATCCACGCTAACCCTAATTTCCATATGCAGATCTGTCTCTCCCAACAGTCCCTCTCGCCATCACACCATTTCTTGCATTCTAATGCATTCTCACATCTTTACAAAATCCCCCCTTCCGCCACACGCCGTGGATGTGCTCGTTTTGTCGACTTACAGTTCGTTATTTCTGCACGTTTGACTTGTCCATTGTGGGAATGCACGATAGATGCAGTGTTTTGCATGCTCTAATTTGCACGTTTTATCACCAGGAGTCAATGGAGACAATAAAAATGGACGCGTCGGGAGATTTGTTTCTTTACGATGCATCGAGCTCGCGCTCTGCTTTCAACAGGAGGCAGTCCGTCTGTGTGAAGGCTCTGTCGCCTGGAAGGAAAAGGTAAATGCTTTTTTTTCCTGTCACTACGCTACAAACCCATTCAATCCTTTCTTGACACCGTAGCAGGCTACATTGAGGGAGTGAGGTTTGAACCTGTTTCATCCCCCTCCCTCCCCTCGCCCTCAGATGTAGCCTCGTTTCCAGGCTGTGATGCACTGGACCAGGTTAAATTGTGGCTTTCACAGACAAGGAAATCTCCTTGTCTGTGAAAGCCACAATTCAAGTCTCAGGAATAAAAAAAAATGATGACTGGAAACATGATTTAGACCATTCTTTGGATGCACTTACAATAATCCACCCAATCCTTCTGTGTTATATTACCAAAAAAGAAAAATGATTTGATGCCCATAATGGACTCAGTTGGACTTTATTATGGTAAGGTAATAATCTTGTGTTGGGATTACTTGCAGCCTTTTGAGGGTCCTTGATAAACTTAATGAACTGTGTGAAGGAATACTGTTGCAAACATATTTGTTACTACAGATAGACTACTACAGAAGCAACATCTATTAAAATGTTGCCCCTCTTTAAAACGAAATAATATTTAAAAGGATACAGCCACAGAGGTGTTTCCCCATGTCTGACTGATTAGACCTCATACAGGATGTAATTTGGGTGGAGCTACACTGACAATAGACTTTTTCTCATGAGACCTTTTGACTTACACCTGTGCTTTTCCTACTGTCT
Source organism: Centropristis striata (assembly GCF_030273125.1). Lineage (NCBI taxonomy): Eukaryota > Metazoa > Chordata > Actinopteri > Perciformes > Serranidae > Centropristis > Centropristis striata. The sequence continues at coordinate 29,309,250 of NC_081524.1, forward strand.
CAAGTCAAAGGTCTCATTGGAATAAAAGTCTATTGTCAGCATAGCTCCACCCAACTACAACCTGCACATTTGGTTGATAACAATGGTTCTGTTACAATCATGTGCCCAGGTAAGCCATGTCAATGAGTCAGCATGCACACAACCAGGGCCTGGCACAACTAAAAAGAATGCAACCTTTTTTCTTCTTTTTTAAATCTTATGTTAACTGTCTTATGTTCAATTTGAATAAACAGAACAAAAATCCAAAAACATGTCCCTTCAATCCCCACTTAATAAACACAACATTAAATATGAATATTAAATAAGCAAGTTATTGTAGATGAGGGGATTTAAAAACAAACAAACATATGTATACATACATACAAGTAGCAAAGAAGATATATACACAAGTAGAAATATTTGCATGGGATTCATTTGTGTGTAACAATTAGCAGTGAAAATCACAGGTTTCATCACAATGCAATATTGGATACAGGCTCAGTGCTAAAAATCATATAGACATTTTAATAATTGATAAAAAATCTGAAGTCTGCAAATCAGTAATCTGAATGCCGCCATTGATAATATTATTAGTTACACCTGTGCCTTCTATTGAGCCCTGACACCAACAATAGGTAGTGAAAGTTTATTAAACGAGTCAAAAATATAAGTGAATACCGGTACTTAAATAAACAATACCGTTCAAACATATGTACATACATTTATATGTCTTACTTCAATCCAAGCAACGTGACCATTTTTTCTTGTCACATCTGTTCACAGAGATAAATGTGTTCATGTATGACCATAGCACTGATTGGTCCAGGGTGTATGTGTGTAACATCAGTGGAGGACAGAGTGGCTTACTAGCTTACCTGAAAGCACTGGTAGCTAAACACAGCTCTTTTAGCCCATTTGGTAAGCACACAAATGTTAAACAAGCACAGCCTGTATACACCTACACAGCTATAAGTGGATGTCTAATCTGTTCAAATAGCTAATCACATGTATGTGTATCACCTTTCTTTTGCCCCTAATCCCTGACTCACTAGAGGGCCATGGGTCATGGTCACCTACAGAACAGCTGCTGGCAGGGGTTTAATTACTTGTATCAACTTTTGCACATACGTATTGCGGAATTGCTGATGATTTATGATGCGTGTCATAATTATTTTTTACTGACAATAAACACAGTAAAAACAATCAAATGTATTGTCCTTAACGTGTTTATTGTATGGATTGATGAGACTGATACATTTTTTTCTGCTCTGGTGGGACAATAAAGCACTATTCTATTAGGAATGCTTTCAAGGCCTTATATATAGTCCCAATCAGGGTCAGAGGTATGACCCACCCTACTCCGGCTTTGATTTGCTAACACTAATATTCTTATCCTAACCTGAACCAGTGTCACTCCTCATGCCTAAACCTAACCCACATAAACCAACATAAGCAACAAGTTCTAGCCAGTCAGAGGCAGAGTAGTTATTCTGTTTAAACTATCCAGTGGATGGATTGAGGATGTGTTGCACACATTTGCAGGATATCACTACATTTCCAATTGTAGTGTAATTACAATAAACTGCCTTAAGGGCACCGACACACATATGCAAATGCATGTGAGTGACCATTACCTGCTGAGGCAATGTTCTTGCTGAATGTGGGCAATGCCAGATGTGACCCACACAGATATCAGTTGGCTGGTTTGTAGTCCATTTCACAGCCAATTGGGGTCAACTACAGACACCACACTTTGTTATTGGTGGAGGCAGGTCATAGGTGACCAAAGTTTACCTCGGCACGATGCGAAGATGTTTTATTTGCTTTATTTTCATTTGCTTGTACAATGGAAGTGAACGGGATGCAAATATTTGTTGGAAGGTTAAATGTGGCGATATGGGATCGTGCCCTTACGTGGATGCCTTCAAAGAGCCTACACTTACACTCTCTTTACATCACATGGACCATTGCATACTCGCGGATATGGTAAGCATAATTTGGACTTGACATTGAGACTTGGACTGCAGTGAAAGCATCTGTACTTCTTGCCCCCCTTGCCCTTGCAAGTTGCCCTGTGAGCAGTAATAAAATTACATTCCACTATTGCCAGACACTTAAAATAGTTTAAAAACAGCCATCTATAAGTTTAAGGTTGGAGTAATAATCTGGACGTTGTAATAATGTTATCCTATGACCGGTAGTTTGACCTCTGGAAATCCTGTACGATACAATTCCACCATTAACTCCCCCTCTTTAAGGAGTATAGTCAGAGGCATGTAATGACTTTGCATAATGAGTTACATTCTCTTTTTTTCATTGGGTCTGCTTTCTAAAAGATCTCCGCATTGTACAGGGGAGAGTGCTAGTCCCTTTTATCTCCAGAAAAAAAACCCTTGTGGCTACAGTTTGATCAATTAAACTCCTGAAAGCCCCCCCCCCCCCTTCTTTCATTCCTCTGCCTGAGAGGAATATAAAGTTATCAGTCTTCCCAAGCGATATGAGGACGGAAATAAGTAGTTTGTCTATAAAAATGTCCAGGTACTTTATCAGCGTCCCAGTAGGCCCTGAGGCCCTGACACTGTTCAATGTGGCTCTCCTGTACTCCAGTCTCATGTGCGCTCCCTTTCTTCCTCCCTCCCTCCCTGTCTACTCCATCTCTGCCCGAGGCCCGCTCCTTGCTGGGTGGGGTGTACGCTGCCGGCCCTGCACCTCCAGTGGGATTGACTGGGGCCCGAGCCCCAAGTGAGGTTATTGATTTCAATCAGTGGCTTGGGAGATTGGAGCTGAATGATGCTGCAGACTTTAAACGGTGGTCAGCCGCACTGTTTGTTGTTTGGGGGGAAATGCTGCAGGAGGAAGCACTTTGCTTTTGAAGGGAAGTCAGATAAACATACAAACAGAATTATATATAGAGTGAGAGATCTTAATCTTCTAGTTTGGTCTTCCACTGTATGTTAGTTGGACTTTTAGAGAGTAAAATAGTTCAAATAGAACAAATATAACAATTGCAGACAATAGATTTCACATTACATTTTTTTCACATTACACATTATATTACATTTTCACATTAACAATAATGTAGGGCTGCTATTAACCATTATTTTAATTTAGAGTCTGATATGGCAGCTGATATAGCGGATTTTTGAGCTAAAATAAAATGGATCTTTTTTATGTCGATGGTAAACGGATTTTGCACCAATATGACTATGTGAAGGTTTAGAAGACTGCTGTCTAAAACCAATTCCAGAAATGACAACTGAGAAATAATTAAAAAGTAAATAAATACACAAACATTAGTTCTGTATGTTCAGTGTCAGTCAATGATGATCATTTAAATAAAGAATAATTAAACTAAAATTAACACCTAACACTATTTTTAAATCACCCGAAACACCGTTATCTGCATTATATATTGTGTTAGACGTATACACCCATGCCAGTAGGTACCGCTTCAATAGGCCAATATATAATATATGACAACCAATATATCAGTCGGGCTGTTTTTTTTTATTGTAAATTAATCTGATGATTTCTCAAATAATTTATTTATTGGTTTTTTTTTTAATGTCACAGTTTCAAAAAGCCCAAGTCTTCATATTAAAATGACTTGTTTTGTATGACCACCAGCCTATAACCCTTAACTATTAAGTTTCGTATCATTGAAGACTAACAAAAAACAGCATTTGTTGACGTTTGAGAAGCTGGAACTACAGAAATTTGTCCATTATTTCGTAAAAAGGGGTTTAAAACAATTAAAAGATGTTGCTGATTAATTTTCTTTTTTTGATCGATTAATCAACTTATAGTTGCAGCTGTAAGTAGATGTATGGAGCACACGAGGGAACAACTGAAGTTACATGAGTCCTTTCAATACATTCAGTATAAACTAATGTATATATGAAAAAATATGTACCAATTTCATAGATCAGCAGTAAATGTTGGTTGCATAATCTGGGGGAAGGAGTGGGAGTAAGCAATTAATGTTCTTCAATACTGACTTTTTCCCATAGTGCACTGGCTGTTTTTCTTGTTGAGTAGCTGCTGAGAAGAGTGAGGTGACAACTTTTTGTTCCATCATCTTGCGCACGAAAGTGTAGGCATAAAGATAAGATAAAGTTCCTGTTTTGCTTAAAGAGGGAAGTTACTTCACACAATGAGAGCGCTGCTGTTTTCTGCTCTCAGAAGCATTTGCATCAAGGCCAGGAGATTAAACGTGTGGGTTGGGAACTGGAGAGAGTGCGTTGTCTCGCTCGGGGCCCCTGATGCCAGAGTTCTAGCTTTCATCGCACTGGGTGAAAGATTTCTCCTGGACGTTTCACTCTCTGTGGCTACAGGTGGGTGGTTCACATGCTGTAGGTGGCAGCCACTGTGGATTTCATGCAGAAGTACAGAGGAGGTGGCTGTGGGCAAATTGCTTCACAATTGCCAATGTTCAATACTCTGCGAAGAGATGCTGAATCCCACACTATATAAACTCATTTGTGCAGTTAGATGGTATTTGGAGTGTTATGGTAATTTTTAAAATCGTAGGTGTTTATCTAATATAGATATTTATGCTGTCAGTTTTTAGACTTCATTATGAAGAACCAATGGAGAGAAAGCGTATCCCATAGGATACTGAATACTACTTTATGACAGTTAATAAAATAAAAAGGATGTATTTCATGTAGTTGAAAATGAATGTGCAACTATTTTGATTCTTGCTGTTTTTGCTTGAAAAAAAACAAACATTTGGTTGTTCCAGGTTCTCAAATGTGACAATGTGCTGCTTTTCTTTGTCATTTATGACAGTACATTGAATATTTTTGGCTTTTTGACAGTTGCTTGGACAAACCCAGCTGTTTTTATTAGTCATATATTACATTTTTTAATATATATATATATATATATATATATATATATATATATATATATATAAATCAAACCTCAGCAAATACATTGAAAATGAAATGATTTATTATTATTATTTATATTAGTTGCAGCCCTACTGACATGCTCTGTTTTCACTCTGTGATGCTTATTTGCTTCAGTGTTATGGGCGGCTTTCATTTACACTGGTTTTACTCCTAAAATGCACTTTAACATCATTATGCAATGCAGACTGACAGTTTCCTAAAACATACATTACTGGCATGAATTTGTATAAAGTTTTTTAGTACATTTTTATCAACTTATTTAAAGACCAATCAGTCTCTTGTATCTTGTTTTTAAAGGCTCCATGTTCAGTGCAGTTGTGCTGCTGCTTGGCTGTCTGCTGCAGAGGAAACTAGTGACCACAGAGGGGCATCGTGGGACCAACCGCCATGTCTTTTATGCAGTGCAAATGGACGGAGGCATCAGAGCCGCCAGAGCTCTGGCCAAGCAGCACGGACTGGAGTTCATACAACAGGTCAGAGCATGTTTAAAACCCCTGTTGTTGCCCCCACACATGGACCTGGATTTTACATTTTCTAAATCCAGTTACTGAGGTTTTTTTTTTTTTTTTTGAAGAGCTGCCAAAGTGCTGACTTCTGTTTCCTATTTGAGGGATATCTGACTTTCATCAAATTACAGCAGCGTTTCTGAATATTTTATATCAGATCTGAGACACACAGAGTTGGCCGTCCACAGAGAGTGACACACATATAAAAAGACACATACATGCACCCAGAGAGGCACATATACACACACTTCTATCTAACAAAGCTTAGTAAGAAACTCCTATATGTGGAATAGGCTCCAGTTGAATGTCTTTGGAGATGATTGGGTCTTTACCTATTTGCCTTAGTTTTAATCTGTCATGCTGAAATCTTTCCATTTGTCAGAAGACTAGACGTGATTTATCCACATCAATACTTTAAAGGTTACTTTGGTTGTTGAGTCTGAAAGTGTGTCAGCTCCCTCAAAAAAAAAAAAAATGTTCTCGGCTGCAGTAAAAAATAAGGGCTGGGAGTGGGTCTTGGATAGGTGGAATATCGTAGTATTTTTTTATAAGATGGAGTTCAAAGAGGCTGTTCAAGGGCATAACATATTTTGAAATGAACTTCAATCTGATTCCCTTTTTATGGAAGATTTACAGTCAGGAAGATTTAAAAGGTAAGAGCTCTTATGAATTGACATCCATTCCTGCTGTGCTCAGTTACATTCAGGATTTTAAAAGTGATTCTATTTAACTTCTTTTTAAGGAATCAACACAGATTCTTAGGACAAAATGCCTGATTTAATCTGATTAAAAACATTGTGTAGCGGTCCATCTGGAAAATATCGGACCGAAGAGCACCCAAATACTGTAAGTGCTGGACTAAATTCAGGATCAGTTGGCACATGGACAGTCCCATTTTAAATAGGTAAAGCAAAAATATTGGATATCTTGACATTTTTAGATGATGTTTTCATAGTTCTGTTTATAATTTATTATAGATAGAGCCTTACAGATGATAATCCCACATTAGATCATACTTTCAGTATCAGAGTCCCCTTAAAAGTTTTTAGTTGCACTTCATTCATTTAAAGTGTAGTGTCTTTGGCGACATAGGTGCATTCCTCCATTGATCTTGCTCAAGACAGACAATCAAAAAACTGTGATTTAAAGTTATCGATAAGTGATACTGGAGGCGTGTGTGTGTTTTGACATTATTGATAAGAGTTGAGGATGTGTCCGCTGGCCTGGTGTGAGGCTGTGTGTGGCGCTGGCCCTGGGGAACGGGGACGCAAGCTCATTTCAACCTTGGCCTCGCTGCCTCTGCTGCTGTTGCTGCCGCTGCCGCCTGGATCATGAATAAAACATCTCTTTGACCTTTATCAGGAGTGTATTGGACAGTCCACCCCCGTCTCTGTCTTCCTCTCTGCCTGTCTCTCTCTCATTGTCCCTCATGTATGCACACAAACACCTCTGCCTCTTCCCGCATTGTTTTCTGCTCCTTTAGACACCATTGATAGTCCCCCGATGCAGTGGACACTTGGAATGACCAAAACAAAACCCATGTCCATGTATTTATGCATATATGCAGTGCTATGCAACATTTTTTGCAATGAGTGTAGTCTCGTTAGTCTATGTTCTGATTTTCTTTGTAAATTGGTGCAATAATCCTGCAGCATTATAGGAATCAGTGAATGGATGCTGTGGTGTGATTCTGTAGAAATTCATTGTCAAGCATATGTAGTAAGTGTGTTTGTGTGTTAATAAGGTCCAACCCAGCACCTCCATATCCCGAGGAGAGCCTCAGACAACCCCCACTTTGAAGATTCCCCCAAGGTCCAATCTGCTGACTGGCTTCTTTTACCTGTCTGTCGCCAACAGCTGATGCTAAATGTCACTGACACTAAATCGCCTTTGTTAAGTCAGACCTATTGTAAATATCCTAATATCAAGAAGAAGCAAGTGCTCCACAATTTGCTGTGATATGTATATATATTCTTAAAACATTGAAGTGGAATGAAAAATCTGACAATCCCAACGCCAGCTCAGGAGGATTGTGATGTCTGCTGGCATTCCAGTGGTAATGCCGCATGAGTGGAATGGGAATCAAATGTCTCCATGCTGGCACTCACACATATTGTTGGTCTCTTTGATTTAGTGTACAGCATCCAGGAAAATGTCATCTCGTCTCTCCATTGTGCAGGCTTGACATATCCATTTTGCGACTGTAAAATACAAAGAAAAACAAAGCAAAATACCCGAGATGATGTCTTTATGCCACATGGACTGATTCACCGTGATGCATTGCAGTTGCTTTTTTGCAGGTGCTTCTTTGGTAGCAGACACACTGAAGCCTCTTCTGTCAGTCTTTATGATTTTTAAATGTGTCGGAGAGATGGAGTTTATCTATCCGCATTTGTCTAACAACTCGCTCATTTAGAAATGTTTAAATATAGCTGTTAGTTTGTCAACATTCCTTTTAAATTGGAGTGAAATCAGCTCATTCCCAATGATGCAGTTAAATGAAATGAAAATTTAGATAAAGAAACAAACACAACAAATTCAGTGCAGTCAGGAAGCTCTTGCTTGTAATTATTACGGCTGTGTGGCAGTACTGATGTGGATTCAAAGATTACTGTCATACAATGGCGAGTCTCATCTCCAACCAAGGATGTGGTGGTTTAATGCAATCATTATGAGCTGGAGAGAAAGAGATGCTCTGACTAGGCAGTTAATGGCAGCCATTACAGGTGCAGGGGTTCCGCACACAATGACAAAGAAAAAAGAACCTGATCGCGATCTAAAATAGATGATTTTCTGTTTCACTTTATGCCTGCACAGAACAACAGCACAGCGACTTGATATTACACGCTGATTAAAAAAAAAAAAAGAAAAAAGTCTTGCAGGCTTACTTATAATACAGCCGACCCAGTTTTAAGTTACATCACATGATACTGCATTGTTTACAGGTATTATTTCTTGCTTACTTAAGACTTTGCAAATCCGATTAGAGGCAGATTAGGTCTATGTGTTGCATTGTTTTTGTTTTAGCTGAGATCACTGCTTTAAGAATTAAGTGGCTATGTGTGTATGTGTGTGTGCGTGCTGGGTTTTTGTCCTGAACTCTGACTTCAGGAAGTCCCTGATCTCCAACCAATGGTGAAAGGCCTCCCAGATTCCCCTTCTCTCCAGTGAGGTGGAATACTGCTGGCAGATTACCATATCATTACCATATCATTAGCATAACATTACTGCGGCACAGCTTGGCTCGCTGTCTGTGGACGTGCTATCAGCTCATCGAGAGATTCAATCCCCAATCCGCTCCGTGCCTCCCCCCCAAACCCCCCCCCCCCCCACACACACACACACACACTCCCCTCTCCTCCTGCCTCTGTACTCGCGAGGTGTGTTTTCCATCTGAGTAAAGCAGATGTAATTGAGGTAGAGCACTGGATTTATCGGCTAAATGAAATCACACAAATGCCTCACGATCAGCCGGGGCCGCTGTCGTACACATTCAGAGAGCTTCTTCTCTGAAACCTCGTCGCGCTGCACCCAATTCAGAATTTCTAATATCCTCTCAGAAATAGCCTCAGTCAGATGCTAAGCTATGTCAAGCCTTACTCTGGCTGGATTACTCCAGGCTGTTATGTTATGGCCAGGTGTGTGTGTGTTTGTGTGTGTCTGGCAAAAGGAAAAAGGCCAATGTGCCACCATCTCCTCCTCGCCCCTTCCTCTCCCTTTCCTGTAGCGTAGGGCACCCAGGGGCGCGAAAAGGGACACCAATCCTCTAATGGTTGGAAGAGAGGGCCCATTCCATTAGTCAGGGGGCCCAGAGTTCACCGCTGCTCCTCGGCGCGAGGAGGGTGGAGAGAAAGAAATGGAGGCAGGTGTTGGCCGGGGGCAACACAGAGGGCAACGCTGCACCAGCTGCATGCTGGGAAATGCAGCACTTTTCTTTTTCTCCCCCATCTCCGCTCCTTCTCTCCCTATTTCTATTTCCTCATGCAAGTACAGACACACACACACACACACACACACACACACAGTCAGACTTCCCCTCACACGTTTTTGTCCTCAATTTTAATTCATTCCAGTGAGCTTTTCTCCATTTTCCTTATCTCTTTCTCTCTCCCTCACACACTCATTCACTCACTCATTCACTCACGGCTATCTCCATCTCTTTCATTTTTGCTCTCTCTCTCTCTCTCTCTCTCTCCGCGTACCGCCTCTCCCCCTTCCCCTTACTCCATCCTCGCTCAGGCCTCACTCTCATTTGTAAATGGAGAGAGGACTTGACTGAGGAATATGTGGAGAAGATGTGGTTTCCCTCCCAGGTGGGAAACTCTGGCGGGAGATGAAGGTAGAGAAGAAGAAGAAGGAGAAGGAGGAGAGCAGAAATTATGCTACCACTCCCTCTCTTTCCCTTCCTCTCTCTCCCTGGGCTGAGATGATGTATGGCTGCAAAGGCCACATGTTGGCCGTGTGATGGATTAAAGCACTTTGTAGGAAAATTACTGAGAGCGCCTCAGCACACCCGAGTCTAGCCCTTAATAAAACTCTCTTCAATATTGAAATGGAGAGAGAGATAGGGAAAGCGGGAGAGATAAAAAAAAGATAAAGGAAGATGGTGGACGAGAGCAGCGAGTGCTAGTAGAAGCACACAAACACAATGCTCTTATAGGGAATATTGAGAAATATTGCAAAATTGCACGTTGTATAGCTTTACTGTTGGATTGTACTACTAGTTTTTATTTTGAGTAGGTTTATAAAAGAGAGAAATAAGTGAAAGTAAACCAGATTTTATGAAGTTGTTGTTTATTATGAGCTTTGTGGATGAACCTTTATGACCAGTTTGTCAGTTACGGCTGCTGTTGAGTGTATCTTCCGCTCCAGTTTCAGCGATTTCCATTTCTTATTCAAAGTAGAAAGCTAAGAAATGCTTAAAGACAACACAGAATACAGCCCAAACCTGTGTAACATGGCAGTGGACTTCAGTGCATGTCAGCTTTAATTTTCAAACAGCACATCACTGTGGATTGTTTTCATTCAGAAGGAGAATTATTTTTCACGGTTGAATAATTTTGAGTTTTTATGATTATTGCTGCAGCAAGTGCTTTTTATTTTGGTTGCCTATCTGTTAACTGAGTGGGACAGAAATGAGTTTAGAAGGCATGTAGCAACTTGGACTTTAACTGAGAAAGTGGGTGTAGAGTGCAGTAAGCCTGTTTATGTAATACTCAACTAATTCCCACATAAGTAATGACATCACATTGATGCATTAAAATGTTATTTTATTTTTTAACTTTAAGCACCTATTTGTTAACTAATGACATCATAAAAGCAAACATTAATCAAGAAGTTTTTCAATAATTAAAGGCTTTTTAAGCAAAAATGCAACAGATCTGCTGGTTGCAGGATTTGATTTCGGACTGGCACCAAAAACTAGACGTCACATTTGGCATTGAAAAAAAAATACTTTTTAGACATTTAACAGTCCTCAATATTGAAAATAATTGTTAATAATAATTCAGTGTTTATAAGGAATGTTCATCCAGAGTTTACTATATTGATTTACTATTGATTGGGCTACATGTACATGTAAGTACAAATATATTTTGGTATTTTATGTCCTGTAACCTAACCTTAATTTTGTTCAGTGAGTAGAATTCAGTTAAAGGGGAAACAATTATCTTGTTTTTTTTATTCTAACATTCTTGGAATTTTTTTCTATTATTTCTCTAGTTCGTTTTTTCTAATCAGTGGGGGTTTATCCTGTGTTTGTTTGGCTTTTTGGCTGTTATTAAAAATAATGCAGTTATTGGCTGAATGTAATACTAATGTATGGGTTTGGTAAAAACCTCTATGATCATCGGACTGTTGCTGTTTCTTGCCCCTTTGGGCTCGTTTTTAATGACTTGGTGGGTATATTGTTTTTAATAACATGATAGCCCAAACTACAAAAATAACATCCAAGTTGTAATAAAGTGTGATTTTACACTTAATATCTCAACACCAACTCTAAAACAGTTTTTTAAAATAGTTTGTCTTGAAGAAACCCACCAGACATATAGTGTATTTGTCACTTTAATATGGACTGTAGAAGCCTTCACGTCCCCCTCCCATCTCCTGCATTTCCTGCCAATACTGTAACCAACAAGGCTTAACTGCTCACCCCATTTAGCCCCTAGCATCCCCCTCTATCACCCAGCCCTCCTCCTATCTCTCCTTTCTGCTTCTCCATATTTGAGGCTGTGGAGGCCACAGCCCCTGTAGGGCTGTTAGTATACACACCAGCTGCTATTTTCTCCATAGGGTGGGCTGCCTCACGTGGCTCTCACACACTGCTTCAATGACTCTTGATGTCTGTGTTTGTTTTTGTTTATCCTTCATGCTTTTCCCTTCCATCCCTCCCTCCATCTCTGCTGCTCTCTCCTCTTTCTGTCTGTCTGTTGGAGGCCGTCAGCAGCAGCAGGGCATGCATCCTGTGGACGACTCAAAGTCCAACTCTGCTGAACTGCCATCAGATGCTGGAGTACAAATCCACCTTATTTGCTTTTTGAAGGCTACTACGGATACATACTGTTTATATTTTTTTGGAGTGAGGTTGGTGAAAGCTCATAGTTTGCAAAAATGCCAACATTTTTAGTTACAGAAGTCTCTAAATGAATTCATATTTGGCAAAGTGGAATAACGCCAGTAAACAGATGACACTGTTTGTCAACAATGACTGGCTATGTGTCTGGTCAGTTGTGTTTTAGTGTTAGTCCTTGTTAGTTGTTAGTTGTGTTTCTCAGAGTTTACACATTTCCCATAAACCCTGCTGCTTCCTTGCACAAAGATACAGCTCCAACAAAGATCCGTCCCAAATGTAACAGAAATGACACAAACATGAAGATGGTCAGTTTAAGAATATTAGACACAAACATAAACACTTTTATAGTTGATTTCGTAGATGACCATGTGGCTGAAATGAAGCACACTTTAAACACAACACTGACATATTATCAACATAAAGTTGTTATAGTGAACATACGGATTTAGCAGTAAGTGAGCAGAATTTAAATTTATCTGGAGTGCTGGATTTATCCAAAACTCACACTCCTTTTACTCTGTTTTGGTCTCCACCACCTCTGTAGGGAAATTCCTGTCTGTTTAGCTGTTAAGTGCTTCACTATGTTCATCAGTGGAATCATATCATGATAAAATCATATATGGGAGAAATATAATGTGTAATATTTCGAGGGATTATCATCAAAGCTTGCTGTTTTACATTACCACACAGTTCAGTGTGATACACAAACTGGACTCCAACTGGCAACTTTCCAGTCAGAAGAGTCTCCTATCTTTAAACTTCATTACCCAGAATGCAGTAGTGCAAACAGCTCAGGAATGCTGGAGAATAATATTGAACCATAATGATGGTTAAAAGAAATTGTGCGAAATATAGGATTTTCTAGATTGATTGACTGATTGATTGTTTCAGCATATTGTTCAACTCCTGTGTGCTTACACCCAATAATGCTGCCTATTGGACTACCCCAGTGCAGTTAAATCAAACTATTGTCTACTACTACTATAGTTTGTGTGTATGCATGTAAACATAGAGTATAGCTGGAAGTATTTAATTCACACAGGAGTATACAAAAAAGTCTTTATCATGTGGTTATTTCATATAGACTATTTAATTATACAAATGAACAAGAAACATGCTATATCATGATACAGAACATATCATAATTTATATATTTAATTCACTTTTATAATGGAAGATTGTGGCCATATTGCCTAGCCCTAATTTACAATTAATTTTGGTATCGTATGAAGGAAATATTTTGAAAGATGAACAGTCCGTGTCAGCTGTAAATAGTGCTAGACACACAGGCAACTTTTAACGTGGAGATGGACAGATTTGCCATCAGCAAAGATGATTTAAAAAGGTAAAAGGAGCTACCAACACTTGTCACAGATCTTCACAACGCTTCATATCAAGTCACATTTTAATCTCTTTTAGCAAACAAAAAAGAGAACTTAACAGAAAATAAAAGGACACAAATACACAAAGATAAACAAAATATATATATATATATAAAAAACAGACATTAAGGAACAAAAGATAGAACAAGCAGATCACAATACCTGCGGCTCTTGTTGAGCTTGTGTGTTTCACAGTGTCTTAAATCTGCTTTTTTCTTCAAGTGAGTTGTTTTGAATTGTGATGCTTGGGTCTTTCAATCATATGCTGTGCAGTATGATAATCTGATTCGACACTTGAAGAAGGAGCCAAGGCTTTTCTTATCCATGGGAAACCATAACAAACGGGTGAAGACTTGTAAAAAACGGACATGAAGAAAAATGTGGAATAAAAAAACTAAATCTAAAATAAATCACTGATGCATTGACTACACATAACAGAAATACAACCTAACACAATAAGGAAATATAGTTGTACTGGCAACCATTTTTTTATCAATAGCCTCCCGTGTTGTCATTAGGGCTGCAAAATTCTGGGAATTTTCAAAGTTGGAAACTTTCCATGGGAATAAATGCAAATTTATGGGAATAAACAGGAATAATCTGGGGATTTACAAAATTGATGGTTGGCCCTAAACAGGGATCTTAAATATAGTTGGGGAAAATATATTTTGCATAATCTTGACTAAAACAACTAGATTTCATGCAAGTACACTATATATATATATATATATTTAACTCAACATTCATGTTTTTGTTGCACAAAGTAATTGATTGTTCAATAAAATAATTAAAACCTAATAAAGTTCTACTGACAAACAAATCTGTTGAAATCCCAAGGTTTTTTTTATTTATAATATTTCCAAAATTCCCAGCTTAACTTGCCATGGAAACCCTGGTTGCCATAGAGTGCTTTAACAGTTAAATGAACATAAGACATTTGCCTCAATAATTATTCAATCCTGTTTCATGACACTTTTTTTTTGCAAATCAAGGCTTTTGATTGTTGAAATCTTTTCATCGTGTTTCAATGGCAAATAAAAATCGGGACATTGCCAAAGAGTTTAATTAGAGCTTTTAGTGTCCTTAGTTTGTCAAGTGTCGCAGCTGGAGAAGAAACCAACAGAGTTGTTCTGAACCTCTGAGTGGAGAGAAGCTCAAGGTTCAGTGTATTACAGGGATTTTAGCTCAGGTAGATTTTGTCTTGATTTATAATACTATATCTTTTGGGGATTACTGGTGGTCTTTGAAGAACATGTTGTGTTCTCTTAACCTTTAGCTCTTCTCATGTCTCAGACAACAAGGTATCCAGGAAAGTGTACAGTGTGCCACGGTGAATTTTATACTGTAGCTGCACTTGCTCCTGAGGCAGTACATTAGTTAGATGCTAAAACAAAATAAAAAGCCACTATGGGATAATTAATTCAGTTATTTAATTGGTGAATCTATTTTGTCTTCACTCTGACTTCCAACTCGCATAATTGCAAGTGATTTTTGGTTAGAGTCCAAGATTCTAGAGTCCAATATTTACCCCTTATGGGAGCTTTTTATCTGTTGTTATTCTGAGCAGTAGTAGGCAGGCCTGCAGCTGATCCAAGCCCTAGTTGTAAATGTATTCAATTTTTATTTCTTTGTCATAATATAATGAATGAGAACACCTTCCATTGCGGCAAGCACTTCAGAAAGTCTTTTATTTTTTATTTAAGACTTTTATTTTTATTTTTCCTGTTTTACTTAACATACAATGATATCAGGCACAAATCACCTTGTCTGAAGTTAGAGCATGTCATGGTTATAATTCTGTGGATACGCTGAATAGTAATCAGCTGTTCGTAGTGTTGCTTTGCAGCAAGAATGTCCTGTATTTGAATAATAGAATAGTGAAGCAGAGTTTGGCATTTTGGCCGTCTCCATGTTTTTTTATTTTATTTGCAACCAGCGCACAGAACCTATTGGGAGCCGGAGTGAAGGTGGTTCATTTTTAAAAGACCAAAATGTTTCTGTTGACTTTGAATTGAAAACACACTGTGAAAAGGTATAAGTTTAAAGACCAAAACACAGATCTTTATCTTCAGTTTTACTCTAAATGGGACCATCATTTAAGAAATCAACATCATGCTGTATTGAAGAAGATTTGAAACTAGTGATTGAGACAATAAACTCACTACGAAAATGTTTACTGAGGTAATAAAGCAAGTGAGAAGTAGTGTAATTTTCTCATTGACTTTCATACAAACTGACATCCTTGCTGGCCATTAAAAAGAATGCACATTTAAGGCACGTCCACATTTGTTTCACTGTTGGTTTGAATCCACTGGCTGCTGAGTTTGTATGTTGCTCCTATGTGTGTGGCTTCACGTCTACAGTCCTAATACATGCAGTTCAGGTTATTTGGAGAATCAAATTGCACATAAACACGACTAGCACATTATGTTAATGCAATTAGAACATTGTCTGTCTGCAATATTGTTTGGATTACAAATACAGAAAACCGACAGAGGTTATTTCCTCTCCCATGGGTGCTGAAAAGCCATGCATGCTGGTGGATAGATGGTAGTCTTTGCAGTCTTTTTATCCAAGGAAAGAAGGTAATATGAGGTGAGAATTGCTGTTTTATACAGCTACTTTTACAGTTCATGCACATGAGCTCAAATAAACCTCTGCAAACGTTCCTGATGTGAATAGATTCAAAATGCAGTTTCTCCCACTGGGAAGCAGACCATGTTAGTCTGAGTCCTCTTTCCATTCGGGTTTCACAGGAATTCTAAAAATCTTAACTTTCAATCGGCATAGGACAATACTTTGGATTTCTTCTTGTGGTAACACTTGTGTCCATATATTGCATTAAGGGATGTTTTTCTGCACCATTTCCTTTGTGCTATTGTTTTCTTTCGTTCCATCCATCAGTGGTGTGATCAGTGAGTGAGCTTACATTCTTATGTGAGAGCATCTGATATGATCATCCATTCTTTTATAGTTTTATTAATTGTTTTAACTCACTTTTTCCTTATTTTACAGAAAACATTTTGTAATAGTATTCTTCATCAAATGCCAGATACTTTCTTCAATATGCAAGTAAGACATGGTATAATAATAGCTGGTAAATTACACTTTAATCTAAAATATGTGACATTTCTTCAGTAAAATATATCTAAAAACATCTAGACCTATGTTTTATATGTTGAGTGACGTACTTACATTATTCCAAATGTTTCCAACAATATTCAAACTCAGAGTATTTCTGTAATTTTAAACAAGAACAATCCATTTCTGTCACCTGTCAGTGGTGTCATTCCCTTTACTTTATGTGTCAGCGCTGTGGTTGTCTGCCTGAAGTGGTCATAAATTGACTTTTGATTCAGTTTTAAGCCACATATTTATGATACACTTTTTAGATCTTGGTCGATTTGACATATTTCAACCGGACGAAACCTTTTAGTCATCAGACTTTTACGTCTTAAGTTATCAGAGTAACAAGCTGAGCAAAAGTTAATGGAAACTCACAGTAAAAACCTCCTGAACGATGAACACTAAAGGAATCCTAACCAGGAGAAACTAACGGCAATATTGTCATTGCTCCTTCTTTTGTAACTGTTTTGACTGAGAGACCCCTAGCAGCAGAAAATTCTATATTGCAGTTTGACATGACAGCCTTGGATTGAATTTACATTTAAGATATAAGTAAGTTGATATTCATATATCATTAACATCTGTCAGTACCCAGTATTTTTGATTTCCTGCAGTAACATAGTCAACCCACATATTATCCTTTTGAAACCCTCGCTTCAGTCTCCTTACAGCAGCAGTGCTGTTATGCTAATCCCCTCTTCATCAGCGCCGTGGACTAAGGTCATTCGATGGAGAGATTCAGTTAAGCAATCAAGACCTTGAGAGGAGCCTTTTCAATAGTCCTGTCTGTCAGCTTATACCTCTGTCTGGAGTCTGAAGGTCTAGCTGAATTGAGGTGTTGTCCTCAGTCCGTGAAGAGGGCGACAGGTCAGGGTGCTGTGTCTCCCTGCATTCCATATCAGTGTCACATATTCAGTCTCCTTATTGTGCTTTAAAAAACCTTTAAAAAAACTTTGAGATAGTTAATATTTCTCTAGACTTGGATCATCGGTAATCGGTACTAAACAAGTACCATGTGGGTGTTTTCTGAGACCATGTTTCAGATTTCTATTTTTTTCATAATTTTACTTAGGAAAGGACACACACAAATGGATTAGTATTTGGTGTGGAAAGCCCCATGTGGATTTTTATCAAGCTCTTTTTTTTTTTGCATGTTATTGCATAGATCAGCCCGTTTTGCAAAACATTTCATTCAATCTCTATCATGTTTAATGCAACATATGATGTCCCTGACCTCAACATTTTTTTATTATAACAATTTCCTGTAACAAGTTGCCTTATTCCGTCTTATTTGACATAATCTGCCATTATTCATGAATACATCATGAACCAAATCTAGATGACAAATGCATGCTTCAATTCCAGGTGATCTTAGTCTACAGTTGGCACCAGGGCTGCATGATCATTTTCAATATCTATGACCTAGCTGTGCAAGGATGATTTTGGCAAGATTTTGTGTCAGTCAGGGCCTTAATATTCTCAGACAGGTTTTAGGTGATCCAAACCACACAAAACACTTCACAATAGCATGGGTTTCAAACAAGATTCCATAGACTCTAGTCTTGAGGCCTTTGAATTCGGCATTTTGGCCGTTGCCATGTTGTTTTTGCAACCAGCGCATGTGCAGAACAGATTCGGAGCCAGAAGAACGCTTAATTATCAACTAAAGCAAACATTAGCCGGTGCACTTGCTTAGCAAAGGGCATCCATTATTCAAAATTAAGAATCAACTCCTTACAGTTTGTTTTAGTCTAACTGAACACTGGATGGCATTTTTAAGCCACCAGTTAACTTTGAACTGAAAACACACTGTGAAAGCCCAATCCTAAAGCATATCCTGCTCTGCCTATTTTACTCAAAATGGAACCATAATTTACTAAATAAAACAACATGCTGTATTGAAGAAGACTTGAAAGAAGTGACTGAAACCATAAACACATGAGGATAATGTTTATTGAGGTAATAAAAGTTAGAAGCAGGGCCATTTTCATATTGACAATCTGAGCTATGTTTTTGCAACAGTACATTGGAAAGAATGCAGGCACTTTGTGTTTGCTTCACTTTTCGGGCCTGGAGGTTTCTACTTGGTTTTGATCAATAACTAATATTTGATAGATGTTAACAGTTATCAGTCAGGCCACCTACAGTAGCACTCTGTTGGATCCAGTATCTTTACTGTTTATGGATCTATTACGTAATGATCTACCTCTGACTGCATCCAGCTAGGACATCCCAGTTCACATCAAGCTTACTTAGTTATATCGGGCAATGAATCAAGCATACAGTATCTGTCCGTGTGTCTGAGTGCGTCAGTGTGTGTGTTTGAAAACTCTCATGATTAGTGTTCTCAGCGACTGGCTGGCTGATGGGGTTGATTTGTCCGACAGTGCTGTGTGTCAGGCAGGCTCAGCGTCCACACTGGAGAACATGAGTGAAGGAGCGGATAATTGATAGTGACAAGGCGCTCCCAGCCTTAATTGCTGCTGGTGAATTAGATTACCTTTTCAAAGTGCCTTCATTAGCAGAGGGAGAGCCATACCAATGGTCCCATGATTGGCCTCATATTGTTTTGCTGTGAACCTGCTCTGGCAGGGCACAAGGATGTGTGTGTATGTTTGTGACGGTGTGTGTGTGCGTGTGTTTGTTTTGGATTGAAATTGCTCACTAATTTTCATGTACAGCTGTAGTTTGACTGTGTGTACATGTGTGTAGGTTATGCACATCCAGTGTCAATAATGTCAAGTTGTCAAAGTGACACATTTAGCAGGATGTGTTTCTCTGTTTTATGGGCCACTGACTGCTTTCACAGTTTTATAGGGTTGGTTGACACAAATAAAAAACAGATTGTGTCACTAAGCTTTAGTGATATCTAGCCAAATAGTTTGGATTTTATTTATCTACGTTTTGAGATGTGTGCCTCTACACTTTTGCTGCCACTCTAGTACAGTGGGACTGAATTAATTAAAATTGTGCAATTAAACGATTAAGCAGCAATCTGTCTTTTACAAAAAAAGGGAATACAGACTTATACTATCTTCCTAGAAAAACTTTCTACAGATGAAATAGTCTGAAGGCTAAAGGGCAGTCAAAGGCAGGGGATAAAAGATGCAGTTCTGACTCAGCAGATTGAGCAGTTTGTTAATTAATTGCAGTGTTGGTAGCTCATCCTGTCCCCGCCCTGTGGCTTGCATGGTTACCAATTGCCATTGGTACATGAGTGTGTTAGTGGTAATGGTTAATGAGAGCTTTGGATAAAATTGCTATATAATTGCCATACATTTACCTAGGGCTGGGCGATATATCGATATAAAAAATGTATCGATATATTTTTAAATGTGATATGGAATTAGACCATATCGCATATATTGATGTAGCTAAAAAGAAAATATTTAGTTATATATAAATGATGCCCTTCCTAGGGTTTGTCAAATTTTGTTATTTTGTAATGTTTGTTATTCTTTTCTCATATAAATATATTTATTTCAGAAATATTGGCCTATTTTATTTCATAGGCTTTTCATTTAAGATATTCTTTTATTTAAAAGTGCACTTTATGGAGCTTTGATTTAAAGGAAAAGGTACTATAAATGGTTTCAATAAAACTACTTGTGACATGTCATATTTGAATATCGTTATACTATATATAGATATATAGTATATCGATATTCAGCCTAAATATATCAGGATATGACTTTTGGTCCATATCACCCAGCCCTACATTTATCATCACTTAAAGAGCTTTATTATCTTGGCTGAACAAAAACTCTACAGCTAGCAAGGCGATTTACTAGAACTGTGCATTGACCTAAACTGGTCCTTTAATAAAAGGCTTGACTGGTACTGACAAATTTCAGACACAAAGACATCCTTAGATCCCAATTTATGTTTTTGCTGTAATTCATTATGGTCCATTAGCTTGCCAAGCTACTTGAAACACATGAAACAGAGAAAAAAAGGAAGGCTTTTCTTATTAAATAATAAAATAACCATACCTGAACCTGACTGGTGGGGTTCAGAACTTCACTGTGGAACTTACTACTTTAAGTCAACATTTGTCAATCTGTGGTGCTGAAAACAACAAGCATGCATAGTCAATGATATGGCGAGGACTTCCTACTGGTGGCAGCCGTCCCACAGGTATGTTGACAGGAGAGAGAGACCACTCAGCATAGCTCCATCTTCACTCACAGCCGCAGGATCAGAACCATGGAGAGCGCCACAGAGCACAGTGCCAATATTCTGTTGGTTTCCAAGAGTAACACAGACACTCTTTCTGGAGAGAAATTATGCTGTTGAGTAAAATGTATTTTTTTCACTGCTGTGTCCATTGCAAATGAAATTCTCTCTACATCCATTGTGTTAATAGGGAGGCAGACATTGTTGAGACAGATCTCTCAAAACCTGGAGAAATAGCACCAAAACTATCTATGCTAAATCTCATTGAAGGTCAATAAGAAATATACTAATCATAATTTCGGTTAAAGAGACCTTCTAGTCTTTAGATCTACATTTTTTGAAAATGCACAATATATATTGGGCCAAAAATGGGCAATTCATATTATTATGTATGATAGTGAAATTATAATGAATAAACCCAATAATACAAACCCAAACTGCCTTATTGACCTAACATAACTGTCCCCCAACTTTTTCCATTTCTTCATTCTACTATTTGCACTTTTGCTGTTGTGATTTTCTGCAGACTAAGCAGCCATAGGCTTTTTAGTTCAATAAAAGCCTTTATTTTAGTATTTAATACATGACTGATTTGCAGATGATGTCAAAGCATTTCATTTCAATTATTTGGCTAATTGCCCTTTAAAAGCCAAAGTATGTCTGTGAAGTATTTTGATGTTCTTTACTAGAAAAACATTAATGAACATTTGAAGAGTCAGAACTGTTGTTTGATTTTGTTGTGTTAACAATAGTGATGTCACTTAGATTTGGGTAGGTCAGAGCTATGAAATATGATATATTCATCTTTGCTCACTACATCTTAGCCTTTTCATACCCCTTCATGGTGTGCAAGAAACACCTTATGAACTTCTTTTTGAAAAAAACCCCTTAAATTACCGCCAGTATTAGCTAGAGAAGCAGGTAGTTACCGGTTATCGCATTGGCTGAAAAACATCCATATCTATAATCTTAATGTCTCATTGTGTCTTCAGTAGGATGCATGGTATCATGGCCAATACAGATTTATTAGGCTGATTGGATATTGGCCATGATGTGACATATTCACACATTACAATCTTTGTCAATGTAATCCAATTTTGTCTCTACACTTTCAGTTGTTGTTAGTGTAAGAATAAGTGACATAAGAATGCAAACTCTGTTTTTATTGCCAAAGCCATTTCATTAGAGATTTAATGAAAATGTATTATAATTAGTTCCATGACATTTCAGAATTGGGGGGAAAAGAGAGCCTTAGAACCTGATCACTACTCTGTTCACTACTGGCAGATTTGATTTGAGGTATTGAAATTGGTATTGCTAAAATCTGGATTAGTGCATCCATATTCTTGAGTATGTCTGTCTATTCAAAGTCCTATCCCTGCCCTGCCACAATCTTCAGTTATGAACTTTTTACAGTTTAGGTAAGTTTACTTTGAGGAGATCTCTATTTTTATAAAGGCATTTCAGCAAATACGAGTGCTTAAACCTAAACCAAGCATTCAAATATCAAGAGTGGGCCTTTCTTTTTCCTAATGCCTTGTGTTTTTTCCTTGAGAGATCAAAGGTCAAGGTTAGTTACAGCATCTGTGGGGCTGGTAGGGATTGCAAAGGGTATCTTGGTATTATAAAGGCTTGAAACCAGGGCTAAAAAAAATGGACACTAGCTGCATGTGGCGGCAGAAAGTTTTCAAGCATGTATCAGCCTATATGGCATACTGAAAGGCACTCTATCACGTCTCTACTGGAATGGCGCCCTAGATGCAATTTATCATGTTTTATCTGCCCCAGGGGCATCCAAGAGGCCATTTTTGCTGTGTTGTTTTGAACATAGGGGCACCAAACGGGGTGGTCGCCTCCTTGCCCTCCCTCTGAGTCCACCAGTGCTTGAAACCTTAATGCTCCAGTCAAAGAGAAGTTTCTATGACCCTGCTGCCAACACAAAAAATAAACACCCTAAAAGCTAAGAGAAGAGATAGAAGGGATTTTCAGAGAGCAAGCAGTGAAAGTAGAGAGGAGTTATCATTCCATGCAGAGACGGTGACATGAGCATCTTCTTAAAAACACTTTCTGCCCAAACCCAAAAGTCCAAAACCTTCCCTCTTCATCCCCTGCAGCACCAGTTTTAGCTCTAGCCATCCTTTTTCATCCCATTTCCATATCTGTCTCCAGTCACTGCTCCATCACCAGCCCGCAGTACCCCACCCCCCCATCCCAAAAACCCAATAGCATCCCCATCCCTGTCTCGGGCTTCATCCCTGCCCCAGCCAGCCTGCAGCTTCCCCGCTGAGTTAAATGGAGTGTGCCAGTGTCAGGGGAGTCGCGTGTGCTCAGTTCAGCTCAGCTCAGCTGGGCTGCCAGCGTTATAAACTTACTGTGTGATTATTGTCAGAGCGAGACTCCTCCACCCAGGAGGTCTGCGCTGATGGGTACTATGTCACCGGGTACAGCCAGCCATGGAGGGTTGGATGAGAGAGCAAAGGAGGGATAGAAATGGGGGTGAGAAAAGGACACGGGTAAGAAAGAGAAATAGTGTTGGTGGGGGTGAGGGAGAGCAGGGATTGAGGGAGAAAGGATAGAAAAAAGATGGAAGGGGAACAAGCAGGAGGGCAGCAAATCATCAAAGGAAGGAAAAATCCAAGCTGAGCAAGGAAAGACTGATGTATACCTATCTCAGCAGACAAAGACAAGGGAAGACACGCAGAGAGTGATATAAAGCGGTAGAAGCAGAGGAACAATGTGCCGTGAGAAGAAAGAGAGGCAGCAGGGAAATCAGCAGAGGAGAGAAAAAGAGGGAGAGACAGGGAGGGTGGGTAGAAAAGAAAGGCAAAGAGAGAAATTAGAGAGAAAATTTTCAAGCGAGTGATGTGTGCTGTGATTGTTTTCTCTCTCTCTCTCTTTCTCTCTCTCTGTCTCGCTCTAAACGGTCGGGATGTGGCCTGTATCTGCCGGCAAGAAGGAACTCAATTTGGGACAATTTACTCTGCAGTCTCAGCCCTGATGCACCTCAGGGACAGAGAATAGAGAGAATGAATGTGAAGGGAGATAGAATCAGCAAGCCATGCACACACACACACACACACACACACACACACACACACACACGATGTGCGCCTTGCACACAATTGCCGCCGAGTAGATTTCACTTAGTTAGTTCTAACTCTCCCAGGCGGTCAATACGATTTGAGTTTATAAGGCTTGGAAATGAAAAGCCCAGGATAAGGTTAGATAAACTGTGTGCTATTTGATTTCGGCCCACCTCTTGCAGGAAAAACCCACACAAGACAGATGGCCGGAGGGGATACGCTGATATCATGTTGTGCAAAGGGTCATATGGGTGATTAAGGCTGAATACGTTATGTGTTTTGACCCTCACACTGGTCTCACTGTAATGATGAAAACACTTGTATGATTGTCCGTGCATCTTTTGCATTCTTAGCATATTTGCAGGGCACAATGTTTTAACAAATTCTCAAATAAAAAGCACTCAACCAAGCAAATATTGAGTTCTGTAACCCTTTATGTCCTGAAAGTGTGGACTTTTCATATCCTGACCACAGTATTTGTTTTTACCCTGACAGGTTGGCAGCCTGGAGGCTCTGTACACCCTTAGAGACAGCAGGGGGCGCCCTGACAGAGCCACCTTGGAGAACAGACTTTTGACCGCAGTAGGGGTAAGTATTTTAACTTTTCCATTAAATAGGCACAGCAAAATACACGTTAGGATCTAGAGAGGGGATCAAGCTGCAGGTTCCCAAAAGAAGGCGCTCTGAGGTTGTTTTTTTTGGCCTGACTCGCACTGTCTGTGTAACACAGCGGGAAATGGATTTGTAACTACAGCAAATCAGAGCGTTCAGCTACTTAGACGTGACTGTTTGATACATTTAACACGGCCACGTCAAGGTGAATTCACACTCTGGCATTGGTTCTGATTTTACACAGCATGTATATGCAAATGGAAGTTCATTTGGCTGGCGTTGCCGTTTTAATCAGGGTCTAGTGTTGATTAGCGAGAAGGATGGAAAAAAAAAAAGCAGAGCCATGTGGTGAGTAATGGCTGAAAGTTGTTTGCTTGTGTAGCTTGTTTGCCTGTTCCATCCGATATCACTTTGTGCCCCCCCCCCCCTTCTCCCCTCCTCCTCCCTCGCCACCTTCAACAAGCCGTTCTGCATCACCCTCGGAGCGCACAATGCAGCCTCCTCACAGGGCTTTCGTTGCCGGGGAAACCGTCACCCACGGAGACATCCCATGACAGCACAGGGCGAGGGAGGAGGGACGGGGAGAAGGGGTCGGAGATGCAGCTTTGGCCCTGTCCATTCTCCGGGGTGCACCAGACCTCTGGCCCTTCCCCAACACATTGCCCCTTCAATGACACACACAAACAAAAAGCAACAGTGCATTTATACACACATCAAGACGCACATGCATGCTCCAAAACACGCAAGCAAGAGCAAGAGGGAAATGGACAGTAGAGAGTAGAAGAGAGAGACGATTCCCAACTTTCTGATTCAGAGTTATCATCTGAATCAGTGTGCGTGTGATTAATTGAAGTAATTTATGCACAATCTCCAGTGACTCCATGGATGGTTCATGATTTCATTAAACTGTAACTTTAATTACTTTTCTACCATCGTAACTTTAGGTGAAAATGAATTTGCACCCACAAAATGTCCCACATTTCGTAATGAGACTTAAATTTAATGGATTGCACAAATAATGTTTTGGGATAATGAACAATTGCATACTTAGCCATTGCATCTCCTTACCAGGCACTGTTGCATCCATAAATGCCTTGCATTGAAATCTGTTGGTTGGCTATGTTCTTTTATGTGCACTAATCATTTTTAGCATTGAGACAGAAAAAAACAAATCTCTATCACTAACTTGAAGCCAATAGAAAAACATTTGCATTTGTTAAAATAATGCATTTGTCCTTTAAATGATCTGACTAATTGAATGTGCTTGCAAAAACCGTCAATATTGTAAAAGGTATATGGAAGATGGTTGGTTGTATGTTGCCGAACACAATTACTGTGTGTTGGCCACAGTAGCTGGCTTGCTGCCAAAGCCTGAGCTATACTCCATCCACCCACCTCTGACCAGGCCTCTGTCTATACAGAGCTGCTGTGTGCTCAGTGCTTTCACTCTGCAAGAGCACTTTGCATTGCAGGGCAGGTGTGTTAGAGAGTTAATATTAGTTTAATGTGTCTTAAACTGCCTTCTGAAGTAAAAACAGTGACACTAGATAGAGTAACATGATAAAATTACAATCCAGGCATCACACATAAGGTGTTAGGTGAAGGAATTTCATTTGTTCTAAACGGCTCAGTTACTGGTGAAATTTTGTGCAGCAAAAGCATTATAAGATGATATTTCCATGCATGCATTATATATCCGTGGTACTATGGTTTTTTCATGGATCTCTAAAGTTTTAAATATAGTAAAAGTGTTGAACTCATGTCTTTGGAACATCAGTAGAGATGTTCAGGTTGCATCATATGCAGCCAGAATGAAAGGTCAGAAACCATTCCTGCCTCTGATTTTGACGTTCTGTTATCTACAACTCAAACAACTCAACATGCTTTTATTTAATCTGCCATCCAAATCACTTTCTAAATCTCACCACAAGAGAATGGATCTCCAAGTTACATGCTCTGAAGAGAAGGTCAAACATTGTCTTTCCTGAAGCTGATGTGCTGTTGAATGAAAAAATATTTCTCAAATGATTTCTCATCCACCACTTATTTTACAATAATACAGTGATATACCTCAATAAAACTAAAATTTGTTATTATAACTAGGGCTTTACAATTTGGGGAAAAAATAACTAATTGTGATTATTTTTGACTGATCTTGCAATTGTGATATGATAATATATTATCATTAATATTGAAGGAAATTATTATTTTCTCTTGAAAAAAAATCAGATCCTCACATCATTTTAAAATATTTTTGTATTTGTGTGTGTAGAATATGATTTATTAGCTGGGGCATCTTGACCGCAGCAGAATACCTAATTCATAATGTTATTTTGACACATATTTTGCTTTTAACAAATACTGCTCCTGGCATTTGGGTATTGCACTAGACCACACTGTGATTTTGATTACATTTTGATTAATTGTGTAGCCATAATTGTAACATCGGTTAACTAACTATTTAGCAGGCATGTTATTATACAACGGGTGTGTTGATAAAGAGTAACTTTAATGCTCAGAATATAAAACCAGGGGCCACAAGGGGGACATACATGTTTGTTGAAATAAATAAATATTCAAATAATAATTCCCTGTTGTCCTGACTGTAGACCAAAGCAGCTTCACAGAATGTTTATCCCAGCAACAGCATGACACACAAACTTTACTTTAAGTACTTTACTTGCTCTGTCCAAGCTGGTATGCACTGTTTATGGCTGTGTAATGACACCTGCCTGCTAAAGAAAACAAAATAAAAAAGACGAGTGACTTCTGCTTTGCGAGCTTGTCCCCCATACTTTGAAAAATCAATTTCCACTCAAGGTCTACTTAGTTACTTGTTTTCTTCAGTTGTTTTTTCAACTGTTTTTTCCAAAACTGATTTGGGGGAGTACTCATCCTTAACTGATATGGTGGCAGAAATAATACGTTTTTGAGCTGAAATGAAAATAGACCTTTTTTATGGGGATTGTGCACTGATTTTTCACCACTCTGAGAAAGTAGCTCACTGGGTCCCTTTGCAAACATAAAACTTTATTAAATATTTAACATTGTTAAGCATTACATGAACATTATTATAGTATTACACTATCAGCCAATTCAATAAATGATAATGGAGGAGATAAAACATAAAATGGAATAACATACATATATACATACAATAGCTAAATAAACATCATTACTGTTCACTGTCAGACAATTTCTGGCTAATCTAAAAAAGTCAGGGCAAGCGATGCTTTCTGCGTCATATATTGTGAAAAAAAAGTTTTTAGACAGACAATCTAATTATTGTTAAATTTTTCTTCTACTTCTTCAAAAGAAAAGAGCTCAGTGGACGCATGAAAATGATTGTCTTCTATAACAGAGGAATAATAAACACACTTAATAAATCAGTGCAATCTGCTGGAGTTAAAGCAGTCCATAGGAACAAGGCTCTGAGGCTCACATGTGGAGAGCTGTACTATAACAGCCTATAATTTACAACACACACACACACACACACACACACACACACACACACACACACACACAGAATGAAGGTCCATGGTGGTTTCTCAGAGGAGGAGGTAACCACCATGTAATCCCGGTCGATGCAGCCCTCTGTCAGCAAAGCAACAATCAGCTGTTGTATTAATTGCCCTGCTAATGACACAATTAGCATTGCTGTGGAAAAACAGCTCCACACAAATATGTGAGGGCTCAGAGACAACACACAGATAAGGCCACAACACGCCACATACACATTCACCCAGCTCACATACGTTCAGACTAAAAAGGCACAAAGCACTCAAACACGATCACAAGACATGCATACAAGAACCCATCCTCAAAGACCAGACAGCAGACAGTTCACACATACACACATATGGCTGCAGTCTGACGGGAGATAATAACATGCTAGTGTATCTCTCTTACTTTCTGTCTGTACGTTGTTTACTTCAGGCTCCACCTCCCCTCATTGACCCTCCTCCTAACTCTCCTAACTATCGTACCTCTTGCAGTTTCCTTCTCAAACACGCAGCCATGTCCCTGACTGAACTCTACACTGACCTTTTACAAAATGTTTCAGATACTTACCCCCTGCCAGCTCCTGACATACACTCACTGGTCCCTGCTGTTGTACTACACACTTCATACACACATACAGAAAACCACAGTGCAGAGTATGTCCTGGTCCTCTGACTTTTTTTCTTTGTTTTGATGCCTGTCTAGTTAGTCTAACTGCAGCTGTGTGGATGCGGCGACTTAATGTTACTGCCGCTCTAGCAACAACAAGGCTCTTAGCTCATAGGCTTGAAATATACTTGCTTCTAACTTTGTGTTCTCATGATGGCTGCTGATCGCATCCCATAGTCTGTTTGGAGCCAGGTGGCAACCTCCTGGTCAGGGCAGTGAAGCAAACCCGGAAGTGCCTTAAGCTTACCTTAATTTTTCAAAATTCTAACAGGGTTCGCCAATGGCAAAAGACGTCCGGTCCTATCTATCTCAATACAAAATGAGAAGCCTTCTGACTTGATTTATTACCTCAGAAAAAAATATTGTGGCAACATTATGGTCTCAATCACTAGATTCATGTCTTCTTCAAGACAATATGATGTTAATTGTGTAAATAATGTTCCCATTTTTAAAAAAATAATGAAAGTTAACTTGAACATTTTGTTCATTGAAAAATGTTGTGTTTGGTTATACTAAAAGACACTAAAAGGAGTTTATTTTTTAAGGTACACCCATACTCGTACTTCCCACATCCCTTTTTTTTAATATACAGTCTATGCTCAGAGCACTAGTTTTGCATGTTTTCAAAAAGTCATGATGCACATCTGAAAGATACAATATGCACATGATTGGTAGGTGCAATTTAGAGGCAGTAGGGATGTGGCATTGTCAGGCGTCAGTATAGATATGTCACCAGTGACAACAATGGTGGAAGTCTACAATGTTGTTCATTCTGCCATGATTTTAGAATGAATAATATAGAGACCTCCTTCAGAGTTGCTATGTTTATTGCAGAACTTTTCTGAGTTCTCTGGTTTGACATTAAGTGGAATCCTCTGGTAACTTGCATAGCATATCTCCCGACATGTGCAGCAGAACTGTTGTGAAGTTGTCATGATGTACATGCTCTGAACGATTCAACAAAGTTATGTAAGGGGAAGCTGTTTCTTCCTACTGAAGAACATCAACAGATCAACCAACTGAGTGATTACCTCCTGTAGCCAATCAGTGTTTACATACATCAGTAAGCAGATAGTATCTTTTGGCCAGTAAACATCAGTCTCTCCCACCAAACAGTTGGTGTCTATTGAATATTCACTGCTTTCTTTTCCCAGAATGCATTGAAAGCATCATGACAATGAATCATCCTCATAAGGGTCTAAAAATACCACCTTACTGCTCACTAGCTCTTATATAGTGAATGAGTGAACAAAGGGAGGATTTTAGACACAGCTTTAGTCCCCCACCTTTTATGTTTATAGATAAAACTTGCATGTACCTCATCAGCCAATCAGGATAGCCCAGGTTGTAAGTGTGACATAAAGATGTTCTGTTTTATTTTTCCTGAGGAGAGTAGGGTGGACTGACATGTAGCCATAAGACTGGAGCCTATAATGAACACCATGTCCTCCTACAAGGCAGGTGCTGAGAGCAGCCATTTCTCTTCATGTGGGAATTATGGGTTTTATGTTTTTGAGTAAATCTTGTACAATGGTTACACAGAAACAGGTAAGCTTTGATATTTCATAATAGGGCTTTTATAAGCAAAGGTGTTACTAATACCGTTTACTATGGCCTTTCTTTTTACACATGCCCTATTATGACATGACAGTTAACCGACATGTACAGTACCAGGAGCCTGAAACTGAAGAAAATTTAGCTATTAGTGTGTTTATTCTATTGAATAGAATAGAATTTAACCATAAAAGGAGAAGGATATTGCACTCATGTACTCTTCCACAAGGTGAAAAACAGCCCCCTATTTCTTTGGAAGCATATGGCCAGTAATTACAAATTTAGCTTTAAAAACCTTAAGAAGACTTTTTGCATCATCCAATTATCTCACAAACAATCATCACTAATTTGAATGTGATCATACTGCTTTTAACAGGAACCTCTAAAAAGTGGAGCTAACTCAGAACCTGCATTCTTTTGAATGGCCAGCAGGGGGTGACTCCATCAATTGCAAGAAGAAGTCCGACTGCATGAAAGTCAATAAGAAAAAGACCCTATTAGTCGCTTGATTTATTACCTCAGTAAACATTTTCCTAATGAGTTTATGGTCTCAATCACTAGTTTCAAGTCTTCTTCAATACAGCTTCATGTTCATTTAGTAAATGATGGCCTAATTTAGAGTAAAATGGACGATAAAGCACTGTTTGTTCACTGCTTGGTGTTAGGCTTTGTGTGTGTTTCAATGTTTGTTACAGAGAAGGAGATTCAACCCCTCTGAGACTAAAATTATTCACTGAAGGTTTATTGTCTTGAAATTGACATTGACTAGCCTAGATTGTGGTTATACTTTGAATGCACTTTGTTGTACTTTGAATGTACTTACTTTTAATGTTCAGTTTTAAATGTAATTCATACGTTTCATATATAAGACTGTTAAATTCAGCCGTGCAAACAAAACAGGTGGTGAGCTAGAAAGCATTATTAAATAAGCTAGTTTTACAGATGGGCTCTCTCTCTCCCTCCGTCCGTCTCTCTCTGTCTCTCTCTCTCTCTCTCTCTCTCTCTCTCTCTCTCTCTCTCCTTCACCCACTCTTCTATCCACACAGGGTAGAAAATACATTTGAATTTTCCCTCAGTGCTTCCTCACTGCTGATGCATTTGTGTGTTTTTTCTCTCTCCTTATTTTCTTTTTTTTTTTTGCTATTTTTTTTTAAAGACTCCAGTCACATCCGCAATCCCGCGGCCCTATAAGGAGCTTTCACGCTTTTTGGTTTGCTTTAGATGTTTAATACCCCCTCTCTTTTGTGTCAGGGAGCCGGAGAGGCGTTAAGAAGCGCTGATAAACCCCACTTAGATCCCTTCCTGGCCCGTCACCCCGGCCTGCCGGGCCGCTTTAGCAGGGAACTGATCTGTGACGGCCTGCCACTCAAACTGAGCACTTCTGAAGGCTGACACAATGGAGTGAGCAACACACCAGAGGGCCCGGGGGTGGGTGGGGAGGGAAGGAGGAGGGAGGGTGAGGCTGAGGAGGGAGACGAGGCCAAGAGGTGCCCTAAAAGAAGGCTAGAGGAGGGGCCAAAGTGTATCTCTGTCTTATCTTTCTCCTCTCTTTCAATGTAAGCAATTTCTCTCCCCTTACTCTTGCTGCTCGAAGAGCTCACACATTTTTTTTTTAACGTACCTCTGTGTTGGTTTCCCTGTTCATCTACTAGTCGGCGGTAACACACACAAAACCCCTCTCCTCTGTCTTTTTTTCTTTTTTGTGGTCGAGCTATCAGCCTGGCAGCTAGAGATGAGATTGAATGAAGAGGCAGAGAGTAGATGGGTGGAGGTGGTGGTAGTGGTGGGGGGTTGAGGTCCAGATAGGGATCAGCGGTGCATCAGGGTCTGGGTGCTGGTGGGTCATGTGGTTGTGTTCACTGCTGCGTGGCATCATGGGTCCAGCCTGGGCCAGGCCGGGGCCGACACGGCCTCAGGAGGCACAGCGTTGTGATTGACAGGCGGAGGGAGGGGGTGGGGCGGGGTTGAGGGGGGGCATGTGGCCACTGCCGCTGCCATCGCCATCAGTTTCCCAGGGGGCCATGGGTGGGTAGCGGAGCCCAAAATGTCAGCGCTGATATCTGTGCAGCTCAGCTCGTATCACACTGCTGCAGCTGCCTGCCATCCACCGCATCCACTCATTCATATAGAGACATGGGAGTATTATGCACACACACACACACACACACACACACGCTTTCTGCGTTTCCTCACCTTCCTTAATCATTCAATTCTATCCTATAGAACTACACACACACACACACACACACACACACACACACACACACACACACACACACACACACACACACACACACACACAGTATATTCTGTATGGCTTTTACTCCCTCCACCTTAGTGTCTTTCTTCTCCTCCTCCACACATTCACAATATTCCTCTGTCAGTTCTACCTCAGCCATTCAATCATGCAAGTGCTCTTTTCCTCCTCACTGCTGGAAGACATTTTTTCCAAATAAGATTTTATTGTTTAAGTCCTGCCTGCCTTTTTTTCACTGATCTTAAACCTTATTTTGGTCTCTTCGTTAGTCTTTCTTTCTATTTAACCAGGCTTTATTTTGAAGGGAGGAATGTCAGCTTCTTTTGCATTTGATGCTGAAGGTGAATCGGTTTACATGTGCTGCAACATGTGTTGGACAGCCAGTGAAATAACTTGTGTTTGTAAAATGTGCTTTTCTGTTTGGTGATGTCATTTTTCAGTGCATTGTGTGTACTGTGTGGTTTTATCTGTACTTTTTTTATCTGTGTGTGTGTGTGTGTGTGTGTGAGTGTGTCTGTGCTGCCTATATGTCACAGCTGGATGATGAATGTGCTGACAGCGGAGAGGTCAGTGTCACAGACAGTGTGGTCAATTGCCCCTCGTCCCCTGAGTCTAACCTTGAGCAACACTCCCTAAAGAGTCTCAATCTGCCATTAAGGCCCACGCCTACACACACACACACACACACACACACACACACACACACACACACACACACACATTCCCCAGTGAGTGTGTGCCATTAGTAGCTGGCAGGGCCTGGTTTGACAGAGAGCGATTAGCTCCCTATCATGTGTATTGATCACTGTGTCCTGGCTGCTCCTCTGGAGGAGGGGCTGGAGGGGTTTTACAAGGTAGTTTGGCCGCACACACACACACACATAGCCACATCCATGTTATCTGTGTGTGTGTGTGTGTGTGTGTGTGTGTGTGTGTTTGTGTATGTATTTTTTTGTTATACATAAATTAGAATCATATAGAAGGTGTGTTTTCAGTGTACAGTATCATGTGAAGCTTAATAGCTATGCCTATGATGCCTATTGGTGGACAAAATGATAAGGAAGCACTACAGACTACAAACCTGTAGACCATTTGAGAGTCTGGAATGCACTGTCTGCGTGGAATGCTACAGTATATAATTAATTACATAGTTGAATCAATTTTAAAACATGCACCATTTAACCCCATAGCATACTGTAATGCGGCCTAGAGGCTCGGTCAAATTTTTTTCTTTGAGAGTCTGTCGCAGGATGAATTTTAAGCTACACAGAAGATGTGAAACTAGAGGGAAAATATGACATGGCCATTTCAAAGGGGTCCCTTGATCTCTGTCCTCAAGATATCTGAATGAAAATGGGTTCTTTGAGTCTCCCCTTTGCAGAAATATCCACTTTATACTAATCCCTATTTGGGGCAGAAAACATGTAGTTTTTTCTCATGCAGTACAAATGTATTTTTTTCACCCATTCTATTTGAATATTTCTGCATACTGGGGTCCCTAAACAGTCTTAAAATTGCATAAATTGGGTATGCCTTGAAAGCTGAGACTCTTGTGGATTCAATTTGCCCAATTGTATTCATGTATGGTGTTAGTCCACATAGTAGCATTACATTACATTACATTCACTGTATGAAATGACCTGTTGTGGCCTGTTATGCAGCATATATAAACACCGTGTAGAAAAAAAGATCCTGGTTAATTAGGCATCACATAAAACATATATATACCAATCCAAATATTATTTTGCTCTCATTTTTTTTTTTTTTTTTTTTTTACATAATCTTAAATCGATATGATCAGCCTTATATAAACACCAATTTGATTACAGAACTGGCATCCACCTCCTGTCACAGAGATCTCCTGTGTGTAATATTCCACATGTAGCGTTGTTAGCTCTAACAGCCCCCCTTACCCTCCACTTGTCTTCCTTGGGTAGTTTAGACCAGCTCTTGTTAATTGAGTCTAATTGAAGAACATGAAGGGGGAATAAAGCAAGCAGGCTTTTAGGACATAAAAGACTGCAGCCGCCTCTCAATAGTATTTATTTTCAACCTCTTCCACTCTGATTTAAGTGTAAGAGGACAATAGTGGCCTGACACTGATATGTGTGTGTTTGTGTGTGTGCGAGTGTGTCTGTGATCTGTTGTTTGATTTAGTGCGCCCACCTTCACAAGGACCAGCCTCTTATCAGATCAAAGCGGCAAGCAGCGGCCTATGAAAGAAATTTTGTGTGTGTGTGTGTGTGTGTGCATGTGTGTGCGTGCTGTAGAGGACAGAGGTGTAGGTGAGGCGGGGGTGTTTTCGTTGCTTTTAACCCAGGACAATGGGACTGCAAAGGAGAGCGCGAGCGAGTACTCTTTGAACTAATGAAGAGGAAACCTTTTACTCTCCTTCATAAAGATACCCAACTCTCCCCGTGCTATGGATTCTCCCTCTCTTTTAAAGTAGAATGAAATGGACTATAACAAAATATTTAATTTGCTGCTTGCTACTCACTGTTTTGCTGTTATCCTCATAAATTCACGACAGAAAGCCATGCAAAGCCAAAATCAGACTTGAGAAATGGCTGAAACTTGCTAGAGCTGTAGTACATAAGCATCTATTGATTGAGCCGAGGTGTGGACACTAAACTTACCAAAGGGAATCAAATCCAACTAGGGTTACAAAGGTTGTAAAATGTCCCGTAAATTTCCCAGACACTTTCCATGGGAAGGTATGCTGGGGAATTTTGTAAATATTTCAAATCAGAAACTTTTCATGGCATTTATGGGAGTTAACTGGGAATTGGGGGTAATTTAAACAAGCTGTATCATATCCAAGAACAAATATACACATTTTGTTAGCACAGCAGACATCCATTCAAAATAATATAATTAAAAATTTTAGCAGATTTATTTGTAAGTAGAACTTTATCAAGTTTTAATTATTTTATTGAACAATCAGTTATTTAATTGAAAAACGGATCTGGTGAAATCCGGTTGTTTTAGTCAAGTTTATGCTAAAATATATTTTCCCCAACTATATTTAAGTTCCCTGTTTAAGGGCCAACCATCAATTTTGAAAATTCCCGGTTTATTCCCATGAACTCCAGTTTATTCCCATGGAAAGTTTCCAACTTTGAATATTGAAAACACACTAATAGCTAAATATTATAGCGAATGACAAAAGTCAACGTTACTCATATTTTCCACAAAATAATGCATTATTGTGTGTTGTGATTTCCAGGTTCAATGGGTGCAGAGGCAGCTCAGTTACTATAGGGACAAACGGTTTCCTGTGACAGGACTGGACCACAGTACCACTCACAGTAAGTTTTGAGTAACTTTTCAGTAACTTTTTTTTTTTTTTTACAGAGCTAGGTATTTGTAGCCTGACACTGCCAGATGGTTTGTTGCACAAAACCATCTGAGAAGCCGTTATTGGAAACTGTTTGGAAAAGGGCAGATACTTTCAAAATATACCTGGCAGGTGATTGGATGAACCAGCTGTCTATCACTGTCACACACTGTCTGCTGAAACCTCTCAGGAGAAGAGCAAAAGTCTTCAGTGCTGTTCATTGGTCTTCTTTCAATGAATTCATTTCTCCCTGTCTTCACAAATGTCTAAACCAAGCCCGCACCTGCCAGTAGCTCTCACAGGACGCTGATTGGTCAGCACCTCCAGTTGTTTGTATGGAAGTAAAACAAAAATAGTCAAATGTAGAGTCTGACAGATATATCGGTTGAAAGATATTATCATTCGATATTGGCCTATCAAAGACATATCAGTATCAGTATATATGCTGTCCAATACATACAGTGATGACATTTTTTATTTTACACAATGTATAATGTAGAAAATGTTGCTTTGCGTGATTTAGAAATGGTGTTAGTTATTAATTTCTTTATTTTTATTTTTTTTTATTGTCAGCAACACTGAACAGTAATGATGTTTGTTTTGCTCTTTTTTTTTTAATTTTTTTAGCAATTTTAGTATTATTCCTATTTGTTTTTTTCTTTTGTCAGTTATAATTCATAGAATCGGCTGTCAATGTTATTAATTTTTGTTATAATGTATAATAATGTTCAACAATGTTAAAAAGGATTTAATAAAGTTTTATAAAAGTATCTCTCTGGGTACATTTAGTGGGTAATAAAATCCACATAAAAAAGTTCTATTTTCATTCCAGCTCAATAAATTTATAAGTCAGCCACCATATAAGTTATCTATTATTTTTTTCCATCTAAAATCAGTATCGACATTGGTCTTAGTCTCAGCCGACGACCAGTGTGCAGGTTCAGCTACAACAACAACAACAGAGGGAGAAAGTTCTGTATAAGATAAGGCAGGTGTTTTGGCGTTCCTCCACAATTTTAGGTGATGTGAATGAAAATAAATCAAACATGCTAATGCATATTCGATGGCATCACCATCATGGGCTGATCACCAGGAGGAGGAAAAATGAAACAGGAGCCCAGCTCCTTAGTAGCATTTAAAAGCGCAAGAGAAAATAATCACTGAAGGAATTGGCATTTCCATTGGCATATAACACTTCATCTAATGCACAAGTTTTACTTATTATTTAATTTATTTTATATTTTCAATTTCACAGCACAAGAGATGCTTTTCAGTTTTATAGTCTATTTTGACATGTTGCCCTTTGGGAATGTTCAGTGTTTGAAATGTTCCATATTTTTATGATGAATGTAATTTACCAAAGTTTCCATTGGACAAAATGCTACTTCAGTCCCCAGCAGGAGGATTTTGTCTGTCTTTGACATCTGCTGTCTGTTAAAAATAAATTAAATTAAATGTTTTTTTTCCACCGAACTGTACCTTCTGTGTATTGTCCTTCTCCCCCTAACTGACCAAATACAAATTCTTAACCATCCAATAAAATGTTTATAAAGAAATGGCCAGTTACAGTTTATATGTAAGGCTAGTTTATATTCCTTTAGCAGCTGTCCTGAATTAATGTTTAAATACTACATTATTTCATAAGTTCAGTTAGTCCTTTTTAAGTAGCAGTGTGGTCATCTTTTCTAGTGTGTGTGTGTGTGTGTGTGTGTGTGTCGAATGTACTGGCTCACGTCCTGCTGCGGTGCTGTCTCGCTCTTTCTCTCTCTCTCTGCTTGCTCTCTCTTCCTCATCGTGTGTTACCATCCTCGCAGTGTCACTCAGCCTCTGCTCTGATAGATGATATAAAGGAGAGTTAGTGAGAAAAAGATGAGAAGAACGTGGTGGATGAACAGTGCAGCTGAATGTGTATTCACTTACAGGAGAGAGAGAGAAAAAGAGAGGGTGCACTTGTATGTTTTGACCGATTTGAACTTTTAAAGTCTAATGCTTCTTACTAGTATTTTTAGACTGAAGCTGCCAATGTTCAATATTGTGTGCCAGTATTAAATATCTCCAATGTGGCCATTTTCATGCCAAACCCAGTTTCTTGGCAGTGTGGAAAAGCCTCATTATAGGGCGCTAAACTCTATTAAAAGTCAATATACACTTAGTAAGACCAGTATTAGTACTATGGGTGTAATTGTACACAAACTGTACAGTTAAGTACAATTTCCATACATAAGGAAAAACTAAATGTTAACATGGAATGGTGACTCATTTGTCATAATCTTCACTCATTCTTAAAAAGATAAATAAACAATGCCACCATGTTGATTATTATATCAATTAGCACATTATCTTATTGGTTTAAAGTAGCGGTGCACCGATTGCAATTTTCTGGCCGATCACCGATTTTTAAAAAGCCTGACCTGCCGATTCCAATTTTGGCCGATACCGATTTTTTTATAACTCACAGCATACACCTTCAATGTTTGAATCTTATTCTATTGAAAAACAATAACACTGCAGTATTTTTCTTTAACAAATAAAGGAAATCACAATGTCTGAGGTAATTAATAAAATATGGAACTTAAAATAAATAGCAACAATTTACAGGACAAACTAACAAAAGAACTGCAACCATAAATAAAGTGGTTTTTGTTCTGTACAACATACAGACAACTAGGGAGGGCATCGATTTTCGAATAGTCATTAAATCATAAAAAATCGAATAGTTCATCATATCTGGAAGAAAAAAAAGTTGTATTACTGGTGCCTTCCACACGGGGGCAGCGTAACATTTGATGATACAGTGTGGCGGCTAGATGCCAAACTGTAGAAGAAGAAACAAACTGAGAGGGTTTTCCACGGCAGTCTATGGGCGGGACAAATTAGTTCCCCCAGAGGGATTTAGAGACTCTGGAGGTGACGTTTGGGTTTCGCCGTCGTTAACTGTGCACAACGTCAGCAGCATGGCTAATTATGCGTCTACGTTGATCATAAACATAGTGATCGTGATTTAACCAGCATTGCTAACTGTGCACAGAGTGTCTTGTGCTTGTTGTAAACAAACAAAGATCGCTAAGTGAACACGTCCTGCAGCAGCAGCACATACACACTGTACTGCTACAGAGCTAACTGTAGCTAACTGATCTTCTTAAGGAGCCGGCCTCTGGCTCGTTAGCGACTCGTTAAGAAGAGTAAGAAGCAGTAGCTGGATTTGTCTTCAGTCGCTTTCTTGAAAAGTGGTTGCTAAGAGGGGGTCTGAAAAGTTGCTGAATCTAGCAACAAAGTTGGGAGCACTGCTTCGCCGGTGTGGGGTTATTATCTAGGTAGATGAGATTGCTAGATAAGATCGGTTTGACGTAAAGGAATCGGCCAATCACCTATCCCGCAAAATTAAGTAAATCGGCGCCGATCGATCGGTGCACCCCTAGTTTAAAACTATATGCAACATGTAAATTGGCTTTAGGGTTGGTGCTTTATGCAGATTTTGCTACCTTTGGACAGAGCCACGCTAGCCTTTTCCCCATGTTTCCAGTCTTAATGCTATGCTAAGCTAAGCTTATCATCCCATGGCTTTACCTTCAAAGATGGTGTGCAGACTTGAGACAGGTATGGATTTTGTCATCTTAATCTCAATAAGAAGGAAAATAAACATTTCCCTAAATATTGACTTATTAGTTTTAATTGGTGGCTTTGTCCAAATTGTACTCTGGCTAATTTGGGTTGGGTAGTGTTTTAGGATTGTGTGTGAATATATATCTAATAAGTGAGTGGATCTGAATGGATACGAGGGTACTGCACTGCCATACGTCCCATGGCACTGTACCTTATTGCAAATCATAGTGCTCCTAAAGAGAGGATCTAAATGAGATTGGAGACTGCTCCTACACACGTTACTCATTTGCATTGGCCATACTGAGAGTACTCTGAATATGAGTTATACATCCGGGGATTAATTTCAGTATTTATGTTGTACATATGCTAAGACCTAGACCTAATTAATGTGTAGTAGGCTAATGTGTCAGTAATTACTTTGCTCAAAGGGGGAACTGATCCACAGAAAGCTGCTTACCAAAGCAAATGGTTCAGGATCAATACATGTACCATAACACCTCTAATTAATGTTAATTCTGGAAATACATTCAAACATGTTTGTGTGCGATATTTTATTAGTCTATTAAGAAGTGGTGCTTCGCATTAACAGCTAGTATTATATTACGTGACAAACTGATTCATATCCATCGTGTGAGAGCGAGGGAGAATGGCAGTGAGCTGGAGTGTTGTGCAGGGGTGAAGAAAGTGAGAGAGAGCGGCAGTGAGTGCATGGAGTGTATGGTGAGAAAGGTTCAGGCCTTGATGAGCTGATAGCACATCGACAGACAGCGAGCCAAGCTGTGCCACAGTAATGAGATGCTAATGATATGGTAATGATATGGTAATCTTCCAGCAGTATTCCACCTCACTGGAGAGAAGGGGAATCTGGGAGGCCTTTCACCATTGGTTGGAGACCAGGGACTTCCTGAAGTCAGAGTTCAAAACAAGAAGGGTAAAAAAACTACACACATACATGCACATATATTCACACATGATGTGTCTTTGTGCTTGCAGGTTCCCAGAGGAGAGAGTTTGCAACTGACAGGCAGCCTGAGGAGAATAAGAGTGACCAGTGCCTCACCTTCAATGACCCGCTCTGGCCCATGCAGTGGGAACTGGTGGGTGTAATTGTGTGTGTTTGTGTGTGTTCATTGGTCTTATCTGGAAGCCTCCTCTCTCTCCTCTCAGCTCATGTCCTCATGGTGAAGGATGTTCCTCTGACAGGCATAAGTCAGGCAGGCTTTCATGTGTGACTGGAGAGAGAGACTGTAGATAGAGTGAGGTAGGCAGATTATGGAGAAAGAGAGAGAGGAGGTGAAGGGGGTTGTCCATGTTGAACTGAGACAGATGTCGGGGATTGATGAGCCTCGGAGCAACACTGACACACAAACTGTGCGGCAACGAGACAAGCTCATCACTTCAGCAGATTGTTTGTTCACATGGTTTGACCAATATGTGTTTGTACAGAATAACAGCAGCAGAAACCAGTATGTTTGACAGTTCTTTTTACAGAAAAGTACAATCGCAAAATATCCGCTCCAATCCAGACTTTTCAGCCGCTGTATTTACTGCTTTTTTTCATTTTTAGGATTTGTGATATCCATATTGCATATAAGTTCTTCGCCTCACACTCAATTGCCTTTCTTTTTCTTGTCCTCACTATGCAATTTCTACGAACTGTCTCAGTAATATCTTTCTATCTCTTTCTCTTTGAACAAGAGATAATTAATCATTTTGCGGATGTAAACAGTGGGTTTATCCTGAAGGTTGTTATGATAAAACAGTTTGAACAAAAATCAGTTTGAATTCAGCTAATTAATGAGTAAGACAGGGTATCATTTGAAAATGTTCGACCAGTGTCCCAGTGTCGATACCTGGATATTGATACCATTACCAAAACAAACCCTTTTTCCTGTAACACAAGAAATAGAACTAGACCAATAATCCCACCAGATGGTATATTGGCAGATTTTAGCTTATGGCTGATCTATCCATATCTGTTCATATTATGTTAACCAATATATAACAATAAATAATAGTATAAAAGAGCCAGTCTTTAAGATTTAGATTTAGAAACGGTGGCCCCGTCTCATTATTTGTCCAGTGGAGAGAATTTACAAGTTTATTTTCCAAATTTAAAATTTCCCGCCCAGTAAATATATTAGTCATAATTCTTAATCAACAAACATTATGCTAATCAAAGTGGTTGTTTAAGATATGTCTTCATGCATGTATTTCAGCGTGAATTTTATTCCAGCTTTTGGTACTTAGGGTCGTCTCCTGGACAAAATATTGAAGCCTTACTATTGAGAGTGCTTAATGATCATCTCCTCTCCGTTTACAATAGTTGGCCGAACCTGCAGCTGCTCTTTCTTGCCTATTTGGAGCATGTAAATCAGACAGCTTATAGAATATTTAATAATATTATTTTTCATTCCTTGAAATATGTTACATTATTTGACCACTGCGTCTGGTTCACACAAGAGCTTCATAAACCTCAGTAATTCTTACATTGCTATTTTATAGTCTACAGCAAAATTGTATATAACCTGTATATGTGTATATATATATATATATATATATAATGGATTTCTTGTATGGTATCACCAGGCATCCAAACACACTCACATAGCAAGGTGGCAAGGCTCAGCCAATCGACACACGTGGCGAATATTCTTAACCGACATGCGAGGGTGTAATCTGACAGAGCCAGGAGGAGGAGAGGCGGGGTTAGAGATTCACCACGGCAACCGGCAACAGATTGATTGACACCTCAGCTCTCGGGGCAAGATGGTGGGGTGAGAGTTAGGATGGGGGCGGAGAGTGGTAGAGACATAGATGGAGGAAGGTAGGAGGAACGTTGGGGGGTGTAAGAAGCTAAAGTGAAAGAAAAATCTGACACAGCTATTCTATATGAGTGTTGTCAAATCATTTTTAACTAAATTGACAATATTTCTGCAACACAATATGATTCATGACGATTTTCAAAAGACCCCAAACAGGTTATGCAATATAGCTAACTCTAACTATATGACTTGATTAATAGAGCATAGTCATCATTAACTCAATAATCAAGAAAAACGTAAAGCATTTCTGAAGTTGAGTGCACCTCTCCCTCCCTCCCTCTCTCTGTTTCTCTGTTTCTCCTTCTCTCTCGATCTCCTCTCCTGCTCTCGTTCTGTTGTGTTTAATCAGCCTCTGGTGGACGTGGATATTGATTGAGGGTCAGTAATCTGCTCAGGGTTGGTAGCCTGCCAGGACCAGACATGTGTATGTGTGTGTGTATGCTAGTGTGGTGTGTACACACCAGCTTTTAGCAAAGATGCACACACACACACACACACACACTCACACACTCACACACAGAGCAAGTGGACTCCATTGTATCCTTGTTTAGGCTGAGTCCAGCTCCTCCAGAGGAGCTTGTTCCAAGCTGCTAAAATCTATACAGCATTCTGGACGTGCTTGCTGTGGATGGTATGTGTGTCTGTGTGTCTGTGTGTGTTAGAAAAAGTGTGTGTTTGTATGCTATAGCTGAGGGGCAGCTGAGATAAAGGCAAAGAAGAATGAAACATTGTTTTGTTGTGGCTCTGTTTGTATGTGTGTTCTGCGTAGTGTGTGTGTGTGTGTGTGTGTGTGTGTGTGTTTATTTTGTGCTCTTGTGTTGCATGAACTTTTTCACAACTCTTTATACATGTATTTCTGTTCGTTTGAGCATGTGTGTCTACGTGTGTTAGCACATATATGTTTATATGCTCCAGAGATTGGTTGTGCTCCAGTGCTTCAAATTATGATTCAGTGCATGTGTGAAACTCGTGTGGTTGGATTTCACTTCATGACGGTAAGTGTGTGTGCGTGTGTGAAGTGAGTCAGCGTTCAAGATGCCTCACTGTGGGCTTATATCCAAGTTCAGAAAGGTGTGCGTCTGTTTTTTGCTGTGAACCCCTGTGTGTGTGTGTGTGTGTGTGTGTGTGTGTGTGTGTGTGTGTGTGTGTGTGTGTGTGTGTGTGTGTGTGTGTGTGTGTGTGTGTGTGTGTGTGTGTGTGTGTGTGTGTGTGTGTGTGTGTGTGTGTGTGTGTGTGTGTGTGTGTGTGTGTGTGTATTCCCCAGGGCGGCTCCTCGTGCTCTGGTGGACGTCAGCTTGCTGGATGCCTCCATTCATCTGCTTTATTCTCACACACTACAAAGCAGCACTGCTCCCTAGACGCTACCCCCAAAAACACACAAACAGACATGTGTTCTGTATATGAGACTTTCCTACATTACCAGCAGTGGACTATAAGTGTGGACCAATATTTCTGGTAAATTTGAAAAAACAAAAATGGTATAGAGTTGGCTTTTCTAACCTACCGTCAATGAAATCACGCTCACTTGCGTATGGCAAAAAGTCTGGACAGCAGCTGAATTTACTGTTTATCAGAACACAAATTAGACAAGAATTTAATAGCTAGCGCCCCAGTGCAATTGTAGCATTAAAGAATGGCGGAAGTAGCAATCTGGCTAACTAGCCATGAATCAATCTGTTGCTGGCTTTAAATGGAACTTATGAACTCATAAATACGACATGAGAAATCATATAAACAAGAAGCTTGACGTACGGTCACATTGTGAGTATGG
Organism: Centropristis striata; assembly: GCF_030273125.1. Lineage (NCBI taxonomy): Eukaryota > Metazoa > Chordata > Actinopteri > Perciformes > Serranidae > Centropristis > Centropristis striata. The sequence goes on from NC_081524.1 coordinate 29,353,121, forward strand.
TGTTTTTAGGCTTAAGCAACATGTCTGAAAGCCACTGAAACTCAATTTAGCAAGCTAGCAAACTAATAATAATGATAACATTATTGCAAAAAAAACCCACAACAAATTTTCCCATTTTGAACATTCTTGTCTGAACTATCTTCAATTAAGTTTAGCCCCAAAGGATTTGCAAATCATTCTGTTTTTACTACGTGTTTCACAGCGTCCCAAGTTTGTGGGAATCAAGGTTGTATTACAGACATGTGAATTATCCACAGACACTTGCCTTGCTCATGGACTCCTGGCAGTTCTGTTGTAGAATGAATAATGGGGATGCTCTGGAATGGCTGTTTGATTTTTTTTTTTTTGGGGCCTAGGGAAAATATTTTTCTAATTTGGACTATTCACATCTCTAATTAAATGTTTGTCCACACTCATTCAGTGAAAATCAACAGTGCCAACCGTGCTGATTCCACTTTAATAAAAATGTTAAAAAAACACTTCAACAGTTTTTCAGGAGTGATTTATGCTAAATTCAAGCTTCACACTTTCTCAACCATCCAGGTAACAGACATCATGTCACAGAAACATGTCAACATGAACAACAACAGTGAGCAACATTTCTCACCATCTTGAGCTTTGTGTTCCGTCATACTTGAACAACACTTTGTTGTGTTCTTGAAACATTTAAAAAAATATTTTGATGGCCTCTCTTGCTTCCTTAGTCTGCCTGCTGTGGTTTGTTCGGTCTCCTTTCTCGTCCTCTTTAAGATGCCAAGCAGAGTGGAGGTTGTCAGCCAGAGGAGGTTCATATGGACTGCTGAGCTGGGAAGTCTTTGAAGGTGGTCTGCTCAGTCGACTCTCTTCCACATGTTGCCCCTTTTTGCTGTTTTGACCACACAATATTCTTCACTCATCCTTGCACACACCCATGTTACTGATTTCACAGGTTTTTCTAATTCTATTGCTTTATTTCCGTAACAGTTAATTTTAATAAACGATTTTAACATTTGTGGTTCAAACCATGTGTGTTCCTCCTCCTCTGTTTTCATGACGAGACAAAATTGTTACGATGACAATTCAACTCAAAGAGATTTTAATTGTTCCCACGCAAGAATGACTCCCTTTGCATATTTCTTTTTATTCATCCATGCTGGAGTGTGAATATCACTACAGGGAACTTTTGTCACTACGTACCAGCGAACAGGGACTTGTGACATTCTGCACAGTACAAGTATGGACCTATATCTTTCTGTAGTTTACATCATCAGACTAACTGCATTCCTCTTTCAGGAGATTGGTGAAATATTGTGCTTGTGAAAATTGGTCAAGCTGTTTTTTTCCCCTTTGTTTACTGTTTAGATTCAAAAATACTTTTTATTCCCTTGACTGTTTCTATGTAGCAGTCTCAGTTTAGTACAGTGTGAAGCTTGAAACTAATTAGGACAGCCACTTAAGTTGGCTCTTTTTATTTTGTTGGAAAATAGATCATAACAAATCATGTTTAAGGAGACTCTTTCCCTGTTAAGTAGCCCCCCTATAGTCTGATAGCGTGCCTGGGGTTGCATTCACACTCAGTTCATACTTAGCCTGCAGCGACCGGTATTTAAGTATTGAGTATGAACCTTAACACTCACACACCTGCTGGCCAAAATAAAAAAAATCATAGAGGGTGTTGGACAAGATGTTGGCATAATTTAGAGCATGACCAACAGTAGACTTGCAAATTGTCCCCTGTTAGTTCGTTGGTCAACTGTTGGCAAATGTGTAATGCTCAAAGGTCCACTGTTGGATAGGTAAATGAGTACAACACACACACACACACACACACACACACACACACACACACACACACACATCCCCTACTGAGCCGTTTTTTCCCCATTGTGCACTCCCGTCCTCTCTTTCTCGCTTTCTCTTCATCATGATAACAACAGAGTTGAAGCCTCTTGAAACACTCACTTTGAATATCAAATTGTGTGTGTGTGTGTGTGTGTGTGTGTGTTTGTTCTATGCCTTTTTAGGTGTGCTTATTTGTGTGTGTATATATTGTGCTGTTTTTAAGTGTAGTCTGTGTGTGTGTAAATCTGGATTTCATGTCATATGGTTACAGTGTTTGTGAGTGATTATTGTAGATGTTACATGTGAATTGTGTACTTTATGGGGCTACCAAGGGTCACAGGAGCTCTGAATGAAGGGGCTTTTGCTATGCACAAGTGTACAGATGTGTGTGTGTGTGTGTGTGTGTGTGTTTGTGTTTGTGTTTGAGGGTGGGTGGATTTGTGGTTTGAGGTGCAAGGATGAAAGAACTGTTTCTGTGACTTCCTCATGAACTCTCTGGGTTTCTTATGGGCACTCAACACACATACCAAGGATTTGCACACATTCTCTCACATAAACATGTTAAACTAATGGTAAAATGCCAATTCATGCATATATAGCACAAAGTCCAACACAAACTATAATCATATACAGTATGTAGACTAAAAGACAACATACTAAAAGGCCAATAAAGCAAAACCTTTCCTGACAGGGATTGGGATGTCAGTAGGACATTATTGATACTAGCAGTAGCAATGGATAAAATCACTGCTTATCGTTCTTTTTTGCTACTTGAGCAATGCCCCTCTGAGTTTTTTTTTTTGATAGACTAAAAACTGAAATGAAACAAAGGAATTTATCATGAGCAGAAATTATCTCTTTGGCAGAGACAACTGACGTTACAGTGGTCAATTTGGCTTATTTGCCAAATTTTAGCATTGCTCCTCTCATCAGCAAAAGTGTACTGGCACCAAGTGCTGTCACCAACAGGGCTTTAGTCTGCACACATTTGATCATTTTGAAGAGAGAAGAATGTTCATACCATTCCCATTAAGTACAGAAAGCAGACTGTCTTTTTACCCTATTGATTGGCCCAACTTAGTTTGTATTCATGCAGAGGTGGCACAGTGCAATTACGCTGAGTCAAATAATGTAAGGCTTTGTAACAGCTGTTGCAAACTAGGTCATGCTACTAGAAATCTACTAGTAAATACCAATTATGGTAAAATTCCACAATTATCAATTCCCAATTTGATACCAACGTAAAAAAAAACCAAACATTTTTTTAATTCTTCCTGACCACCTTCCTGGTATGAAATACCTGGATCACAATGAACGGTCAGGAAGAATTCATAGAACCTTAGTTACATCCATAACTCTAGTTTTGCTCTCCTCCTCTGTATCTCTGTTTGTCACTAATAATGACACTTTGCACACACACATACCTGGTGCAGAGAAAGGTTGAAGGAGAGATAGAAAAGGTAATGAGTTGTTGCTCTTGTTGGCAATATTAGCTTCTCTGTTTCAACAACTTTAGGCTGAAAAAACATGCATGCAGGTAGAAATGATACAGTGGTGTTCTATTGGGAATAAAAGGAAACTTGCATTCTCACACTATCCTGCAAAGCACAATGCTTGCGTCATCAGGCTGACTTTTAGAGATGGGTGAGCTGGGGGAACCCTGTGCGCCACGGCATGGAGGGACACTGAAAACGCGAGTACCATTGTGTTTTCAGAATTTCTGAGTCATCATCTTGGTACCAATGCGTCGGTTCTCGTGACATTTCTTTTGCAAACTCAGGATTGAAGTAAACAAATATCACTGTCACCCTCTGTGTGTGTGTGTTTTTTTTTCTGATTCCATTATCAATTATTCTGGGGGAATACAAGACAACACAACATAGGGTAAAAACATAATGAATAAATATCAGTTAATGCAGGAGGGGTCACTTGACCCAGATGACTGCCGGGCAAGCAGGCATCTGGGTCAGGTGGTAAGGAGCAGGAAACTGCAGTAGTATCTAGAGGACAGGTCGTGAATGGCAGATACGGAACAAAGGAGTTGTTAGAAATGCATGGCACACACACTAAAGAGAGGAAGTGGAAAAATATAAGGGAGAAGAGGATGATGCAGGTGAACACTCTGCAGGGATGAGCAGGCGGAAACACAAGTGCAATTTCATGCCAAAAGGAGTACCAAAATTGCAATGTGCCACCTGATATGCATAAATATAAACTCTGTTTTACCAAACCAAAAAAATGTTGAAACAGGTGCAAATGTAATGTTAGTGCACTGGCTTTTCAGGTCGTGCTCTTAAACTTACTAGTGAGCGATGCATTTGGGTTTATGTTTACAATAAACATCCCATTGTGAGTCCTTTTCAAATTGTGATAATATTACATGTATGTATGTTTTTGTGTAGTTTGCACAGGGCGAGTACAACTCCAGTGGGTTTGACCTGAATGTGATGCCAGTTTGGAGCAACAACATCACCGGTAATGGAGTCGTAGTCAGCATCATTGATGATGGTGAGTCTAACCCTTACTGCAACACAGACTGTCTTTTAGACATTTATACAGGTATATGTTGCTTATTAAAGGTGCAATTTATAATCACATAAGGGGCAGTAATTCACCTTGTGCACATCTTCTGGGTCCTACAGCATCGCCCCATGTGCCATGTCTCTGGCAGGTTTTTCTGTGCACTCTGTTGCAATGGTTATGTCTGCGGAGTCTCTTAAACACAGAATCTGAGTTTGTTTGTTGCATTGGGTCTTAGGTCGCTTTCACATATAAAGTCTGGTCTGCTCGTGCAATTCAGTGGTGAAGTTGCAACATTGTTGCTTTTGTGATTTGGTTTGGTTTGCTTCCACACCGTGCTTTATCGGGCGCACCAAGAATTGTAAACAAATGTCATGCTGCTGACACTGTCCTTCGTCTTTTGGATAGAACATATGAAGAGCTGACATTTTTTAAGCAAGTTGCGGACTTTAATGTATTGTTGGCAGATTTTTTTCACTTTTATGCAGTGTTGATCAGTTGTCTGTTGCTAAATAATTTGAAGACTTTGTTTTTTTTTTGTGTAGCCACAAGCAGCTGTGTTATGTGATCATCTGACCATATATCCATATTATAGATAAGGGCCTTTATTTCATCGTTACACCATGTCAGTTTTCAAGCCTGCTACTACCTGATGTTGATTCTCAAATTCCTGCACAAACCCTCAACCCAGAATGGCTGTGTTTTGGTACACTTCCTTCCTTTTGTTCGGACTGCTTTCTAACCTGCAGCAGTCAAACTCCGGTGCACTTTGAAGCAAACCGAGACCCCACTCCACAGTTTCAAACCAGCAAAAATCAAACGGACTATCTGATAAAGCGCACCAGAGTTCATTTCAAGAGGACCAAACAGCTCAGATGTAGATGATTTTAGGTAGTTTAAGCTGTAAACTGAAGCTGCTAACTGCTGTTCAGCTAACAATATATCTGCGTCTACTTTCTTTGTCCTCTTTGTCAGCAGACTGGATGCTGGAGTGACTCACTACTGCCTCTCTGGGCACAGGTGATATTCAAAGACACTAGATAGTAGATATCTCTGAAACATAATACATAGACGTCTTTGACATAATGTAAAAACTGCCACTTTTTCACACTTTTGATAATATGAGAAATCTGGGCATGTCTAACAAATTGCACCTTTAAATATTGTAGATTGTTTATGCAAATGTGTTTTTTTCTGGCCAAAATAAAGACAGTGTGGCATATTTTGGAATATTCACATAAACAAAATGACACTTTTCCCCCCTGATTAATACAATAAGACCAGGAACAGACATTTAAAATAACTGAAAGAAGTAACTGTATCTTACTGATAAAATTGTAGAACACAATTTTAGAAATTGCAGGACACAATTTTCTGGCTACGGTGTACAAAAAGATTTTAGCGTTTGGTGTGACGAAGCTGAACTCTGGCCCATAGTGAAGAGGGTGAATGATTTATGTTAGTGCCCCCCCATCCTCCTCCACCACCTCCACCACCACCGTCATCTTCGTCTCAGTCACGCCACAATGAGAATTCATTTCTCTCTGATTGCTGGGATATCTGGCAACAAGGGAAATGAGAGAGCGGCATCTTATGGGCTCATTCATCAAGAACTAATTGAAGCCTCACTAGTCTCAAGTGCTGATAGAGCTGGAGTAGTGTTGGAGTGTGCTGTTTTGTATGTGTGTGTTAAAGTGTTCATGTGACACTTTTTTGCATCCAAGTGGCTCTGACTCTGCAGTATGTGTGTGAAAGTGGAGAAAATGTCCTATAAACGTGTCATTATTCAAAGAAATGGCATATTTGTGTGGGTTTGTGTTTTTTGTCCACTTGCATCCATGCGCGTCTATCCGCTTGCATGTGTGTTGATTCTTACTAGACTGTCTGTTTTTGATGAAAGATGCTGCTTTTATGGCGGACTGCTGTGGACAGAAGGCCATCTCTTTGCTGTGCATCCCTCTGCATACAGACAGCTACTCAGTGTGTGTGTGTGTGTGTGTGTGTGTGTGTTTGGGGGGGGTTATTGGTGGCGAGGGGTGGAGGATGGATACAGAATGAGCAAGCAAGAGAGAGAAAAAGAGAAAGAAATTAAATAGAGGAAGGATATAGAGGGAAATGTCAGGCGAAAGCAAGAGTAAAAAGGATTCAGAGAGGGGGTGAGTGTGTGTGTTAATGCATGTGTGTGTGCATATGTGTATGTGTGTGTATGAGACAGAGAGTATTAGACTTGCACCACTGAATCTCCTCTCCTCTGAGGCTATTGTACTCCGCTCCACCTCTCTGTATTGATTCCAGCGGGCAAGAGCTCTCTCTTTCTCTTTTCTCTCTCTCTCTCTCTCTCTCTCTCTCTCTCTCTCTCTCTCTCTCTCTCTCTCTCTCTTTCCTTTTCTTTCTCCCCTTTCCTTGTTCTTTTCCTTCTCTTTTCCTGTTCCCTCTTTGTTAACTAGGAGGTAATTCCTTCCTCTGCCCACCCTTCTTTTCTCCCCTTTCCTCTCTTTCTCCATTTTTCCTTCTCTCCCTCCCTTACTCCCTTCCTCCCTTTCGGACAGTCTGCCTCTCGCAGCTGAAGGATCATGTACACACTCACCTTTAGCCACCTTTCAATCGATGCCTATTGATTTTAATATCACAATGAAATAAATTATTTTTCTTTGAGTGAAAGCGCCCCCACCTCCTCCCTCCTCCTCCTCCACCCCCACACTTCAATCCAATCCCTCTGTTTTTAGAGGTAATGTAATTGGCATCTGAGGTCAGTCCTTGTGATTCCTCACGTTGAATCAGATTCACCCTACCACCTTAAATGTTTATGCTTGTGTTTAGGTTCCTCTTTTAAAGTATTATCTCACAGTTTCACTATTAAGATATATTTGCATTCGATTTATTTCATTACTGTACTTCACAGACATCAGCATGACCCTTAAAAAACACAGCTAAATCAAATCAACCTAATTTTTCAAAGTGTATATCCACAATTTTGTGCATTAAACTCATATGCATATGCTTATTTATAAGATTAAAATGAGATTTCTTCTTTTGCTTTAGAATGTGTGTACATTAAAGAACTATTTCTGACCATGTCCCAACAAACCCCTATTGTTACCCAGGTTTAATCATTGTTAATTTATTTCTCAATTACACACGTGCAAACCAACTGTCAACCATGTTAGTGCTTGATAGATTGTCAGCTGTAGTTCCAATAGAAATGCATTCAAGGTTTTTGTTTAAAAATATTAATCAGAGTGAAACATCTCTATTTTCTATTTTGTTTCTCAAGTGGTGCAACACTGAGCACCTGATGTAATGGGGAATCCAGAAGATCCGTCAATGGCACTAAGTTGTGATTAGTCTGCATTAATTTTGCTTGATTTCAGTGAAGTCAGTTTCAGTCGTGCAACAATTAAAAAGCAAAATGAAAGCAAAGTTGTGGGTCTGGAAGATGGAAAAGTTTTGTTTAGCAGGATTGCTTCAAGGTCTGATGTTTTGTAATGCAACCTTTTATGAGTGACAATTGTCATTCTGCGCTGGCAGGGAGTCAGAGTCACTTGGACCCGGTGATTAGATAATCAATTATTACGATCCCACCACTCCTGGCTCCGACTCCTCATCCACACACACCTTCGTACAGACCGAGCAGCCATAGCTGCCATTAAAAAAAGCCATTATTAGAATGTTGCCCTCTTTCTTCTCATCCTTCTTCTCGTTATCATCTGCTCATAATTTTCTCCGGCTTCCACTGTAAACGCTGACTTCAGCAGCCTCCATGTTTACCTACATACACAGCGTGCTGACTTTGACGCCTTTGTTATTGTTCTTCTACTGTGCATGCAGGTCAGTTCAGGACGGTGAGCAGTTCACACTGGAGTCTGATATAGGCCACATTTAAAAAAAAAAAAAACGAGTAAAATAACTCAACTTAAAGGCTTCTAGGACTTTCAAAGAAATGTGACTGACCATATACAATATTATATTATATTTTTGGGCGGTTTCTGTATGTAACTGAGCCTGTACCTACACATGCACATTAATATGGAATAGGTGATATTTATCATTATTCATTATGTAAGTGTCCTAAATGCCTATGCACATTTGATAAATAGCAATTTTCTTGCTCGTATGGGCAGTTCCACACATATTAAGAACTTGTTGTATTCATGCTTTGATAAATGAGACTTTAGGAGCCTTTCATAGCAGGAATTAAAGACAACACATCACATACAGTGAACATCAACATCAGTCATTAGCGAGCGTGGTGTGGGTTAAATATATAGATTCATCAGTGAAATGGCATCCACCTTCCTCCCACCTTATCCCGTGACGCCCCCACAGTGTCCCTGTCGCCCTGCTATCAACACTGGCCTCCGTCCCTCTGGCTGGGCGGCCAAAAAGCACTCCAATATCGATTGGCGCTTACGCCATTGTCATTACATGTCATTGGTACACAGAGAGACACAGGACACAATTTAGACTGGGGATGGGAGGTAGAAGGATGGATGGATAGTTGGATGGAGAGAGAAAGAAAAGATTGGAAGACTGAGCAGTGTCAAAGATAATTCAGTGAGCTCAGTGAATAGAGATCCCTTTAATGCAGGACAGTTTGTCACACTAATTTGTAAAGCGTGAAGACATTTTCTTTCAAAGAAATACTGTCTGCAGAGCCTAACATTAATACAGTATGTAGGATATATAAGTAAACATCCTGTCGTCTCTCCACCTCTTTTACTGCACTTTGTAGCAGATGTACACATTGTACCATTTCTTTTTTTTTATGTCTTAGGAATTACAGTAAGGTGAAGATGGTGGGATTTTATTGGTGTATGGTGAAAAGCACTCCTCTGAGAGAATAATGTGAGCTCAATATAGATGTGGGCTATATTTACTGTGTGTTGTCATACTATATGTATTTATCTGTTGATGAAGGAGGTGTAATAAAACATTTTATGGCTGATTATGAAGGCTTACGTAGCTGCTGTAAACTGTATTTTTGATATTCTACAATCTCAGCTGATTGACTTAATGAGGTGTGTCCATATAGCATGAAAAGCATTTACTCTGCTGTCTGCTCATGCTGTGCGTCACATTTCTGTGTGTCCGTGTCCTACAGAACCTTGCATTCCTTAAAAGTCCATTAGGATAATGACATTTTTATTTTTAGAACTTTATTGTACATTATAATTGGTTTCTTGGTCAGTGTGTTATATTATATTTGAAATACTCACCTTGTGTCACATTTATATTTTACACTGATTTCGAAACAGTGTTTGTGTAACTTACCACAAATATGTTATTTAAAAGAAGCAACCAAAATTTTAGGTAAAGGCATTTGCTTTTTATTAGGCTCACTGATATATTGGTTGACCAATACCAGAATATATGAAAACTGTATTTATTTATTTACTTTTTTTTACACAATGTGTAATACCACAAATTATGCTTGGGGTGACTTATTTATTCTTGATTTAAATTGTCAGTAATTGACTAAGACTGAACAAATAACATTTTAATTAGGTTTTTATGTAATTTCTATTTATTCTTTATTTTCTCAGTTTATATTTCTAGAATTGTTTATACATTTTTTGTATAACAAACTCAACTCAAGTTCAACTTAATTTGTCCCCGTAGGGCAATGGTTTTTACAACAAGGGATATTAAAACATGTAAAAGAACACAGAACAAAGACATACAGAACTGTAACAGTAAGGGTGAGGGGAGGTGTCCTAAACACTATCCACATCGAAAAGGTCTATTTCAATCCCATCTAAAATAAGTATCGATATTGGTCCGGCTCGTTTCTCAATACTGAAACAATTAATATGGTACTATTGGTATGCTTGTGAAGTGGATGCGTCAAAATTAGCCACATACAAGTTACTTCTATCATATTGCTATTACTAGTATCTGAGCACACACTGTATTATCCCTGTGCAGTGTAAACTAAAAAAGGCCATAATTTCCTTAATCACTGCACATTTGAAAACGTACTGTTCCACACAAACCACTGAACACAGCCGGCTGCTGTTGAGGAAGCACAAAGTAAGAGCATGATTATCATGATTATCTTTCACCACCAAGCAACAAAGTCATTGACAGGTAGCTTAACAAATTGGTCGCCAAGCAACACAGAAGTACCTGTATGAGTGTAATTTTTGGTTATTAAATTGACTATTTATTTAAATATGTTCTCTTTTTTTTAAATTGGCAAAAGTCTGTCACAGTTAATGTAGTGTATTTTATGCTCATATAGGCATTTATCAAGCTGGTGTTTTCAACAGAGAGAGCCAAGGTTGGTAACTGCATAATGAGATAAATTTCATCTTTACAGTGTGTTTGTCTCTGTATTTTTACATCATGCCCACGTTGTGTATGCATCCATGCATTAAGCCAGGCTCCTGGCTTTGGTCCAAAGAGTGTCAAAAGTCTGCATGTGCGGCTGTTTGGTAGAAATGACACTGGCCGGCTATGTAAAAGTGTGTCTGACAGGGGGAGCGACGGAGTCAGCGCTTTTTTTCCCTCCCTCCTCGCCCCCCGCTGTTCAATCCATCCAGCTGCTGTCACCACAGGGGAGCAGACAATCTATCAAGGCATCGGGATGCATTCTCCTCACCTGCGCCGCGCCTTTAATGAACAGCCAACATGATCCCGGCTGACAAGCAGGAAATGGATGTAATAAAGATTGTTTCTGCATGCTCTTTGCATCCCTGATAAATCACCTCGCTGTGCAACAGATACGGGAGCCACATGGAAATTTGATTTCACACGGCAAGGGGGAGGAAGAAGAGAACAGTGGGGGAAAAAGAGAGCTGCTAGTGGCAGGGTCACTCTATTTTATTCCCCTTTTTTCTCCAGCGGAGCAGTGGAGCAAGGTGTGTGGGGGTTGACTAGAGGGAATGTTGTTTTTTCTTTTTTTTCTTTTGCCTGGGCTTTTACTTATCCCACCAATGCTTTGTTAAGCCTGGAACATGCCTCTGTGCCTGTAAGTCTATAAACAATAACTGATGATGTGTGCAGGCGTTCACATAGGTGTCTGTCATCGTACTTGGACATGACATTAATGTGTGCACTAGGGGGCAGGGCCGCATTTACAAAAAAACAGCAAATAAAGAAACCTGAAAATGAAAACCTATTCTCATCGCAAGAAAATAAAAACAAGTTGAAAAATAAACAAAATAAAACTTCTCATTATGTCTGGATGTCCTTCCCTCCTGAATCAGAGTTTGATGCACAAGATATAATGCACAAATACACAGAATGTGTAGGGTTTGGAAGTGTGCACAAGGGTCCTCTCGGAGCCTCTGCAAGCAACAATTACCTAGAAACCCCTTCTATGTTTGCGAGTATCCTCGTAAAACTATTTGTCCACTTGTCCACTTCAGAATTCTCATTATCCCCATATTGTATTCACACACCTCACCAATCCTTTCACACACTGTACAAATCTCCTTTTTTATATGTCTGTAACAATGCCCTGGCAAATTAACTTGTTTTATGTCAAACAAAGAAACAAAAACAAAAAGTTCAGCTTCATCTCGGTGACAGTCCTTATTCATTTTGTGTTTTGTCACTTCAGAAAAGGTCTTGAAACAATTATCAATTTTAATTGGAAACAGGCAGATTTGTCTTTCTCATGCAGTTTGTGATCATAACTGGTAGTTTAGTAACATTTCAAAAAATGGGTCAGTTTGCTCACAATAAAATGTACTTATTAATTGTAGCATTTTATCGCCTCTAGCTAGCTAACTAATTAAGCAAATGCTAGGTTCATCAGTTGGTTGAAAACTCTGTGTCACATGTTTTAATATTGCGAAAGTGATATTAAATATGCACTTGATGACAACATACATATACAGCTATAAGAAAATTGTGCTGAAAGACTAAGGCCAAAACTCTTTATTAATTTGTGTAGCTGCGTAGCTTAACATTAGCTGGTTTTGGTGGTTTGTAAATTTCCCCAAATCTAATAAAGAGAAGGATATTGCTGCTATTGTAAGCCTAAACTCTGTGGGCGTCCACGGCCCGCTTCCACACAGTGGGTTTATACTACACAGTGGTAGTACAAGTATTTATTTTTTAACATAACCCGTAGGCTTACTCCAAATACTACCGTAGCTAGCTAAAAATGTGCTCCTCGGCCTGGGAAGTGACATTGTAGTGTCACCAGTGGCTAGTTCGTTAGCCGCACAAGCTAACATTTACATTAGAGCAGATACACACACTGTTTATTGCTTCCTTTACACTTTAAAGGGGAAAAAATGTTTTTTCTAGTTTTTAATTTTGGAAAGGCGAAAGTTCTTAGTTTTGGAAAGGCTTTAAAAATTGACGAAATTGAAGATGGAGAGTTGTCCAGAGTACCGAATACACCCATGTAACCTCTAAATTGTGTCTCTCTACTCCAGAAATAAGGGCATCACATGCAGTAACAGTAGCATGGAGGCCTATACCAGACTGCAACGACCCCACTATAAGAGCAAACAACAAATCACACTAGCTAACAATCACCCACATGGCCTGCTGTCCAAAGTCACTGTAGTAGTACTCCTAACAGAAAGGCATTCATATTGTAGAGTAAGGGGAGAGCACGAGAAATGAGAGGGGGGTGAAGAAAAGAGAATAATGATTAGAGCTGGGGAGAAATAATAGTGGGGCAGCAAGAGAAATACATGGGGAATGGAATATAGGAGAATAAAGGGAGAGCGAGATTGAGATAGGGAGAGGACGGGAGAGGGAAGAGTGAGATAGGAAGGGAAGGGGGGATGCAGATATGGGGGTGGGTGGGTAATTTATGATTTAATCTAATGCAGTCTGGACCTGCTGTAAGTCACACAGACCTCAGCTGGGAAAGCGAGGGAGGGAGAGATGGAGAAATCGAGAGAGAGACATTAACCTTTCCTTGAAGCGAGTGTGGAGCTGTTTTATCTGACCACAGTCCACCCCTGTAAACCTTTTCTCCTCTCCACCTGTACTTCCCGCTCCCCCTGACTAGACCAAGTGCTCCTGTTAGGCTGCCTTTCCCAAATGTGTTATGTAATCATAATCAACTTTGGTTCCCCTGAGTTAAAGTAAGAATCTTAAAATGAATGTATGTTGGTTTTGTTACATCACTGACAGATACAAAGTTCCAGTAACTGAAGCGAAGCTTTTTTCTCATGTTGCGCTATAAACCTGATGCTTGGCATGTCTTTCGCGCCGAAAGAGATGCCTACATATCTGCCTACACTTCTGATGTGTTTGGAATAGCAGAAGACTAGGGTAGAAAAAGAAACTCAGAAGAAACTCAAACTTCATCAACAGAATAAAGCCCAAGGAAGAGGCTGTCAGAAAACCACCCACACTGACATCTTATTGCTGGGAAGTGCATAGTAAAGGTATTGAAGATGGATACAAACTCAATATCAAAATAAGAAAACCAAGGATTACAACATTCAAAATCAGCAGAGCATATATGTTTTTCACACACTCATTCCTTACCTCAGTATGAGATAAACAATCAATCTGCAACATAGACTGCCACAGGAATCAGCTGTTGCCACTGGCATTGCTGCTGGCATCTTTGGCTGTTTATGTACTTCTTGAAAAATCAAATATGATTTTGGTTTGATTTTCTGAGACCACATATGCATCACATGCACAGCTTACTTCTTTTGGATACTGAAAATTAGTTGGTTTGGCTGCAGAGGGCAGAAAATATTGGAAGGGTGGCTGTAACTGGACTCAAAAGGGAGCCTCATAATGTGCTGTGTTTGAGTGAAATATCTTAAATGATCAATATGATTAATAATGGGTTGCTGCCTGTAGATGCTTTCCTGAAAAAAATATCACAGTTGCTGAGTCTTTGGTCATGCAAAGTGTATCTGCAGGATACAGGGTTCACTTATAGACTATAGAAATATGGACAACATGACTTTATTTCCTCCTGCTGTTCAAAAATGAAACCTAACTTTCCTGGATACAGAAGCTGCCATCTTGCACATTTGTAGTTGTATATCTCTGATTCTACTGCATCTAATTAACTGTCCATTTTGAGCCCCACAATGTTGTATATCAGTAGAGTACCCTTTCAATAACTATGACTAGGTAATGTGTAAAATTGTTCGGTGTGAAGAAGGAAGATTCTGACCATAGACTGCGTGTAAGAATTGGAAATGGTCACCCTTACATTACCCTGGGGACTATGGATTTGAAACCTTGAGTTTGGCATTTTTTCATCGTCATCTTGGTTTTTGTGGACAAGAGTGTTTACCAGCCAGTAACCAGCTAACAGTAGTACTAGCTATTTGATTAGCAAGGTGCATTGGTAATTCAAAATGAACAACAGGCTCCTTCACACGTCTTTTAGTTCAAGCAAATGCTGAAGAAGACCGAAAGTTTATGTTTACGTTTATGCACTGATAGGGTTACCCGCTTTTATAGGATATTATACTCTAAATGGGAATATAATTTACTAAATTAACATCATGCTGTATTGCAGAAAACTTGAAACTAGTGTTTCAGTGCCATGCCATTGTCTCAACGTCCCACCGGTCCAACAACCCTACAGATTGAAGACATTATCTTTCTCTAACCCTAACCAAGTGGCTTCTGTGCCTAAACCTAACCATTCCTTAACCATAACAATATAACATAAGTATTTTCAAGAAACATGGCGGCAGTCACTGGACTTCAATGTGTGTAATTTCGGACTATTGGGCCATAATCTATGTGTCTGACCAATTGTCTGAACAATGAGCAGTCCCCAGTGGTAGACAGTGGAGTCGCCCCCTTCTGGCAATTAGAAAAAAAGGCTCGTCCCTCATTGGTTTCACTCTTCAGACCTGGAGGTATGCTCTTGACCACACATAAATCAGTTATGTCACAACAGGTGTAGCACAGCAGTACTATTGAAATAGCACTTCTACCTGATCTGTTTACAGTCATATTTTCAGAAAAGCCTGTCCTTGTCAGTCACATGATACCCAGATACCGCTTGCCGGGGTTACTTGCACTTGTTGTACTTGCCTCTTGTTTTGTTTTTAAAAGGGAGCCAATAGCTGCTCTCCAAACCAAGTAAACCAATGAAATTCTCAACTTAGAAAGATGCCATGGTAGTGGGCTGCACCAGCGCCTACTACCGGAGTGCAACTCTTGTGTCTGCATCAATAATCTCTCTCCAGAGAACCATTTGCCTGGATAAATATTGGTTTTGCGTGGGCCCCTGTAATGGCACCCTGTGCAGGCTGCGGGGCCCGTAAGTGACGTTGTCTGTCACGCAGTTGGCAGGCCGGCGTGGGAGTCGTTGGCACATTGTGGGGTCTCTCCAACGCTCATTTGAATTCACTCGTCCCCAATCATGCCACTACACTCAGCGACTACACACTTCCACACTCCACTCACACACTACTCCCACTACCTGTTTGGGCGCCGCCGCTCTCATTTGCATGAAATAAGATGGAAATGGAGCCCTTATTTATGCCAACAGAAATGGAGTGTGTTATTAAGGGCACTATTGTGCAAAAGAGACGGTGGCGGTAAGAATACATTACAGAGGCTATTTCTGGAGTGGCTCGAGTCACACAGAGGGTAATGCTTTACAGGTCCCTGATGACTTCTACAGTCTGGGCTCCAACACTCTGGATGGGCTGTGTGTATGTTTATGTGCATTTTGTATGAGAATGTGTGTATTTTTGTTTATGCTTATGTCTGATTGTCTATGTCTGTGTGCATTTATCTACAGTACCTGTGTGTGTGTGTGTGTGTGTGTGTGTGTGTGTGTGTGTGTACTTACTCACGCCTGGTGAATATGATTCTAGGAGATGATCATTTGTATATTGCCTGGTGATGGATGGGTTTCCTTTGATTGACAGGTCTCCATTCATACAGGCTTCATTGTAAGTCTGTTTGTGTTGTGTAGGCTGGGCAGGAGGGAGGTAGAGCTCCATTTCTGTCAGTCAGGCATTGATACAGTGGTTCGAAGCGTTCAGTGGGTCATTTCTGTTTTTATTAGAAGCTAAAATGGGAGGAGGAAAAGGTCTAAAGGGAGCTGTTGCCCATTTTCTAACTATTTGTACACTGAAATCTAGGCAGTTGTTTGTGGAGTGCTATGAAGGTTTAAGAAAAACTGCTAGGTTTTAGCCTGCAGTTGCAGCATTTCCACATATTGTGTTTATACTTCTTGTATTTTTGGTCAGTGCAATTCATCAAACTTTTACAAGGAAATCCTGGGATCGCAATTCCCAAGATTTCCCAGGATTTCTTGTCAAAATCTGCTCCAGTTTTCAGCGAAAATACCTTCAAAAAACCCATTAAATTATGTTTATTAAAGTAAAACAACTGGATCGACTTATCTGCAGTGGTTTCTTCCAGTTATTTTTCATATTTAATTTGATGCCGTTTGTTAAACTGTTTGGCTCAGTGTGAGCAGCGTCTCTCTAAGGATCAGTCCTATTGACTTTGGTGATCCCTTGCCACAAGCAAGCTGACATATGTTGTTGTAAGTTAAATGGATGTATTGCCATGAAATATGGCAGAGCTATTCATGTTTCCCTCAGGATCAAGATGGTTTGTGATAACTTGGGTTATCCTTTAACGTCCAGTCTAGCACCATCAGGTCAACATTTTCATATGTTTAACTTTGGTTTTATGGTCATCATGAAAAAGTAATGATGTTTAAATCAGCTTCAGCTGTACTTAATGTTTGTGCTCATTGGCCAATCATGGATGCAAACTCACTGAGATTATATATGTTAAACACCATATTTGTTAACCATCAGCATGCTGGTCATTGTCATTATGAGCATGTTAGCATTTAGTCCAAAGCTCTGTGCCTGAACGCAGTAGAGTGCTAAATGTGCAAAATAAAACAATGGAGGCTTCATCAGAGGTGCAGGATATCAGCTCCATTCCTAAATCAGAGTGTAGGGCTGCAAGTGTAGCATTGTGTGTGTAGATGCTCCTAATGTAACAACAAAGCATCCAGCAGTGCTCTTGCTACACAAACCATCAAAATAACATGAAAAACACAATGGATTTTTCTTATCTGCCACTTCAAGCAGGTCTTGCAGTAATAACTTCGGGTCAGCAATGTGAAAATGGTCAGACACTCACCAATAAACAGAAGACATTTTAAACCGAGGACTTGTTCTTTTACCATATAACCTGAAGAATAACACCAAAATTTGAATAAAATGAAAAGGGTGATATTTCCATGAAGTTAATAGTTTCAGATCATGGGAGAACCTTCAAAAGTAATTTGGACCTATTCTAATATTTGCAAATGTCTTCTCTTTCTTACTACACCTGCAGTGTCATGTATGCATGTGCAGTGTTATGTTTCAGAAAAATAGACCTTCATTTTCTTGTCACCTTTTACCAACCCCTGCAAACAGCTAGCCCTTTCTCTGACATGACCTGACCCTGCTGACCTTTTACATCCAGCCCAAACCTGAACCTGCTCCACCACTAACCCTTGATTGGCCCCTGGGTGACCTGTGACCTTTAACCTTTCAGGTCTCGTGTTCCCAGGCTGCCTCTGTGGAGCAAGACCACGCTGGGTAAACATTATGAGCTGATCAATTAGGTGAACCCTGCAGCTGCACCATGACATGGAAAAAGGAGAGAGTAAAAGAAGAATAAAAGCTGTAACTGCAAAATCATAAAAAAGATAAATGATGTTTCTCCTGTTTGTATTGCATTGGTTGCTTTGTGGTCAGGTCTATTTGCATAAGGATTTAGTATCTTATTTAGCAGCTTATAGTGAGAGTGTCTGTGATGAAGGAGTGTCGTGAAAAAGAGAGCAGACTTGTTTGTGAAGGCGCTACCTTGTTTTTTCGTTGTTGTTTTTTCATGCCTTGTAATGGAGTTTATTAGCATGTGAGTAGCAGTCTGGGAGCGTGTCTCATCTGTCCCCCTGAAGGGTAGCCATTTTGAAACTGGATGTTAAAACAAGAAGAGAAAAAAAAGTTGCCCATTAACTAGAAATCCCCTCCTCCCAGGGCTAAATTGGTGTAAATAGTATTGTTCCCCTCTCTGTCAAAGATATATGGAATGTCGTTTCGCTGATGGCTTCAGTAAATGCTCCAGCCAGGCAGGCGTATAGATATAACAGATCTGCTCCAACACTGCATCTAACCACTGGGCTGTGTAACTGGCCCTATACTGCATTTGTCATGTGATACGTGTGTGTAATGTGTGTGTGTGTGTGTGTGTGTGTGTGTGTGGGTGTGTGGGTGTGTGCACGTAGGTATGTGTGTCTATTCACAAGCATTTAGGAGATGGAAACAAAGCAATTGAAGCAAGTAGGGACAGACGGGAAGGAAAGTAAGGAGAGACGAAGAGCGGAGAGAGCGCTTGTTGGTAAAATACACATCAAATAAGCTAATGTCAAGGCCAGTGTGGTACCATAACTTCTCCATTCAACGAGGGGTCAAACTGGGGTCAAGCTCTATTGATTTCTTTCCAGGCTTTGTGGCAGTATTTCTTTCTACTAATAGCAGGCAGGCCTTCACCAGACCTGGATAGAATTCTCTGTAACGCACAGAAGCAGGCTTTTTCTCCCTTACATGTCAATATAAAGCAAATCAAACATTCTGATGGGAGAAATAGTGATATATGTACTTACTGTAAGATAACAGATAAAAATTTGAATTAGTTTGCATCCGTTTATCTCTGTACATTTGTCAGGTTTGTGCAGATTGGTGTGTTTTTACTGTAGGTTTGTACAAGTTTAAGCTTATCGTTTTGCATGCATACTCCATCTGTGTGTGTGTGTGTGTGTGTGTGTGTGTGTGTGTGTGTGTTTATGTGTGTGTGTGTTCGCTTACATATCAGTGTGTTCCTGTGTTAGCTGGCGTGCAGTGATGGATCGCAGCAGTTCCCTGTTTACCTAGCCTCATGATTTCCTGTGCGTGCATGTAACAAGTGGAGTTTGGCAGGATTAATGAGCACACAGCTTGCTGAATGGGTGTTTGGCTCCACAAAGCACTCCATCATGGCCTGATGCTGCTACCATATCCCTCACACACAAGCACACACGCACATACACATACACACACACACACACACACACACACCATGCACTCTGCAACTAACCACTTACCCCTGCTCTTAATTACACATGCTTAGCCAAGTCCCATTAAGCAAGCCTCCCCATGCTAAACAATGTTAAAGCATCCACATTTCTCACAGAGTGCAGTGTTTAAATATAGTCTCCATGCTGCAGTGTGTAGGAGGTAAATTGTTCTAATATGTTTGCTCCAGAGAGGTGCAAAGGAAGAGATGGTGATGCTCAATAAAAAGTTCAGCGCCAAAATATGTTAATTATTATAATGTTTTAATTATCGCCATGTTGGTTTGCATGTCAGGATTGCAGTCCAGTTGGGTGTGTGGTGTAGAGCTTGAGGGACTTGTTCATGACAGCAGAAAGTACTTGAAGAACTTTGTAATGTATTGAACAGATTATGTGCTTTGGTACACAAAAGACTCGTCTTAATAGAGTTTAATAGTGACTGCTGTTTGGACCCAAAATTTCACGTTTTATCAATGATGCATATGAATGATTTTGTTTGAATAATGTCAGATGCGTGACGGATGTCATAAATCATCATTCTCTGACTTGATAGGGGGGAAATTCACTGATTTTACATGTCAAGCTCATTTACTAGTCCTAACAATAGGGAGTACTACTGTGACAACAGTTGTATAATGTGTTGTATAGCTTAGGGGGAAGCTGAGGAAATCAAGTCTGAGAAAATTGCTCAAGTGAGATCATCAAGTGCTTTGGGCGGGAAGACACCTCCATTATTAACTGAAAAACAGTATTTCAGTCAGTTGTAGACTTTGAAACACATCGGTTATTAGGCAGGGGAGATACGATAAAAAGACATAGTTACATTGTGAGAATTGTTGCATCCAATTTTTTTTTATTCTTGCATGTTACACTGATACTAGAAAGGAAAAATACCATTGTCCAGTCACCACCAAGCCCAGCATTGTGTTGAAAAGGCCTCGTCCTCAGTCTTGACAATTATGCTGCTATAAATGCAAGAAGTTTGCAGTTTGTGGTTTAGGTCTTGTGTTTGATTAGTGCATATCTTTGTGGATTGGCTCTCATAAGTGGTTGGGTGCTCATCAATAAACCCTGACCTGAGCATCACCAAAAAGGAGCCTGAAGAAAGACCACATGAGTTGGTAAGGTTGGGCTGTGAATGGGCTCAAAAATGCAAAAATAAAATCGTAAATAATATCCAACATACATACATACATACATATAAAAAGTTAAAAAGACAACAACTTGCAAATCCCTGCTGTTTAAACTATAAGACTATAGGTACTACTACTATAAGAACCAATACTGAGGTGTCCTCTTCACTGCAGAACCACTCTTCATCTGAACTATCAAATAAATCACAATACCTCAATTATAGGGGACATCGGATTACTGCATGTCATGTACATTTTTAATAGACAGATTTTTAGATGTTTTTTCCCCCTGATGTTTTAGGTTTTTGCCTTGGTATATTTTCAGTTTCGCTATCCTACATAGTAAAATGCTAGATACTAAAGACTTGCAGCACACACTGGTTGCATTGCCACATGTAGCCTGGATGTGTTAATCTGGCAGCAGATGTGATCAGATGGCATATCCTGACCCTTTGTCAAACAGCTACAGGTGTTAGGGCTGACAGCACACAGAAAATAAGGCTGACCATTCATTTTTATTTACTCTTGCAACTTTATAGCATTAAATCACTGCAGTACTTTTTTAACATCCAAAAATGGCTTTATAAATTACTTTCTGGCTCTAAGCTCGTGTTGGCTATGTAAACTAGCCGGCTTGGTTATTAGCAAGCTAACAGTGGCAAAGCTGTTTGCTTTGCTTAATGAGCCCTTTTCCTTGAAAATGTAGCTTACAGTGCTTTATAATGCTTTTGTAGGGGAAACTGTTTTAGTACTAATGAGACAGTTTACTGTTTCACACTGACTTTTAAAAAAACTGGTTAAAAACTACCAATGCAGGACTTTTGTAGTCAGCCTGCATGATTATAGCAGTTTATTGGTCAGAGATAATCTCTATTGGAAATCCCTCATACCATCCCATTTACCACATCAATCTTCTCAAGGTGATTCACTTTATTATTTAAATATTGCAGGCGTCTCAGCCTCCTATTGCCCGCAGCTGGATACACAAGGAATGTAAAAGAAGTAAATCCTCATTCCCTTGTGTGCATGTGTGACAGGAAATAACAGAAATTAAGTGTGTATATGTATGCTTTGTGCACATATGTGTATTTGTATGTTTTTATGTATTTGTGTTCGTATAAGTGTCTGCATGCCACTGTATATTATTTTGCGTGTGCGTCACGGGTTTGCAAAGGAGTACTCAGTGTTTCTCATTCTGTTTGAATGTGTTTCCTCGTGTTTGTGTGTGCGTGTGTGTGGCCAAAAGGGGGCCAGTAGAAAGGAGGACAGGAGGGTAGAGAAGAAATCAAATCACTTAATTGCTGCATTTTTCATCTCCATCTTTTGTTTTATGGCGGCTGAGGGCCGGCGAGCGACTCTGGCTGTGATTCATGGACGTTCGGGAGGCCCGTGAGCAGCGCCATCCTTCATCGGCACCCGGCCGCCCGCGTGCCCAAAGCGCCCACACAATTACCGTGATGAATATGACTTGTTTTTATTTTTTTCCCCCCTTATTTTACTTTGCTACCTTCATCTGGTTTTAGTGGGAATGGGGTGGTGCTTAATGCAGCCGCTGAGCTGTCAGAAATAAACAATTTACCATTTCAGGTTCATTCCTTCCTCTGCACCCCCCCTTATGAGAGCTGAGCCCACTGAGACTGGGAGAGAGCAGATACAGACAGATAGGCGTGCATGGAGAGAAGGAGAGGGAGATCCAGATAAGGAAGAGATAAATATAGGGAGTGGAGACGAGGGATGTGTTCATAGATGCTGCGGGGAGATGCAGGGAGTGGAGGATATCAAAATGGAAAGAGGGAGTGGAGATGTTGTGAAAGCGGAAGGAACGGAAAGGTACAGGAAGTCAGCAGGAGATACTAAGAGATATTACATGTCTGAGAGAGAGAGACATAGAAGATGAGAGAGAGGTGGATAAGAAGAAGAAGGAGGAGAGATATCTGGGGGGAGTGTATGAGAGAATGAGAGCAGCACCGGAAGTAACGATAAGGCCAAAAGAGAGTAAGGAGATAGATAGAGGGATGAAATCATAGAGAGAAGCTTTGTAGTATCATGTTGGATGTGTGACATGTCAATACTGTACCTCCTGCCTGCTTTTCTTTGTAGCTTTGATACACACAAGGCCGCTTTAATGCATTGTACACAATATATATCTTCAGAACACTTGCAATTTATTTTATGAATACAAATACTGTTGTTTAGTTATCTGATATGTCTTCTGGAGTCCGGTTTTGAAGCTGATTGCAGAATTTGATAGTTTAAAAGTTACGATAACAATATACTGCCTGACAATTCTGTTATTTGCACATGGCATTAACATTTCTGTAAAGATTCCTGAATTGTTTATTTAAGAGTTGTGAAGATGCTCAACAGATCATTTAATAGCAGACGGCTCTCCCTTCAAAAATATTAATTTAGAGTGATTGTACAGGCATCAAATTATGACTCATATTTACGTTTTTGACTGTCCCCCGCTGCCAACTTACTGATGTAGTAGTAGTGATTGACAGCAATGTGCAGTTTAATGGGCGGGGTTCGAGAACAGGGTTTGTGTCCTATGTGAGAACAAAAGTAAATAATTTTTAACGGAACTAAGGTTATTTACATAACTTCTGTTGCCCACAGTTTGTCAATCATGTAAAATTACGTTTCCTATGATACTTCAGTGGCTCCTTTTTTGTGAATCTTTAATTTTTTTATGTAACTTCCATTTTTTACGTAACTAACAGTAGTCATCATGTCACCCTCGTCACTACACTTCTGGCATTTACGTACATTACAACATTTTATAACGCCTAACCCAGAATTTAGCCTAAATTCACATCCTTTTTTACAACCATAGCTGTTTGTATAATGGCACACTGCAAAAAAAGAAAAGTTGGGTGAACTCAAAATTTCAAGGCAACAAACTTCGATAAAATTTTAAGTTGGACAATTAAACTATATATTTTAAGTTTTGTTTTTGAGTTTGCTCAACTCTGAATTCAGATTTTTGAACTTATAATTTTACATTGTAATAACTAATACTTACTTCTGCAATGTGCTGAATTGGCACGATTGTATGAAATGTCAGCTAATGTTGCCACTACAATTTTGAGTTAGCATTGATATGCTAATGGCTACTCTTGTAGCTGTAACAAGCAGCGCCGCTAGCATCAGTTAGCCGCTAGCATCAGTTAGCCGCTAGCTTTCGCTAATGACCGAATTTCACCGCTTTCCCGCATTTCACAACAAAGAAATAAGAGTTAGCAGAACTATTGTCCCTTGTTGTGAACCCCAACTTAAAGATATAAGTAACAACAACTCACCAACTTGTTTTTGAGCAGACAACTGGCTTCCTTTGTTGTGCTAACTTACATTATTGCCCTAAATGTCAATAATTTATATTTCCAAGTTTTACCAACTTAAATCACTGTTTTAGGCCAAAAAATACAAGTTGGCTTTTTTTGCAGTGCATGTGTGCTGTTTTTAGAATGCTCCGATGTACTGTGAGCCGCGGTATTGACAAACGGTCTATTCTGTCATTTAGGTTGGAGATCTTGTTGGTATTTTGCTGAAACCACACAATTAATTATGTCTAACTTAATTAACGTGTATTCATTTTTAGTGGTTAAAGCTGTAATTAAACTGGTCAGTTTTTGTAGGTGAAGGTAATTTAGTGCAGTGCCTGTGAGATCAAGCTAATGTCCCTTCATTTGATTGACAGACTAAGTTCCTGGTAAGAGTTCTAGCTCCAGTGCATCACTCAGTACAGTTCATAAGCTGTCAGGGTATAGTCGCTTTGCCCTGACAGAGACCTTTAAAACACTGCATAAATAAAGCAATTTCTGCTAAGAGGGAATAAGAGTGTGTGATCCATCTTTTTCTTTTCTTTTGGCTCCTGATCAGCACCTCCAATTATTGGCAGTTTGCCTCGTCCCCTTCTGTTGTTACACATCACCTGTCAGCGCCTGTCAATAATCACATATTATGAATCATTATTTAATTGGTGTTTTTGTTGTCGAACAAGGTCCCACACTCAGTTTTTACCGGTTGCCAAAAATTCTAGCATCAGCTCTTTTTACAACAGATTGTCAAATCTGGTGTCCATGTGCTAAAAACGTGTTGTTGTTTGGAGAAAATTTAAGTTCAAAATTTTATGCTCAGTGCAATTATCTGTGCTCTGTTAAAAATATATGATTATTTTACAGTTTTATTTGAGTAATAATTT
This sequence comes from Centropristis striata, assembly GCF_030273125.1. Taxonomy (NCBI): domain Eukaryota; kingdom Metazoa; phylum Chordata; class Actinopteri; order Perciformes; family Serranidae; genus Centropristis; species Centropristis striata. The sequence goes on from NC_081524.1 coordinate 29,377,833, forward strand.
GTATTCATATATGTATATATAAAAGAACTCATAAAATTATAGTATAATGTCACACTCACCCATCTGCCCCAAATCATCATTTTTACATCAAATTTATTAACTTAAAACCAGAAAACCCAACAGCCAATGCAGCCCGGAATCACACACACACACACACACACACACACAGTCTCACATATACACTCCATTGCACACATGCTTTGATCACACACTTGGCAAAATAAACCCGGTCTGGCAGTGAGGTTGCCTCCCCATCGTCTCTCCAAAAAGAAGTGTGTTGCACCGGGGCCTCACACACTGCGCTAAACATAGAGCAACAGACAAGGAGAAGAAGATGAAACAAAAGTGAAGCCTCAGACGTCACGTCCGCTCATCACTTTGTTTGTTTGTTTGTTTGTTTGCAGTTCTCACAGCATTGGACAGAAGTGGGTTAAAGCATACTGGGTGGAAGAAAGAGCTGCAAGCGGGGACAGCGTGTGTGTGTTTGTGCATAGCTGGGGATTTCTGATTATGTGTGTGTGTTTTGTGTATCAGTTGTCTGTTGCACCCACCTTTGAAAAGAAGCGAGATGATTGTTCGAGTTAGAAAAAGTGATAATCAAATATGACATCAAATATTACTTTATTAGTGACCACAAACGTATATTAGCCATTTAATCTACTGTTCTAAACAATCTGTAATGGGATAAAAATGTGTATTTGACACTCACATGTAACGGTGGCCTTCCAGCATTTTCTGTCTCTTCTTTTGGGATTCAAAGCTAAACCGGAGCCGCTGCAGTAATGCTTTACGCTTTAGTCTCAGGTAGAGCTACTCCATCAAGTGCAAGTTACATTTTGAAAAGATAAAGCTTAAAAGCCACAGAAAATCTACGACACAGAAACAATTCAAGTTATCTTTAGTCCAAAACCCAAACAAGTTCCCATTTTATCCTGAAAACACAAACACTGATTTGATTTAAATGAATCCGCTCTAAGCTGCAGTCTCAGACACTCTCACAGTGCAAACACAACAGGAATACAGACAGCTTGATGGGAGCTGTTTGCTAATTTTCTACATTGCCTGTTTTACATTTTCAAAGATAACTTTCCACTTCTGTCATGAGATATGAGCTATTTTGGCTTTGGTGGTAAAAAAAAAAAAAAAAAAAAAAGTAAAATGGAAATGAATAGATGTAAAGAATGAAAGTCAGTGAGACGTTAGGATGATTCAAGATGGGACATGTGACTCAAGTAATTTGCCAGACGACATCTATCATAACATACAGGTGCATCTCAATAAATTAGAATATCATAGAAAAGTTTATTATGCCAGTAATTCAATTCAAAAAGTGCAAAAAAAAACCCCACATTATATAGATCCATTACACACAGAATGAAACATTTCATGTCTTAATTTATTTAATTTATTCTAATTATAATGATTATGGCTTACATTTAATGAAGACCTAAATTTCAGTGTCTCAAAAAAAAAGAAGAATATTACAAAAGACCAATTTTAAAAAGTATGTTTAATATGTAAATGCTGGCCTCTGAAAAGTATGTCCATCTATATGCACTCAATACTTGGTTGGGGCTATTTGACTTGAACTACTGGAAATGGACTTTGCTATGATATTCTAATTTATCGAGATGCACCTGTATACAGTATATAAACACCTCCGTCTATAATCCTGTGACTCAAGTCATTGGTCTAAGTATCAAGTCATTTTTTCTAGTGCAAGTCAAGTCACATCAAGTTGAGTCTTTTCTAAAGCAAGTCAAGTCCCAATACCTACTGTCGGCTGGTAAATACAACATTTAAGATTGAGCTCCCATGTATTCGTGGTTTAGAGAAACATAAAGTTACAATGCCAAGGTTTTATTCTGCCAGTTAGGTTAATTTGAGATGTCAGTCATTGTCAGGCTAATGCTGGCGAGCAACACAGTTGTGTGAACATACTGTATCTGGTTATTGTTAGCAAACAAAAACCTTTTAACATTTACCGATCAGGAAGAATCTTCAAATGACAAACTAAGTTTGATGTTTAAGTCTGGCAGTCAGAAATCTTTGATGAGCAGATCTTCACCGGTTCATCTTTTTCCTTCACATGTGAAACTTTAAATCTGTAATACCCCTTTTCAACCAACACAAACCTAGTTCTTATGCTGGCCTGGTGCTGGAGCTGGTTTGCAGTTGGTACAACTTGCAAACCGTCTCAGAACCTGTTTGCTTTTCCACAGGCTCGAGCGACACGTCATTACGTCACTGTATATGTAGCAAGTATTATAACAATAATGGCGGACTACATCGTCTCTTAACAAATGTTGCTGCTGTTCTTTGCGAGCCTACTTTGGCATCCAAACACATCTGGTACAACACATTTGTTTTGCTCGTCTTGATCAATATGGCGATTATGTTCTTATTAACAATGAACTTGAGATGTTAATGTTAGACTTTGTTGTAAGCTAACGATAGCCCGCTAATGCTAACTTGTGTCAATCACGTTGCAGTTGACGTAAGTGGTTCATGGTTCAAGACCAGCAAAGAGTTGCCGCTGCTCTGGAACCAGTTTTCCTGGAATCCTGGAATATTTCAAAAAATATATACTGTATTTTTATTTTAGGGATGTACAATGTCAAATGTGTATTACTTTCTTTAATGCACTTATTTGAGCTGGGGAGAAACGGTTTTACATTTCTTTTGTGTATAGAAATGACAATAAAGTGAATCTTGAATCTTAAATGATGATGATGATGATGATGATCTGATCCATTGACAATCAATAGTGTCATAAGGAACTTGACTTGTCATCCAGTCAAGACAACGACCTTCTTAAGGTGCACTTGTTTACAGTGTTGCTTTATATAGACACTTATAATATCAACACTAATTAACACTGAACATGAAGATGTTATAGTTAATATTTAAGCTAAAAACATAAAATCAGCAGAGACAAGTCATGTTTAAGTTCGGTGAGCAACATTAAACATTAATGGTCATTAAATCTCAATTTTTCCAAAGACATTGAGGACTGCAGGTGTGTGACAGCTTCTATAGTACAGTCAGACTAAATTTAAACCTAAAAATGAAAAGTAACAAACATTTTCCACATCCTAAACAGCAGCAGACATAGACTATGCCTTTCTCTAACAGAGTGACTAAAAGGAAGAAATAAACTAAAAGGACACCGGAGCAAAATCTAGTAAAGGACAGAAAAAAAAGCTTGCTTTTTTTGTTTACCTGCTCTTTTTATGTGCTCTTTCACATGATTCATGTGAAATTCATGCATCTGTGAAACCCAGTCAAAAATATACTGTTGATTATTTAAAAAACGCACAATTTACAGTTAAATAATAAAAACAAAAAACTAAAGGTTCAATAGGTTAAAGGACCAAGTGCTTTGCATGTTTACCGGCATGTCTAGTCATATTATTGCCAACAGTTTTCTGAGGGATCACAGATTGTTTTCGATTTCTTTTGTATTTTTTTCTACCTTCCAGTCAGTGGTCTTTTTTTATTTTTTAATTCATTGAAGTAGGGTATAAAAATGAACACACAAACATACACACACAAAAACATGCTTCACATAGATAATTTATTACAGTGCAAAGATGCGAAAACACCATAAGGTTAACATCAGCATTATACCTTTATGTCATTCATCCACATCTATTCTAACATATATAGTATATAATCAGCTTTTCCTTTATACAGTATTTATAGATACAAGAATCAGAACAGAACAGTCAGTTAATGAGGTAGACTTCAGTGCACCACTGGCCGCGGGGCACACAGCGAAGAGTGTGTATGTGCATGTGCACATGTCTGTATGTGTGTGTGTGTGTATAGACTGTAGCCAGCTTTTAAATATTAATCTCAAGGTCAAAGGGAGGGAGCTTTTTGATATTCATGCAGGGTGCTGTACCCTGTGCCTGGTGCTGAAGCCCTACGCACACTGCTGCTTCTCTCACTGGCTCACTGGGTCATTATGTCTGCTACTGTTTCTCCTTTTCTTCCTCTGATGTGTTGGCACAATATTGAACCTGACTGTGTATGCTCACAGACACAGAACATATGCAGTCATTTAAAGGTGCTACATCTCCTGTAACATTCTAAGATTAAAAAGCATTTCCAAATTCAACATTAGCAGCTTCTTCGAACACTTGGAGCTTCTGTGAAACATTTTCACGAAGTATCTGCCTGATTGCTTCATAAATGTATGATTTCCGATTTGTCAGCTGAGAGTAAAAGCCTAATTTATAATTAGGGATGGGTAGCAGAATCCGCATTAAAAATGGGCCCCAGGGCTAAATTATTAAAACCAAAGTATTGATAAGCTCTGATGATAAGTGTTAATTTAACTGTACTTTTTAAAGTGTTGGTGTAATCTCTTATCGTGCTACAATACGCATGTTCAACAAGCATAAACATGCAGGAAAGTAATATTTGAATTTGCTCTGTACTTAGTCTCTCATTCACCATGGCTATGTTTTACACAAGCACATATGAAGTTAGCATGGATAATGTTATAGCAGGGCAGTGGGTGTCAATATTTGGTGGTGAATAAATAGTACAAGCTCTAAGACTAGTTTCTTTGCATGCCACATACTGATCAACTGAACCCCATCCAGCCAGTGGGATTGAAATGTATATTTTCTTTACACAATCATAAACTTAGGCTGTTTACACAGAGCAGAGAGGAGAGGACAGTTTCGATAAGATACACTTCATCTGTCAATAATAAATCACATTGTCACAATCATTTCATGGAAAGAGGTAAAAAAAAATACAATTTAATGGGCAAACGTGTATATTTATCAGAGAAATTCAACATGCGTTTTTTTCTTTTTTTTTTATGATTTATGTCATTATAGCTGTGTTATTCTACACAAAAGACATTTTTGAGTCACACGTCTAGCAATGTTTGTGCTGATTCCATAGAGGTGCTGGACTTGTATATTGCAGTAAAATATAAGGCCACAGTGAGCAAAATGTAAAAAAGAGCAAAAAAACCCAAGGTTTAGAGGCTTAAATTAACAACTTGTTTTATTGTAGTGGCAAGCCACTCCCTCGAGATTTGCTAATCCTAAAAAAAAATAATAAAAAAAATAAAAAAGTATTAAAAGGAACTCTTTAAATTTGAAAAAGAACTGATGAGATTATTAATAAAAAGTACCAGACCAATAAGGAGTATCAGTAAGAATAATAGTATTGTTAAAATCCTACCAATCCAGAGTTCCCACCACTTTAGTCAGTCCTCTTTAATTAGGATGAGCTAAAAAAGGACCGAAGGTTGACCCCAGGAAGACAAGATGTGCTTCACAACATATTCTTTGTGACAGAGGGTGCTGGTTGTGAAGTGGATGTGTTATGGATATTGTACCTAAAACATTCAGCTGTACTATCTGTGACATATTTGAAAAGGTATCTAGAGAATCTCTAGACCAGACGACAGCAAATATAAGTAACTTCAGGAATATTTTAAGAAATATATCAATATAACATTAGTAAATTGGCATTCAGGAGAGTAAAGTTTGCTAAGACCACCGTAACCCTTTTTCTACATCCCAACATGGATATTATAACTTTATTATAGGAAAATAATACAAGGCTTGAAATTGTAAAGTAAGTAAACTAGTGTTGGTGATTTAAAAAAGGTTTCAGTTCATGTTGATACTAATTTTGTTTGTCATTTAGTCCTGCTGAATAATAAATACATCTCCCGCTGCTTTCATAAAGTATATTTAGCATAATCAATAGCAAAATTAGGCCTGATATTTTTATGCTCACAGAATTGGTATTCAGTAAATAAGCCACTCAATGAAATGATATGCCAAGATAGCGGAGACATTTCCCTATTTTAAACTAAGCTGTAGGTAAATATGTGTTTGTATGGAGGCTGATTGCTCTCAGTGGTGAAGTGATTTTTTTTACAGATAAAGTTTTGTTAAATGATGAGGTTCATAATATCAGTGGCTTAGATAGCTGGAAGAGGCACAAGTGACACGGAAAATCCATTTTATCAGAATTGATACCAAGAAAATAAACAAATACAGGATCAGTTTGTTCCTTACGGGGTGTATAGTTCTGCTGGTCGAGATTTTAAAGAAGCAACGATCCAATGATTGAATTTGAAACATGATGTTACCTACAGTAGTTGAGTTGGTCCTCAACTGGTATTATAATTTTCATGGTAACTTAACAAGATAGCATAGCAGCATTAGATAACGTTATTTATCGCAGCTATTTCATTAGAATTAATTGACATAACGTGAATAATGTAGACTAAATGTAAAGTAAAACTCTACGCTTCTTCTGGTAAAACTCTATGTTTCCTCTGGTAAAACTCTATGCTTCCTCTGGTAAAACTCTATGCTTCCTCTGGCTAAATTATATGCTTTCTCTGGTTAAACTCTATGTTTCCTCTGGTTAAACTCTATGTTTCCTCTGGTTAAACTCTATGTTTCCTCTGGTTAAATTATATGCCTTCTCTGGTTAAACTCTATGTTTCCTCTGGATAAACTCTAGAGTTTCCTCTGGTAACACTCTACGCTTCCTCTGGTTGCACAACAACTGGAGGCAAATCCAAACGGCCTGTAGGAGGCCCTATAGTCTTCATGGGTGGGCCAAAGAGACAATGCAGAGGCTCAGCTTTCCACACACAAGTTTGGATGGCTGAAGGATGACTAAAAAATCTATATATAGGCTAGAAAAAACACATTTTTCACAATAGGGGACCTTTAAGTTTCCTCTGGTGAGCAGTAATGGTGGCCTTCAGGAAATGTAAAAAGATGAAAAACCCTCTCTAGAGCCATTGTTTGGTTTGTCCATTCTCCCTATGAAGCACCAACAATAGTAATAATACCAGCAATCATACCATTAGGAATGGTCTTGGAGTTGTTTTCTCAAAACATGACAGTTAATGATATGTTGAATGGATAATGCGTGTTCATGCATTAAGCTTTGTGTTGCTGTGCAGAGAAACCCCTCTAACAAGCATCTAACAACACTGTTTAATGCAGTATTTGATGCATCTCTTTGATGCCAGTTGTACTGTGTGTACTGCATGTGCACATAGAGCTCAACAAATGTATGATTTTAAGATTAGATTGCGAGCTTATGGTATTCATTGTAGATTTTGCCTGTGTGTGTGTGCACACAGAAGCACGTATCTATCTAGATCTCCATCACAGCAGGCCTACACTGTAGTTAAGTTGAGATCTCCTGGGACTCCTCATTATTTGAGCCATTTATCAAACTGGCCCTTTCTTCCCTTGTGGTAAAATACGAACACACACACACACACACACACGCATACTCAAATCAGGGACGAACACACACAAAGAAAAAGATAATTCAGACTTCCTCCTCCTTTGGTTAAGTGAGAATATTAAACCTACTGTAAACAGAACAAAGGGAGACAGAAGTGAACGGTGTGCATTACAGAAGAAGAAATGAATGAGAACACTGTACTGCACCGACCCCACATTCCTTCAGTCTGGAGCTGCTGTACAGCCATGTTGTGTCATGTACAGGTTGATAAGGTTTCGCGTGAACATGGCAGACTGTGGCCTTAATGAGATACACGCCTATTTCTTCTAGAGAGAAACTGCTGATACATACAGTACATCATGCGCTCTTCTAACCGTATGCTCCTTTATGCATGGCAACATGGTTGGAGGGTAGGTTTGCTATCGACAAGCCAAATGCTACCAAATGCCAAATCTAAATCACTGAGCATTGCTAGTTTGGTATTTCACTGTGGCTTCATACATAAGGGTGAAGATGAGGGGAAATGTTTATTAGAATGGCTTAAATAAAGGGAGTTTGTGGAATATTGGACATAGAAGCTAACTACCTAGACCAGACTGTAATACCTGACCTGGTCCAGCATTCAGTGGTTGATGTGAAGGACGAAGCTTTGATTCACAGAACTAGCAGCTGTAGCTACAGCCTCCATCCGTTTACTGAGGGATTCTCTGTTAGGGATTTTGTCAGGTCACAAGGTAATCTTGTAAAGCAGCTGCAGAGAACAGTCAGTGGTGCTGTCAGGGAATGAAAAGACATCAGCTGGAGACCAAAACATTGGAAATCTGTTTTATCACTAGCACCAAACTTTTATCTCACATGATGGCTTCAGAAACACAAGTGGGCTTTGTACTCATTGTTTTGTATAATTCTGCTTACAGCAGGGTACAGCTGTATTTGGCCAAAACCTCAATCTCAAATGTATTCATTAAGCCTATACCTTCCCCGACAGTAGCACAATGGAGAGAGAAAGTTAAGGATGTTTACTATATGGAAAATATAACCGCAAGGTTACACTTGAAAACTGATTTATTCCTGACTAAATGGTCCCCAATTATTTCACATTTTGTTAACTGATATGACTTTTGATCTGACTGATGTGTTCTATATGTGTGTGTTTTGCTTTTCTTTTGATTTATTTATTATTCTTTAACTATTTTATTTTTTCCTCCCTCGCCATTCAAATATGAATAATGAATGTTTGTACACTGTATATTAATTTTCTCGCTTAATGACCACTTTCAAATATGGACTCTGTCTGGATATTGGTGGGATGCCAAACTCCATGGACTACCTCTACCCCATGTACACCTGTGCTGTTTCTTTGAATTTGTGAATGTATGACTGCACCTGGAAAAAAGGAAATAAAAAGAAGTTAAAAAAAAAAAAAAGCCTATACCTTAAGGAGGGTCTGAAGACTGTATACCCTACTCAAGGGACATGATAACATACTGCCTGCCCTCCTAAAATTGAAATAGGTCAACATTTTGGGAAATATGCTGATTTGCTTTTTTCTGAGAGAAGATTGACACCACACTCAGGTCTAATACAGCGCCATCATCATGTTAAACCATAATTACAAGCAACCAGGTCGGGAAAAAAACCCATTCACATCTGCATCATAGTTGTAGTCTGAGTCTGAGTCTGCAAGAATTTGTGTCAACCAACCAGTTACAAAATGGCTGTAAGCCACCATCACTGACAGTGAAATCCAAACTGAACACCAGTGCAGTGGATTTTGCTAATTTCAAGGAGCAGTGTGTATGTTTTAGTGGCATATTTTGTTGAGGCTGCAGATGGAAGAGAATTACATTCCAGCACTGTCAAACTGTAGACTGGCTATCTTATAGAATATCTCACCCCATATCTGCACTGTGGAGTCTTTAGATGGGTTCAATTAATAAAAGTAACAACGGAGACACTGGGCATTCTTAATCACCTTAAAAACAACGATATAAGTAGTTCATACAGGCAGCAAAATATGACTCAGTTTTACGTTTAAGACTGTCCTCCGCCGCCATCTTGCTGCCGTAGTAGTAATGATTGACGGTGATGCATAGTTTAAATGGCGGATGTCACAGTCCGGGTGGATGGGAGTGGAGGTGGATGGGTCGAACTTTCGGCCAGGAGAACGGTCCCATATGAAAACAAAAGTAAACTTGAGTAAACGTGAATCACGTATTAACATGACCTACGTTAGTCACATCACCCTCATAACCACTTCACTTCAAGAATTTACATACATTTATTTACTGTTTAAACTGTCTTTTATAATGCTTAACCAGGAAGTTTTTTGTCTTAAACCTAGACCCGTGGAGTTTTTTTTGTGCCTAAATTCACTGTAATTGCGGCCTTTTTGTATATATTATGACATATGTGCTGTTTTTAGAACGCTCCGCTCTGTACTATGAGCCGCAAAACGATTATATGGGTCATTTTGACAAACGCTCATATGAGGTTGGTGATCTTGTTGAGATTGACACCAACTGTGTACCCTTCCCCTCAACCCTCCTTTTCCAAGTGTGTAGGAGAATCTACGGTGGCCCTGACATAAAACAACAACAAAACAACAACAACACAAAAGCCTCTCAGTGTTTGCTCACTCTGGGTTAATGCAGAAACATGGCTCCAGGGAAGAAGACACACGTCCTACAGTACGTACAAATGAAGTGCTAATTCTAAGCTAATTAAAACGTGTTTCATAGTTCATGTAGGAACCATTTTCTTTCTAGCATAGTTTCTACATGAAACTACAAGAAACATCAAGATCTGTAAATTATCTTGAATAATCATGTCAATAGTCATGACTCCTGGAAACAGACATTGCTGTTGAGTTTTTGTATTTTTTTGGCACTGGGAACACCACAAGCCAAATGCTAACTAGTTACATTATATTTAGGAGAAGGCAGACATCTCTCCAGCTGGTATCTCACTCTCAGCAAAACAATCTAGATTGATAAATAGCACTAGAGATAAGGGGGGGGGGGAAACTGTCCCTTTAAATGTAATATAGCATATTGTTATGATTGTGGCTAATGTTGTAACAGTGTTGTTTTTAGTGTAAGTTGGGTAATATGTAAGGTATGTTTTTATGGCAAAGGTATCTTAAAAAATAGAATATTTACTGTTCTTTATCAGCCAGAGAAAAACCAGATAGTGCATATTCACTGAGAAAAAAAATCTACTTTACTTTTTATCTTCAGTACCAGACCTCCTGGCTCTATATGCAGCCAAATAAACACTGTCAGTCCATGGAACACTGAAATAGCCACAAGACTTGTTTTAAGCTTGTGTAATCTCTTTTATCAGACATTGGTTCACATACATTTGTACAATATATTTGTGCTTTCACATGCATGAATGGCACGGCAGTGTCACCTTCATGTTCTTTTCCGCACCTCCTCAGTCCAAATATTTGGTCTGTCAGTGCGGCCATGTCAGTAGATGTAGCTGTCTGTCATTGTGTTTTAACAGACTAACTCCTGGCTTTCCCCATCAGTGTCAGAGTAACACCCCAGCTCTGATCCTAGCTGCACTCAGGTGTGTAACTGACTGCTCTGTTTCCCCATAATTACATTGTGAGCTTGACGCAGTCTCCGATGCTTGAGTGTGTGCTATCTGCCTGTGTGTGTGTGCGCGAGTGTGTGTCTTTTCACCCCAGGCGGAAACATGTCATTTCCCGTGCTCCTGTCCTTCTGGTAGACAGATACAATATTAAGAGCCACAAATCTGAGTGTGAGTTGAGAGGAGACATGGGGGTAAGGGTGGGGGAGGTGGATAGGGAGGAGAAGGGAGGAAGAGTGGGGAGATGACACTAATAATAGCATATAGACAATAGCCAGGGAGGGAGACAGCGATTGAGTGCAGTCGTACAAGTCGTGTCAAAAGACAGGATGTGCAGACAAAAAGGATATCAGACGTAAATCTAGGTTTGAGAGGAGAGCAGTTGAATACAGTATTGTCACAACGTCTTATCTCAGTCGCAGCGTGAATTCTCCTATCTGTGGTTTTTACTGCATGCTCAATTATCTTTCACACAGCCTCTTACTGTATATATGTTTCATCCCTTCATGGTTTCCCATGGATTTCCTATTATTTTTCTTCATACTGTTTAATGTTTGCTGTGGAGCTTACAAATCTGTATGCAACACTGGTGCAGTTATATTATTTCCTACACCTCAATGGTCTATTATGTCATTATGAAGTCAGCAGGAGTAGCCATCACTTTAGCCTATTATTGCCGTGTGTTTAATGGTGAATTTAGAATTTATTGGATAATGTACTATAAGCGAAGGTGTAGATACAGGATATTGTAAGTGACTCCAGCTCTGTTTAGAGCACTAATAGAGATTTGTGACTCTGGGCAAGTAATTACACTAGACCCCCCATTTTGTACAATTTTTACAAATAAATATACAACTTGGTTTGGGTTTTTTTGCCTCCTTGAGGTGTTGCTCTGTGGTTACTATATGCAACTAAAATTACATTTACATACAGCTAATTTGCGACGAATACATCCGGATTATGTTCATTTGTTAATACTTAATTTGTTTGCATGTGAAAACTAAACCATGATTTATTTATTTTCATGTTATGGCAGTAGATCCAGTAGACATTTTCAGTACCATGGACAGCAACAGTCCTAGGTAGCTGGTGGGAGAAGGTAATTAAATGCAACTTTGCAACCAAGCCAGAGTCATAATCTAGGTTTATTCTTAATACAAGGTGCAAGCAGTAGTCTCACTATGAACGCCTACAGTGTAGGTTTTGATTTATTGTCAATTGTTATTATAGTTGACCCTTTTACAGTACCAACTCAACACTAGATGCATGTATCACACGTATGAGGTCAGGCCAGATTGTGCTTTAATTGTATACCCCATGTTGTGTATTCTGGTTTTACATGACTCCTGAACTAGATATGTCTCTAGATATGCTGTTATTAACAGAATACATGGTTAATGGTATAATGTTAAGTTGGTGTCAGAGTTCTAATTGTTATGCACTTAGAGAACTACAGTTATATCCTGGTAACTTCTATTTTGCCTCGACTCGTTACTGAATAGAAGACCACTATCTTGCATGCAAGTGATTCATTCACTGTGATCATAGAGAACAGAACATTTGTTGGAAATGGTTTTGCTAGATAGAGATGATTACTGAGGCTCTCTTTGAAAGCGTACTCCAGCAATTTAGCATTGCACACCTATAATATTGTCAGACTCATGATGTTAAGTTAAAAAAGGCTCAAAATCAATGCAGCAGAATCAGAGAAGTGTTCATTGTTAGGCCACACATTCCTCTGTCTAGCACCTACATATCCCACAATGCAACTCAAAGGCAGACAGTTGTGCCAGGTGTGTTCTGCTTTTAGATGCTAATGTAGCATTGACCCACTAGCCTCAAGCAAACATTAGTTATCACTGTTTTTAATGTGAAGATCCCACCAGGAGCAGCTGCATCACTTGATCACAGCCGTTCTACATGATGCTTGTGAATTCACCAGATTGGCCACAGATCGTTTCAGGAGCCTCCCAGAACCGGCTTTCCACTCTTCTTTGATAAAAATGTGCACCTAGTCTATCAAATACAAAGTTATTATGAGGATGAATGCGTTTTTAACAACTAAAACACAGAAATTGGTCTTTGACCCATGTTGTTCATAACTGGATTTTTACCATTATTAACTTTGTCTGTAATCTGCGGCACAACAAAGTAGGAGATAACAACAATTAACACAATTAAAACCGTCTAAAAAACAAATAGTTTAACTATGTAGCCTGTACTTAAACAACTTTAACAAATCAGGCAGGCAAAAGCCCTCACCTCTGAGATGCTCCTGGTGTGAGTGAAGCCCTTAGAAGGACACAAGAAATCTGTGTCGCAGCCAGAATGAGGCATAGCTGCATCCAACGGATTCCAGGGGTAATGCCACACCCATATTTTCCATTCAAACTAAAAGCCTTTAAGGTCAATCAATCAATCAATCAAACTTTATTTATATAGCGCTTTTCATACATAGAAATGTAACACAAAGTGCTTTACAAAAAATAAGGATAAAAACAGACAATAAAAATGACAAAACCCACCCCTCCCATCCCCACATACACATCTGTATGTACACACACACATGCACATAGACACGCCCGCACACAAGCACACACTCAGACTCACAGACATCACTTGATGTGTTTCTATCAGACTTGACACATCTCCCTCTGGAGCTACTTTGCTATGTAAAAAAACACATCAGCTATAGTGTAGCCTATAGCATCGTATTGTCTCACAATTCTGGGGCAATGATCAGATATTTAAAATGCTGCTCAGAGCACCTTTAACATCCTACTTTAAACAAAATGTGTTGTTGTCCTGAACTGCGGTCGTAGATATGTTAAAAACTGGCATGATATTTAGAGAGCAACCCGGTCCATCTCTGCTCCACCTGCAGAGTCAAAGCTTGCCCCCCTATTCGCTCTCATACACTCACACACAACCACACACACAGTACCCCCTGACCACCCCCCTGCTGAGCCCTGAGCCCCACAGCACAGCCAGATTTCTGTTCCATAGGTCACATCAGATGGCTGGCACACTTGAGCCCTGTTGACAGCTTGTTGTTTACAGTATGTGCAGCCAGCGTGGGGCAGCCACTGCTGATAGGGGGCCTGGCAGGAGGTGGATACACCGGTGTGTGTGTGTGTGTGTGTGTGTGTGTGTGTGTGTGTGTGTGTGTGTGTGTGTTACATGCGGGTTTTTGCGGGGAGCGCAGAGGAGGCAGTGGCGGCGGAGGTGTAGTAGCGTTAGGGGGGTTGATGTTGGCGGGGGGTCCGGGGCAGGTTGCTTAGCAGGGAGCCCCTGGCGTGAGGCCCAGCAGTCTTTGATGCTCTCCGGTTCTGAGAGAGAGGGAGAGGGGGGGAAAGAGGGAGAGGGAGAAAGAAAGACAGAGATGAGGAATGAAAGAGAAAAAGGTTACCTGTGGATCAGCCAACCTTCAGCGCAGAAGGGAAGGGGGGTGGTGGTGGTGGAGGGTGAGGGGAAGTGGGCGACTTTGATGTGAGTCCAGGTTGGAGGAGAGCATTGATCGCAGAGGGAGGGAAGGAGGAGAGTGTGTTGGGGATGCAGAGGAGTTTGGATGAGCTGAGGACGGCCAGAGCTCGACTACAGCAACACTTCCACCCTTTTCCACGGAGAAGAGTGCGAGCGGCGGCTGAGGATGTTGTAACCGCGATGTGGATGAGCTCAGGGAAATGTGTTAGCCATGCGGGTACTGATAGTGAAGCTGCAAGTCAGTGGATGAAGTTTAAGAGATCCATCTTTGGCTGCTTGCTGTGAATGTGAAAGTCTTTCATCTCTCTCCCATGTGTTTGCAGCAGGAGCATCAGGGAGTTTTACTCCCTCTATGAGACTGGAGTGTGTGTGTACATTTGTGCACTGTGTGTGCATATTAGTGTGTGTGTTTATGAGTTCATACATACACTCAGAGTGAACTCTCTGTGTGTATTGCGAACCAACAAAGGCAGAATCCTGCTGGGCTGCTGTGTATCCATAGACCAGCGGTGTGTGCGTTTGTGTGTGTGTGTGTGTGTGTGTGTGTGTGAGTGAGTGTGTGTGCATGTGCATCACTGCTTCTCGCACAATCATCGGGACAACACACAGGCATAACACCCGCTGGGCCTACCACTCCCCACAATACACCCCAGCTCCCACAATGCATCAGTATTTCAAAGCTCAACATCCCGGGAGACTTTGCTCTAACAGTGAGGTCTCTCCTACCAGGAAGTGACACGCCCCCCTGCTGAGACACAACTCCCACAATGCACCGAGGTGGCTCCCATAGAGATGCACACAATGTGTTTGCTCCGGTTGGAGGCGGCTGCCATGCATCTGTCAGCCTGCTGCTAACAGTGTTCATGGGTTGTTTCCTGTTCCCTGAGCCGCCATTCATTCTCTCTGCTACTTAAACAGAGTGGTTTTATTATTTAACCTGCAGTTTAGGGTCAACACATTGTGGTTGAGAACTAAAATACATCCAGTGGCCCGGTATCATAAAATGTTTGAAAGGCCAAGGAATAACTCAAGGCAAGCTTGACACCATGCAATTTCTTCTATAGAGATCTCTGATGCTTTGGTCAGTCTACAGTTGTTTTAGAATGAGTTTAAAGTCGGCTTGCCACAGACTCTGTGTACTACTTCAAACAAAGAGGAGTTGATGATGTCCACCGGAATCTGTCGTTGACGGAGGAGGTGTAAACTCATCTTGACCTTAATTTAGATTACTCTTTTTCGACTCTTTTTCTCAACTGCACTCCTTTTGCCTCAGCGTTCAGCTGGTCTCTACTACAGCACACCAACTGTGTTTGTGAAAAATAACGAGAAAAGCAGAGATACTTGTTTCCATGAAAGATTTTAATAACCTGGAGTGAATTTGAGAGCTGGGGCAGGACAGGTTTCAAACCACTGGTTCTGGAAGTACCTGGACAGTGGAATTGAGTATGAGCAGGTGTTTACAACTCTGTAGTCAAATTAAGACTGAACTGGGTCAGAATGTTCAGAATTTTAAAAAATAGAAGTCTTCTATGTATTTTCCAGTCATCAATCCCATCCTTGAAAACGAATTTCTTTGTGATAATAAAATGTTATTTCAGCAGTCAGAGATGTCAGTGGTGTAGCACAACTGAGATGTGTTAACACAGTGCAAAATGTAAAAACATTTCATTCGTGTACACAGAGATTTAAAATTATGACAAAATTGGTCTGATGGTGTAAAATATAAAATGTGTGAATTATTATTGTGGTACTTTTATCCAATTAATGGAAGTGCAGTGGAAATAATTTTAAACACAAATTGAATAAGACATGTTAACTGATACTGGACATGGTACTGATGCTTACACTGCAAACTATTTGGTTCTTACCAAGATAAAACAACTTATATTTAGAAGTGTTGGATAATTTATCTTGTTTTAAGAGTTAATTTATTATTTTAAGTGTGCAACATGCTTATTTCTAGATTTAACAATCTTAATTCAAGACAAGTGAAGTGTGAAGTGAAGTCAAGTGAAATTATCTGTCCATGCAGCAAGATACTTTCCCTCAGACTTAGTGTTTGTATCTTGTTTTTAGACCAACTTTTTTGCAGTGTATTTAGCTATTTGTTTTATTTTGTATTTCTGACGTTCATATATAGAATTGGTTCATAATGTAATGTGTCATAATTTGTAGTCATTCTAAATATTTGTTTAAAAATTCTGTCTTCTCAGTACCTTTGCATAGTCATGTCAGTGCAAAATCAGTGCACAATCCACATTGAAAACTTCTATTTTCACTATGGCAGCTGTATCCATAATTAATTTGAACGTTTACAGATATTTTTACCCTGTAAAATCTGTACTGGTACCTGTCATATAGATTTAATGGCACAAAGAAGGAAGTTCCCTTCTACAGCATGGAAATGAGGATAGAGCGGAGACCTGATCACCATCTGTCTTGTTAACTTTAAAGCGTCTTTAGCCACTCTTGCGGCTCTCTGAGGTTTAACTGCTCCTTGTAAAGAGAACCAAGTGGATAAACATGGAAGTCCAAAATGTACTTCTTTATCTTAAGGAGTTGTAGGGAAGTAAATGTAACAATCAGGCATGGGGAAGTGGTGTCAAATTAAAGGTCTTTGGCAAGATATAACAGAAGGGGTTATCATGTCATGTGCATGAAAGTGTTAATCATGCCCTGTGGAGCATTGATGTGCATCTTTTGTGAAGACTGTATAAGTTCACTGACATGCATGTGTGTGTGTGCACGCAAGACATGTCTATGGAAGTATTACAAAGTACCGTAAGATGTTGTAAGCAAGCACAAAAGTCATCATTAGGGCCTCGGGGCAATCGCACCGAGCACTGGTCCCATACAGCAATAGCTGTAGGGACCAGTGCTCGGGGCTGTGGATTTCTTCTTCTTCCTCTTCCGGACGCAATTTCGTCCTGCTACTAGTCCTACAACTTGAAGAGTTGCAGGACAAATTATATATCAAAACGTGCGGTTTGATCGGGATCGGTGTGCTATTACTTATCTCTACAGAATACGAATTACGACGTAAATTCCAGTCCGTCAGTCTCTGCTGTCAGTGAGCCGAAACAGGTGTCAGTTAATTCTGTTGATTGCTTTGATCTGATTGCCTTTGATCTTTGATGTGATTACAGTTACACACACACACACACACACACACACACACACAGACACACACATTTTGAAGTTAAAGGGCATAGTTTGAAATCTCTGAAGAATCTCATCATAGTGTACACACACCGGCAGTAGCCCCCGTGGCCCTTTCAGAATTTCTCCAGGGGAAATTTTCTAGTTTTAAGTTTGCTAGACAGATGAAGTATTTAGTTGATAATCCATTCACTACTTGTTCCTGCATTTCTCCAAAAATATAAATAAAAAATGAAAGTCAACCTAATGGTGGCACTAGAGGAAAAGTCGGTGTGTTATAGAGTCTGTAGGATTCGTTCCTTGGGGAACATGAATGTCCCTAGAACATTTTGTGCTGATCCATACAGTATTTGTTGAGATTTTTTAGTCTGGACCAAAGTGGTGGACCAACAGACTAACCAACTGACAGACGTTTTCTCCATCCCTACAGTTTGTCCAACTACAAAATCCCACATGCCACATTTAAACAAACATTTTCCACATTCACTGCAAAACATAGACAGTAGTAATTTCATCCTGCTGAAATGTCTCCAATTTAAATTTCTCTGACAATGAGGAACATAATTTTCAAGCATATCCAGTAAAAAAACCTGGGCCTACATAGAAGCACAATCTAAATGATACTGACACACTCAAGACCACTTCCCCTTTCACTCCTATCACCAGATTATGAGGCATTATTGATGGCTGGAAGTGGACACCAATGACAAAAAATGGAAGGGACAGTTGCTTTGTGAGACAATGGAGACTTGGTTGCCATTTTAGAAATGAGATGTGATCAGAATGAATATGACAGTGTTCTTATGAAAGGCAATAGGAAACAAAAACTGTCTGCAAACAGAAACAGTGGGTGTCTCATGTTTGCATTTTAGAACATCAAAATGTATCCTAAATTTTTGTGCCATGTTTTGGTCTTTTTGAACTACTATAAATGCACATGTATTTTCATTAAATGTCTCCAAGCGAAAACAATAAACATGCACAAAAATACATTGAGTCCATATGAAAAAGGTCACAGTTACAAGTTGTAGTTACTTGCTATGTAAATTAAAGCTGACAATGATATTTATACAATTTGGTTGTTTCTATTTATCTATATCTATTCTCTCTATTTTATCTTATATATCTGTTGATTATTTGTAGCACCAGCCTGCAGCCAACCACTGTAATTTTATAAATTGCCAGAAAGCACAGGTTCATCCACATCCAATCAAGATCCAATCACCGGTGCTGAAATATTTGTATATATCTGACAACAGAGAAATCTACAAAAACATTTGACAGAATGCAGTTGACCCGCTGACACACTCACAGCGGGCCCTCTGCTCCCAGTCCTGAATGTGTGGTCACACAGCTGTACAGAACTTTTGCTTATATTTCTCAAAGCATAATTGATTTCTTATTGAGGAGCTGCCAAGCAAATCAGAAAATTGCACTCAGTAGCTGAGGTAGTAGCCGTTTCAGAGTGTTTAAGATGTTTTTAGTGATCGCGCCTTGGCAGAGCTTTCTGCCCTGGAGTGGCTTGTATATAATGGACTGCCATGAAATCATAATTGCGTGTTTATGAACAAACCAGCTGGTTGAGGCAGAGGGTAATTATTTTCTCTGCGTTCTCCTTTCCGCTCACCGCACATTTGCGTCTGATAACGGCCCTGGTGGAAAATAAACAGTGGGGAGAAGAGAGGAATAGAACTGAGAGGTAGTGGAATATGGTGTGGCCCTTTTTGGTTGTTTTTTTATAAACATAAACTGCCCTTCTCCCTCTTTTCTGCTTGGTGTGTTAACTTGTGCCATTAGAAATACAAAAAGCCTGAGTTGGGTTGTTTTTGGTTGTTGTTTGTAGTTGCTAATAGTAACACTGTTACAGTTTTACTCTTCATTTAGCAACAAGAATTATTACATTTCTTGAATCACCCCTCCTGCCATTTATGACATTAGTATAATCCAAACAAGCAAAGCTGCATGGTGCCTTGTTACTGATTTGGTGGCGGATATAGTAATTTTATAGCATTATTATACATTAACATACAGTGTATTACATTGTCAACCAATTCTAGAAATGAAATACAATAAAATAAATAATAAATACAAATAAAATTAATAAAATGAGTAAACATAATAATACTAATAATACAGTATGTTCAATATCAGTGATTGCTGACATTGTAAAAATAGAATGATAAAATTAAAATAAATAACTACATAGTACTGTATTCAATATCAGTCAATTGAGCATTAAAAAAAAAAAGTAGTTGGTGGCTGACTCCAGACCTGCCACAGCTGTTTGAATGTAAAAGCCCTCGTAGGCACCTCCTGTACTTGCTAATGCAACACAGGTGCAGGAAGTGTTTGCTGACAAGGACGAGAGAAGTGTATTAAATGTATTAAGAAAACCTCAGATGTCTGCTGGATGCAGATGGTTTGTATTTTGGCAACTTAAAGGCTCCATCACAGTTCAAATGTCCACTGAAAACTTGTTGGTGTTATATTCAAGCAGTCTGCCCTTCAGCATCCCTGTTTGGAGTATTCCTTTTAATTGTTTTCATGCTATTATTTGTTGTGCTGTAAAGAATGAGATGTAGTCTCTCTACTATAACACAACCTCCCAGTTTTGCCTTGGGAAAGGACCTTTCAGTGCAAATAGAAACTCTTAGCAGCACTTTGTTTGAAGCACAGAGCAGTCTTTAACTCCCGTGTTTGTGTGTGTGAGGCAGTGATAAGAGGAGTTTGCTTCATTGGTCCAATGACAGTCAGCTGTACCTGTTCCAGAAACCAAGGCAGGTAATTCAAGGCAGAGCAGGTCGATCCTGAATCTGGAAGTAGGATATTATCCTCAGGGCCATTGAGAGCTGACCCGCTCAGGCTGGAACACAGCACAGTTATCCTGTCTCATTACTGAAGCCACTGCTCTTACATTTAGCCTCGTTAGCTGCTCCGAATGAACATCCAGCAGCCCACTGAGGATTCAAGGGTTAATTGTGGCTCGTGTCAGAACTTGGACCTGGCCAGCTCAATAATGGGCTGCAGTTATTGGCTTGCCGGCTGTGTGTATGTGTGTGATTCTGGTGCTTGTGTATGCACATGTGTGTGCTGCCTGTCTTCAGGTATTGGCTTTGGTGTTGACCCAGGGCCAGCGCTGCCTCTCCATGCTGTCTGTATTGACAGACATCAGACTCCAGGGAGGAGTCCAAGGTCTGGAGGCCTCCGTACACTGGAGACACACACCTCTGCTGAACGGGATGTCCACAGCTCAACACACACACACACACACACACACACACACACACACACACACACACACACACACACACACACACACACACAAGCACACACACACACACACACACACACACACACACACACACACACACACACACACACACACACACAAACATCCAATATTTTTTGAGTCTGTGCATGAAAATTGAGCACACACATGCAACCCTCTGCCTACACTCTTGACCCACCCTCCTTCCCAAATCCCCTCCAGCTCTTTTCGTCACCATCAGCCCTTCATCATCAGCCCTTAGGGGTTATCTGCCTACCTACTCATTCTTACCTCCATCCATCTATTGACTGATAAATTGACCCAGGACCCCTCCAACCTCATGACAGCCCTTACTTTAAAAAAAAAAACCCAGACCCCCTTCTCACTGGTCATGACCTGTCACTGTCTCACCATTGGCTGCCAGCAAAGACACCCATACAATCACATCAACCCCCACCCATCCATGGACATCGGGCACGCTCCTGATACTGTGTGACAACAACTGATGGGTTGGTTTTCTCTTGTATGTATGTATTTTGTATTTAAGGGGGATGTGTAGTTTTCTGTCTGATCACAAGAATTGGGCGGCAAAACTAAATGGCACCCCTAACCGCCGCCGCCACCTCTATCGCATGAAAACCCTCGTCAGCAGCTTTGTAGAATAATATTTTGCTTGTATTCAAACACACTCATGCTCAGACTTTAGGGCCACAACTGTCTGAAGACACTGTTTGTGCATATAGACTGTGTGTGTGTGTGTGTGTGTGTGTGTGTGTGTGTGTGTGTGTGTGTGTGTGTGTGTGTGTGTGTGTGTGTGTTTATATTCAATACATACACACACAGAGACAGAGTAAAACCACAGAGGGTATTTGCTAGTGTGGGAATGTAACCTAGTCCACTTAAGAATTTCCATTTTTCAGTATATATACTTTTGTGCTTTTAGTTAAATGAGTTTGGAATGCAGGACTATTACTTGTAGTGATTTCACAGTGTGGTATTAGTACATTTACTTAAGTAAGGGATCTAAATACTTTTTCTCCCACTGATATTTACTGTATGTGTATATCTATGCAGTAAGGTGAACATGTTTTTGTGTTTGGTGGTTGCCATCTGCGTCAATTCTTGCAGACATGCATGAAGATAACTGGACTTCATTTAAAATGAAATGTGCAGACATTGTTGATTACTGTGGACCTGTCTGGTTTTGAAAGCTTGGTTCTCTTAAGGTCTTTGCTACAGAGAAGTCTGTGTGCCTGTACAGTTCTGTGCTGTGTGTCACTCCGATCCTTGAGCTGTGTGTTATGAACAATATGCCGGGTAGCTGTACTGGAGAGCAGAGAAGAGAGCTACCTGTATTTATGACTCTGCTGTTGCCTTAATGCTGCTTAAAACACTCAGCAGGCTTTTTACTTTAATGAGGGCCTGGCCGTGCTACAGCCCGTGCTACACCCCACCGCAGTGCAACGTGGCGTGTGCCACAGAGCAAGCAGCGAGCCTGTATCTGTGTGTGTAAAAGATATGTCTTTATATGCAAATGTACGTGTGCTGGAATGATCGATCTGGCTGTGTCGTCAGTGTTTATGACTCTTTTGGAGTGTCTGAAATGTCTGGCTGTAGTCTGTAATGCTACTGGCTTCGACTAAATAAGACGTCCCGGTGTATGTGTGAGACTGCGTCTGATTGTGGCTGCGTAGGTGTAAAACCATTGTGCATTTCTTTCTCGCTTTCTTACAATATGTTTTCTCAGAATTATCTCTTTTTCTTATCCCACATCCCAATCACGCACCCACCCACCCAGCCACCCACCTACACACACACACACTCACACATGCTCACACCACCACCACCATCTCTGTTGACAGGGTAAATTGTATGAAAAGCTTTTAAGGCAATTAGTGGATTGAGCTGGAGCCTTTCTTCCCATTCGCACTGTTCATTAGCAGCTCCTCCAGTCTCTGATATTACCATCACTCCAAGCTGGCATCAACACCACTCACTTCTTGTGTGTGTTTGTGTGTGCACACGTGTGCAGATGTGTTTCTGCGTGTCTCTCTGTGTGTATTTTACACATCTCCTCGCTGAAGCCCAATTTCAAAGCACACAATTGTCAGAAAATAGATCCTCGCCACCCTGCCGCTCTGACTATTTTAATCCATTTCAATAAAAGCTCAAAAGAGGAAAATCCGATGAGACTCACAAAAAAATGTATTATGGCCATCATTCCGTTCCTTGCTTGATTATTTCTTTATTAGTCATTTATTCGTCTGGAATAATGATCATCTGACAATCTCTGTCTTCATTTAGGTTTCCCTGTTGGAAATGAACTGAGATGGGTTTTAAATGCTGTAGCAGAGCATTTCCAGTTGTGCTGGTGGTATCGTCACACCTTGTTGTTGTGTGTTCTGTAAACTGTAAATGAGTCAGGCTTAGCTATAACAACACTTGACTTGATGGCTAACACTTGTATGTTTTAATCTAAAGTCTCATATTGGAGCTTTCAGCAATGCATAAGCTAGTCTGTATGTTTCAAGTTGACATTACCTCACATAGGATTTTTGTAGAGGGCGAAAAACAACTTTAAAGCACCTTAATCTCAAACAATCCGAAGACATTATTTAATTTGCTCAGGTATTATATTTCTGAATGTGCGTCAGTACAACATGATCTCCAACCTAACCAAAATCATTATTAAGAAAACCATAGAAAATTGCTAAATATCAGCTCTTAAATTAAACTCTTATGAGCTATTTTTGTTGTTATCATTATATTTGTCCAATCAAATATACCGTTAGTTGTACCAGGCATTCAAATGAACAAGAAATTGAAGAAAACAAGGCTGGTCTAATAATTTCTTCCATGACCGTATATTGATGTCCCATTGAACGTGATATCTCAGGAACTCCTTGTAGGAACTTCTTGAGATTCAGATTCAGATTCAGGGGTGAACTAATTAGATTTCTGTTAAAGATCAAAGTCACTAATTGGTTAAAATTAAGTGATGACATTTTATATCCAAAGGGTCAATGGTCAACTTCACTGTGACATCATAATGTTCTGCAAAAACACCTTTCTGGCCATTATTCAACACTATAACTCAGAACAGAAGGGCTGATTGTGACCATATTTCACATTTGGTTAGATACTGAAGTGGTGACACTAATCTTGGGTGCCCACCTTGAAACTGTGGTCATTGCATAGATCTTCTGTGCTTTCGGGTTGAAGGCGCGTGTGAAGCACCCACATTTAAAATTATGTAGCTTCTTTGCAGCATTCATATTTGAAGCACTGTCTACTGCCATGGTAACACCTTTGTTTTCTATCCTGGTCCTCTGGTAGTCCACCACAAGGTCACTAATCTTGCTCATATTGAGTTTCAGGTGTTTGTTGTTGTGACTACCCCTCAATAAAAATAGTTTCTTAGTCAATACAGCATGTTATAATATATATATATAAATATATATATATATAAACATCCAGTCTGCTAAAAGGTCTTCACTACATACTATATATTATATGACTCTGGACAGATATGGATGGGAACTGCAACTTGAAGGGTTGGGGGAATGGATTCTATTGATAGTTGAGATTAATCCTTTTTGCTTATTTTTCTGTGTTTCTGCATTTGTGTTTTCACATCAGTGTTGCATTATGTCACACTTGTTCTTTTTTTCCTCTCGATAACATGTAACCTGGTCTCACCAACCTGTGAACTAGTCGACTATACACTCTAAAATGACATGCAATGCATACACCAAAATCAAATTTTGGGTGCACAGGAGCGTTTTCTAAAACTTTTCTAGCATTTCGGTTGCAGGACATCCTAGGCTTTCCTGTTGTTAAAATAAAATAGGCTGCAGTTTCCTTGAGTTTATGCTACAAAACCACTTCTCTAGGTTTAGGGCAAAAAACTTCCTGGTTATAAAAGATAGTTTAATTAGTCAATAAATGCATGTAATTGCTTGAAGTAAGTAGTTACACCATAACATAGTTACATGAAGCAAGAAAAGTTCAGTGATGTTTGAATCACATGGTTTACTTTTGTTTTCAAATGGGACACAAACCCCGTTCTCCTGGGTGAAAGTCTAATTAAACATTTTTTTTATATTTTTTTTGGGGGGGGGGGTTATCTGTATGTAGATTCAAGAAAATGTGCTCTTGTATTTGTATTCAAGATGACTTTGTTAGACAGAAAAAGTTAAAGGATAAGTCTGGTGATTTTATATTTTTTATATGATGAATAATTAGACTTTGGATACACAGCCAAGACTTAGTAGGATCAATTCATCACACCAATCTCACAGATGATTTGTCGCGGGAGGGAAAATGTGGTTATGAAACAATGGATCTTCCATTCAGGCTATATGGGGGTGATGAATTTCTAGATTCTGATTTCTAGATTTTTATAGAAAACATGTATTAACCAGAGCCCCTACAAGAATTAAGCGAATGTGCTAAAAGAGCACTTTTTAATTCAATTTTGTATTTTCTTAGTCAAGAAAACCCCTTGTTGACAATAACAAAAATATAGTATATTACCAGATTTTTTTTTTTGTTTCAAACTATTTTTTTTTTTTAAAACAGGACACACTATGCAACACAGTCCGACTGTACAATAAAGAAGCTTAGGAACTAGTCAGGTTCATGTGTCATCTGCAGGTAATGTCCTGCTTCCTCATCACCAATAGGAGACACATTATGTAATCTAGTAATATTTGTATGAATGTATGCATTTATTTTATTTTTTAGAGCTATGAGATATCTTAAATATATTATAAAAAGGCTGTATAAAACAGTTGATTGGTTAAGATTTAAATGACAGGGGCATTTTTTAGTGTCAGGTCTACTGAATATACAATTCTCAAGTAATTTAATGTCCTCTTCGTATTATTATTGAAAGGGATTAGAATCTAAATAATTCTTCAGTGTTTCTTGGAAAACTTTCTCCCACAAGTGGGCTTTGAAAGCGGAGTGTCTGATGTTGTCAGGTCAGGCTTTAGATGACTATTTTCCAAGACTGTGAGAGAAAAAACACAATACTATAGGTTTTATTAATGAAATGGAATGAATAAAGAATCACTCTCTGCTCAGTCTCTGTTGTCTTAAATTATCGATTTATAAAAGTTCTGAGGACACAGACTGTTTACTAATCCCCACCTCAACAAAACTACAATGACAATAAGTTCATAAAGAGTGACTTTATGGCTCCTCTTAGCTATCTTCTCACTCTAAACAACAAATTCTAATCAGAACCTGTTTCTAACTAGCGTATCTGAAGAAACTGAGACACCGCAAGGTATTCTAATCTTTATGAAAGAAAATCTGAATCTTCTCTCATGTCAAAGGTTGTCATGCTACTTTACTCAGCAGATGATTGAACTGTGATTCAGCAATTTTACATATACATTTCAGTCATCTTCTACCACAATTACATAATAAAAAAGGAGGTTGAGACAAGATTTTTGCATGAATTTACCTTTGATGTCTTAGAATTTGAGCTCATTTATATCTGTATAGTTGTCGGCTGTTTCCTCAACTGTATTTGGCTGTGTGTGTGTGTGTGTGTGTGTGTGTGTTAGAAGGAGAGTTAATTATGTGGAACACTAGAGCGTCACTAGCTTTGAAGAGGGGAGAACCAAGAGCCGTACATTATTGATGAGTGACACACATTGCCGACAAACACAAACACTAACGCACGTTCATCTCTCGATTGCACAAACACAACTTTAAATGTGCGCACACATGCTAACACACACGCATAAATTCTGTATATATTTGGCAGTGATCATTCCTCCGGCCCCAGAGTATTTAACTGCGGTTGCTGACATACTTACAGTACCTGCTATACATTAGGCTTCCAACAACTCTCTCTCTGGTCCATATGGGACTGTCATTGGCCCTGTACGCTACATTATTTAGCAGACGGAGTATTTGATCCCACAGCTCGAGCTGATCTCAGTCCATCATTAATGCTGAATTTGGCTGGAACCAGAGCACACTTTCATTACTGTATTACTCACACACACAAACATGCATGTACACACACTCGTGCGTACACACACAGATTATATCCTCATTATGATCTTCTATGTAAGAGTCCGTGAATTAATCATAACATGTTTATTTCCTCAGTCTAACTGTGCTGGTTTAGTTATGGCAACAAAACAGATTTTCTTCTCCAGCGAAATCTTCACAAATTCAAAACCAGTGCTTCAGTCGTATTGCTCACAGTGTGTCACTTTTGCTGTTTCTCCCTGCAGAGTGAAAAGCTAAGACTTCACATTTTACAGACTTGGAAGGAATACAAATTTAAAACAATGAGGAAGAACTTTAACACATTTTGACACCCATTTTCAGTCACTTTGATTTGGAGTACTGTAGTTCTGATATAGTTTAGGTACTGGTTCAAAAATATTAGCCTAAATTATACATTTGATATGAAGGGAAGAATGCAATGTAACGCAATCAGCTAGAACAATCTTTGATGAGTACAGACCCCAGCCTGTAGAGAACTCTTTAATATGGCAAGTTTAATTTTGGCCTGTTATTAAGTTACTGAGAGATTTAACATGAATCACATCGACTTATATGACCTCGCCAGCAATGTTTGTTTCTGTCAGCTGTGAAAGTGATGGTGATAGTGTTAACCATAACCAATCATTGCATCTCCAATTTAAAATACATAAGTGAAAATGACAAACCTATTCTGAGACATATGAAATTAAATATTTTCCCACTGTAAATTGTAAGGATTACAAGATTCCTCAAATGCAGGACTTGGTTAATTAATGAATTAATTCATATTTTGGGGAGGTTGGTGAATAAGAAACCACAGCGAAAGTAGTCTCTGGTATGAGATTCCCTTTATAATTAACTTTACATGAATTGAATACACAGGACGAGTCGACACATTCGGACAGCTGACTTTATGCATTTGTAAACTTAGAAACTGAATACAAATGGTCAATAACATATTTATATTTTAGTTTTAACATCTTCTGGATGCAGTCTGATGTCCTACCTAAAGTCACATTAATAACTTACCAAAACTTACCTTTGGAGCCACATTGGGCTGATGTTAACTAAGTTAGCTGAAAACACTTTACAGCCCGCCAAAGCTTCCAGCCTGGCCCGCAGAATCATAGCCTAATAAAGTCAGAATATGTGAGGAGGAAAAAAATGCATTCTGGTATTCTGGTTTAAACATATATTTATTGGTTTTTGTGTTAATATAACAACATCCAACAACCAAAACTTCACAAACATATGGCAGCAATGAAAACAATAATTAAAATATCAATAATGCTGAAAAGGACCAAAACAAATGAATAATTAAATAAATGTAGATAACAAAAAATAAATAACAAAAATAAATCAATAAAATGAAAAAAATGAAAAAATTAAACTGTGGTGAGTATTCTTACTGTAGGTTACATTCCCAACAACAAATTAGATATTTTTCATTATCTTATTGTCCCACCGCCTCCTCCATATCTCCGTTCCTCAACAGTTCCAGAAATATCTTCCAAATGTTATAAAATTCAGAAGCCCTCTTTCCAACAACATAGGTCAGTTTTTCAAGAGTCAAACTCGATGTTAAGTTATTTAACCAGTGTTTAAAAGAGCGGCAACCAACATTCTTCCAACATAATGCAATACAGCGTTTGGCCTGTAGTAAACAAAGGTCAATCATTTTTCTTTCATTACAAGATAAAGTACATAGATCTGGATAAATACCTAAAATACATAACTTCTGAGAGCATTTTCTAGTAAAGTATCTAATTATCATTATGGATTTCCCATAGGACCCTATTGACTATTGATATAGGCAAATAAATAGCATGAATTTAGAAAGAAAATGAAAATATCAAACAATGTTAGGCTAACTAGGTATAAGTATATTCTATTTTCTTTATTTGAAAGTTCATCCCCCACAGTGTCTGCTTAGAAAAAGTCTGGCTCTAGGACAGATGTCGTTGATGACCCCTGCTTTACTGTAACAAGTTAAAGCATATCGACAGAGTGGTTATAAGCAAAGTGCTAATCTTGCCCAGCCAAAAAGGGGTGTTCTACATTCTCATACACGCAGCTTTAAAACACGCAAAGAGTGGAAGTCCTTTGAGCAGCTTGACATTAACAGTGCATACAACATTTAAAGTTCAGTGACTGGATTTATCTCACAGATGGGTTAACTTCTCTCAGCACTCTTTTGATTTTTTTTTTACTGATACAAACCGGTGAGTTTAACCCTGTTGAGTCCACGAAAGTGCCGGCATATTACTTCTTAATGATGTCATGACGTAAAACAAAGCAAGCTCTGCTGTCAACTTCCCTCTAAAGTACTGGCTTGAAACTCCATGCCAGTTATTGTTTGATGATGATAGGCCAAGTAAAGACGGCAACAAGGTCAAATAGATTTAGTAGAAAAATATAGAATTAGATGTTCTCCTCATTTTACCTCTTATATGTTATATTTGCAACCCGTGTTAACATTTGCAACATTTACAATTGAAAGTAAAAAAACATAATATTCCAAATCTGATTTTATGTTTGTTTTTTGTTTGTTTTTCTATTGTGTTCAAATTCTCTAGTAAGGCAAATGAAAAAATAATGATCAGGTCATATAGGTGATGTTGTGCTGAAAGAGATTATACCAACATGGCATGGTAAATATTATTTAAGTGGCAGAAGGAAAAGTATTCAAAAACAGACAAAATAACCAAAAACTCCAAAGGGTTAATGTTCATCCACCTATACCAGTCACCTCAAGTTGTTTTTGAAGAAAATGTATGTGAGTTTTACTTGAGTATAAATTAAATAATTTCCCAAAATCTGCTGTTTGGATTCGATGATCTCACTTTCATAAAGTAGATCTGTACTGGCAGTGACATGCGATCACTCTCACACTCACTCCTCGTCATATCGGACTGATGTAGTTTTCTTCTACGGTTCAATAGCTGCTCAGGCAGTCAGTGCAGACTGGAGACACATTGTTTTTTATGGACGTATATTATTGTTTTATTGGGGTCAGGGATCAAGCTCTACACTCTGCTGCAAATCGATACTGTATAGAACTGCCCAAGGAGCACAAATATTGATTAATGAATATGCATAAATCTCATGTCACACTACATATCTCTCTCTTACACACACATGCATGAACATGTGAAAATAATCACACATGTATGAATCATCATACAGACACTTTGCCACATGCTGAGGAAGCTACAGTGTGTACTGATAGCTGCTGACAGTGATATGTGTTGGTGTGTGTCCTTGCCTTTGTGGTTACGGACCATTTCCCAATTCATGTACAGGCAGTTAGAGACTCGGGGGATCATACTGGTGCTATTGACCTTTTTCCTCCAGTAGCCAGAGATCACTTTACATCAACCCTCGCCTTCTTCACTGCCAGCCTTTGTCTTTTTATGAAGTTTAAACCAAAAGATACTCACCCTAGATCTCTAAATGCCTCCTAAAGCAACAACACCTCGAAATGACACAAGTTTTATTATTTATACATCAGCTTATTTCTCTGACAAATCAGCTTTAGCAGCTAATCAGCCCATCTCTCTGTTTTGCAGTGCAGTGATGGAACGTCCATGCAAAACACAAACAGAAGATGATTTAAAGGTGCTCTGTGTCCCATCTTTAAACATCATTATACCATTAATAGTGATACCCTGGTGCAATTACTGTAAACAAATGAGGCCATGGGCTAGATGATTGGTAGTCTGTATCTCGCTTCATCTTTCAGGGAAACGCATAACAGTTGCTCATGCTAACATTTATTCTTCCACAGGGAGGAAAGTTCACACACCAGCCTTTCACTGTGATGCACTCACAATATTGTCAATATTCATTTTTCTCAAAATAAAATGATGATGATGCAGTCATAAATCTGAACTCTTCGCAGTAATAAAAACTCAACTGTAATCAACAGAAATAGATGTTTTAAGTGTGAGTACATATTTCTGTTGTTTTTCAGGCTTTCCATTTTTTAATGTCTGAATAATAAACGTACCAAAAAAAAAAGAATGCACATCTTCTTACCTCACAAGCAGACCAAACCAACACCAAGTCCGCCAGACTTTATGGGTGAAAGCAACCTCAGTTTTGAAGTAACTAACAGCCTAATACACATCAAGCACTGACAGAGAAGTCAGCTGGATAAACAGAGAAAGAGAATGGAAAAAACATACAGATTCCTTCTATTTTAGTTGGACACAAATATCTCAAAAGTGGCAATGATTTATTGATATTGAAACATAAGGCATAGCTTCTTGTCACAAGGGGTTTAAAGTAAAACACTTGATGTTAAATTCCTTACGGGGGCCGACAGAGATAACAGCAGGAGAGGAGAAAACTTGCAAAGGCTGATATGATCCTTTAATCCTTCACCCTCAGCTGTAGCCTTTGCCCTATAGCAAGGACAAAATCCCTCTACCTTTTCACTTTCTATCAACATGATGACATCACGTGTGTGTGTGTGTGTGTGTGTGTGTGTGTGTTAGACAACTATACAGCTCCTCTTGACTTATTGAAAAAGGAGACTGACTACTGAGGGCCCCGTGGTGCGTCTGAAGTCCTCAAAGCTGCTGACCTCCTCACATCCAGAGCTGCTCGTGGTTGAGACGCCTTTGGATTCTCTCTTTTTCTCTCTCTCTCTCTCTACCCTTTTGTTTCAAAACAAGACTGAGGCGAGCATTGTGGAGGGTATTTAATGCCCCTCGCTCTCTGTCTTTGTCTTTTGCTCTTTTTATCGCCTGCCTATCTCTCACTCTCTCTTGCTGTCACCCATCTCACTAAACCAGGGTGACATGACCAGTCCTGGGTTGCTATGGTGACAGTCCCACTGGTATGGTGGCAGTGGCGATGGCAGCGTTCATCGGGTCCGCGTGTGTGCTCGCAAGTGTGTATTTCTGTGTTCTCGTGGGTGTGCTTTGCCAAACGGCGGTGATGTGTGTAGTTGTGTGTATAGATGCCTGTGTGTGTGTGCGGTTGGGTGTATGTGTGTGTGTGTGTGTGTGTGCAGGCGTGTTGCGTTGCGGCCTCCTGCAGATGTTCTCTGGCCCCAGTGCCTCCTGCCAGCTGCTCCGCCCCCAGAACTCACAAACACACACACACAAACACACACACACACTCCTCTTAATTAAGAGCCCTGTGCCATGGTGGGCGACTCAACGGGGGCATGATGGCACTCACACCACATACACACACTCTTACACACCAGAAGTGCTCAGCACAGTGTGTGTGTGTTAGTTGTTTGTTTGTGTGCGTGGGTGTGTGTGTTTCGGTGTGTGTGGGGAGATGATCCACTGGTGTTGCCCTTGAAGCCCTGTGGTCGTGATAGTGGTGGTTCTAGTAGGTAAACAAGCAGCTAATCAGGCCTATGTGTCTAATCCACACACTCCAGCAGACACCACAGGCAGGGCTACTGACACTAACAGACTCTTTCTGTTCAGCGGGTGTTGAGAGGAGGAGGAGGGAGTTGGGACAGTTGGAAGAGGAGGAAGAGTGGGAGAAGCAGCCAGGATATGGTTAGAGACGGGGGCAAGACAGAGGAGGAGGGAGGAGGTGAAAGTGGAGTTGGAACTGCCTAAGTAGATGGAGGAGGGAGTGGGAATTTTTGCGGTAGTTCATATCAGGAGGTTGATTCAGTCAGTAAGGAGGAGGAACAAGAGTAGAGAGGCAGGACCCGGGTGTTCATATAGACTTGGTTCGCTTCCAAGTATTTTTGCAAATAAGCTTGTTCAGACAGACATTAGCACTGTGTGAAGAAATGCAGCCCCCTCGTTCATTTCAATCACACCACTGTGGTTACGCTGTGGGGATGCCAAATCCTGAAGTCTCTATTAAAGCAATTCAGAGATTCTACGTTACGTCACTCAGCAATGCAGTGAACCAAATACACGTAAGGACACATTCCTGGTCCAGTATTCTGGAAACTGGACAGGGTAGCTCTGCTGATCGTCACGTTTAAAGAGAAGTGATTGTCACTGTGATCACTGCAGGGTTGTAAAAATGTGTGTCATAGTGTAGTGTTTCTCACCGGTACTGAAACAAAACGCAACCAGCCTCTTGCATTTTTTTAACACTGTTCTGACTGCAGTCTGATTGCCTGATTGTAAAGAATTGTGAAAATTGTCCATATCCCATAAATTACAGAAGTGCACACTCTTCAAGCCACAGTTGTATGAAAATAAGTTGTTGTCATATTTATTAAACTGTCACTACATCCTGAATGTAGTACATGGGAAAGCTAATGTGTGATGTTCCTCTCTCTTTTTTAAACTGGACAATAATGCTGAAAAAACATAAAACATAGAAACATAATTTTACACAAAAACAGTACACAGCACTGATTACTGTGAAAATGTAATTTAACTTCCTTTAGTATAACTTTAAATAACATTAGAATGATTGCATTTTAAATGTAAAGTATTGGAATTATTGATAATTATGAATATGGTTATTTTGTCATTGTTGCATTTCCAGTAATGAAAGGCGTACTTGTCTAAGGAAATGGCCTCCTGCCCTGTGTGGTCAGCGGATCACAGGCACGGCAGAATCAGGTTGCATAGAGCAATGTGAATTGATTTGATTGAGAGGCGGTGCACATTCCAACAAAAGAAACAATCAAAAACAATGCTCAAAATTTTAGTGCATACTGCCAAATGAATGGATTCTGTTTGGCTGCTTGTAAGCCGTCCTAGCTTTGATGGTGGTGCACTCAATCTTTGTCCTAATGGCTTTGCTCACTGGGTTTGTCCAGAAATAAGCCAGAAGAAGACATTCCTGCACAGTGAACAGAGGCACCGTTATATTCTACATATAAGCTTTTTTACCAAAAAGAATATTCAGATCCAACCCCTTTGTACTTGCCAACATTTTTGAATTACAAAGTAACTGAAATGGATTACAATTACATGTATTTTGTAATTAAATTAGGTATACTGATAAAGGTAAATATAAACAGACAGACATATACAGCAGATGAATGGATGGGTGCAGTAGTAACATTTATTTTCTTAGTTTCTTTAAACTATTTAACATTAGTTTCTCTAGATACAGTAAACACAGACAGCATACAGGTATATAGAGGTCATGGAAAAAATATTAAACCATCATTTTTCCTAAATGTCTTGTTCATTTTAATGCCTGGTACAACTAAAGATACATTTGTTTGGTCAAATATGATGATAACAACAAAAATAGCTCATAAGAGTTAACCTTTAGTTGTACCAGGCATTAAAATGAACAAGAAATTTAAGAAAAGAAGGGTGTTCTGATGTTTTTTTCCATGACTGTATTTACTATAAAAAAATATATCGTGGATGGTGTATAGCACAAATGATGGAAGCCTTTCTTTTTTCCCCCTGTGGATGTTTGTAAATCCATTTATTTGCTTCAGCCCAGCTGATGGAAACTTACATATGATTCATATTTTGCATCCACTTTGTGCAGCATTTTAAGTTTTCAGGTTTTGTAATATCGTTTTATATCTAAAAACGGGGGATAAAGTGGCCAAGTGGGTATTATTAGAATGTTAAATGTACACTGTCCCTGTATATTCTTCCATATTGTGCCCTCAGTCCCTCTTCTTTAATGTTTGTCTTGCTTAGTTTGTCTTAGCTCTTCATGCTCCTTATTATCTCTTTTTCCCTCTGGTCTCTTTTTAACCTCACTCGTCCCTCTAATTTCTCTGCTTTCTCTCCATCATTGTCTCCCTCTTCTCTCTCTCTCTCTCTCTCTCTCTCTCTCCCTCCTCCGCTCTGTCATCTCCTCTCCTCTTTTCCCTAACACACCCGGACACGACAGAACACCACGGATAGTTAATAATTCTCTAATTTCCGCTCTTCACGGCGTGTAGAAGGTGTCGCAGATAACCTGATTTATCAGACGGCTATTAGAATGTGAATCAGGGGTATTAAAGCAATGGACATTAACGTGCACATTGTTTAAACAACGCCACGGGACTAATGGATTTCAAAATGAATTTGTCAACACCGTTCTCCGTGAATATAATTAGTCAAATGAGAGCAAAGCAGTGGAGGAGACCAGAGGAGGAGTTCAGCAGGAAGAAAAGGAAGTCATATACAGACAGTGCAGCAGGGATCTATGAATCTAATAGATGGAGGACCGTACACTGGCTTCTGCGACTATGATGTGTGTCGAGTGATTCTGATGGAGACGAATGGCATAACCAGTGCATATGTCAAATACAGAGAGAAAATCACCTCCTTTTTTCCCCACGGGTACTTCGTTTTATGAAAAATTAACAACATATTAGACATGCTGAATAATGCCAACTGTATATCACTGGAGCGGTGTCAGTAAGTTATGGCGCTGACATTCAGTATTGTTGTCTGCACTTTAATTTTTCAACATTTTCAGCATCACAGTGATCACAATGACTGGATGAATGGTTAAAAGCAGAAGCAGGAGAGAGTATAATGGGTTTTTTAGAGGAATTCAGTACATTTATCTGTTGCACTTAAACACATAGAAAATGTAACAAAGGAGCATCTTGGGAAGGAAATGGTCCATAGATTACAAGCTAAGTAATAATTACAAGACTTTGTTTTTTGCCCATTCGTTTGGTTAATTTTTGCGTCAGCAGGTCATTTTAAACAATAAAACAATGATTTGATCCAAGTTTTGTTTGTGTAGCCAAAGCTTTATATATAATTTGAGCCACACTGTTGCACTTGGGGATGTTTTTCTTCATTACAATGAACACACTACATATTATTTTGCACCAAAAGAGTTTTAATCCGCAGCTGGAACACATGCACCACATTTACTCCTGTCTGGGCTGGATGTTGCTAAAACTGCTGTACCCAGCTCTTCTAAGAAATCACCAAATTAATAATTAGATATTATTATATTAATAAAATTAAACTATATATATATTATATATAATAATAATAATATTGATAATGTATTTATTTCTATATTTAAAAATGTATTTATTTATTTAATCATGTAGCACCTTTCATAACATTAAAGTGTGTTACTATACATGAAACAATAACACAGGTATTAATATAAGGAGACACAAGGAGAAATAACATTAAAATAATGAAATCCAAAAAAATAATAGATACAAGCTATAAAATAGCTGATAATAGTGAAAACAAATTTTAAACATGTAAACACACACACACACACACACACATTCATATCCTCAGTTAAATTGTGTGTTTTGGCTTAAGAGCTACACACAGGGTAGCATTGTTAAAGTACAAAACAGAATAAAAACAAAAATCCAACAGTAGTTTCATGATGTGAACACATATTCTTGGTTTTATCACTGAGATTTCCTCCTCTGCCCCAACAGAATGACGGTGAAGTGTTGAGGACTCTTACAACATTTTTAAAAAAGTAAAACATTCAACAAAAACACCTCTCTGCAGACAGTTAGTCAAGATAATCCTGAGTCGTTGCTGGGAACAGTTTGTGACTATTTCGTTCTTTCAGTAAGAAGTACTTCCAATGAAAACAGTTCATGATGAGGTTATGATGAGGTTTTCCAGAGTAACAGGGACATTGTTTCAAGGAAGACAGGTTGTTGTTGTTGATTTTTTTTTTATTTAATTTTGTGATGCTGTGAGCTCCACAAATGAAATTTCATTCACCTTCATTGTATTTGTGCAGAGTAGTAGCAGCAGATTTGATCCAGCCACATCCAGTGGATGGGGAGAGTGGTGCTGAAATAATTTGTATTTTCTGAGAGACTTTTGTGTTTTGTTTTTGTTTTTGAAATGAGTAATACTTACTTAGGGGTGTAACAGTTCTGAAACGGAGACTAAAGAACTGCAACACAGTGTCGACTGATTTCGTGCCACGGTTTCTTGAATACAGCTGTTGCACAAACATAACCTTAACCCCAGATTGTAACGTGACCATTGCCGGCCGTCAGATGTAGCGAGTGGACAGTGACCTCAGGAGGAAAGCTAAGAAGACAGGAGGAAGGGTTCAGAGCTTTTGAACAACAGGTTGTGTAAAGCCAGACACATTAACATTAAAGAAACATCTGAAACCCAGATATCAAACTGTTAGGCGCAAGTCTCGATCCATATTATCTGCTGAGGGAGTTTTAAATCATTAACATCCCACCATCAGCTGCTGCAGATGTGCTGAGTGACTCACAGGTTCAACTTACCAACATTATGCAATGCAAGCATGTTGCAAGTACTCACTGAGTTCAATGCTTGGACCCTGTTTATTGGCACTTGGTATATTTAATTTGTCTTTGATTTTATGGACCATTTGTATTCAATTTCAAAGTTTTAAAAAGGATAAAGTCAACTTTAGCGATGTGTAGTCCGGACCTTTTATTTAGTTCATTTATGTGAAGTTAATCCATAAAGTTATTCCATTCCTGTTCTTTAGTGTTCTAGTTAATAAAAAAAATGAAAATGTTTACCCTGGGTTTTTTTTTTCCACTTGCACCTGTTGTTTTTTTTCACCTGCAAAAGACAACAGCACAAAATCAGAGGCATAAGCCGAACCATTGCTCCAAAAACCATGTCTGAACTGAACGGTGTATCTGGAGAATCATTTCACTAATCTGTACTGATTCTGTACAGATGACATTCAAAGTCCTCATGTCAATTTTTTGCCACACTGGCTTACTGTAGAGTTCACGTCAGTAACCTGACAGACCAGTCTGGCTTCACTTTCTTACTAAGCCTCTAGTGTACATCTGCCTTCCTGGATCATTATTCTATATAATCCTGTGGCACTTTAAGGATTTGCACTTGTGTTTCCAGTTGTTCTCACTGATTGACAGACGATGTTTAACTCGCAGGTAAAATTTTTGATTATTTTTCAGAAGTAATAACAGTAATGTAACAGCTGAAAGCAAAAAAGAAACCCACACACTGAGGAAAAACAAAGACATTTCTCTAAAGTGGAGATCTCCATTGAAGGAAGCGTTTCAATGAACTTAAGTCCCAATGCACACACACTTCCTCTGCCACCTCCAGCTTCGTGTCTGGGTCCACCGCAGGAGGAGAGCTGGCCGCTGGGCAGACAGGGCAGCGGGGTGTGGTGAGGGGGCGGTGAATGTGTGCCTCTTGAATACTAATGTCCCACTTTAGAAGTCAACCTCTTCTCCATCCCCATATACCCTCTGCTCTGTCCCTCTCTCTCCCTGCATCTTTTTTTCCTCACCGTCATTCCCCTTCAGTCTTCTCTTTTAGGCCTTCTCTCATTTATTTTTTTTCTCACCTCCCCCACTACTCCAGTCATTTTCTCCATCTCTCTCCTTCCAACAACTTGTCTACTCCGTCTTCTCACGCCTGTCCTCTTCTCCTTTCCTCCCTGTGCCAGGCTTTCAATCACCCACGCTCCCTCTACATCCTTGTATCAAACCTCCCGCCCCGTATCACTCATCAAACTTTGTCTTCTCCCCAAGATCTCTCTCTTTGCCATTCACTTTTTAAACCCACACAAACACACGTACACACACATCCTTGACAAAGCCAGCTAATTACAGGCAAGTGTTCACTCCAGCCTTTCTTAAATACCGAGCTGATTAATGAGACGGAGGTGTAGGGCCAGGAAGTCTCACCCTCAGCGGGTGGTGATACACACCCCTGTCTTTCTGCAGCTCAAACACACACACACACACACACACACACATACACACCTTTCCTTTTCTTTTTCACACTTGCAAACGCAAATTATCAGCCGTGTGCAGCTTCATCACAGAACTGTTGGTATCATTTTTTATGGCTTACCTTCTTCACGCTTCTTAGCCCTTCTTGATTTTTGCTATTATTTTTGGTACAGTAACTCTTACTGAGTAGAGCTAAGTGGTGAGAGCCAGCCAGGGGGCCCCAGGTGTAGCAGGGGCCTCCTCTGAAGTGATGTCAGCTCATTGTCTCAGCGGCGGTTCAGGCACGACTCACCGTCAGCTCAAAATGGCCTCCGACACATCTCTGTGGCTGATTTGTGTGTGCGTTTGACCCTGAGGACCAGTCGTGAATGCTGCGGGAGCAAGGAGATAGAGTGCAGCTGCTGCCGCTGAATGCTGACACACATGCGGAAGCAGCAAATGTGCGCGCACGCACACACACACACACACACACACACACACACCAGCACAATCACAATCTAGACTGGGTCAGCCAGGTTCAAAGCATTTGTATTCATGGAAGGTTTTGCATTGGCTCCACCACCTACAGTGTTTCATCTAACTGTGGGACGTGGCTTTCTACTTTCACACTCAGAAGACCTTGGACTGTGTTGGAGTGTGTTTATGGCTGTATTTATGGCAGTATGGTGCTACCTGAGTGAATGCACCTGACTGAATGCATTTTTCCACTCAGATCATCCTTGTAAATACTTGAAGGTGAAATGTTTTTGATGTTCAGGTTGACCCTTGTGGCAAACCACCTCTGAGCATACATGTGCTCATGCTGTGCACGTGTCAATCCTCATCCGAATACACATTTGTCCACTGTGGAGAAGCATGCACAAGCAGATGTCCAGGAAGAGCCTTTGATCTTCCATTGGTTGGCAGAGATGTCATATAACTACAGACCCATATCAAATGTACTTTCCATGGGAAAAATAATTGAGAAAATTGTCTACCAAAAGTGTTATCAATTGAAATACAGTTTTGACATTTAAACAGGATTTTGCCCCATCTTTACACTGTAACAGCTTCACACTTGAGTTGCAAAAACCAATAGGGTTGCAAAATTCGAGGAATTTTCAAAGTTGGAAACCTTTCATGGGACTTAATGGGAATAAACTGTAATATATACAAATAAATGGCTTATGATAAAACCATGTTTATATTTATGTTTGGGTATGATACTGTTTGTTTAAATATGATACCGTTTGTTTAATTACCCCCAATTTCCATTTTTCCCCCGCATAAATTCCCATGGAAAGTTTCCAATTTGGAATATTTCCAAAATTCCCCAGCTTAACTTCCCATGGAAAGTTTTTGGGAAATTTACTGTAAATTTTACCCTAGTCCTAAATGACATTCAAATGAACACTGACTGAGGCAAAAATGTATATTCCGGTATTATTTAGATAGTCAAACATATCGTTTTGTTGGAAACTGGGTTGGCTCCAAACAATACTTAAATCTACATTTGTCTTTCACAATAAAATGATGGTCCCATTGACACACTCCGTTATTGGATTCAGCAAATGAATAGTCATGTCTCTCCCGCACTGTTTATCTCCTTCTTCTTCTGCAATCTATTTTAGGGCTGCCCAAGACCATTTTGATTGTTTTAAAGATTGTTTTTCTCCTATAGTAGAATGATTGGATACAGCCGGTGAATATTTTGGATATTACTGATAAAGGAAATATGTAAGATGCTGTCTCCTGTTATCTCCTGTTATGTTGTAGTTGGCTTGATGGTTGCCTTTCATTTAAACCTAATGTTGATGATATTCTTAAAAAGCTGAGGCTGAAGTAAGGTGTTTTTTTTCCAGAAACAATTCATGTTTTGCCTTCAAGGCCAGAAGAAGACTGGTCTCTGCTAAGTTTTTTACTAATTCTTGATTTCGGCACATCTACACATTGTTTTCACATGTGAGATACTGTTTATATAAGTGCATGACTTTTGTGACAGACCATACGTATAAAGCCCTTGCTCATCATTTGCACTGGGCTGGTTGGCCATCTCTGAATTTCCTAAGTTCAGTCATTGGTACCTCTTCATTTATTAAGTCATTTAGGGTAAACTTTCAGCTTACATTTCTACATCTGACTGTAGTGATAGTCTGAGATCACAAGATATGTTCTTGTTGTCTGTGCCAAGTGCACGAACTGAACTTGAAAAGAAAGCTTTTATGTGTCCTCCTCCCCTTACTTGGAATAGCCATCAAAAAGACTTGAAGATTTGGTCCCTCTGCCTAATTTTAAAAGCTCACACAAGAGCAATGGTGAATGAATCGGTTACTAAGATGCTAATATCTTAGTATTTTCAACAAGCCAATGTATTTATTCTATATTTTTATTTTAAAAAATAAATAAAAATGAAACATATGTACCCGATAGACAAACTCAGTCCAAGGAAGTTTTTGCTGCAGATATTGCCTCATTATTCCTTCTTGCTTCCTCCATCCTGCTCACTTGTTATGTGCTCCCTCCTGAGCAGTTTGACATTAATTCCTAAATGTCTCCATTATAAACTTGCAGAGGGATAGTGTCACCTTTTCTACACTGAGGTCACTGGGTGGTCGTCTTTATGTTAGGTCCTGACACACTCACACATAGAAACACACGTGTGACATCACACTAAGGCTTCTTCCTTACAGTTAAGTCCTTTGCCTCCTGCAGACAAGCAATTTTTTTCACGTAACAGCAGAGATTAACTACATTTATTTCACCTAGTTGTCCATTAAAATTTTTAGCCTCATTCAGACTTTGATTTTGTTTATGAGCTTGAACGGTTCTCCCTAATTGGTGATTAGACCTTCTTAACATTGCTGTTCACTGTGATATGAACTGGGGAACAAGGGTTGGTTCACCAAAATTATAAAAACATTTCCTCACATATCCTTAGTTCAGTAATTCAGATGAACCGTCCCTTTGAAAATAACCATCTTTAATGGCATTTTGTTTATAGTTAGATGATAATAATAATAATAATAATAATAATAATAATAATAATAATAATAATAATAATAATAGCATAATAATATTAAAGATAATGTATTATTTTGGTGAAAATGCAGAATTTCCTGAGCCATAATGTATGCAACACCAAGTATTTACTAACCAAGAACCCCTGATGTTAGCTGTTTTTTCCCCTCAAATACTGGGTATTGTCTTTTTTTCTTTTTGCACATAATTGCATAAATACATAAAAAAATAACAGGCAGCATCAGAGAAAATTGAAGTTTAGCGATTCTGACCTGAAAAGGACAAATACTGGAGCAAAAGAGATTGAGTTGGAGCAGAAGATGTGAGAGCGTCTCCTGATTTCACTGATGATAAAGTTGGAATATTATAAAGGAAAATAGATCAGCCTGA
This sequence comes from Centropristis striata, assembly GCF_030273125.1. Taxonomy (NCBI): domain Eukaryota; kingdom Metazoa; phylum Chordata; class Actinopteri; order Perciformes; family Serranidae; genus Centropristis; species Centropristis striata. The sequence continues at coordinate 29,419,610 of NC_081524.1, forward strand.
GGGGGGATTTGGAAAAGATATCTGACATTTCATAACTCTTTAATGAATCACTTGAAATCCATATGAAGACATCATGTTGGCCCATAGTGCTGAATCAATCAGTACACCTCTTTATATCAAAAGTATGCAAAAACTTGCTCAGCATGCTTGCTTGGCCTTGTGTTCTGTGTCGAAATCCAACTTGGCTCAGGCGAGGAGGAAAGTTGGCCAGAGAGCCCTTTCTCTTGTTCCCTTGAGAATAAGAAACTAAACATCTATAAAAACGCTCAGTATCAACTGGTGCTACATTTTTCTTTTACCCAACCACAGTTGCTATAAACATAAAATGTAGCTGTTTGACAAAATAATCTTAATCTCTGAACTGCATATCAGTGGATGGAGAGCGAGAGATGTGGTTAAAAGAATGCAACTTTAACGCTCATAAAATTCTATATTTATCCCAAGAAATAAAAATGCCTGGGACGCACTTCACTGGCAGAGTTTGATTCCCAGCATCAGTAACTCCAACTAAGCTAAACATGCAGAGAGAAGAGTAAGATTAACACAAACTGCATGTAAAGTATAAAACAAAATTAAACAGCAAAAGGGAAGTTTGTCTGAAGAAGATCCAAAGTGGTGGACGAGGAGAGAATAAAGCATCAGTGGTTATGTAGATGACATATAGCAGGTTGACCTGGCATGGTATGGCACGGCATGGCAGGCTCCAATGAGGCCTCACCCACCCAGGGCTCCATCCCGCTTGAGCTCAACACAATCAGGCCTCAACGGCAAAACCGACTGCAGGTTACCATGACAACCCGGAGGCACTGCCTGCATGGGACAAAGGCTGGCAGGTCCTGTGTGTGTGTGTGTGTGTGTGTGTGTGTGTGTGTGTGTGTGATTGAGAGAGAGAGAGAGAGAGAGTGAGTGATGTCTGGCAGAGCAGGCGCAGCCCTCCTGGGGCCCTCATTCGTTTGTCTCTTGCTGAGACCACAGGAGCCCTGATGCAGCAGAGATGGAGGAGGAGGAGGAGGAGGTGGTGGAGGTTGGGGTGAGGAGAGGAGAGGAGAGGGGGAGGACGGTGAGGGGGCAAGTGAAAGAAAGGCAACTGATGTGGAAAGAGAGAATGATAAAAAGATGTAGAGTGAAGGAAAAGAATAAGAAATGCATTTTAAATTTGAGGGACGATGATTGTGTGCCCATTTATTCATTCACTCATCCATCAGTCAAGTGCGATACCTCATACAGCAAAGCCCAGGTCTTGACAAAACTTGCTTTGAAAAATAGGCTTCACCGTTACATTTGGCAAATTAATTACACCAATTAGTAGGGTACTCAAAATTTCAAAGTTTTAATAACCTGTCTACCACATTGCAAGTTCAAATGACTTGAAACAGCTCTTACATGGCTCCACAGAAAATAATGAAACAAAAAGGGTGATGATGGTCTTACTGCACCAAAATATTAGAAATGTGGAGTTGGTGTTTTTAAAGTCTCATTTCACTCAAAACTATGTTTATTTTTATATGTATGTCCCCTAAAATGTCTGACCTTCACTAAACTGACTTGTATCTGTGCAAAATATATATAATATGTATAAAGTTTGACACTAGGGAGGTGTATTCACATTCCTCTAACTCTGAAGGGAGAGATATGTGCACTTCACTACAATCTGAACTTCAAACATGTGCGGTGCAAGCTAGTAGAGATACTCTATAAAAGCCAATCAAAAGCTGTAAAAGAAATCTGAAACCTACAGTGCAGAGCCAACTGTAGCATCATTGCAGATATTATTGCATGTTTCACAACCACTGAGGCTGTGTCAGCCAGTTACAAGCTAACAAACTAAATAAACAAGCTAAAAGATGTTAACTACACTTATCATTCTGATCCATCTGCTGGTAACCGATTTTGATGCATAACAGACTGCTCATCTGAGTCCGGAGGCTCACCGATGTTTCATATTGTTCCAACAGAGAAAACAGACCAGACGCAGACAGTACTGCTGCACACCCTGAGCTCTGCAGCTCACATAGGTCTTGCGCCAGTCAAGAGATAAACCATGTTAAATAAAATTTGTATTTTTACATATTTCAAATCCTGTCTGGAGGGAGGCTCTAAACTCTTTGTTCAGAGTTTCATTATGCAGATAATACTTTGATTAATTGTTTTTACTAATTTAGAAAAAATTGTCATTTTCAGGTGTCGATCACACAAACAAGGACCTGAAGAAAAACTTTGTAAGTAAACTTTAAACGAGATTTTTGAACAATAACTGATCTATTCTAGTGTTTGACGTGCAGTAGATCGCAGGGATGGGTATGCAATGTAATTTCTGATTCAGGTGTCTTTTTATGAGGTTATAGTTTTCCATCAGTGCTGTTTGGTTACACAACCATGTTTGGATTTTCATTAGAGTGAAATCTGTATATTGACTTTCTCTTAAACTACCCAACTCCTCTATTACTTAAATCCTGAGACAATAAAAGGCTCATATAGTGATAAAGCTGTAAATACAGTTAGACTGGTGTTACACTGGCTAGCCATAAAGCATATGTGGAGTGGCAGTGTTGTTTGCTCCTGCCTTGTCGTTTATAATCCTATAGGCAGTTCGAAGCACACAGGCCAACTTGTACTTTGTCAGAGCAGATTGTCTGGCATGGATAAGCCTGGCTGGAGAGAGATACATAATTGCTCTTGTACGGTTTGCTGCCAAGACATCCTCCTCCCGTTATGCCTATATACACTGGCACACAAGTCATTCAAACATGTTCACTTTTATGAGGCACGCATAAACCACACAGACACAGTCACAGGCATCTCCTCTGTGACAGTGATTGCCGTCAGTCAGGAGAGAAATGTTGACAGACTAATTCAAGTGCCAGTATCAAGAGTTTTTCACGGGACTCCTTCATTTCCTGTCATGTCACTCTGATGTTTTGTTTTGAGTGTTGCATTGTGTTACACTCTGTTCCATTTGTTTTCTGTCTGGATTACAGGAGGCCCTCGCCAGTTTTGACCTGCGTGCTTCACACGGTCTGTCTCATGATCCCATGCCTATCAGAGATGAAGAGAACAGGTAATCACTCCTGAAATCCTCCTGCTTTTGTTTTCTTATAAAAATCAATGAACTGACTAATTAGACTGTAACACCAAAGACACAAGAGAATAAGTGTAGGAAATTGATTAAACACTGTATTTATCTAATGTAAGATGCAGGCATTTATATGTCTAGGCTAGCTAGCTTACAGTAATAACCAGCAATAGGCCAAAAAGCATCCCATTCACTAAAGGCATTTTAGCTAGCGTTAGCTAACTGTATTTTGTGGGGTAACAGGCTAAAATTCTCACAAAGCCCTGTTAACAGTAGCAGTGTGCAGTTTTTAAGCGTTAAAGCTATCCTTTTTTATTTGATTTGGGGTTATTTTTTTTAATTTCTGCTTCTTCTGCTGAGAGTAAGTCGACAGATGTCCAGAAGCTCTGGAAAACAAATTTATATGCAGAAGATGTAAAAGTCAGTTAATTTAAAGGGTAGCAGTGTTTTCTTTAATTTTAAACTAAACATTAAAGTCAGACAGAGACAGCGTTTTTCTGTCAACTCATGGATATAACTTTAGCATAACCACCTAGCTAGCTAAACAGTAGATTATATAATGTACAAAAAGAGCCTGCTTTTTTCTGAAATCAAGGGCAGCAAAAAAGTATTGATCATTTTCAGTGGTAAGTCTGTCACCATTGTAACTGTAACAAACAAACTGCCGATGAGCCCACTAAAGGATATAGTGCTCCCAATGTCATGGGGAATTTTACAGCATTTGAAATTGAAAAAAATACAAATGGCTACATACATGAAGTGTTGAACCCAAAAATCTATATTTCAGCTGTGTAAAAACAATATATAAGATTCATAATGTTTTCCGTGATTTGAGCTGCTTTTTTCAGTCTCTTGATGTCTTAAAATCAGGATGTACTGTCTGTTTTTGTCCGTCCAGATTGCATTTTGAGTGTGCTCAGGTCAACACATCAAAAAAAAAGAAAAGAAAAATCACATCTCTGCATATTCAGTCTCTGTAAATGGCTAACATCTTATTCCCCCTGTGTTTCAGTCACGGTACCCGATGTGCAGGGGAAGTTGCCATGGAGGCCAACAACTCCTACTGCGGTGTAGGCATCGCCTTCAATTCCAGGATCGGAGGTGAGGAAAACAATCCAGCTTTATGAAGACAGTGGGAGGCAATGCATTGTGGGTGTACTGCAGTGGCCAAGACTATGACATGGCATTTTCAAAAACACTTGTAGCAAGACCACTAGTTGCTTATAAAGTAGTCACTATTGTGTGATAATGCAAAAATAAAATAGTAAAATAACTTTTTCCATTTGGAGTATAATCTAAAGCAGCTACAATTTGAATGTGCATGAACATGTTATGGCTTGTTGATTGTAAACATAAGCAGTATAAAATGAGTCAGCTAGAGCCTTACTCAGTCTGTTATGTTCTGTCAGGGGTGCCAAACTGCAACTGAAAACATCTACACTGACCCTAAGAGCTCAACACTGCAAACTTAAGAAAACATATGCAAATAGACACAACACAAGCAGCATCTTCATCAACATGACAACACATGTGCATCAGGCTTGTTTTAACATTGCGATTGTATGATTCAGATATTATTTCAGATCTGCTGTCAACCCAGCATAAGCCTTTTTGTTATTAATATAATATCTGTATCATACAATCACAATGGCAGATTGCTGACTTCAATAACTTTATAATATATGACTTTTTAGTTTCCCCTTACAGTTTCCGTTGTGAGCTTTTGCAGCATTTAGAAAAACGTTTCAAAAGCTCACAATACTAGCTCCTAAATTCAAATTCTTCAAAACTTTAAATGAATGTTTAATTTGTCATCCATGGTACATATGTGTTCTAAATGCTGTAGATATGTCGTCAACTTGATGAAGATGAGTTTTCATTTTTTCTCAAAGCTGGAGTGTGAAACATTTTTTTTCTCTGAACTCAAATTTTACTTTTTTATCTGGAGAATCCACAACTCCAGGGTGCAGCAAACTACAGAAAGCTGGACCTGGCTGCATTGTGCTTGACAAGCATTGTCTGAACTCTTCCAACGGGGACTTGAATACAACAGAATTTAATTTATATTTAAAAATCTCCCATTCCAGCTTTCATTTGTTGAGTCTGTTTGAAATCCTTATGTCTTGCTTTAAATAATCTTAAAAATGACTTGACAAAGAAAAAGGAAAGAGAAAAGAGCGTATGTAATTTGTTTTGTGTGTATGTATGGCTTTGGGTTTGTGTGACAGCGATAGACTACACGGTGACTGGCTGCTATTGAGCCGTGCTGACCCTTTTTAACAGCTCATTTTTTAGTGGGAGCTTCAGTAATGGCTTTTTTAGTGTTGGTTGTAACATTGGCGAGGGATGAATGAACCGAATGCACAAGATAGCCCATTTTCTGTTGTGAAATCAAAGATTTTTATAGGATACTCTAAGAGTGCTATAAACCACAAGTTAATGAGGAGTACATGATATGTTTGAGTAGGAAAATTTCCCACAGCACTCAGATCTAAATGCAGCTGTATGAATGCTTATACGTTGGTGTCATCAGCATGAAACATCAAGTATGAACAGAGCAGTCCTTAGCGAACTGTGACATTTGAACTCTGTGATCTTTAACCCTTTTACCCTACCTCATTTGTCAGAGGCTGATGAGAGCCTCTTGCAAAAAAAAAAAACAGTTTGTGAGGCAAGACCAGGAATCTCTTTTCACAGTTAGTTCTAATTCCACCGTGCTGAGTCTCCTCCATCCCGACTCATAAACAGACTCTGGCTCACAGGAGATGAAGGGGCAAGACCCAAATGAAAGATGCATGTGGAACTACTGGGTGCTCTTGAGACCTGTGCTCTCTGTCTGACAATGAGGATTGACTGAGCTTTACCTCTCTGTGTGCTTCTGTTTCTGAAATATACTTAAAATTCTCTGTGAATTTATGTAGTCCTGTTAGATTTGCTGTTGTTTTCAGGGTATACACTAAGTGAGTGTGATAAATCAACAGAGAGAAGACAAGTGAAGTCTGACAGATCAACTTTAATGGATGTATGTTCATCACACAAAATATGCTGTCTTATTGTTTGAAATGCAAGCTGATGCATTACAAACAGTTTAAATGAAGACAATTAGAAAAAGGGATAAACCTTTTTTTAAATTACAATACAATCACCAGACTCTTCTGATAATGTCCTTCATTGAAACCTCTTCAATTTAATTTATTCTCTTTAGAAAAAGGACATGTGTTGTGATGTGAAACTGTTGTGTATTAAAGAGAGCAAAAGTTTAATTTATTTTATTATTTATTCAGTTACATTTATTTAAGTTGGGGGTGCTTGCATGGTGCTGTTTTCAGTGCTAACTATCAATAGGGCTGTTTCTACTACCGGGCAATACCTGGAATGAGGCGGGTCTCACTCGCTGAAACACCCCTAATTTGAATACGAGCAGTCCGTAGCCGGCTTTTGTCAAAACTTTTTTCGTCCCTGTCGAAGAGCAGGGTCTTTTTTCTCCCCTGAAAACAGCCTGGTTACTGATTGGATGGATCGTTAAGCAGGATGTGACGTAGTACTACACGACAACAACACACGCCATTTGTAAAAGCCGGCAAAGCAGTGTTCCCAACTTTGCGACTTTGTTGATAAATGTAGCACTTTTCAGACCCCCTTAGTGACTATTTTTCACGAAAGCGACAGGAGACAAATCCTTCCACTCCTTCTTACTCTTCTTAACGAGACGATAATGAGCCGGAGGCCGGCTTGTTAAGAGCCGCCGTTAGCGGCAGTTAGCTGCAGTTAGCTCTGTAGCAGTACAGTGTGTATGTGCTGCTGCTGCAGGAGGTGTTCACTTAGCGATCGCTGTTTGTTTACAACAAGCACCGGACACAGTTGGTGCACAGTTAGCGATGCCATTAATTCACAATCACTATGTTTATGATAAGTGGAGACTCTGTGCATAATTAGCCATGCTGCTTTCAGCTGCTGACGTTGTGCACAGTTAGCGATGGCGAAAACCATACGTCACCTCCGGAGTCTCTAAATCCCTCTGGGGGCTAACTTGTAGTGGAGACACTAGGAGTGAGCGGACTTTTGGGAGGGTGTGGCCTAAGACTTTCCCGGTGGCCACTCTTCCCCCTAGTTGAAACACGGCTAATGTAAAACAGTCATATCACATGGCTAATAGTATTAGAAAAGTGTCACTCGGAATAACAAACCCACAGAGAATCATAACCTGCTCTATAGCTCTAGAGACCTATGACCTTAATGTTTTAGTTTTCCCGAACAGCAACTTTACTGTTTTGTTCTCCTCTCACTGCTCTTATGGCATTATAGCATTCAGTCATAGTAGATAGCTGTTTCAGCAAAAAAGATGATGCCACACTACCTATTGAGCACCAAACAGACAGGCCGATGAAGTAAGAGACTATCATAGTGAACATAGTGGAGCATTTTGCAGCTAAAGAGCCGAATCTAGCTCAGGAGGACCAAGATAGAATTTCTTGTTATTCACTCAATATTCAATATTCAGTATTCAGCTGAATTAAATTGCATTTCTTCAGTGGTACATTGTGTACAATAATAAATATAGACAAAAAGGCACAAATACAGTAGTGCACAGTTCAAGTAGTATTAAGTTGACCTTTAGTTAAACCTTTTGTCTGCCTGCAGCGGTCAGCAAGGAGAAGTAAGTAGAAAGTAAAGAGTTGAGTTATCTTAACAGCTTCAATAGTCTTGTTGTTTTGACCTGGATGCTGCTAAACCTTTGTCAGTATGGCAATAGGCCAAACGTTCATTTGGAGGGATGAAGGGGTCTTGGATTATACTGATGGTTCAGGGAGGGTTGGTGGGGACCAAAACGGAGGGAAAAGGAGAAACATGCAACTGTTTGCATTAAGTTCACCATATCAGCTTAAAGGGTGACATAATATTTCACTGTTGTTTTTAATGGAGGCTGACAGAAATATCAGTTAACAGACATTTGGTATATACGTTGTCTGATATGCATGATATTAATAATGCAGAAAATAAGGCTTGGGGTGATTATGGAATGGTGTTAGCATTTATTTATTTATTTTTATTCTTGATTTGAATGGTCAAAATGACTGACAATGTTTATATGGCATTGATATTTATTGAGCTTTTTATAAATTCCTGTTTTTTTTATTTTTTAATCTGTACCTGTATTGGTCTCAAAAATCCCCTATCAGACTTTAGTTTTACAGCAAGTGGGCAAAACTCAATTATTACAACTTTGACTTAAATCTGTAATTAACTACCCCATGTTCCATTTAACAGAGAAGAGAAATTCACAAACCCTGAAGCACAAAGTCTCACACTTTTGGCTTGAGCCTGAACCACTGCCTGTTTGTGGACTGACAAAATGTTACATAATGTGAAGTAATCCATAATTCCAACCGTGTATTATGTGCATGCTGGGACGTTACTTTGACTGCCATTTTTCCCTTTGATAGCATACTCAGTTAGTGTGATGCCCTCTAGGCTCCCTGGAGGTGAATAGAAGAAAATACTCACCTCAGCTTTCTTTCTCTGTAGTTTTCGGTCATCCAATAATGTCAAAATAAAACACTGCATGGCAACCGAAGCTGCTATGGCTGCAGTCTTATTGCAAGCACTGGAGGATTATTGCCACTTAAGTGTATCACAGACCGATATGAAACTAACATTATGACACTTGGTAAGGTCCTTGAATAATATGGTAGCTATATAGGACAATTAAGGTCCTTAAACTTTTTCATATTTAGCTACTTTTTAATGATGTTCTATTGTAAGTGTGACACTTGTATTTGTATTATTATATACAGTTTATGAATGTTATTTATGTATGTATTGCCATGTTTTGTTGTCATCAGGGGTCTAAATAGCAGTTATTTGATTCAGAATTTAAGTTGTGCATTGAAGTAAATGTATAAAAATGAGTCAAATTAGTTAAACTTTAACATAGATCAAACACTAATTTGCACTGTAGATAGTTAGTAATGACTGAGCTCTCCCTGACACCACTCCACAACATTATATGCTTTTAAAAGGAATTTAGGTGACTGAAAATCAAGAAAAAAAACGAAAAAAAACCCATTATGTCCAACAATTTGATAGCAAGTTAGTAACTATGACCCAGACCAGTAAGGTTAGAGAGCTGTCTTTGTCGCTAACATCTGCAAAGCTAAAACCAGTTAATACTGGTAAGAAGAAAGTTTGAAATCATTATGCAAAGTTATTTACAGCTGATAGTGGCAAGGTTACTGGTGTCACTTTCTTGAACATTCTCAGAACAGTTACCTAGTTTAGGTTAACCGTTAACGTGCAGTAATGGAGAAAAATGCATAGAAATAAAGATATAGCAAGAACAGATGGAGAGACAGACAACGATGGGATTCATACAGCAGGAGAAAACAGATATCAGAGCAAAGACAGACACAGAAGCACACAAATATGAGACAAGAGGAAACAAGTAACACACTATAGGCCAGCTGCTTACAATATTTTGTGATGCATTTGCATTTTGTGATTCATTTGCACCTCAAGTGCTGTGTCACTACTGTATTATATCACATTATCCTAATGTAAAAATATATATATATATTTGCATCTGTTTGAAGCAGCACCGAAATGCTCTCCTGGTACATTTTGAAAAGTGTCATTTTTTGTTAAGTTTTTCCACAAGCCTCCCTCTGAACTCTGATATGTGTGACCTTTTCTTTCCATCCAGGTATCCGCTTGTTGGACGGCTCTGTCACTGATGCCATGGAGGCCACAGCTCTGACCTTCAACATCCACTTCATCGACATCTACGTCTGCAGTTGGGGCCCGCGGGACAATGGGGCCGAGATGGACGGGCCGCACAGCCTGACAGCACGAGCCCTTCGGCTAGGAACTCGCAAGGCACGGCTTTCATCTCCAAGTTCACGCTGCTGTCTGTCAGATGTAAAGCAGACATCCACACTGTCAGTGCGGCTCAGATTGGAAGGACAAAATGTCAAGCATTTAGATTATGTAGATAGATTTAAATCCACACTTTTTTATTTTCAAGAATTTACAAGTCCATACCATTGTTATTATTATCTTTATTAAGCTTGAAATTATTTTTTCATGTAAGTTATGTTGAACAAATCTCCCTTTGAATATAAACAATACAGCTCTACACCTCCCGTAGAGAAAAAAAAAATTAAAAGGCAAAAAAGGAGACATGCAGATTGCATTTTTTTCCCCAATACCATAGAAATAAGCCAATGTTTATGGTATTATAACCGTCAACTTTAATATCACGGTACACCTTGAAACCGGTATATCGCTGCTTAGCTGATTTCAACCCTGCTTCCAAAAAAGTTAGGAGATTTTGAAAAATGTAATAAAAGCAGAATGCAATGATTTGCAAATCCTTTCTGACCTATATTTAATTAAATACAGTGCAAGATATCTAATGTCCCAGCTGGGAAACTTTGTTTGTTGTTGTGGATATATACACTCAGAGGCTGATTCAAAGTCTTCATTCTTGTCATTGCAGCGTTTTCTCTAAGTTTGTGCACATATTTGGTGAGTCGTTTGAGGTTCCTCCCCCATGAAAGGTTCAACATCATTTTGGATCATTAAAATGATCTATTCTGTCGAAAACATATTGGAAAAGATGAGGATGAGATGATAAAGCAGATGCTGAATAAGCAACAACCAAACATCTTAAAAGCAAAACTTGCGAAAATAAATAAATAAATAAATAAAAGTCCAGTCGGGACCAACTATAACCATTAGATCTGAGGAAAGGCATTTAGTCAGTTTTGATGCTCACCGCATTGACTTTATATTCATTTGGCTGAGGTGGTGCCCAATATGGCTTGGGTGCTGCAACTAAGCTCTATAGTGGCAGGAAAGAACCTGCATTTCTCAGTTGAATGTCAGAAATAATGTTTTACATGCCTGAGCTAAGTCTTATTATCCATCCATGTTTTAAATGTCTTCCAAGTCTGTGCCCTGACATTTCTCCATTTCTTGTTTTTAGCTTCTATTATATGTGCTTTGTAGCTTTAATTCCCTTACTTGTGTGAATTTATTCAAATATGAATGTAGTGGTCACATACTTTCAGTCATTTGGTGCTTAAAAAAACGAATAGCATTTTAAAACAAATGAAAACAGAATTTAAGTTAAAAATCACTAAAAGTGGATTGTGGATATTTTGTTACACTAAGGAATGCTTTTTTCCCCTCCTGTGTTTGAGCCCTATGTAAATGTGTGATATAAATTTTTATATGTGATATTTGAAATGCTCTGCTGACCGCTAGATGAAAACATTCTAACTTGCTCTTTCACTTTATTGTCCCTCTGTTTGTGTTATCAGGGTCGAGGTGGGAAGGGCAGCATTTATGTGTGGGCGGCAGGTAATGGTGGAATGCAGCATGACCACTGTGGTGCAGACGGCTATGTTAACTCCATCTACAACATCGCCATCGGTGCTGTCTCTCAAACGGGGAAGCCCGCCTCCTTCGGTGAGCCCTGCCCCGGTGTGATGGCCGTCACTCTGACAGGGGTTGGCGTGGGAGGCTCACTACCTCTGGTTAGTGTGCATGTACCGCCTAACACATCTAACAACAGTGTTTATCATTAATGAGTGCGTATATGTGTGTGTGTGTGTGTGTGTGTGTGTGTGTGCCAGCAGCCCTGCTCTTTGGCTCCTGTGAGCTGTGAGAAGCCTGTTAAAGAGCAGCGACTGGTGTGATATTTATAGAGGCCTGCCAAATGACCTAGGTGACTGCTGGGCGCACACACACACACTCACACACACAGACACACAGAAGCAAACGAGTGTTAATTGGAGGTAAAGCATAGATGTAGTGACTGAGAAAGGGAGAGGAAGAAGCCGAGGTGTTGATGGTGGAGGTAACCGTGAAAAGCCATGAAGAAACGCAGTGCCAACTCCTGGCCTACAGAAACAGAAAGACCTATTTTTATCAGTGTGATATCACCTTTGTCTGCTGAGATGCCTGCCCTTTTCAGCCTCACATTAGGAGGTGGTCGGACTAGACATAAGTTATTTTTTTAAATGATATAAAACTAGAAAACTGATGACGAGGGAATTCTACTGGTTTGATTTGCTATAAAGCTGCAATCATTTCCAAAACACTCCCAAAGAAATCGGTTTTTGATGAGTTCGTCAGAACTGCATCCATTTTTTCAGTCTATGTACTGATATGACATCCACATAGCTTTATATTGCAACTTATTTGGTTTGCTGTCTGCAGGTCACTGTGACCAACGTCGGTGGTGGCTGTGTCACAGACTTTCCAGGAACATCCAGTGCTGCTCCGATCGCTGCAGGGATTCTGGCTCTTGCGTTAGAAGTAAAGTGAGTATCTGCCTGCCCAGTCATATTGCACACCAGTAATTCTACAACAATAAATGTAATACCTTATTGATTTTTGTAGAGATCGAGAGGCAATTTCCCAAAAGGATTGCACAGCTTTTGTTGCCACTAAATCGGCACAATTAAGACAAAAAAGAAAGTCTAATTGACCTTATGCTTAGCCCCGCCCCTCAAATGCTGAATTGCTAATTATAGTGTAACATCAGGTCAGCTCTGTTCCAAGTCCGACAACTTTAGAGACAGATCGCAACATGCCATTCCCTGACGGGAAAATTATCTGCGCCACAATATGAAATATGCCACACTATAAGGGCTGAAACACTAACAAAATGTCTGTATGTAGTTGGAAACCTTAAATGAAAGCATGTCTAACTAATCCATAACCCATTTTAGCACTCTAAATTTACCCCAGAGGACAAGGTAGCTACTAGCAAGCTAATATTAGCTATGTGTTAGCAAGCTAAGGCACTTGCAAACAGAATACTGCATAGCTTTCTGAAATATGCACATTCCATCGCAACAGTTAAAGTCTTGTGCACACGCTTAAGCTTAACATGCATAAATGATGTTGGTTATACAACATTAGGCATGCTGAGTGTCAGTATCCTGCAGTTTTCTCCTTTCTCACGTCTGTATCCACTTTTGTCCTTGTAGTTGTAAAAACCTAGTTATGGGTTCTTTACCGGTCGTGCATGTCACCACACAGCTTAAGACATTTTTATGTTGTTTGCTAACAGCTGAATTGTCGGGGAGGCTCCTTCATTCAATACAAAGTCAATGGAGAGAGATGGGTTGTTTTCTCCTCCAGTGGGGGCGGGGCTTAAATATTGTCTCTATATGGCTCTGCTGCATAGACTCATGCAATTGTTTACGATTACGATGTTTACTCATTCTTGCGAGGTCATGTGGTGGTTCATTTCTACACTATGATCTGGAGGCTTTAGCGTCTTTTCTTTAAATGACCTGTTGACCTGTTTTCGCTGCTGAGTCAGTTTGGCAACCTAGATATATTCTTCAAACGCATATTGGCTGCTTCTGGATGCTTCTCTCGGGGAGTGCTTTTTGTCTTCAATAAAAATAAGACCATATTTCTTCAGGGAGTGCTGTTAGTGACAATGTGGGGCTGCTGGTTAGCCCAGACGGCGTGATGGAATAGCAGGCACTAACAGCAAAGGGGCTTAGTCAAGAGTCAAATAGCATCTTGGTGTTCCTGTGTAATTTACACTTATTTTACTTGATTAATATTTCCACGAAGAGCATAGATGCAATTACAGTGAAATTATAGCAACATTACAACAACATTCAGCATGCTCAGACTTATTTCAGGTATGATTAGATGATACAGTGGCTGTGTGAGTAGTTGACTCATCTAGTGCTACGTTAGCAAGTTAGCTTTGTTAGCTTTGTTAGCTAATGCTATTTCATCTATTTTCTCGCAATGAAAAGGCGCCTTCCTTGGACATGATTTCTGCCTGAGTCAAATTTAATCAGATTAGATTTTCAGTTGTTCTGTTGTTTGACAATGAAAACAACAACTACCATGATCCCATGCTACTTTACAACATCATCAAAGTCCCTCTTCTGTTATTGTTTTAATTAAGAGATCGCTTGCTGCAGAAATTACATACTGTGCATTTAAACAATACTCCAGTCAATTGTTGAAGATTAATTTTCTGACAGTTGACTTGCCAAGTAAAAGAGTAGTCATTTCAGTACTAAAAGAGACTGTTGAAAGAATTCTTACATTAAAATTCTGCACCTTGCTCCGTGGTACCTCTTCTCTCCTCCCCATTTCCCCTTCTCTCTATTTGTTTTCTTAGTCCCTCCTTTGATGTAGATCATCTTTAGCTCCAACCCTTTCTTTCTGTGTCTGTCTAAATCTGCAAATATATCTCCTCTTCTTTTTTTTTCTTCTCTCCCTCCTTTGTCTCGGCTGCCACTTCCTACCATTTCCCAAGCCCCCTTTTTCTTCATCCCTCTTAACTCGCCAGCTGTCGGTGTGGCCTCGGGCCTGGTGTTTTGTGGTGGTATCAGCGGCGTCTACGCCTCCTTCATGTTATGGATGGTACTAGAGGCCGGCTTTACTGCTCCAGCTGTCATGCCACGGCGTCTCAGTCTCAGTCGCTTGGCTGTAAAATGGAGCGCGGGTCCCCTGGGCGAGGCGACTCCCAGGACATTACTGTTAAAGGCTTTGTCGTGACCCGCTGCTACTGACTAAACTATATATCACCTCTCTCGCTAACATTGGCAGCATTCTGCTCACGTCTTTATGGAGCCGGGTTCTCTCTCTCTGTCTGTATATCTTTCTGGTCTCTCTCTCTCTCTCTTTCTCGGTTTCTCACACTTGCTCATTCTGTGTCTCACTCTTTCTCCCCACATTTCACACAAACACACTCACTCGTATATTCTGCCGTACTCTCGTTCACTCATGCAAACCTAGAGTTTTTTTTCTCTGATCTCCATTCATCAGAAACAACCTGCTTTATATGCAGCATCCACAAGCACCTAAGCATTCATATATGTAGATGCATAAGGGTACATTAGATACATATATTTGGAAATACAGATGTAATTCCTCTGCTAATCACTCTATTATCTCCACCTCCAATTTTTATATACGCCAGGTGTAAGCCTGGAGCAGATCAAGCATTTCGTCACGTGTGTGTATCTGTCTGTATGTCCACAGCTAATCCCTCATACTACAGGATCAATCAGCCTAACATTTCTTTTGCATATTTATGACTGTATGCTCAAGGACATCTCAGGGTTGCAGTAATTTACAACTATTGGTAAACCTGTTTTATTTATTATTTTATATTAAAATTGACTGCTGTCTACTGACTTCTCACTCCTCTGTACCATAGGGGTCACTAGTCATCAAAAAGTGCTTCTATTTCACAGCAAAGGCATTTTCGACAATTGGCTAAGCTGAAAACAAGCCTACCGGTATAGGCCTTAAAAAACCTGTATCAGTCGACCACTAGTGTAAACAACAGCACCATTACTTTCCAGCATCAACTGGAGCCAAAATAACAACCTATTGCTACTTTGTACTTGTTGAACTCAGCAAGTACAGCGCTAAAACATTGGTATGTTTCCCCGGAATAAACATGCACAAGTTAGCTGTGATTTAATTGCAATAGACGAATAATATGATGCCGACATAACTACAGTTGAATTCCTGCTTCGTCACGTCTGTCCACAACACAACAAGCAAACTAATCTTAAAATTATTTTTTTTTGAGTGGAGTTTGGCTCCATCAGTGCTATGCTTTGCATGAGATCTTAACGCCTGGCAGAGATCTGCACTTTACTGAGTGCACTTTTTTAATAAATTTCTAATGAAACTACACTTGTCAGCTTTTCTGTGTCTAATGAGAAATGAAAAAAGTTTCTTTTAATCTTAGTTTTTAATTAATTAATAATTAATCAAAAAGAGTAAGCCAGTAGGAAAAAAATGCACTTATTAAATGTTTCTTAAATTGCACAGACTTGTAAACGAGCCGTATGTGTGATTCCTGATGTGATATGAAGGCTTTCAGCTGGGAATTCTTGATATCACACCATACAGTGCAGATAGAAAATGGCAGAGAGACTAAATGGCGTACAGTGTGTTGTCGTCTATGTTATCAAGATTCCGTGTTTCGCAGCCCTGACACTGTCAGGGTGTCACTGTCTATCTGTCTCTCTGATACTATGTTGGCCTGTCTGTCTGCGTTTCCATCTGTCTCCATCCATCCGTCTTGACGTCTGTCCAACAAACCATCAGGCTAAATCAATTCTTCACTCGTCCTGTTTGTCAGTCTTTCTGTCTCTGACTGTTTGTTTGTTCACTTTATCACCATGTCAGCCTCTCTGTCACTTTATGTTTCTTTCATCCATTCATTCTCCCAGTCCATCCATTGTCTGTTGAGAAGCTGAACTATTGATTTGATTCCATCTCATGTTCTGGGATTTTTACACCTGCAGATGTGCGTTTCCTATCCCCCCTTTTCTGTCTAGTTTATTTGGGCTGTCTGGAAAAATGGATTGCCTCCTTCTTAACCCCACTCACTCTGTGCTCTGATCAGGTGGAGTATTTCGGCAAGTCCTTTCAATCAATCACACAGCAGCAGTAAAACTGTATAAATAATCATTTAACCTGTTGGTCCATTTAGCCATTTAGTAACTCCATGATGAATAATAGTTGTAGAAATGTTGTCTTCACCACCATTGCAGTCATTGCGATCATCTTCTTCCAGCAAGGATTCCCTTAGTTTTCCTCATTCAGTAGATTTTTACTGGAAGCCAAATTATCCGCAGAAGTCTCCTTCTCTCTGAAACAAACGTACCAGGTGGTTAAAACAGGTAAAAATGCTAAATAAATGGGGGTTTGCATTGATTCACTTTCCTTCTCCCAGTCCCACTCTTTCTGCCTGTGTCCATTTAATATAGGAGAAATACTGTATAAAACCTTCTCTGTGGGGAGTTAAGGGGTAATCAGCCAGTGATCTCAGTGGGGAGAGTACATAGAAAAGGGAATCCACTCGCTGTAAATGGTCTTAATGCAAACACTCATGTGCCAAACGTGCGCACACACACGAACACTGAAACACACACACACACACACACACACACAGAAACACACACTTTCGTCTTCATTGAGGGCTACTAATGTTTTTCATTTGAAATGCATTGAAGGTCACCTGCAAACATGACCTCCCACAAAAACATACAGAGCGATGACTTATGTGTGATGATACTGACTATAATGAGATTAGAATTACTGTTAACCCTTTATCAGGCAAAGAACTATATTTGGTAACTTCAGGTAATATTTTGAGAAAAAAGATGCAAATTTACTAGATTAAAGTGGCAAATCTACAAGAAAAAAAGTTGCAGATTTAAGAGATTTAAAGTGGCAAATCTTCGCGAAAAAAGTCGCTGATTTACGAGAAAAAAGTGGGAAAAAAGCAAATTTTTTTCTCCCAGATTCACCACTTTAAATCTCAGAAATCTGCGTATTTTTTATTTCGTAGATTTGCCACTTTAATCTCGTAAACTTTTTTCCCAAAATATTATTTTCGTTTGGGTTTTTTTTTACACATTCTGGCAGTATGTAATATCCTCCAAAATTCTGTAGGGTTGAAATTTGGAATTTGCAAGTATTTCAATGAGTGCCCTATTAAGGGTTAAACTCTCTTTGGCATTCTCAAGCATTTTTTTTTTTACATTAGCTAATCAAGCCCAGATGTATTGTTTCTGTTCAGTGGATTTATGCCTTATGGCTGATATCAGACAGAATTCTTAACCTGTTAAACTTGCTTTCCAACTTCAGACTGACATTATCTCACTCTAAATGATTTCCCTGTGAGAGATGGGTGAAGAGAGAAATTCGATGTTCCCCAACTAAACACTAGAGACAAAAATATCTGCCTGAATCAAACCTCACTTTAAATCGACAGTGATGCGTGGCCATGCGAATAACATACTGGAATTGTAAGAGTGGAGCAGAGCAAAGTGAAAACAGACTAAGATGTCAGGTGATTTTGAGAAGATATGCCATTGTTCTTATTGTTCCTCCTTGTTTCGGGACACATGTTGACAATAACTTTAGTCCCCTACGGATCGGTCAGTTGATCAATTGCTTTTTAACCAATTGACTGTATAAAGAACGGAAGACATGTCTCCACCCCTTCTCACTGTAAAAAAGTGCAGCCAAATATACCCGATACAGGAGCTGTCAATCACAATGTCCCATAGCTATAATTACACATCTAATAACTAATTAAAACCAAATTTCTCAGAAAAATTACCACTTGAACATATATCAGTGGGAACTACCTAAAATAATAAAAAACCATAGTTGGGAAAAATGTTATTTGATGTGTGCTTTAATATTTTAGTTTGGCTCATGTCCCATCCACTAACATGGAGGGGGCAGAGTATATGACCTATATACTAATACTGTAGCCAGCCACCAGAGGTCTATCAAGATGTGTTGGCTTCACTTATGAGGAGCTGTCAGACTCATCGTCTTCATTTACAGTCCTTATTTTTTACTGAGAAACAGCTGTTTCTTGGCATGATGCCAGATGAGGCAGTCAACTTGGTGAAGTGAGTGGATTCAAAGGTCTTGACAAAGGCAACAGTACCTAACCAAAGAAATATTTTTACAAATTTTGAGCAGCATCAACAGTAACATTATTTGTTTATGCCAGCTGCAAATAAATATTAACTCTAGAATATAGAGTATCAAAACAACAAACATTATTTTGCAAGTATTGGTGTTGGGTTGCTCATTTCACAAAAACTATGCATGTATGCACAAACAAGAAAAATGCAGTATGTCCACATGCAATAAACACACTCCACATTCCATACAATATGCAGTATTGTTGCACTTGAATATATTGACATGCACATATGTTGTACTGTACATGTAAACTGATTTATATATAAACATACACAAACAGCACAGCTGAACTGTTTGTCATACAATCATTCACAAATGCATGATGAGAATAGGGTGCTGAACCAGCCATACACACACACACACACACACACACACACAGACATATATCCATGCTCATAAATACAGAAATACAGATCCATACTGTCCATCATACACACACACACTCTTGGGTGCTTGTGTACACATGTACTCATTAACCACAGGAATCGGGGCTACGCTGGTGGAGTGTATTTAAAGGAGATTGCAGGCATGCAGTTATTGGACTTAACCTAATTGATAAACCCATTAGTAACACTTGTTCAGATAACATGGGAGGAATCTCAGTCTGCTCACAGTCACTCCAAATGGGTTCACTTAGGCTTAGAGTGCAGCACATTAAGAGAAGATTACAGAGCGATGTGGAGCGTCTTACCAGTCCATGCCTCGCTACTGTAAGATTAATAGAGACGAACTAAGGACAGAGACGGAGAGAACATTGGACTCTGACACACCACAGGGTGGGGACACTGTGTATGTGAAGTTGTGCAGCAGTTGGTGTTCAGTGTGTCTGCATGTGTGTGTTTGTTTTGTTTGTACGTGTGTGCGTCTACATATGTTTTTGTGCAGCTAAGATGCAGTAGGTGACATACTGTCATGTGAATATATGCATGTGTGTTTGTGCACTTATATCCACTTGGGTGTTAGTTGCAATTTGATTATGCAGTAAATCCTAATGCAGAGTGTCCAAGCAGAAGATGTGCTTCCTGCAATGAGACAGTGGGGTTTAAACCGCTGCTTGTCTTGTACCAACACATTATACCCTGCTGACTAACAAGCGAGACTGCTAGTGATATCTGCTTCAGTTTCTGTTAAAATAAAAAGATGAACAAGAAATTGTGACTCACCGAGCCTCAGTAAAGCCTGCATTAGGGTGAATTTAAATGCATCAATCTCTTGATCTCTTGATTGTCCATGATACACGATGGAGTGAAGACTATTACTGATGTGAGCTGAAGCTGATGGTGGCTCATATTTGATCATACTCCTCATGTTTAAATTGGACATTTTCAAGCCACAAAATTACAAATATTCACAGATGAACTGGTCCAACCTTTTCTTCCCTGATATTTCCAACCCAAACTCAGGATATTGATGTGATGCCGGCACTCTTTATTTCAAAAATCTAAAATCTAAAAACCTCTTTGTTGATCTCATTAAGATGTATAATGTGAGGCTGTTACACACGGCCCTATGAAAGTATCACCAGCGATCGTCCGACTGATGAGAATTTGGTCAGACAAGAGCATATCAACCAACCAATCGACCAACCGACCAGAAGGTGTCCGCCTTAGTTACATGAAAGATATAACATCACTGGTATTTCCTGGATTATTTATTCGTTGTTATAGAAACAGAAAATTGTATTTAATGTGGATTGAGGATGTCAGCTACCTTATAGACCTTATGCACTTTTGTGCTAGCGCTGGTACAGATACCGTTCCAGCAAAACGGCCCTTCCAACAAAAATGACAGAATCAGTCGTTTCAGAAAATAGCGTAAGACATTATATTTTTACACTCAAGTGACAAAACTCTCTGGAAATTATGATGGGAGCAAAGGATTAAGTCAGATGATGTTAAAGAGCAACTGTACACATAGGGTAGATCAGTTTTGTGTTTTTTAAACACAACCACGATTGTTCCCTAACCTTACTTATGTTATTGGTGTTGTCACCTTGATGTCTAAGGTCCCTAACCTTAATGAAGTCAGAAACCTCAACCCTAACAACGTTGCACCAAATCTTAACCATAAAGTCACATCTGATTATGTGTCCCACTCCCTTTGTTGGCTTGATCGACCCTGCAGAGCAGTCTGATTGCTTGATGTTAGGCATTGACCTTGAGTGATTAGGGTCAGAGGATAGGTCTTGAACATATCAGGCACCTTGCCACAGAATGGACGTCTTGACAGTCCTAGCGCTTGACTGCCTCCTAGGGCGGGTCTTACCAAGAGAAGGAGCGGTAACAACATCATATCTTTTTTTTTTCTTTCTTTTTTTTGGCCCACCACCACCCCCCCACTTTTGGAGGACAACTTTATTTTTATTTACAGAACAAGAAAAGGTCAAACAACTTAAACAGAAAATAAGGTAAATAATAAAAAAAATAAAGATTAGATATTTACAACACCAGCTGTTGTTAACTTTGATTTCTGATCGTTAATAGGTAGGAGGAGGGTTATTGTGTGGCCATACATATATGCTGATAAGCAAATCAGCAGACAGACAGATATATAGACAGATATGACAACAACGTCATATCTAAAGCAAATAGATATTTTAACAGTGACTTGTAACTTTTTGGTAAGGAAATAAGAAATAGTGGAATCCGGCATCAGGCCAGAAAAAGCTTCTGTGTGTGGTTCAGATTTGTTTGATTCAATGGAATCCCTTAGATTTTAAGTGGTTCCTTCTGAACCACTTCATACTATGCTATAATCCCTTCTACAAGTGTAATACTTTTAATTTTCAGTGAAACTCTGATTCTTACGCTAAATTTTATAGGATAGAAATTCTAATGGTCAATCTAAATGTGCCATTATAATCGATTTGAAATTTGGAAATAGTATTGATGAATAATGAACAGAAACGATCAAATCAAATGATCAAATCAACAGAACCTTACTTAAAACAAGAGGCAGACAATATTGGCTGGATATCTGATTTGCAAAAGGCAATTACTGGAAAATTGACTGATGCCATATGACATTTTTCCATCTTTTCCCAGCTTAGAGCATTTGCAAACCCACAGTATACTGTATTCAAAGGAAATATATGGCTCACGATCCCTGCAGGATTTCATTTTCGATGGTTGTTTACTAGAAAAAATGTTGAGTGTGATGCTTCTGAATGATCGGGAGCTGACAGTGTTTTCCTCTGAGTCCTGATCTCTCTCTCTCTTTCTTTACCCCTCCGTCTTTCTGTCCCCTCGATTGCCCATCTTTTGCGTTCTCTCCCCTGGGCTGGACACTTTGTCCTTGCTCCCTGTCTCCTCCTCCTCCTCCTCCTCCTCCCCGTACTCCTCCTCCTCGTCCTCCTCCTCTCTGCCTGGGCCTAGTGTGAGTGATAAATTATTCGTGGGCATGCTCTGAGGGCCCAGGGCTGCTCATTCCTGCACACAGAGGACTAGCATTGATCCGGCCTGTGGTTCAACTTAATTGGAAACCCAGTTACACCAGCTACAGACACACTCTGACACACACAAACACAGTGGCGCGCACACACAGATGCAAGAACATGCACTTCCACACGTGCCATCTACTGTACAGCTGCATTAATACACACATATGCGCATTGTACAGTAATACACCTGTGTATAGGTGCGTGGATATTACAAATGTCAACATAATTATACAACACACACACAGACACACAATCCCCACATGCATTCATGCATTAAAGTGTTACAGAATTAACATCTGCCTCAGCATCGGCTACAGTATAGATGTTTCATGATTTAACAATGCAAATATACCAGCTGCAGTACATCATACGGTTTTTCGCATACACATTTTCTCTGCGGGGATACACAGCTTCAGTATACACTGCAAACACACAGACTTCAAGATTAAAACTCAGAAATTCACAGAAGTGCCTGAACTGACACACAAGGACAAGTAGATGGACACACACCACTGCATACACTCACAAGTACACGCACACACACTTTATAGTCACTAAGCCTGCATTCTAAGCAGCACTAAAGAGGAGTAACAGTCCACAGTGGAGCAATATGGAGGCCCAGGGTTATCGATTGGACTGAGACACTGACTATCATACAGCTAATAGATTACATCAGACACATCGGAGCGGCCCAGTCAATGAGGCCTGATCCTATTAACTGGGGATTTGTAAACAGTTGTGTGCTCACTGTGACGGCTGCTGTGCTGCTTTGTGAGCCTTGGCGAGGGGATGAAGGCTGTAAGGGTCTGAAGGGGGCTCGTATATCGTTGCACTCTGCCCCAATCTCCTGCGAGCTGCAGCC
Organism: Centropristis striata; assembly: GCF_030273125.1. Taxonomy (NCBI): domain Eukaryota; kingdom Metazoa; phylum Chordata; class Actinopteri; order Perciformes; family Serranidae; genus Centropristis; species Centropristis striata. Next base: position 29,442,503 of record NC_081524.1, read on the forward strand.
CGCTCGTGTTCATGGGAGTGCTAGACAACATGCTTTCATTTTATCCTCTTTGTAACAGTCATGTCAGTTGTATTCCTGAGGCTGCTGTCGATCCTTCAGAGGTTTAACATTTAGTTTAGTGTTATTTCATGCATGCATGCATTACTTGAATATTATTTTCCTTATGTCAGTGTCACATTACTTGTGAGTCACCTGATGGCCACACAGAAATCACGCCAGTGTTTTTTTTTAAAGATACGTTCAGTTTAATTGCTTGGTCAGACAGACATTCTGAAGGAAATCAATTAATTTTATTAGTATCAATGTTGTGAGTGGAATCCTAGATCTTAAGTTCCCTTTCGGAGAATTCACAGCATTGACCAATAGCAAAACATCTTGACATTGCTGACCTTGAGTTAGATGGCTAGCAAGTTAACTAATGTGAAAAAGTACTTTTAATATCAAGCCAATAATTTGGGCTGTGTGCAGATAGGATTTTAACAAGGAAAACTCATTTCGCCCATAAAGTCAGAATCAAATATTTTTTACCTCTTTCCATGAAATGATTGTGACAATGTGATTTATTCTCAAAACTGTATTAATCAATCTCCTCCAAACATATCACAATGAAAATGAAGCTTTCCTTGGAAGTTTTCCAGAAATGTACTGGAAATAATCTTACCCTGTGCAACCAATAACTAACCCTGGAAAGTGTATTAAAGGATCCTCTGCTTTAACTCGCATTTTTCTACTTTAGCTGCATACTATATTCCATAAATAGTGGTTTTGTGCTTTCTTGCAGCCAAAACCAAACCAACAGGAGGAGAAAACACATGGTCACTGAAACAAAGAGGTGGTGCTGAGGAAAAAAGTGCAACCTCCATGTGAAAGAAACCTCACAAGTTAACAGCTCAGTTCATCTTAAGTCCATTACAGTCTGAGCAATACTTCTGTTTAACCAACTCTATGGTGGATGCTGGTCGTGGGGTTTTCAGATTAATTTTCGTGGCCTAAACCTATTCACATGTCCCTTCAGGGGCTGTGCAGCAAAGAGGAGTGAAAACATTGAGGGAGAGAGAGAGATAGCAGTAAACTGGGTTCTCAGCCAGCAGTGTGTTTTTAAGAGCAAAACGACTTTTCCAAAATAAATAGATCTGTGTCGCGGACTGCTAGGAGAGAGAAAAGCCCTCGGTTCAATAATTAATTCCCGAGTCGAGGGTTTTGGAGAGCCGCTGATTGGGCTGATTCTTTTTTTTATTCTGTTATGATACAAAGGAGGCCGTTTGAAGTAATTTGTCCCAGAGAGAGCGGCTTGGAATACCATACATGCTTTGATTTAGCAAAGCAAATTTAATTTTGTTTGCTTTATGCAAACCAGCCGGGGCCGCGGGGGTTTCTCTGATTCCACCAGAGGGGTGATGGTGGTGGTGGTGCTGATGATGGAGGTGGGGGAGTGCACATAACAGAATCACGCTGCTGCCGCTAATATATAATACACAGCGCACACTCATACACACACAGACACATGCAGTGAGCAGCAACAGTTCAAAAGTACAAAGCCTATTCCCCCCCTACACACACACACACACACACACACACACTCCCAATCCCTTTGAAATCAAAGCTTAAAATAATTGTTTGTGCGTTGTGTTTTGTTTCATTCTATCCGTCTATTATTAGTGTTACTGGTATTATTCCTATCATGTTGTTTTAGCTGCCTGCTCTCGCTGCTTGCCGGGGTTTTGTTTTATGCTGCTAATGAAAGCTTCTCCCCTCGCTTTTGTTCTGCTTCGTTTTTTCCAATACGTGAATGGAATACATCTGTTTATATCTGTGCCTGATATTTCCTGAGATGTCTAACGCTCAACAGCACAATAATGAAGAGGCTACTTGTGATTTAGTTGTTGGCGAGGGCTTTTCTTCACATCTCTTGCACAGACATTTGCCATACTGTAGAGGTATAAAGATAGACTTTACCGTGGCTGCGAAGGCATGCATGATATATCGCAGTTATGTCATAAATAATGGGGAGAAATTAGGTCTAACTGTGTGGCGCACCTTTTAATTACCTTCACTCTGTTCTTCTGTAGTGGAGAATCGACTGTCCATGTACACATGTTGCGCAAACACTGGAGACATTTCTTCTCAGAAAGAGAAAAGGCTATTCAGAACGGGTGGCCAAGCGTTTTTTCTTATACTCCATTCAACTCATTTTCTTAGGGAACAATAATGAGTGGATAAAGCAGAAAAACCCAATTTCCTTTATGCTTTTTATATCCTGAAAAAGCCCTCGTTGACGGCCCTTTGGTCTTTTGTTATAGAAAACTGAGCTAATATCCTCCAGCTCTCGGCGCAGTTTAAAGGTCTTAATTGGATTCCATTAGTATATTGCTTGACATGACACTTGAGTCCGCTCTATTAGAATTCCCTTGCCTGGGATTAAAAAGAAGACTTTTTCTGCATTCGACTCTCTAGGCTCTTTTGTTAAAGTCTCAAATATTCTTTGTTGGATTCACAGTTTTTAGTGACACCATTATTAAAACCGTGAGCTTGACTTAAACAGGTGCTTTTATGTCTAGAGGACCTGCTGTAAAAGGCATGGCAGTGTCTCATCGCTGCAGTTTATGTATCAATAAACCTTAGCATTAATACAGTATAAGAATTACATTGGTGCCTGATAGAATGTGTTGTAAGCCCTATAAAACAGTTCTCCAGCCTCTTTCTACACATAAGCCCAGGTTGAGCTCCCTGCAGGTTTCTTTTCAGAGTATCACGCAGAGTTGAAGTGTTTCCTCTGTGGTTTCAGCCGGTGTAGAACACGGGCCGAAGGAAGAGTGTGTTTGATGATATTCTGTTTCATGTCTCTTACCCCAGTCCTGAGCTGACGTGGAGGGATGTTCAGCATCTGATCGCCAAGACAGCAAAGATCCCTGACTCCAAAGAGCCTGGCTGGAACATCAACGCAGCAGGATACCATGTTCACCATAGGTATTGTGATACAACATCCGTGCAAACAGTCAGTGGGTTTCCACATCGTATGGTGTTATTGCCTAGATTACAAATAAACCTAGCATTCTGCCAACACGTCTGCACACTTTTTAAGCAAGGTTTATCTGTAAACTGATCTGTATTAATCAATAATTTACATTTCAATAGTTTTTGTTTCCCAAGAACAATTTAGTTTGGTTGTGTCTCTTTAAAAACTGAGTGAAATCAAAAATTGATTTGTTTTAATCCTGTATCCCTGTGTTAGTTGATGCCAAATATATGTCAAAAAATCAGCTTTACATTAAAACCCCTGTCTTTTTTCTTCCTCTAAAATAGTCTTAATGTTGGATGACTTATCCTGCACTCAGGAGCGTCTGCAAAAGTTTATCTAATCAAATAAGACACCAGTCATATGAAAGTGCACTTCACCATTTGTGGGTGGTATTAGCTAACAGAGCAATATGGAGGAAGAGATTTGTGTTTGAATATCAGTGGGCAAAAAGTTTTGACTAACAAAACAATATGATTGAGGTCTAGTTTATTTATCTCTCCCTCGTCCTCCTGATGTAACGTCAGGTGAGGGAGATGCATGTGGAGCCAAAAGTCCTCTGTATCTACCACGCTAAACACTAAACCCACCCACTTTTTAGTGGTCTAATCAAATGCACATGATTTGATTTAAATCATCCTTATAATTTTACACTGTTTAAATAGTCCGCTTCACTTGGTGATATGTTGCAGGACAGAAGCTAGAAGACACGCTAACTTCTGTTTCAATATTCTGGGATTTTAAAGCAATAGTTCGTCATTTTGAGAAATACGCCTATTTGCTTTCTTGCTGAGAGTTACTCTCGATGAGAAGATTGATACCAATCTCATGTCTTCGCAATAAATATGAGGGTCGAGCCAGCAGCTGCTTAGCTTAGCTTAGTTTAGTTAGTCTTAAGACTGGAAACAAGGAGAAACAGCTGGCCTGGCTGCCTCAGTGTAAAACCATCAACCTAAAGCTTGTAATCTCTCGTATGTTTAATCCGTACAAAACCCACAGTGTAAAGAAGACAAGTTGTGGTTTTACGGGTATTTAGGAGCCAGACTATTTCTTGGCCAGGAGCTGTAACTTCCTGACCACTATGAGGTTGCCAGGCAACCAGCAGAGACTTCAGGAAGTTTCTGCTCCATGCCAAGAAATGGTCTGGCACACAACGCCCTGTAAAGCCATACTTTGCCAGGCTAGCTGCTTCCTCCTCGTTCCAGTCTTTTTTTGCTAAGATAAGCAATCTTCTTGTCTAACTCTTACCATTCACCAGTCAGCAACTGATTATTTAAGACACTCAATCAACAGCATATAAAAAAAACACATTCGGGTACCACTGTTAGTTATAGGGGATACTACTTAGTAGGTGAATCGAATAATGATTTTAAAGCTTTTATTTATGCTACAACATTGTTGTATGGTACATGGCATACATTACATGTGGACTATTTGTCTAACTATTAATTTATCTCTGTGTGTAAAATCACTGACTGATAATATCTTGAATTTAAAGTAAGGTCAGCAGCAGCACTGGTATTCTAGTCTTACATCTGTTAAAAAGATTAAATTAAAAATTAGCTGATTAATCAATTAATTTATTAATTAAAATTGTGAAATTCTAAAAGTGTATAAGGGCTTAGAACACTATTAAGCTGTTTCTCGGTTGATTCCATTTAATACACAGATTTGGTGTTACATTTTAATATGTTTCACCATGTGAGAATTGATAAAAGTAGTAAAAGAAAATCTCTCGAAAATTACCACATTAAGACACCAAGTCTTTATTATGTGAACAACATAAAAAAAAAACATGTTTTGATTTGATATCAAAAAGCACTTCTATTACAATGTATTGTCAGTATACCTAGAAATGCTAAATATCCTCTGAATGCTCCACTGAAGGTCTCTAGTTTGTGGGTGTACTTTCATGAGGCTGTGTTTATACAAGAGGTCACAAAAGGTCACTTCAATGAAATGGCTGTGGGGACTAACATCATGACACCTGCGTGAAATTGCTCATTGAATTCAAGATTCTCAGCTTTCCAGTCATACTCAATTTATACAATTCCAGTACTGTTTAGACCCCAGTATGCAGGAATATTCAAATGCAACTGTCCTGCAAACTTCATGGTTTTCCCCCTGAACTGCATGGGATGATCATGTATGCAAAGGGGAGAATCGTGGTTACCTATAGAATCAATTTTCATTGAGATATCTTTAAGTCAAGGGCCCCCTTTGAAAATTGCCATGTCAGTTTCTCCCTTGCTACTATTTAGCCTAACATTGGAGCATTATTTTGTGCCCTTCCTGGCAAAACTGAGCCCTTTACAACCTGAAAGAATCAAGTTGTCCGGGCCCACCAGCCATCTGAACACTTAAGTGAACAGCCCGCTATGGATCACACAGGCAGTGTCATCTTCCACTTGTTCACTGCTGTATTTGCCAAATGCACACACACCACTTTAACGTGCACACACACCTACACACTCTCCTCGTATAAAGCGCTTCAACCACAAAAAGCAGCTGTTTTATGACAGTTGAGACAGGTGATCTTGTCCAGGGAGGAGTGTCATTGTAATCCTCTAATGTTATTATCACACCCACGGCGTGTCTGAGTGTCCGCACCTGCTCTGATTTATATAGACAGAGGCTGGAGGAAATGGAGCTTCTCCCTCTGACTGTATGAAGCATGAATCTGGGAGGGAGAGAGAGAGTGAGCCCTGTGCTCCTCCAGACATCGTATAAACGCTTTTACAATGCTTTTACAATGTCAGCCAGGCGATGACATATCGGTAATCAGTCACAGCGCTTGTGATGTTTTCCTCTGCTCTCTCTCTCGCTCACCTTAAAATTTCCTTCCCTCATGCTGCCTCTAACTCACACTCCTCACCTGTCTTTGTAGTTTCATTTCCCATCCTTCCTCTCCTCTTCTTTTCCTCTTTTCTGGCTATTATTCCCTTTCACTGCCTTCCTGTTTCTCTCTTCCATCCCCTCTTTCACAGCATGCCATGTCATAAAATAGATTGTAATTACTGTGTTGCTGTGAGAAGAATGGATTAATTAAAATATAATGATGCCGATCACACCAGCGGGCGTCTGTTGAAATCTGTCCATTTAGGGGCTGTGGCTGAGGACTTGTAATGCCCAGATCATACTGCAGCGGCCACGCTAATTATGAAGAATGGTTTATTGCATGGGGAAGGACGGATGGACTAGACAGAGCAATGAGCACAGGGTCACTTACCATCAATGAGGTTGTTACAATACATTAAAGATTAGATGTGATATCTGTAATGAGAGGATCCGTGTTTAAGAAAATTGAAGATAACACTGAATGCTTATAGGTTATAGTGGGACGTTAGTGGTCTTTAGTCTGTTGTTTGATTTGTGGTTTGATTTATCAGATGATTGAATATTTTTACTGGACACCATTCTACATGGTGTTGCCAGTTGACTTAATGGTCATTTAGACAGTTTGCAAAAGCAGGCACACAAAAAGTGATTTTTCTTGTGATCATAATGCATGTTTAAAATGAATTTCGTGTCTAGAAATGTTGAAGGAACAATAGTTAGTATTAGCAGTGATAGCCAGATTTACATAATAGACTAAAAAAAGTAGTCCCACCTACAAATCACAGCTCCAATCTGACTTTTTAAAACCATTGTCATCGGTGGTTATACTTTGAGTAATTTAGATACTATGCAGTTACATGTCAGCTTTGTAATGAAAGTATAATTGAACTTAAATTGTTACAGTAACTGTTCAAAAGTGTCCACACTCCCTGGTACAAAATGCCATTACTACACCTGTTGTCATGTTCATCACAGATACCTCAAAAACACTCCTGCAAGTCACTGGTTGCTTGTTTATTTTTTGTTTCATTCTCTCTGGACCTTTGTGATAATTATCACCAAATATGCCTTGGTCCTTCAGCACTGAAGTGTTGTATCTCTACCTTAAGAGATGACCGCCAGTCTGTCTTGATTCTGCTCAGACAGTTAAATCCCTGCTCACATATAGCTGAAGAGGCTGCATGTTTTGTTGTTTGCTCTCCCTATTTTTTATATAAAGTTTTTTATAAAGTGGTTGCCACTGATGGCAACCACTTTATCCAAAGCCCAACAATTGATTGCCAATTTCTCAATTTGGTTGCCAATGGCAGCCTGGCAACCATGACCGTCAAACCCTGCAAATTCAATTTTCATCAAGAGAAAAACTGAGGAAAACCATATCACAGTGCTGATAATTACTTTTTTAGGTGTAGTGCAAAAGCAACAATGAAATGATTCAGTTAATCAAAATTTGAATGAGACAATGTTACTTTTGTTGTACAGCAGCCACTGTTACTATGAAATGCACTGCAACTTAAAACAACACATGCAAATAGACACAACATACAAATGAATAGAACATCATCACCACTTAACCAACACATGCTGTGCGTTGCAATTAGAAAACAACACTGCAAATATTCAAAATGCAGGCAAATTGAGAAACATATTCATCTATATAGTAACATGCACAGAATGAAACAAACTGCACATCTTGCTGTATGAAAACATTACTGCAAGTCAATAAATGACACAGCAATGGAAGCTTCTATGTAACATGGCAAACTAGTAACTATATAGCTAATATATTCAATATTATCAGAATCACGGCATCAGAATGCCAAAAATAAAAATAACGCATTTTCGAACATTATTGACAAGTAATGGATGTATTCCTCAGTTTTTTGTGAAACGTTTGTTATCTTGCCTTTGACTTTGAAAGTTTTTGCACTTGCAGTGTGTTTTGTAATGCTGTATGTGGGTTGTCAGATTGGAGTTATGCTTCTTTGCTTGTGTTTCGTCTACCTGCATGCCTTCTTGTAAGTTGCAGTGCATTAGTCTCTCTTGACCTCTGTACACTGTGGCCTATGGGACAACTGCACGGGAAAGATGTAGTTTACAATATTTCCCATTGTCAACAGCACCAATGCTCCAAAAAACAGCATTTTTTTTTTCAAATTTGCTCCGTAGATGGCACATCAAGACTTTTTACTTCATCCCCAATTGGTGTCGGTTGATGTCTTCAAAGACGTTTCACAAAGTGGCCTGTGTATATGAATGACTTCACAGTACTACTAGTAAAAAAGAGCCACCAAGTCAGCAAACTGACTCTATAATCTTCCGCAACACATCTGTCCTCCTCCTTTAATTTTGCAATAATTAGCCACAACAAGTTTCTGGTGAAACCTTTCCAAGAACGACTGTAGCATCAAAAGCTCCTGGTGTATTGACTTAGGCAACAATGTTTAATTGCTTATAAATTAAACATACATTTGCAGGAGGACAACTATGCAATTCCTTCTTTCATAAGTTACATAGTCTTACTTTAAATTAGAAAAATCAATAGCTATATTATACAGGGAGCGTGCACGGATTGAGGACAGATGGTTGCAGTGAAAGAAGCAGTTGCCTGGCTTTGTAAAAGCTGAGGGAAAAATAGCTTCCTTATAGATGCTGGCTGAGTTGGCATTGATGTGTGTGAATGTATGTTTATGTGTGTGTGTGTGTGTGTGTGTGTGTGTGTGTGTGTGTGTGTGTTTGGGGATTTGGGGGGTTGTTGGGTGGGTGGAAGGGTTGGTGCTTGCATCCCAGAGTTCCCATCTGTTTGACCTCCATATAGACTGGGAGCTTTAGAAACTCTGATGTTGGGGAGTGACCCCCCCACCCCCTCTGCAGCCCCCCCTTCACCCTCAGCTCCCACCGCCATGAGGACAATAAACATGTCAGCCGCCACACGCCAGAGCAATCTGCAATCAGATTTACTGTGCATGAAATATGGTGGTGCTTTTATTGGTCCAAAGACTTGTCACTCATAATTTATAGGCTGTTGCCAAGCCGGCTGTGATGTCAGCGAGCTCCAAGCACCCTCAGGAGAATCAGAAGGGAGAGAGTGAAAGAGATAGGGGTGAGGGGTGGTGATCGGGTGGGGGTTTACAGATATAAGAGGACAGAAATTTGTGTGTGTGAGAGAGAGAAGAGAAAGAGAACGAGGGGGGAAAAGTGATGGGAAGGGGTGAAAGGAGGAAAAAAATAACACGCATCCATCCTGTTCCTCTCTGTGGTGAGTTTATCAGGTTGAGCGAGCGAAAGTGTCAGTTTTTTCCAGGGCCTGTACAAATGGATCTCCCCCTCCTCTCCTCTCCTCTCCTCTCCTCTCCTCTCCTCCAGCGATGCTTGCTATCCTTTGAACACTGACACCTATTGATCACATGGTTGACGGTGGAAAAAAAAATTAATCTGCGATTCACATCTCCACTTGAAGCCTCTCTGACCCAGAAATAGAAAGTGGAGAGTCTGGTGTTAGTGCGGCTTGCACCGGAGGGATGACGTACGGAGAAGAAGCAGAATGTCCAAACAGGCTTAATTTAATTTAATCTCTTCTGATAGCATAGGTGAAACTACAGTAATTATCCTGTGGGAGATTTAGATAGAAAATAACAGCGGTGGAATAGATCAAAGAAGCGCTGCCCTCTCTGCAAAGACAAAGTGAAAATCAAGGAGAATGCATGAGTGGTAAAACGGTATCTTACAAAAAAAAAAAAAAACTTGTATGGCATTAAAAAATGAGATAACATTCAATCCCTCTTTTGAAAAATGATACTCTGTTCACAGAGAACTATTAGAATGTTTACATTTGCGGCATTTTGTTCCATATCAAAATAATTAATTGCCTCCATTTTCAAATTAAAAGTACATTACAACACAATTAAGGATGCAAATGAGTCTGGGCCTGTCACGAGGAGCCAGGAAAAGTGAAAGAGTGACTCCGTTGATGTATGAGAGTTTGTGTGCTTTTTTGTGTATTAGGTGTGTCGCAATGGATCATTGTGCATGAGTGTGCATGTGTGTTTGTGTACTTGCATGCAAAAAAATGTGCTTTGCTGCCTTTAGTGAAGAGGAAGACTCAGTGTTGAAATTACATCAGCATAGGGAAATAAATCAGAGCTCTGCAGTAATAAACAACTGAGTAATTAGGTCACTCTTCCCTCGGTAACTGATCGACCAGAGGAGCAGATACTATGTTATTCCTATTGTGTTAAAGGCTTCTGTCAGCAGTTTAAAAAAAATCACCCAACATAAATACAACACACACTTTTACACACACATTTCTCTATCCCTGCTTCCTTTCCAGGGGCTCTGACCTCCAATGAGCCTGTTCCGTGAAAGATGTCTACATCTTGCCAGAAACCGGGGACAGTAAAACATAATTTTGTCATAACCTTCCCTCTTTGGAGGGAAAACAGATATAAAAGTATATAGCCTGTGGTTTACTGCGAGTCCCCCTCACCCAGCCTGGCAGCAGCACGCAGGGCTGATGGATGCCGGGCGTCGGCCGACTTTTAATTGCTCGTAAATTTTTGATCCAGGGAAAACGCCACGTTCTCCTTGTCCCCCGGCGACATGGGTGACGGAGCCGCTCAGGAGGGAATAAAAGAGCCTCAGTGAGGACCACAGAGAAGACAGGAGTGAGAGAAAGAGGGAAACACAGAGACACACTAACACACTTAAAAAGATACAGGCACATCAGCAGAGGCTCCATAGCTTAGGAGGTAGAAGACCCTGTGAGTGTATGTTAGAAAGAACAAATTTGTCGAGACTGTCTTCCCAAATAACAGAATAATGTGTCGTTTGTAGACCTTATGACCCATATTTACATCTGTCAGTAACAACACCCTTTAGTGGCCATGGTAATTAATAATCAAACAAACCACGGACTTTCACCCAGCAGGACGGAGTTCGTGTCCCATGTGAAAACAAAAGTAAATGATGCGATTTAAACATTACTGAACTTACGTGCGTCACGTTTATACGTAACTATGTCACTTCCAGTTGTCACATCGTCCTGGTAACTACTTCACTTATGGCATTTATGTGCATTTATTTACTGTTTAAACTGCCTTTTATAACATCTAACCAGGTACTTGTTTTACCCTAAAGCTAAATCAGTGGTTTTGTAGTCTTGATTCAATGAAACTGCACCCTTTTTTTTTTTTACAACAGCGACATGTGCGCTATTTTTAGAATGTTGTTCCAGCGAATCGCTCATATGGGTCGCTATGGGTAGTACTGATAGACGACCTATTCTGTTGTTTAGGTTGGAGATCTTGTTAAGCATCACCAATCAGCTACGTAACTACCTCACTTGTCATTTACGTGTATTTATTTGACTTTTTAACTATCTTTTCTAACACCTAACCATGTACTTTGTTGTCCTAACCTAAGGGAAGTAGTTTTGTTTCCTTTTCCGAAGAAAAAAACAGTCATTTTACTGTACGTATGACAATTTGTTGATCTCCTGCAACTGGTAATGGTGCTATTTTGGCTTATGGTTTTATCAACATAAGTAGCAATTTCATCATTTTTACTTCTAGATAGAAAATCAATCGAAATGAGTTTGCAATTTGAATTATTAAAAAACTAAAATTGTTAACATTAGCTGATAACTCAGATCCACCATCTCGTCCCTGTATGGTCACTTCTGGCTCCAAAAAGCCAGAGTGGCAACAGCTCAAAGTTTAAGTCTTAAAATGATCCAGAGTACAAGAACTCACTAGTGGCCTCTAGGATCTTTGTTGGTTAAGTAAGTGATGTTCCCATCCTCATATTCTTGCTAGCAGTGCAGAAATGTCTCAGCATGAACCATCAAGAACACATATTAGTTGACCTCTGTAAGTCTCTGCAAAGATATACTAAGAGTTGTGCAGCCTATGAGATATAGATAGCCCCTTTAATTTTTAAATAAGAGACATCATCAAAGGAAAAAACATTTTACTCTTTTACTCCATTTCTCCTGTAGAGACTCACTGTACAAATGCTCTGTGTCACTTTGGCTGCAGGACTCAGAAAGCCTCTATCTAGCAGGGTGGAGAACTGAGGTGCAGTAGGCTGCATTTGCATACAGAGCTTTCTTTTTCTTCTGTTACTGTGGAACAGTCCTTTAAGTGCCCGTACAGTGTTGACAGTAATGGAGATGAGATTGAAAAATGGGGCTTAAAAACCGTCTCTGCAGACTTTTGACTGTTGCCAAGCCTAACAGATGCTCATCTGATCAATTTCTTACCCCGTTTGTCTCCCTCCTGAGATGAAAGTAGAGGAGATAAATATAGGTTTATCCCACCATTTGCTTGCTCATTGCAGTAAGGTCTGACATCCTGCCGAGGATTCTGATTATTTCCTTCTAGCGTGTCAGACTCGGTCTAGCCTCAGATCTCTATCACTATTTTCTCCTTTTTCTCTCTCTCCTTTTTCTTTGCTTTTTCCTCTCCTTCTTCCCCTGCTGTTTGTGTTGTTTCAGTTTCATTTGGTGGTTTTCGACTCACCAGGTTTGGCCTGTTGTGATCTTTTTCCTTCTTACATCGATCCTGCTTCCATTTCCCCCCATGGTGGCCAAATCAAGACACACGCCGATCATCCACAGGTCACAGTCCAGGCCAGAGGTCAGAGGTCAAAGGGTCAGGCTCTTACTCACCTCTCATGTGTGTGTATGTGGGGACAATTACAGTGATGGAGGTTCTCATCAGACATATTTTTCTATTTAATACAGACACAACACTACATACATGGCTTATACCCATCATGTGCATGTTTTTGACATACATTTTTTTATACTTTTTAAAATATTTTATATGTGCCCCATTTAATTTTCACTTCCTATTTACTCTGGATGTATATGACTACATCACTCAGATATGAACAGAGAGTGTGATCTGAAAAGATGTAAATCTTTGCAGTAATATTGTTTATTTATGTATGCATTTAATTTACCTGATTGACACAATTTGCCACAAACTTCCTCTCAGAGTCATATCATAGTGTAGTGCAAACACACAGACATTTTTTATATGATTAACGTCCATACATCCAAGTTATTGTGTATAAAGAGCATCATACAGAAACTGCTAGTATCCAAAGCAAGTCTTTCCTTGATGCAGGACAGGTTAACTTTATGCTAAAAAATAAGTAGCGTATGATATATGATTTTTTTTTTTTAAGTTTGATATTCAAACATTCAGGGAGGTTCATCCTCAACAATTTTCATCAGTTTTCACCAGATTTGCTTGGCTGGTGATCCACTTGTGTTACTGTTATGTTATGATCCAATACTGAGATGTGCCACCTTGCAGACTTGACAGTAGACAGGAAACCAATAAGCTTATCTTAGGCGCAGTCTTAAAACTGCAGGCAAAGTGGTTGCTCATTGACATTTCTAACCAACTCTCACTACATGTACAACATAATTTTTACTGCCCATAACAGTCTGTGGCTGGTATAGTTTTCACCTTGTGTGTGTGTCATCATGGCAAAATGTGGTCCTGGAGACATTTATCAGCTATCACAGAAGTGGTTCTGAATACTATGCCAGTGGCTGTCTGTGGATGGGTTTTGTCACTGTGATAGTGTCACAATTGTGCAAGATTCAGTCGCGAAACGTTACAGATATGTAGTCAAGATAAAAATGAAGGCAAAGTTTGAAGATGGGTGTGGTCCCAACAACACAACCAACCAGAAGTAGGGGTGTTATAGGCAAGGACCCAATGACTCCCCACTCAACTCCCCTGGTCCCATTTTGCATCACAGCTGTTGTGGTCCTGTTGCAAGATGTTCACTCTCTCTTTTATAATTCTACAGTATTGTCCAGTGAGCTAATATGGCACATTTGTTTGTTTGCTGCACTTTTTTGCTGTAGACTGTAACCAACTTTTGGAGCTGGGATTTAAATTCAAATCACTAAACTTTATTATTTGGTTAATTTTGGTATAGAGTTTAAATATTGTTTTGTGTGTGTGTTTTACTGTACATACATTATCTGATGTGGAGGCTTAATAATGGGCATAAACAGACAGAACTGGCTCGTAATAAGAGAATGGATAGCCATGATGGATGATGAAACAGAGCACCTGTATAACCTGTTAATCAGGAGAAAATCCAGAGATAAAGGTGATCTCTTAGAAGTGAAGAGCAAAAACATCTCAGCAAGACATGAGTATTGCCAAAAAAGAGGACGTAGAAAATGAAAAGATAATACTGACAATGTATGGTTTCCCAGTATGAAAATGATAGTCATCCAGATTCCATGATATCACTGTTACAGTCTTTTTCACGCTATCTGACTGACTGCCATACAGTCATCCTACAGGCTGACCGACACACAGACCCAGAGCTCGCTTCCAGCGGGCACAAAGGGAGAGAGACGGGTGAGCCTGATCAACCCCAGTAGTGTCAGCCCAATTACTCATTCTCTTAAAGGGCTATTAAAACATAATTGCCCGGCGATTTACATCCAAGTTAACGTGGCCTCGAGATAATTTATTATTTTCCATAAGCCCTTTCTTTTGTGTGCCGACTGAAAGAGTGTGGGGGGGGGGGGGGGGGGGGGGGGGGGAGAGGCAGACTGTAATTTCCTGAGTCATGAAGAAAGGCATGTTGGCAGCCCAGTGTAATTGTTTAAACCCCACTCTCAGACACCTTCCAGTCACCCCCTTTTAATCCTCGTTATCGCTCTCATTAGCCCTGGGTCAGGGGTCATTCAGCTCCCCCTAGAAACACAAACACAGTGCTGGGAAGAAGAAGGGATGGATGGTGGGCTGGGTGAGGGGACTAGAGGGCTGGGGTTGGGGGGGGAGACGGACAATTTTACTCCTGCTTGACTGTAACTGCTTTATCCAACTTTTTATCTGTGGAAAAGAGTTACTTTCAATAAATTGTATGCTTGGTTTTAAGTGATTTTACACTGTAAATGAATTGGCTATGGAAATGATACATTGGAAATGACAAAATATGTTTTTTGCAGTGATAGTCATAGTCTGTATGTGTTCTGATATATGATATTACAACTTCTGTATTGTTAGTGAAAACATCCTATATATGTACTATACCTTGTTTTACGGTGAGAGGTTATCAGTTGGGCGTACTTGTAGCCTGGCAGTTAAGACATAACACAAAACTGCAACATCTGAGGTTGGATTCATGTTATGCTCTTCTCTGCCTAGAGACTAATGCCCCCAAAAAGAGGTTATTATCTACACTAAGGCTTAGAGACACCATGAATGCCAAGACCTTTAAACTATTTAAACTGGTAAGCACATTATGATATATTCATACTAAAATGCCCTATTAACACTCTATAGCATTAGGTATTACTTTGGCATGGTAAGCATGCTAAAGCTGATGCACTGCCAAAATGTTCTGGGTAAAACTTTGCACTGTAGAACTCTTGTTTGTGAGTAGCAGACTATGTGGGTCACAGGGTGTACTGGTTATAAGGTGCATACTGAACCCAACGTCCTGTACTGAATACTTTGGGATTAATACACATACCATTACACCCCTACTATCTATCTAATGCAGTTGATGTGTCTTTTCTAAGCTGCTGACTTTTCACCGTAGAACTCTTGTTTGTGAGTGGCAGACTATGTGGGGTCACAGGGTGTACTGAATATAAGGTGCATACTGTTCGGTGTGCACGAGTTCAGAACCATTTGGACCAAGTGGGCCAAGTTGTCCATGAGGAATAATGCCAATCTTGAAATGCATTGTAGCTATAGTAGCTGTTTTTCTAAGCTTCAGTTATATTTCTTCAAAAGCGTGCTCTTGAAATGGACACAAGGTCACCCTGTGTCCAATTCTGTTTATTTATGAAAAAAATCATGGAATCCCAGTGTGGGTGTGACTGACTTCAACTCAATTTGTGCCGCTGTTTGAACTTGCCTTTAGTATATGTGTGCAAAAAATAAGCAAATTATATTTTGCACGTTTTGTCATGTTCATCCGTCCGAAATCAACAAATTTCAATGCACATTTTGAAGTTTAGCATGGGTCTTGATGGAAACAAAATTTGAAAAATGGGCATGGGGGGAAATGCTTGCTTGAGGTGTTTTTTTTTTTTTTTTGTTAATGCACTTAACGGGAGATGAAAGCGCTTTTTGCGAATAAGTTCTAACATATCGAACATTTAACTCGTGACTAATCAGCTGTTTCCACTCTGCAGGTCAAGCAAGCTGACATGAAAGAACAATTATAGGTTGCCTAGTTGAATCTAATTCCTGAAGACATATTCTGTCATGGATGGCCAAAGTTCTCAGATTAGCAACCTATATTTTTTCAATCTCTTCTTCTTCTACTGTTTTCTTTCTCGCATAATCTCTTCCTCTACTACTCTTTACTGACAGTTTAGCCTACAGCAATGCGTTTAACCGCCATCTTCTGACCAAAGTATGTTTATGCAGCTTTGTTTATTCGTTGATGGAAATGGCCTTAATTCATATTTTCTTTAATGCAACATTTTAAAATTTTGCTCTTTAACCCATAAGAATCTTGACCCAGTTATCCTTAAAGGAAAAGAATGGGGGATATACCACAGACCAAGTGGACTACATAGAACACATTTAAGATGTTTTTTCAAAATACTACCCCTAAATGTCAAAGATATGAGATGTGACATATACGTTACAATGGGCATTTATGGTATTTATATTTATGATATTTCTTATTTTAAAATGAAAAACCAGACACCTTTTCTGCTCACAGAGACACAAATTTGCCTTTTTCTTTGCATCTCCAAAACATTTATCAAAATTATTTTTCAGATTTGCCTTTAAGTAACAAAATAATAATAAATCAATAATAAATAAAAACAAATAACCATTTGCCTTTTTGTTTGCATCGCCATAACATATATCAAAATTGTGACTTTAATTTGTTCAGGAAATATGGTCAGAACAAGTTAAATGCAATACAGGACATTAACAGATTAGAATTGTTAAATGGTCTAAACTTAGTCTAGTAGCAAAACATTTTTTGAAATTAGCTACTTTTTCACATTTCTGTTTCCAGTCATACCCATATTTTAGAGAAATCACTTCAATCGCTTAGGAATTTAATGAGTTAAGGTGAAGCATAAAGCTGAATATTGGAGATTATAGAAGATTTAAAGTGTTTGTTACACGGGTGTAACCATGGGTTCTTATGGGTTAATGGAAACACAGCTACTTTTTGTAAACTAAAGAGACTAAATGTAACATACAAATTCTGATCTTTTCTCCCTCTCTCTCTCTCTCTCTCTCTCTCTCTCTCTCTCTCTCTCTCTCTCTCTCTCTCTCTCTCCTTGATTGTGCTCAGATCCTGCTCACCTCCTCTGATCTGTCTGCAGGAATCACAACCTTGTTTTCCCCCCAGTGTCCCTCTCTAATTGAAGCTAATAAAGATCAATTAAAGTCATTAAGGGCTTTTTTAAACGAGGCCTGGCTACTAAATACATTAGCAGGCTCTCTGTCTTTCTCCATCTATAGTATATGTCTCTCTCTCCTTACTTTGCATGCACAGGGGCCTGTTGAGGTCTTTCGGGGCCAGGGTGTTTCCAGGGTCACATCAATGAACAGTAGTCCTGGCTGTTCTTGGAGCTGACATTTAACCACTACATCTGAGGCCAGTACCAGTATGTTTGCATTAATTCTGCCAATAGCTAATGCTTGTGCTGACATTCAGTGTGTTTCAAGGTAAAATCAGCAACATTTGATAGAAGAGAGATTTGTTTTGATGAAAATCGAATTCTGAACTACCAGCGTCTGTTCAGACTCCCTCAATCACACAGGAACTGATGTTTTTTTTCCAATTCCAGTTTCACATGCCAGTGTTAGACACACTAGTTTGACTGACAGGTTCAGAACACCAGTGAAACGGCAAGTGCTTGAACCAGAAAACATGGAATATGACATGACATTTGTGGTTCAGAGTGAAACGTCTTGACAACTGTCCAATACAGCGTAGACTGCCATGCAGTTTGGTGCAGACATTCATGGTCTGTTTCAACCTTGGGTTGGCAATTTTTTTCGCAGCGCAATTAAATACAAAGTCAAAGTCAGAGATGCAAGTAGAGGCAAAATTTTTACTGTTTGCACCAGGATGCGTGAACAATGTAAGCCCCACGACGTGAATTATGTGATAATTTTAAAAGTTTGCTTGTCCTGCAGACAGTCCTGACAAAACATGAAGTCAGGCTTTTTACACATTGACATCATTTTATATCTGATAAAGAAACTGATGAAACTGTACTTGCGCTGTTGTTTATTTGGTTTTTAAGACTTTGCTCATCCTCAAAGTGGAGAGGGAGCAGATGACCATTTGATTCCTTGTTTACTGTGACCTCACAATGTTTTATATAATTATAAAGTAGCTGTGGCACACAATTGCAAACTGTATAAATGATGAATGAAACACTTTATTTAGATAGCCTGATATAGAAAGGGTAGAAAAGAGTACTGGTAGCTTTTGAGAGGTTCCAATGTGCAGGAAAAAAAATCATGGTATGCCAAAGAGTAAAATGAAGAAGTACAGATACTGCTTACCACTGAGTACCGTCCCACTACTGTTGCACTGCATCTCGCACATATATAATATGACAATATAATGTGACAGATCGCCAAAAATACACTGTTTATCGTTGAAAGAAAATGTTAAACTTTCCAACAGTCCTTTAACAGATCATCAGTTGCAAAAGTTTCTGTTAGAAAAAGTATCCGAAACAAAGATTAAAAAAATTAGACTTCTGTCAAAATGTATTGTAAATGTCTAATTTAAAACGTTGCCAAAAATAAACCATTTGGAATAACTAGATCCTGTTTAAAACATTAAATTCTGCATTCCTCAGCGCAACTGACAAGCCATGATAGATTTCTCTGAGATGAATGATCACGTGATAACTACTGAAAATCACTGAATATTGGACATAACAGCAGGCTGTTTACACAGAGCAGAGAGGACAGGACAAGAGAGGTTGCAAGTAGAGGTAAAAATGCAAATAGTTCAATATGAATAGCATGTGAGACCCAATGTGTCCTATATTCATGACACTTGTGGCCAATTGGAGAAGTGATATATATATGAATTCCATTGCAAAATTGAACAGAGAAATTTAACTTGCGTTTTTTTTTTTTAATGATTTATGTCATTATAACTGTGTTATACTGCACAAAATACATTATTGAGTTGTTTCCACTTCTAGCCAAGATTGTGTTGATTCCATAGAAGTGCACTTATATACTGGAGTGAAATACAAGGCCACAGTGAGTAAAATGTAAAATAAAGCAAGAAAATGCCCTCAAACAGCTTTGGGTTCAAAGGGCTAAAAGTAAAGACTGTATCTGTGTATAACTTTGAAGACTTATTCGAGTAAAAGCTTATGGCCTGAATTTTTTTTTCTTAGCAGCAACACTCCAGCCAGTTACTTTATCATAGCTGCTAAAACGATTCTACATTTATTTAACTGTTTTGTTTTGTAAACCCTGAGATTTACAGTGTCAGGGTGCAGCTAGCCTGGCTGTAGACTCACTGTGTTACTTTATAACAGAAGAAGAAAGCCAACATAGACAACATGTGCTGAGCAGTGTGGTAGATTAAAGGACATACCGGTTCAGTATGTTTGGTTTTACCACATCACCAATCAGCCTTCAGACTTCTCACCAGTGAAAACCCAGTATAACAGAAGCGGGGTCGAATTGTTACTGCACTATAACTACTGTAGCACCAGAGCACAGTTCCTCCAGACTCTACAGAAAACAGGCGATGTGACGGAGTGATAAGAGAGATGAAGGAGAAGAAGAAGTGACCCATTCACAGGACAGCAGGGAGCCTGATGGTGCTACCATGAGCTGACGGGACTGTCAACACACTTTATACAGCTGACTGTGTGTGTGTGCATGTGTGAGTGTGTGTATCTGAGCAGATATATGTGAATATCTGTGTGTGTGTGTGTGTGTGTGTGTGTGTGTGTGTGTGTGCTAACATGTCCTCTACGCGTGTGACATATTCGAGTGTGTCAGACCAGGTGTTTGTGTTTGTGTGTGTGTGTGTGTGTGTGTGTGTGAGAGAGAGAGAGATAGAGAGAGATTTTTCCTGTGAATTAGAGACCATGGGTCTGTTTTCATTGAGTTTAGTTGTTTTTATGTAAAAGATGTTTGTGCGCATATGTGTGTTTGAGTGAAAGTAAAAGCCTACCAATGAGTGTGTGTTTGCTTAGGTATCTGAGAGCATGTTACAGCGACTAAGGCAAAATTAAATCTAACCACATCCCAGTTGTATGCACGTGTGTGTGTGTGTGTGTGTGTGTGTGTGTGTGTGTGGTTTGCGGTGTGTGTGGAATGTGTTTCATTAGTCGTGCTGCTTCGTGTGCCCGTCTGCAGCTTCAGTACAGTATAGCAGCCAGTCTGGTGCAGGGTTGAGGCGGTAAGCTCCCGATCACTCAGCCCGGGCTCTGCCTCCCTCTCCATATGGCCACAGAAAGCCTCCACTGCCTCCCCAGGCCTCTGCCAATGTGAAAAGCAATTGTGTGGAATGTGTAGGAATTAAGTATCCCATCATTCAAGCGCAGACATGCAATTAAAAGAGCTGCAGTCGTCACTCGCAGTAGACATCGCGTGAGTCATGTCACTATAACTCAACACAGCGGACGCCTGCTATTTTTTGTTCTTAAGAGGGAGGAGTAAACACATAGACAGACACACTTAAAAGGCTCACACACTTCCTGTCTCCCATTTGCTGTGCACACCCAGGCATCCACAACCATAAACATACAAAACACTGGTATATCCATTTGTATGTTGTTATGATAATTCCTCCTTTCCATATTGACCCCGGAGTGACTGACTACACTGGATATATGGTGGACAAAATACACAGAACTCAATCTGGGGGGAAAAATGTCTTCTGTAATGGACCATTATAGAGAAGGAGTGCAATTAGGTCCCGCCCACACCGGAGGAGAAAACAACTCATTGCTCTCCATTGACTTTGTATGAGGTGCCTACTTGTCAATTCCATCTGCTAGCAAACAACAGAAAAATGCCTGAAAGCTGCTGTGTGGTGGCATTCACTGCTAACGGGGTAATAACAACCCAAGATTATACGTTTCTGCTTATCACAGATAATGATGAGTCACATTTTTTTAACCACAACTATGTTTAAAATGATAATTTCTGAACCACTACAACCTTTTTCGATTGTGAAACGGGACAATATAACAACTGCAACACAGTTTAACCCTTTATCAGAAAAAAGTTGCAAATTTACTAGATTAAAGTGGCAAATCTAGAAGAAAAAAAGTCGCAGATTTAAGAGATTTAAAGTGGTGAATCTACGAGAAAAGTTGCTTTTTTCCCCCACTTCTTTCTCATAAATCTGTGACTTTTTTCCACGCAGTTTTGCTACTTTAAATCTCTTAAATCTGCATCTTTTTTCTCGTAGATCTGCCACTTTAATCTAGTAAATTTGCAATTTATTTCTCGAAATATTTTTATTTTTTATTTTGGATATCCGCTGAAGTTACCAAATACGGTTCTTGGCCTGATAAAGGGTTAAACGTGATGATCGCTGTTTTAAACATGTTGAAAATACTTTATAAGCTCTTTATTTAAAAAGTATTTATAGGTTAAAGTTAGGCACCAAAATCACCTGGTTAAAGGACACAAAAACACTTCCAGGACAACACTTCTTTCATTGTCTAAAGCCTTGGGTAAGATGGTCCCATCCACCCTCCAACCCCCACCCACCTGATGGTGCACCTACTTGACTCCTATTTGTGAAACAAGCTGGTTAAATTAATTAATTAAGTTATATTTGTAAATAAACTAGATATTCATTGACTTCCTTCTACAGACTAAAACTTCATCAGAAAGGCTTCTCAGAAGGTGGATTGGCTTGAGGAAACTCCCTTCTCCCACAGCTTTCCAGCACCAGAATTGAATCTGACAATTTCTCAAAGTTTCAGTAACTGACAATCAAAAATTCGCAACCACTTAACACGGAGTCATTCCTATGTTTCCAGGATGCTGTGTATGTTCTCCAGATTAATATGCCACATAATAGAAACTTGACAAATGCTCCTAGAGCCCGATGTTCCTAAGGTCCTATGTTTCCAAGCATTATATGGCACATAATGGGAACCTAAAAAAGAGACATATCCTGGCTCTGCATTTGCTTAATATGACATGGGTTATGGTTAGTGGTTTTGTCTACAGTTAACTGGATAATATTTATAAAATATTTTAACTTGAAACTGATCAAATTTGACCTCAACACAGAATTTTCATCTGAGAAACATATAACACTGGAAACATACAGTCACTCCCCTTTATACAGTGATTGGACATTACATGGAGACAGTAAGCAGCATTCAAACATCTTTCTCAAGTTCCCTTTTCCATTTCTAACACAAATATTTTGTGTTTACAACTAAGTACAACAATATAAGTCCCTTAAAGGAGAGAAAATGTCTTGCCTTTATCCCCATATTTAAACAAAATTGCAGGTTTTTTTCATGCCGATTTCGAGTGTGGCTGTTACGAACCAGTTCTTTTCTGACATAAGTTTGTGTTTACTTCTTCAGTCCGGTGCTCATAAAGTAACCACAGTGCAAAAACATGGCTCTGAGTCATCTCCAAAGTGACTGAGACTGAGACAGAGCTGTGATTAGGCCTTATCACAGTATATAACAGGATACCTGAATCATCTTCAGCTTAAAATATCACCTATAAGAACAGCATTATATGCTAATCTAAGTCACTATGCCATACATTCTCACAGTGTTGCAGGATGACAAGTCACCAGAATTGAGAAAGAGATCATTTTGTTCTAAACTGCAACTTTGGAAGGTACCAACTTGATTTGTCTAACACAAACTGCTGAAGTCTCAGATACAACAAGACGGTAGATTGTGCCATCTTTTCCACTGCATTCACGCTAGGAATGGATCAATTCAAGGCCAGTATGAACAGGAGTAATAATTACAGCCACTAAGGATTAATCGTACATATGGGCAAATGAGAATTATTATAAGACAGACTATCATTTAACGGACGTGTATGCACATACCTTAGCATGCAGATGAATATGTGCAAATGTGCAAGCTGTAAATTCACACACAGAGAAGGCAATTATAAAAATGTTGGCATTCAAAGAGAATGAAGGTCGCACAGATCACATCAAATGATAGATGTAGAAGTTAAGTGGTTGAATTTCTGCTGCTGTACTTATTCTACATTTTCATTACATACACAGTTTACTCTTTTTAGGGGAGCTTTAGCGGGAGATGGCAGGCTTATTCAAATGTTGAACATTTGGAGTCGCTTATGACCGTAGCACATTATGATGGAAGTATATGAAGGCCATTCCCATGCTCAATTATGCAAGTTGTTGCTGCAGTTTTGGGGATACCATTTGTTTCACAGATTTGGTGATAAATATAAAAAAAATTTACCACGGGAAATGGGTCGAATATCCCTCAAAAATATCACAATAATATACAGAGACCTTGAGGAACAAAGAAAAATGCGTGCTTTGATTTGGTTTCAAAAGGCGAAGACTTCTGTTCCTGAGAAACCTCCTTATTGTATATAGGCATTCTCTCATCCTCTGAATGCTCTAGATCTCTAGTTTATAGCTGTAAGGTTTCATGAGGCTGTGATTATCCTTGAGGTCACGGCAGGTCATTTTATACAGTGAGGTCAAGTTTCAATAAATGCTCTCACTACAATGAAATGGCTATTATGGGGACTAACATCAACACACATGACAAAAAGTTGAATCCACAAGAGTCTCAGCTTTCCAGTCGTATCCAATTCATGCAATTCCAAGACTGTTTATGCACCCCAGTATGCAGAAATATTTAAATACAATAGACAAATACCACACATTTGTACTGTGTGAGGAAAAACTGATTTTTGTTCCAAACTGCATGGCATTAGTATGTACTGAGCATGTCAAGGGGAGGAAGGGGGTTTTGGGAGTGTTATTTAACCCCCTTCCCAACAAGATATCAATACTTGATTGGTACCAATGGATTCCTCAGGTCTTCTAGCTTTATATGATATCTTCAGTGTTAAAACTGAGCCCACTAGACGGAGAAAGAGTAAGTCAGCTGAGGATGCTGAAGAGGTTGAAACTGATTTCTGATTGGCGAGTGATGTATTTTTAATGCAGTACTGTGGTACACATTTTCAATATTTCTCGCATGGCAGAAAAACACATTGTAATGCTTCAGTTTAACTTTTATAGTTAAACCCAGTTGCTCCACTGAGATTTCGAGTCATTTTTGCCCACTGGCCAAAAGAGAAACATTACAAGAAGCAAAGGTGCTGTAAAAGAAAAACACATGATGATTGAATCCAAAATAAAAATATACCACATGAGCACTTATTGGTACTCAGAATGGCATTATACACACAATAAATTGAACCTAGAATCAATTCCCAAGGCTCCACAGTACCCAAGTAGTGGAAGTAGTGGAGTGCTCGTCTCTGTAGGGTTTCCTCTAGTTTGTTTCTATCTCCTCTGATAGCTCGTATCAGTCTGTTCACAGAGCTAAGCCTGAGTGGGCTACAGTGTAAATATCCCAGACCTATTATTACTCCAACAAAATGTTCCTAGCCGTTGTCAAGCCACTAAGTACAAAATGGTGAATTGCAGACACGAAGAGAGATAATTGCCACTCACACTGGAAATTTGGCAAGCGCCTTCCCCACGAGACCCGGATGAAATGGTGCTTCAACCCCCGAAACTGTCATTCTTAATGAAATGGTAATTACAAACCCAGCGGAACAGCTGAGGGGCCTGCCGGGGCCCACAGAGCCCAACTACCAGAATAAACCTGCTACAACAACCTGCAGAGAGGAGGGAGAGAGGGAGGGAGGCAGGAAGGAAGGAAGAGGAGGAGGGGGAGAGAAAGACGATATAAAGCAGGAGAGAGGTTCAGGTAGGCAGCAACACCAAGAATCTGAGATTTATTTCAATTGTGAAATGTAATACACACTCCAGGTTGGAGTGTGCTGTACACTGGGACCCTCATCAATAACGCCGGCTGTGTGGAAGGCGGGAGGGGAGGTTGGTTAAAAGCGCCCACACAGCCTGGGTAATTGATTGCTTTGTAAGTGAACGTGTCTTTAACCTTTGGGAGGTCAGGCCCAGTCGGACACCATCAGTCCTGCCTGGGGTTGAACCGCTTCCAGCCGTTTGTCTTCCGCTGCTCCCTCGTCTCAGGGCCGATTTGTCAAGCATGAGATGTTTTGGGTGTTTAGATTACAGGCGAGATGGGAAAACAAAGGCAAAATGCCACCCCAAACAAAAGGCTTGAGCCTGGATCTCCCACTGATCAGCAGGCTGGGCAGGAGGCCAGCTACCTGGGGTGCTAAAAACTGAAGAGGGGGGGAGGAAGAGGGGGGGGGGCTCTGCTGAAACAGAGCCACAATGAAGCCCCCAAAACAGAGCCACTGTGGAGCTTGAACCGGAGCCAGAATGGAGGCTGAACGGGAGCCAACGTGAGAATTGAACGACAGCCAGAACGGTGACATGAGATAGAGCCGGAATAGCGCCTTGAGACGCAGCCAAAATGGCAGCCAGAGACTCGGGGGGGATCGGAGGAAGCTTGGGGTGGCTAACTGTTTTCTTCACGGCAATACTCCTCATCACTGGAGATTTTAAAGTGTCCCTTTGCCACCCTCCCAGGTACTTAGGCCTTTCTGTCTGTCAGGCTGTTAGAGAGTGACTAAAGATGATTTATCTCTGAGATTATCAGGGCCAGTAGCTACGCCGTCGCTCATACGACGCCCTGGAGAGACAGGTCAGAAACAGACAACACCCTCTAGGACCAACACTTTGACACCTTTTTCTTTCTTATGAGGAAGGAGCCATTTATATCTGGTCTGCACTCCACACATTGACAGGAGAAAGTCAAACTCACATCTTATTAAGCACATGTGTGGATTACGGCTGCTTGTTTATTTTCAGACGTGATATTTCGTCCCTGCGAGGTAAAAGCAGCTTGTTGTTGCGTGTTTGTGTCAGTGCATTTTTTCTAACGTATGAACAAGTGGGTGTGTGCACATGCAAGAGTGTGTGTTTGTGTCGAAGCACAAGGTGCTGTGTTTGCCTGCCAGTTCCATCTGCTGTTCTATTACCATAGACGTGATGTACCTGCCACTTCCCTCCTCAGCTGAGGTGTGTGTGTGCGCGTTGTATTCTCCCATCCTGTTGTTAGATCTGACAACCACTAACACAAGCTTGTTGTGAAAAAAGGGAGAAGGAATACTCTCAAGTTCCAGATCCCTTCCTGAGTCTGACAGACAAACTGTCTGGGACTGTGGAAAAGTGACGCTCCTCTCTTACACTCTTCATCTCACTCCTCTGCCAGGATTTAAGCTGCCAAGAAGTGTATTTTGACACTATTCTCTAAAGAGGAGTGTGTTCTCGATACAATATGATATTCTGCTGCTTGCACAGAATGTTCCCAAATTAGTTTGGTTCAAGCTCATTTCAATTTGTATGCTCCAATGGAGTTTTAGGAGACCCGTACCTGTCATCAACACTCCCAAGTGTGAAATACCATCAAATCCAGTTGCTACCAGTAGGGCTGCACATCTTACAAAGGTTTTTGGTTATTGTCAGGTATGCATAGTTAATCAAATTTTTTAAATCAAAATTGCAATATGGACTAGTGGTTACAAACACCAAAACAACAGCTTTAAAAAAGTACTTATATATAACCAATATACAGTCATAGAAAAAATATGAGACCATTGTTTTCTTCAATTTTCTTCAATCATTTTAATGCCTGGTACAACTAAAGGTACATTTGTTTGGACAAATATATTGCAATTAACAATTAACAATAAAATAACCAAACCGGACACTTCCAAGTGAACCTTAGTGCATCAAATGAACCAACCACAGTTTGGTGGTTGACATGTTTTCATGGCAGATATGTAATTTTAGCTTGATTTCATAAGCTAAACCTAAAACTCTTCAGGAAGCGACCTGAAGCTAAATTGATCTGTATAAGGCCATGTATATCAACTATTCCTGTACATTAAAATGTATGCACTGACAAAGTACACTCATTGAGTTCCTTATAAAGTTTGTGACAGTAACAAGAATCGTTATTGTACAAGAAGCCATCTTTTTGTTCTGTCACTACCTATGAGTCATTATTTATTATTCAACAGTCAAAAAAGTCTTGAGTGCTCTGAATAACAGAAACTGCATGCAGTGCTTTTCCTGTGGCTGGCCATTTAGACTCGCTCATCATTGTAAACAATTGAGAGAATACAATGGCAGCAGTGCTGTGGACACTCAGCCAAAAAAAATACTGTAAATGCCTATAATCATTTGTTTATTATTGAGCTTTTTGTGACATTAAACAACATAATCAAACACATCAGAAACAGTAAAGTGCTGCATAAAATTCACCAAAACATCAGTCTGTATAACTCAGTGTAAACATGAACAGTACTACAACTAAAATGCAACAATGTATCAGTTTGTTCGCCACGGGTTGGACCAAATGAACCAAACTAGAGGTGTGAAAGCACCATGAGATTCCAAAGGTACAAAACTGAGAACTCACAGACGTCGTTTGTATTCCTTTTTGCTTTTCCACTGCATCTGAAGAACTGTAAAGGTTAGACAAATCAGTCCAGCAATCTTATAAAAACAACAGCAGCATCTGAGAAGTGTCTTTACACAGAGAAAATAACACAGTCATGTTCTTCTTTCCATGTATTGTTACACAACTCAAGATGCAGGCAGTGGTGGAATGTCGCTGAGTACATTTGCTCAAGTATGTACTTAATTTTAGGGACTTGTAGTACTTGAGTATTTCCATTTAATATATTTTTATACTTCTACTCCACTACATTTTGAGGCAAATATTGCACTTTTTACTCCACTACATTTAGCTGATAGCTTTAATTACTTTTCAGGTTGAGATTTAATAAAAAACATGATAAATGTAGACATTATTTTTAATTTAAACATCACAACAGCATGTTAAGTAGTTAAAATGAGCCCTACCTTGAGACAATTACAATTATGCTTATATAAATGTATCAATAATAATAACACAATGATATATTTAGAATATATAAAACATTTTGAGTGGGTCCATTCTGCTTAATGAGTACTTTTACTTTTGATGTTTTAGGCACGTTTTGATGGTGATACTTTTGTATTTTTACTGAAGTAAGTTTTACATTTTGACTTTTACTTATAGTGGAGTAATTAAACAGTGTGTTAATAGTACTTTTACTGAAGTAAGAGATCTGAAGACTTTTTCCCACCACTGGATACAGGAGACATGCAGACATGAAAAGGGATACTGAGCACTGCATATCCTGCCCTGAAGATTCCTGGGTCATCAAAAAGTCCTAATCCCAGAGCACGGACTATTTAGTACCAGAAACTATAGCAAAGGAAGGTGATTTAGATCCTGATTCTTCCTGTCAAAAAAAGGTTCCTACATTCCCAAAAGGCTTGGCTGATAAAAAAGTTCCTGCATTCAAAATGGGCTCCACTTCAATACCCAGCGCTAATCATAAAAAATCTGAAGCAACCGAAAACCTGATAGTCAGTGCCCTTGTAATATGCATGAGATCTCAGAAGAATCAAGTAATAAAGAGCTGAATTTCTTAGTGAGGAGGATTTTATCAGAATCGTATTTCTTCTTCTTGCGATTTTCCCACGTTGATCACTGTAAAGATAAGGTTATCTTGTTTGGAATATATGTTGAACAGTTCCCATTTAGTCTGTTCTGTGAATTGACTGGAAATCAATATGTTCTGTCAGCTTTATGAATCGAGATAAATATGTTAGTGTGTAGTGTGTATGCATTTTGCAGTTTTATGTTTACATGTGTGTCACAGACATAAGGATTATGTACGTGTGTGTTTGTGTGTGAAATGTGAGTGTGTGCATCGCGGCAAGCAATTTCTGTTTCATACAAGGCCGTAGATCGTCCCAGGGCAGCCGGTCCTCTTCCCCTCTCTCCTCCTCCTCTCTCTCCTTTTCTCTCCCTCCGTCTCCCTGGTGGGGTTGTAAAACCGGCCTCTGCTCCAGCCAGATAGATTAATTAATTATCCAGACCTCCTCTTTTTTCATTGCTGAGCCAATTACTGTGTGACTGAGCCCGTGGTCTATATACATGTGTTTTAGAAAGTGTGTGTATATGTGTATGTGTGTGTGCAGGGAGATTACAGATACAGCTCATCCACAGACTATCATTTAATATTAGAGGAGCTATGCAGTGATATTGTTTCCTGTGAAAGGGGAGCAGATCTATGTGTGGGTAATTGTTGGCTAATTGAGAGGAAGTGGCTGCTCTTTATGGGTGTTATTTAGACACAATAGGTTTATTAAGACAAACAAATGGCACGACATCTCAGTTTTTAGCTCTTCTCCTTCCTCATTAACTCTCTCTCTCTCTCTTGCAACTTTTGTTTTGAATAGAAAATGGCTCAACTAGAAGTGTTTGTTTCCTTTGCAAGCCTGAAGTATTGTTGTACTCCAGTAGCACGCACAGATGCAAAATGTTGATGTTAATTGTGTGTGTGCGTGTGTGTGTGGATATGCTTTTGATTGATGGGTCAGCAGATAAACTGGGCTGAATGAGCCGAGTGTGTGTTTGTGTGTGTTTGTGTGTGACATACACCGACTCGCCCCGAGGGACAGGGGAAACGAAGCGCTGCACCTCCTGCAGGGGGTGCCGTGTCTCCCGGCAGGGGGGTGCAGCAGGCAAACAGAGGGGAGCCTGTACACCCCTCCACCCAAACCCCTACACACACACACACACACACCACCCCACTCCACCCTACTGTGCTACAAGACGGGTGGGGGGTTGTAGAGACCCTGTGCTCTTCTAAACCTCCACTAATGCATAATTCATGTACAAGTAGCAATTTTGATATTTTACTAGGGGGCTAGAAAAACAGAAGAAATTTCAAAATAAAGTTCCACAACAGTCTGTGCACTCGTTCTCCTGATCTCTTTCTTTATTCATAGAGTTCAATTATGTCACTGCCATGATTAGCTGACAGCAAGTAGTTGGCTGAACTATCTGGAGTTTGCAAAGCAGAAGTCTCAACCATACACATTACCGTATCAACATTTTCAGCAAAAACAATATTATATTTCCATGTCCATATGGAGCTATCGAAAATAACTGCAAAGTAGAGCAATAGCTGACGAGTCTAAAGTAATATTATTATTAAATTATTTAATTAGCACTAATCCCCTCTTAAGAAACATACTGAACATGATACATGATGACATGTTTCAGATGTCAGTGACAGAAAATGTTGCCTGTGTGAGACCCCAGCTGTAAAATACAGTGGATTCATAATCATATTTTCTTACAACACTACCCCTCCCCAATATCACATGTCTATTTAGATTCCAGCTCTTGGGGTTTTGTAATCCTAAACATACATAAGTAACGTCACTTTTTATGCATGTTCACTTTCCATTTTATGGAGACTCACTAAGGTCATTGCAAACAATAACCGTACAAGCCCCTGAAGTAGGTCTGAGCTATAATTCAATATGACAATTTAGTAGCTTTCAATGATGGGATTACATTTTGAGATATCATGACTTACATTTGTGTAATATGTCAGAAAATCGAATGTGAATTAATCAGGAATACCATAACCTGATGACTCTGTATTTGTGTGTATGCATGTACACATAGTCAGTGTATAGCTGGAAATATTTATTTATATTTTCTACATAATTTCACTTGAAATTGTTGTTTACTTGGAATTAAAGTTCTTAATCAAATGAGAAAACAGTCATTTATCAAGAATTTAATGCACACAAATATACAAAAATAGTCTTTATCATGTATTTATCATTTCAAATACACTATTTATTTATTAAATTGTCAGAAAATATGCTACTGAGATATGAAATGACCAATATCAGGATAGAAGACTTGGCCACATCTTCCAGCCATCCTGTAAATTAACCTGTGACTACAGTTCTAATCATGTATTCTTTAATATTGCATGTGTGATACAGAACTTTTGAACTGTGTGTCTTCTGTGATGAGCTCCTGTCGCAGATGCCATACCTTTTAATAAGCACAGAAAAACGGACTTTGTTTTTGATGGTTACATTTCTGCTTCCTATCACATGTAGTGAGATGGCATCAAAAACTTGTCCTTTTGAAGAGGCAAACAAAGGCTGCTGGTTCAGTGTTTGCTTTGTCCAGAGTGAAAGAAAAACACTCGGGACCCGGGAGGGAATCTTATGCCAAGCTTGTAGCGCAGCGCTTACTCCGTCCCCCCTCTCTCTCATTCTCTCTCTCTCTCTCTCTCTCTTTCCCCACAAGGGCAGAGACATCTAAAAGGACTGTACCTTGGTGTGCGTCCAACAAAAGCTCTCTGCTGAATTTCATCCTCTTTTGAATTTGTGTTTGAATAACACTCAAGCTACAAATCAAAATATGTTGGACACTGAGAGTGAGGTCATGGCGTATAGATCATTGTGGCTTCCAGAGAAGTCTCCTTGTGTAAGAGAAGGAGACGGGTGGCTGCTACTTTGACTGATGGCTGTAGAGACTGAGAGGGCCGTTTGGTGCCCATTCTCCTGAGACTTAGTCCATGCCTGTGCCAAACCCCTCATTTTCCTCCCCGCAATATATTTCATTAAACTTTTAACTCTTTGCAAGGTAATTCACTTGACATTTGAGGCTGAGCTGTTGAAGGCCGCTGAGTGTTTCTCTCTCTATAATTTCAAGTCAGACAGAAATTTGCCTAATACAACCAAAAAATGTATTCTAAAATCTTTCTTTTTTCCTCTTTAAAAACACACAATCAGAACATTTAAACGGATGAAATTGTATGACATCCAAACCAAAGCTGAGCAGCGCGGCGGAGCATTTCATGGTTACAGCCGTGCAGGTCCCAGTGGCACAGATATAATTAAGACCTCTTCTTAATTACTTAATAAGCCTAATTAGTAACATTTGTGAGCTGCACATTTGGCTGTAAGAGTGATTGAAATCAGAGGAATATTAAGTCCATTTGTTATTTCATTTAAATCCTAATATTAATAAAATTAGTGCATCATGATATAATAGGAACTTACCATGCTGGGTTTGACCATAGGGCTAATGCGGTTTTCAATAATCCTGATAAACATTCAATTAGTTGGGACAAAAAGGGAACAGAAATCCTAGAAAACAGAAGTAAATATAGTTTTTGTTGGCTGCTACAGTCATGTGTCACCTTCATCAAGTGTTTATTGTATCCACTCTTGGTTCATTTTTCATTAGCCCGTGGCCAGATGTGACGGAGGGCTGCGTGAAACTGACTGGGGGTCTGCTGTGTTGTCGTCAGGAGAACTAAAGCGAGCCCACCAATCATGCGCTGGAGCTGCTACTGCATTCCTGGCCACTTAATTAGAAGTTGTTGGTACCACAGAAGGTGTCACCAACCTTTTCAGGCGCTGAACAGATGGTGTCCCCTCTTTTTTGAGGTCCTGCCAATGCCCACTCTGTGGCTCCTGGGAAAATGACCTAACTCACAGGCAGCTGCTTAGTGCGGCTTGAGTGATTCTTTACAGCCACTTCTATTGGGGGGGACTTAGCAGGACGTACCACTGCAAACAAGGGGTGAGAGCACGGCAGCTAGGTCCCTGGATAGCTGCAAAATCTGTTTTGGTTGCAGCACACCAGTTGTTAAAGCTGTGTTTTTAATGCCATGTGGAAAGACGAAGCGAGGACCTCGACCCTGGAGATCTTGATGTCTCAGTGCTAGTTGGGTCTGCATGCACCTTCCTCTGCTGCTGGCAGATGGTGTGAATATCAACAGAGAAAGGACCTGGGAAGGCCTGCAGAACAAAAAGTGAAAAGGGTTCCTCGACAGTTACAAAGAGGCCCCATGGAGAGGTGGGGGGGGGGGGGGGGAGTGGCCTCCGTCCTAATGGATAAAAAGAAGGAGGGAGTAAGAGTTTGTGAGGGCATTTGCCGTCGAGGAGTGAAAGTGGATGGAGAAAATGCGAGGGCCGTAGATTCGATATGTGTGGAGGCGGGGGGTCGGGGGTTTAACACGCTTCGTGCTGCGTGGACAGAAGATCAGCTGTCACTCTGTAGTCGGCTTGGCTCAACCTCCCTCCGACCACGCAGGAGGTGGAGAGAGAACAAGTTGAAATTTTGATGACTGTGTTTTCTGACTAATTGCTAGATATGAATTACATTATGTGGGTTTCATCTTAAAGACGGTTTAATCTTAAACATTCAAGCAGTGTTTACAAGAATCTTACTCACATTCATTAAAGACAATTTTACAAATCCTGTGATTAAGCTGCTCAGCAATGTCCCACACCACAGCAGCTATAAATCCTGCACAGAAATCACTACGCTCTTGCTCAAAGTGTCTTTCTGTTTCATGCTGCTGATGATGAGATGGCTGAAAAGGCCGGGGAGTCTTCTTGAAAAGCGGCTCAGCTCAGCAGTGGCGTTTCACTGACATGGCAGGGGACATAAAATCTGTCATTTTCATCATGTTCTATCGTGGGTAAACCTGTTTCCTGTAGCTTTCTCTATCAGATATATGTCTGTGTGGGTTTATGGCGGTGGAGCAGGGGCAAGCCCGATCGATCTGCAGGAGCTGTAGGATTTAATAGGTGCGCAGCTCTCGCTAAGGGGTACGGGATGGGGAGGGTCTATTTAATCACTAAAAGGGAGCAGGGTGGCGAGCCCTGGTCACCAACAGTTTCTGTTTTATGACGAGTCAGGGTATCAGTTTGCCCCACACCGTGATATATCTTAAATGATCCATTGTTAGTCCTATTGGTTTTATTGTAGTAGCCAAATCAAGAAATTAAACTTAAGTATAAGCTTAGTGATATGATTTGGGTCCAAATGTATTTTGTAAGTGTCTGTTTCATGAAAAGACATTGAATCTTGAAGTACACTGTAAAAATTTGTTTAAAAAATAGTAAAACTCTCAGCAAAATGTGCAAAAATACTTATAACAGCAAACAACCATAAGTTATTTCATAGGTAAATAGATTTTTTTTAAATGGATAATATACAGTAGATACCTGTATATCTTTAATATAACGGTCAAGTTATAAGTTTTTCTGCCAGACTTTTTCCCATTTTTTTTCAATTTCTTTTTACATTTTTTATATTTTTTTATTGATTGAAATTTTTACAGTAACTTGCCTTCATTTTATATTCAGCAATATGATGTGTATGTTTTGTATTTTTACAAAGAATTCACTGTAATTTAACTTTTGAGACCAATAAGCAACCAAGTAATACTGTAAAAAAAAAAAAAAAAACCCCAATTTACTCTTTTTTATGTCATTTGCACTTAATGTAGAGAAAAAACAAGAATAATACAGTAGGTTTATGGAAAATTACTTCTTTTTTTTTTATAATCTAAATATAAACACATCTAAATACCATTTACAGAAAAGGTGAAGAATTATTTCTTGATAATGCTTAGCACTTAAAGATACAGATATTAATTGGACAAGCAATTAGATATATTAGATATTAATATGACAAGGCCATTAGAATATGTCTTTATTAATGCATTCATTTGTTAGCTAATGACCTAATTAGCATAACCATGTATATAATGTAATGGTAATTATGGTCACCATTACATTTACGCTATAGTGCCTTTTTTCTCTGTGTAATGCTGGTGTATCTGCTTGATTGGAAAAATGTATATATAGATGTAGTTTTTGAATTGTCAACCAATTGTTACGAACTGGTATTATCTGTGTGAAATGTCTTATTCCTCTGTGTCATACAGCTCCATTGTTGTCTATTAAAAACACATCAATGATCTACACTGTTGCACTGGGTGACATGTTCATTCATTACCATGAACACACACACAGAGTCCAATACCACAAACACCGTCCTAGCACATTAAATGCTCCCCATCTTGCAAAATGTGGATTAATCCCCCACAGAAAATAGTTCCCAACAAATACACTCTTCACCCCTGCCTAATAATGTTTGCTAAAAAACTACAATCCCCAGTTGAAATTAGGCCCTGAAAGCACAAAACTAAGTGTCTGTCTGTCCATCAATCTCCGTTTTTCAGCATACAGACACTTACACCGCCAGTTAATAATTTTGTTTTTGCTTTGTTTATATGTAAACATGAAGCTTAAACAAAGGGGGATCAATAAGCAAAAACAATCAGATTTGACTATGAAAATTGTTAGTTGGCATGTCATTACAAGCAAAGTTTGAGCAACAACACTTAAATGAGTTTTAAATATGTATTAGGGAGCATTCAGGATCACAGTTCCTAGTAATCTATTATTTTTTTGTGACTTCTAAAAAACATTGATTGCTAAATAAAAACATGTTTTATGTTTAATCATGTAGTATGGGCATCTGGAACTTGAAGAGCCAAATAATAGCATGTTTATCTCCTTTATTCTCTATCAGGATCCGTGTCAGTCGATTCTTCCCTCCTCTAGTCTTCTGCATTCAGCTCTTGTCAGCTGTGTTTTGCTCCAACTCTTCACAGTTTTCACAAACCCTCCGAATGACCTTGAACTTCAGCAGCGCACCTCAACCCCACACACCCGTCTGCCTAATGCTATTATGCTGGGCCCTACATGCTAAAAGTCATTGGTGGTGATAGTGGCTGATTAGATTGTGTCCATTGATCGCGCGGCGTGCTGTTAGGACGAGGACGGTGTGGGCTGCAGCTCCTGCCTCTCCTCCTCAGACACACTGACAGTCTGAGACAGAGGAGATGGAGCCCCATGCAGGGCAGCAGATTGAGTTATTGATCAGCTCTCTCCTTCCTCCTGTCTCTGTCTCTCTCTCTGCTGCTCCGAGAGACCCCGTCATCAGGATAATGAATTTCACTTATTGCAGATTAACGGCATAAGGTCTGTATGGTAATAATGGCAGAAATTAGCTCTTTGTCACCCCCTCTGGATTTCCAAGAGGAGGGGCTGGGGAGAATGGAGGTTGTTACTCAGTCTGAGGAGTGTGATTTTAACAAGAGGGAGCGGAAAGAGAGAAAGTGTATGAAAATAAAAGATTTGAGGGAGAATTAAGAAGAGACTTATGAGGAGTGTGATTTCAGCACCGCTGAAGTGGCTGAAGAGGAGAGTTCTGATGCAAGAAATTCTGGTTTGATGGAGGAGAGTGAAGGAGAATTTAGAGAGGAAAAGCACGCTGAATAGCAGGCTGCTCTGAGAAAAAAAGAGGGCAAAGATGAAAGATGAGAGCGGATGATTCAAAAGAGACGTAAAGAGATGGTAAAGTGGAGGAGAGAGAGTAAGATAGGCAGTGGTCACACAGTCACCAGGCAGCGATGCCGCTTAAGGGTCGGCCATTGTGTCTCCAGCACCCAGATTGTGCTGGTAAAGAATGAATAATGAGGCTTGATTACAGTCCGTGAGATGGCACATTGTTCAGAATCAATCCTCCAGGCAATTACAGGCGGTGCAAACAGCAGCCCTCAGCCTCAGCCCGGACAGAGCGGGAAGCGATTGTGTCAGAGGACAACATCATCTTCGTCAATGACTTGTTGCCTCCTCATGTCGGAGCCATTAGCACTTACTCTTCTCCTGCAGCACATTCAGACGCCCACGTAAAAGCCTCCAGTTCACATGTGTGTGAGGATATAAGGATGCTTTTCCTTATCTTAAACATAAACACGTACAGTATATAATGGAGTCGCTTCGTGTTGCAGGTACGGTTTTGGATTGTTGGATGCAGGGCTGATGGTGCAGCAGGCCGCACAATTCATCACTGTTGCTCCGCAGAGGAAGTGCATGCAGGAAGTCACACTCCAACCAACCAGGTAAAAAGCCTTATCGATAACATACTATACAGTTATGTAACCCTTAAGCTGCTGATGTTCTATTTTTATTGCTATCACCTATTCTTATGGCTTATATATATAATCATTTCTGAGGTTTTTCTAGAGGATGGTTTCCCCACAGGAATCAATAATCTTTCCTCTTATCTTCACCTATACTGCCACTGCTTTGTGTGTGTGTCTGTATATTTATAAGAGAGGATAAATGTGTATGAGTGTCTATTAAGTATGCGACAAGAGGTCTGGTGTCTGACTGACTTATGTAATGTTGTTTTATTGGATAGGATCCTTTCTCCAGGAGGAGACGTCAGAGTGAACATCCAGTCAGATGCTTGCCAGGGGACGACCAATGATATTAACACTCTGGAGCACGTTCAGGTCAGCCCACAGTTTCAAAACACTCTTAGAACATGCAGTACATTGTTTGGAAATCAGTATTTTTTTAGGAGCGGGAAAAAGGAGGATTTTACCAAGAGCCGAATTATCCACAGCGGTCTCCTCCTCTCCAAAACAAATGGACCTGTTGGTTTATAACAGTAAAAACACAGACTTAAGCAGTTTTACGTTAAAATTCAGTGTTTCTCCAAGGCTGTTCAGCACGTTAATGGATGGGCTGGAGCTGAGCCTCCACTACTGTTTGCTCAGCTTGTTTCTACTCTAGGATGAGGGAACTAGATCGGGTAATTGTAGATGCAAGATCGTCCATTCCGGCTGTTTCAAGACTTGTGGGGGAAAAAATAGCAGTAATGTGCAATCCACTGCAATATAGCATTCAGTGTCCTTTGACTCAAAGTGAACTCTGACAGCTTGAAATCAACACCATTTATTTTGCTAACACTTTTCCTGCCAAAATGCTGTTACGTGATGTCCAAAAGGCTTATTTCTGCAAGTAAGATGAGAAGGTCACTACAACTATTTTATTTTTTCCGTTAGATATGAAGCTAAAGCAGTTGGTTTGCTAAGCTGAGTATAAAGACTGGAAACAATGGACCTGTCCCTCTCCAAAGGTCCCAAAACCCACCTACCAACACCCCTGTTTAATGCATATAAAAACCGATGTGTATGAACAATAAGTTGTTGTTTCTGGCCAAGAAATGGTCCCACATTTAAACTACTGTTAAACCACAACTTGTCTTGGTTGTAATTTTATAGGGTCTCCAGTCTTTATGCTATGCTAAGCTAAGCTAAGCTAACTGGCTGAAGGTTCATATCTAAAGGACAGATATGAGAATAGCATACGTTACTCTGGGGAAGAAAGCAAATAAGGATATTTCCCAAAATTTTTAACTATTACTTTAAAACGTGGAAGGTGAAAGGGTCAGTTTTTCTCGTATATTTGTGCTGTGATTCAGCTCTAAATGGGCTCTTACAGCCTTTCCATGTTTCCTGCTGACCTTGACATTATACAAATCGAGACAAAGTTAAAAACTTAACTTCTGCCCGCAGCCGGGGAAGCTTGAACATTTCATAGAAATTGTTTTTGGGATTTCTGTGTCATGTCTTCTATCTGAGAATAGAAAAGATTAAAAAAAAAAAAAAGGATCATGCTGTGATGCGTAATGTGTTGGCTGTGTCATTTGCAGAAAATGGCAAAACTGTGTTTTCTTAAGCACAGGCACATACATGCAAATGTGTTTATGTTTGACTGTGTCAGCAGGCATACGTACTGTGCGTGTCTGTGTGCGTGCACATTCGAGTCTGTGCGAGTTATCTACGATTGTGAGTGTGTTGTGTGTACTTGTGAAATAGCGAGGAGAGAGAGAGCGGGAGTGTGTCAGCATGTAAATTGAAAAGGCTTCATCTTTGCGGCTCTGCTCCCTGGCAGAAAGCGTGGGTCAGGCCATCGCTGCGAGGTGTGATTGATGGACGTGTTGCCGTGGTAACACGCTGTAAACAGGAGCGGGCTGTCAGTCTTTTTGCAGCTTGGCGGCTCTCTCTGCGATGTGCCATTGTCACACCAGATGTGCTGCTTGTGATGAACAGGGACAGGGAGAGTGTTTACTGGGTGGGAATCATGGGGGTGGGGGTTCGGGGGTGCTTATTTAAATCATTTAGCTAATATTCCCCTCGGCCATTTTTGTCACTGTGTTTTCTCTTTCTGCTCCCTACTTTGTCTTTGTCCTCATCTTTCGGTGACTGTGGACAGATCACTGGTGTGTCCATCTGTCTGGCGTGCACATTATCTCAGAAAATACTGACTGGATTTGGATCTAAACTTGACAGATCTACTCTGATTGGCCTAATCAGCCATGTGTCATATTTATTACCTCAAATTTTTACCATATATATATGATGATCACAGGAATCCAGAACTTTTCAATGACTACTGATTGGTCTGAATAGACCTTGCTCTACAATTAGAGTAATTGTTCAACATTTAAGAAAATACTCATATTCAATGTCTTGCAGAGAGTAAGATGAAAAGACTGATGCCATATAGGGATGAAACATTGCATCTATAATTTATCGATTCAGTGATCATTGATCCAATAATATGGAAACAAAGTGAAAATATCAATACATATCATCTTTACCATACACCTTTATTTTGAAATTCTTATTCCCACTATTCCCACTTAATTTACACATAGATGTTGTTTTTCATTTAAATGTCTGGAAGAACTTGCGACTAACATTGTAAAGCCAAATTTTAGTCATTTCAGTTTATAACAAGTAAATGTAACTGATTGTGTAAAACAGGCATATTACATTGTCTCATATCGTTTGCATGTCCATGAATTGAATGAAATCAAAATTATGTTGTGGCAGACTTATATTGCAGTTAAACTTAACCTGTGATTCACACACCCCTGTCTGTACTCTACATATGAAGTTAGCTTAGCTTAGCTTAGCACAAAGACTGGAAACATCCAACCTGGATTTGTCTCCCCATTATTTCCAGTCTTTATGCTAAGCTAAGCTAGCTGGTTGCTGGCTCTAAAATCATATTTTGCATACAGACATGAGAGTGGTATCATTTTTTTTCTTATCTTACCCTTATAGACAAATATTTCAAATGTTAAACTATGCTTTTAAGGTAAAAATTACAATTTCCAATCAGTCAAGTGTGTTTCACTAATAAAGACCAATCTTTATTTAAACTATAAATACATTGGTAATGAAGGAAGATAACATGTTGCTGCCTCTGTCCACCTACTTCCTCTCTATTGTTTTCCCTGTTTCTCTTTCCCTCCATCAATCTCCTTGTTCACACCTCCCTGTTTTCTATTTATTGCCACCTGTCTCTCACCAGGTGAGAGTGAGCATCAGCAGCGTGTGCCGCGGTGACCTCTCAATAAGCCTGGAGTCTCCAGCCGGCACTGTGTCACTGCTGTTGGACAGACGGCCCAATGACGCCTCCACTGCTGGCCTGAAAAACTGGACCCTGATGACGGTGCACTGCTGGGGCGAGCAGCCTCGAGGCCTCTGGACCCTCCAGGTGAGACATTTTTTTTCACTGCTGCTGTAAATTTTGAAGCAGGGATAATACAATAAGACAACAAGAGCAGGCACTTTCATACAATACCTGGTAGGTGACTGTATTAACCATGAGTCCATCAAAGACTTCTGAAGCCAGACGGGTAAAAAGCATAAACACCCTGCCTTCACTCTGCTTTTCTTGTTACTTTTCTTACTCTCCAGCATTGCAGCATGTACACTTACGTCTTTAGAAGCCGCCATTGTTGTTTCGTCGGCTCTTCATGTTGTCCGTCAAACCAGACCTGTCGTTGCTAGTAGCTTCTCACCGGACGATGATTGGTCTAATCCATTCTGGTTTGAACACAAACAAATCACTTCAAGATGGATTTTCATGTGATTGTGTGATTCTCACATAGTTTTATGATATCTAAACTTAAGCTGCACTTTGTGTTCAGGGGTAATTAGCAAATGTTAGCATGCTGGTGTTTCCGGACCACAGTTCTAGGAACTCCATGTGAGAAACTGCTTACTGGGGAGCTCCCCTGAGGACTACATACCTTCAAGGATTTTTTTCTGTATTTATCAACAGGATGGCTCAAGTGACGTAAGCCTATTTTTCATAACTAATGTGGTTTTAAAAAAATAGTAGCTGCTGGTGCTGCATGGACTTTGACAAATCAACATATACATGTGTCTCTGGATCAGTCATCGTACACTTGAATCACACTCACAGTTCCTCTTTGGCTGGATTTGTCTAAAATAGGGTGTGGACACAATATAAAGGGGGGTTCTTAGAACTAAGTTCTCATATTAACATTAAGCTCACTTCGTACAGCCTGACACTACAATAAAGACATTCAATTCAGCTGTGTTGTTTTGCTTGTATGTTAAGATGCCCTCCAAGATTGTCACCTTAATCCACATATCTCAATCCTTTCATATGACTTTGAATCCAGTACATTTTTACATTTTACATTTCCTAAGCATCTCTCTGCGATATCTAACTCAACTAGCTTGCAAAATGTGCCAAAAAAAATCGTTGTGGCAAAACTAATTTCACATACTTTCCTGGAACCCCTATTTCACATACCTTCTCTCATGATATAGAAATGAATTGCTCCGCTTCACATTGTCCCCTTCCAGTAGCTGCGATGTATAGAAGTTTAAAAATAGCCCAGCCCAGCACAGCTCAGCTCGGTTCAGTTCATTTTGCCATAGCAATGTGAATCATCCTCTACTTTCATCTCCGAGTTTCAGCCAAGCATGGCAATCTTCATTTTCCTCCCCGCACTCTTCTTTTCCTTTTTTCTCTCATAGATGTGCTGATGTTTGATATGGAGGAAGGAGCTAAAATGGAAGGGAAATTAAGACTGGAAGGTTAAGTAACCTTGGCCGGGTTTGACAGACACAATACTGCCGACGTCTGATTAGAATCCATACTCACAGACAGTAGCGCGCTGAGGTCATTTACTGTATATACGTGTGGGTGGTAGCAGGAGGGGAGGGGGCCCTCTCTTTCTATGTATGTGTGTGTATGTGTGTGTGCAAATAGGCATCAGTCCTTGTAAACAGTTGGAGGTTTACAGAGAAAAAGCTGTGAAGATGAAAGACACCCACCCCCTGTCCTCTATCACCTACCTCTTCCTGCAAACACACACACACTCTCTTTCTCTCTGTCTCTGTGTCTCTCCCACGTCCTCGCGCAGATTTACTGTCCCCTCTGTGACCAATTACCAAGGCCCGGTATGTTGCAGAGACGGGGAGGAAACACCGTGAAGCCGAGCCACATAACGACGGCGCTGCTCATTACAGGAGGGCCAAGACGAGCCACCGTGATGCTCGCAACACGAATTAACGCCCGCATCTTACGTGCGGCATGCCTTAGCACACCGCTAATCAGCACATACACACACACACTGATTGGTTTTATGCTGGTTGTCAACTTTACCACAGATTGGAGGGAAACATCAACAATCATAATTACAGGGTGCTGAAAATAAGACAGAAGTCAAAGCAAGGAGGAACAGAGAGAGACACACTAAAATAGAAACGTATACGTCGCTCTGTTTCTAAACTGATATTTCAACCAAAGTTTAAGAGTACAAATTGTCCCAATAAAAGAATGTGATAGAAGGACTATTTTAGTCACCTTTACAAGTACAATAATTTGACATATGTTTGTATTTGATGTTTTTTGACATTTTCTGTGCCGCTGCAAAGGCATGCCAATTAAATGAAATGTTGTAGAGAAAAACAGAGGACGAGAACAGGACGTACACGACTAACAGAAAAGACAGAAAAGAAGAGATGGTTGGAGAGTGAAGGGTAAACTATAAAATGGAGGCCCTGGGAAGAGACTTTAACTGGACTATCTGCCGGATCAGTGTTTAAAAACTCAAGGGCAGCAGAGGAGGGGGGGTGAGGAGGAGGAGGAGGGTCTGTGGAGAGTCTATATTGATTCGTCATGATGACAATTGTCAAAGAGCGCTGTGGTGCTGCTGGAATAAAAGCGGGACTGAAGTGAAAAGGGAGCGAGTGTTATGGCTCGAGGCTCGGCTGACCTTCCAGCGCTGTGAAGGAGACGAGACCGCGGGGCTGGAAATACTCTCTCTCTCTCTCTCTCTCTCTCTCTCTCCCTCTCTCTGTCTCTCACTCTCCCCCTCTCTCTCTCCTCATATGTGTTCGGTGCTCGCTCGGCCACCATCTGTGGTCCTTTAGTTAAACTCAGTGTTTGTGCTGTTTATCAGACACACTATTGCAGGCGATAGTGCACAATATAGAATATGCTCATTCGAGGAATGTGCAGTATGGATTCAGACCGCACTGAAAGTAGTAATAATCATCAACATCTATGATAACCATTAAGGATAATTAATAAGCAGATAAAAAGTGTATCGGATGTTATTTCGACGCTGTGTCCTTGATCTTCTCTCTGTCTCTCTGTAGCTTCTCTACTTTTAACCTCCTCCCTCTCTCACGCCTCCCTCTCATCACCACACTTTAAAGCATTTCTGTCCTCATGCAGTTCTAAGAGGTGACATTCTATCCGAAATGTAACATTAAAGCCATTAGTATATTATGTTTATGGCTTGTATTGGGTTTGTTTAAAGGGTTCTTTCAACCAAACATTTTTTTCTGAGATATCTGCCTCCATCCCAATACAATGGAGGTGAATGGAATTTTGTTTGTGTTGCTAACAGCATTGAAAGATGACCTTCAAGAAATTCTCTTTACTGAATCACTGTCCCCATTATTTTGGCTCATCCACAGAACATACTGTGAGTCTCTTTTTTTTTTTTAAAGAAATGTTGCCGAGGAATTTTTTTCATGTAATATTTCACTGCGTTTTGCACCAAAACCAAAATTCCACCATTTCACCATTGTATTGGTGTGGAGGCAGAAATATCTGGGAAAACCTGGGCACATAGCATGAAATCTATCTACATTATTACATTTCATAAGAGGTAAAAGAAAAAAATGGTATCTATGGTATTGTAACTATGATGGGCAACATTGCTGTGCTATACAGAACAAATATGCTCTTATACAAACACAGAAAAACACACATACATCACTCACTCTTTCTTCTAGCCCACCTGGCTCCATGCTGGCATGCCCATAGGGAGTGAGTGAGTGTGTGTGTGTGTGTGTGTGTGTGTGTGTGTGTGTGTGTAGCAGGGTGGCAGCAGTCTTTCAGCAGAGATATCTCTGATTCCCAGAGGACTTTGGGACTCAAGCTGACTGTGACTAGAGCTGCTGTAGGAATATAATGGCACTATTTAGCCTGCAGCGCTGTGGCTCCAAACACACAAACACACACACAGCCACTCTTGCAGGCCATGACTGACAGATCATATGTTTACCATGATCATCCGCAACACAGTGACAAACTGACAATGGAATAACCAGCAGGTAATGCAGGAATTATGGAGTTTTATTGAGTGCATGCAGCCATTGAAAAACATTGAAAACATTGAAATCTGCCAATCTGTGCCTTTCACAGTGATGGACTTGATATATAGACTGTATTTAAAGATGGACGGCCTGACAGCTCCTCAGGAGTGAAGCAAAAATGCACCGTTCGCCCCCTGGTGGCTGGCAGCTGTATAGGTCATAAGCCCCGCCCCTTCCATGTTAGCAGCCGGGAGCAAACTAAAAACTCAAAGTGCACATCGAATACATTTTACCCCAAAGATGGTTTCTGTCATTTTAGGCAGTTGTTATCATGCTGCAGTGTGTTAAACTGTTACACGCGGGTATAACATCATGACTGACAGATAGCATTGTGCTCTGATTGGGTCCAGTGGAGCTCAATACATATATTCCTATAAAAAAGCTAATCAATGCAAAAACACTTGACTACAAACTACGAGATGTCATATGTTCCTCTGTGCCCTTTATAATGATGGTATTGTCAGGAAATTTTGAAATGACAATG
Source organism: Centropristis striata (assembly GCF_030273125.1). Classification (NCBI taxonomy): domain Eukaryota; kingdom Metazoa; phylum Chordata; class Actinopteri; order Perciformes; family Serranidae; genus Centropristis; species Centropristis striata. Next base: position 29,487,045 of record NC_081524.1, read on the forward strand.
TTCTGTTTGTTTTATGATATGTTAACACAGTTTTAATAATTTATTCCATTAACTGGTTGTTATATTCTACACAGGTACAGTGGGTGTTAGTGCGGGTGGTTAGAGTACACTAACTTATGACTTGCTAATTGCAAAACTAATGTTGTAACTTTACTTTTATAGTGTGGGAGTGGAACTTTGTTACAGCTTTGTCCACTGTTTGTAATCCAAACTGAAACTGAGAAAAACTAGAAATAAGAGTAATGGAGGGGAAATGCAGAGCTTTCTCTTTTCCAAGTATGTTTTGTCAAATGGGTAGTTAGTTTGGATTTTGGAGAACACAGTTGTATTACTTCTAAGTAATAATGTAATTTGATACATTACTAATAACAAGGAGAAGAACCACTCACCAATGGTAAACGTGAAAAAAAAACATGTCCACGCTTTACTCTAACAGCATATACAGTAACTACACAAACTCACACATGGAATTAAGTTTGGCAGCAACGCCGTCAAAGCCTTGGTAGTTGCTACAGCAGAAACAAACTCACGCACATTCTCACTAACGTGTACTTTCCGCCATACACACACACACAGACACACACACACACAACCACATGCACGCACTCTCTCACTCACTCTGGCCCAAGGTGGATTTCTAGAGGTGCATATATTTGCATATATCTGCATGTTTAATGAGTTTTGGGAGATCAAGCGATCCAAGCGGCCCTTTGTGGGTATTTCTTTCGTTTTGTGTGTGTGTGTGTGTGTGTGTGTGTGTGTGTGTGTGTGTGTGTGTGTATGTGTGTGTGGAGGGGGGGGGGGGGGTTGGGTCTCCATGTAAATATCACCCACTGTGTGTTGGCACCCGTCACAGATGGTCGGGGGCGAGGGCACCCTGTGGGCACAGGGTACCTATTTCTGTTTGTCTGCGTGCTTTGTGTGAGACTGGGAAGTAGAGGGTGTGTGTTTGTGTGTGTGTGTGGGTGTGTGTGTGTGTGTGTGTGTGTGTGTGTGTGTGTGTGTGGAGGGGGGGCTGGCTTATAGTTTGCACTGTAGGTGTTGTATGTCTCATTTACTATGTGCACTTAGTGTGTGTTTTTGCGTATGTGTTTTCTTTGTGTGTGTGTTGTAGAATGTTCAGTTGTGTAATTGCATCTGTGTGTGTGTGTGTGTGTGTGTGTGTGTCTGTGTGTGTGTGTGTGTGTGTGTGTCTGTGTGTGTGTGTGTGTGTGTGTGTGTGTGTGTGTGTGTATGTATATATATATATAATCTATATGTAATATCTGTGTTTTCAATTCAGTACATATTTGTGCAGTGTGTGTGTGTATATACAATTTAAACATCTTGTGTTAGTGCAACCCTATGTTTGTGTGTGTGTGTGTGTGTGTGTGTGTGTATGTGTGTGTGTGTGTGTGTGTGTGTGGGTGTGTGTGTGTGTGTGTGTGTGCGTGTTTGTTCCGTTGTTAGTGTTTAAGCACGCTGCAGTGTGCGTGCCTGATGCATGTGTCTCCCAGCATGCAGTGTGGCCATGATGGCCCTGTTTTGGATGATTGATGTGTTGGAGGGATCAGCGAGGAGCCCAGGTTGGGCCAGAGCCTCAGTCTGACACACTGCTGCTTCCCTGCTGCTTTACATATGTAGACACAGCAAGACTCCTCCTCCCCTCCCATCCGACTCTGCCGCTCGCTCCAACACAGCCAACACACAGGTTCTTTTTTAGGGTTTTATTTTGAAGCTTCTGTTTATTACGTGAGTGTAAACTGAGTACTGTGGGCTTTTCTAACAACTTCCTGTTTCACATTTTACACTGGATTGTCGCCCAATAACACATGCTGAGGTGCTAATGGGTGAAAGTAATAATACTTATTCATTTAGACTTCTCAGAGCAAAGTACCTGAGTCTGGTGAAGGATTGTGTTCTAATGAAGCACTGGTTTTCACACAAGTACACTTGTTTTGTTAATGTTTTTTATCCTTAGAGATTGTGATGGTCTACATGCTTTTCCACCCTCACAAATATGACATTTTTGTGTAAACACAAAATGATTCTCAATGTTGTTTCAATCATATATAGACCATATGTAAAGATACCTAATATCAGCACAGAATAACGGTTATTGACAGATGTCAATATCATTATCAAGTTGCCATGTTTACACATATCAGCTGGTTTCTAAAAAGTAGAAAATACAGTACAATTTTAGGCTACAAGACAATTTATAGTATTCACCTCAGTTTGTTTAAAGATAAGGTAAAAAAATATGTAATAATTAAAAGCGATTTTTTTCTTTGTAATCTCCTCTTTTAGTAACATTGGAGCTGCCGGGCAGTCATCTAGAAAAAAAGCAAAGAAACTTTTAGTTTAAGTTATGAAATATTAAATTATTTCCAATATTTTGATGCAAACTTGTGGAAAGCTAAATACAAATATACTACCCCAATTCCACAAAAAAATTAAATATTAATAAAATACAATGCAATATTTTTTTTTTTTTTTTACAAAAAAAAGGTTGAAACTTGTTACATTCCTCAAAAAAATATATTTTTTTAAGGAATTCTTAAGGAATTTCAAAGAATCCAATTTCTTAGGCAAATTAAAAATGTGTTTCATATTCATTAAACTGCTGTTGAACCCCAGCACTATAGTCCATCTCAAGAAAAATATTCCTCTGAGCAAGAAGTGAACTCCGCAGGATTAAAAAAAATTGATGTTTGAGCAAACCATAGGCCTTTCTTCTTAGAGGACATTTTTGGACACGTAACGGTATGAAATAATAAAAAGGAGTAAATAATAATACTGTCTGAGTTTCAGGGTCCTGCCATTGTGCATGCTCGCTCACTGCCATGGCTTCCTAGAACATCGTTAATGTTTTTAGTAACACCTGTGCTTTTTCTGCTATGAGTCAGCACTGCTGAACAGATGTCACCAACAAAACAATAAGCGTTTAGCGGCAAAGACAGAGCTAGAAACTTAATCTTGTATTTCATTTTGTGTGTATTACCTCTGAGAAGATGTCGCTCAGTCACTTCCTTCCTACATTCAGTCAGTCCTGAGACTTGAACCAGCAATCATCCAGGCACATACACTCATTATTTTTCTCTTATCCATTAACAGTTCTGTCTGTCTGTCTGTCTGTCTGTCTATCTGTCTGTCTGTGGACAGATTTTGTCACCATGATAGTGTCACAACCCTAATGAAACTTAGTTTTATTTATTCTTTTAATTCATTCTGGTTTACTGATTTTCCAGCTGCCCCACTAGAGTGAAAAGCAGCAGAGGACACAGGGCAGCCTCCTGATTTGAGGTCAAATCAATGCAGAGCACAGCATCACAAGAAACATATTCTTTGACACATTTTTGAGATTGAATAACAAAGTTTCTTGTCAGCAGTGTTCTCCTTCTCCTCTCATTGGCTATCTTTGTCCTGTCTTTTTGCTCTCTGTTTGCCTGCTGCTGTATCCCTGTCTGTTTCTGAACTCCTTTCTCTTCTCAGGCTCATCCTCTATCGCTGGGTCTCACTTTCCTCTCCCTGACACTCACCCGTTTCGATATCCTGCCATCTCTCGCCCATCACTAATCCCCCCACCTCTCTTTTTTCTCTATCTGTAGTTTCTCTCTCTGGCTTTGAAATCCTTCCCCTCTCCCCTCTGTTCCTCTGCTTCTGCTAATCCTTTCATTTTCTTTGTCTCTCTTTTGTCTAAAAGTCAGTTTAATTTCTCCTTCCTTTATGCCCTGGTTTTGTCTCTGCTTGTAGCTCTCACACATTTAATTTCGCTGTAGTTAAACATCATTTTTATCCTGCCAATAGTACATTTATACATAGATGTTACAAACATGACACGGGGATATTTTACAGCTGCACAGAATGTTTATGAAGTTAAGGCATCCAAATACAGTATTTATGGATTCCCGTAGTCTGGAGAGTAAATTTATGTTAAAAATTACCTTCAGCTCAATTTAAAACAATCAGGCAATTCAAAATATTTGACTCATGAGGTTTCCAAGCGACAGCGGGGTCGCAGCTCCACGGAGAGCCATGTCGACCAAGTAGAAAGGCATGCTGGGAGGCTGGCAGGCATGCGAGGCGTATCGATCCACCTGTAGCATCCAGCTGTTTGTTTACCAACAACAAATCAATGCAGCTCTCTGCTGGGGACCGCCATGCCTGGCCTCTGGTCTGCTGGGAGCACTCACACATACACTCTCAAACACATGTATAGAATACACACTCACACATGTAGGCCACTTTGGCAGATGTAGGGAGTTTATATGGAGTGAAGTCTATTTTCGGCCTGCTCCGGATCAGTTTTTTGGGGGGAAAGACATGACATGACTTCATCCAAATACTGGAGATGATTCAGAACGGCTAAAGTAATCAGCTGAATATGATCATATAATTTGAAGTTTAACTCAGAGAGTCTGACAACTATTACTCTGTTATACATACATGCTTCAATTAATTGTTTCAAATTCTGGTATTTGGATATATTTTCAAGTTCCAAGTCAAAAAGCTTAGTGAAAGTTAAAGCGAAGCCCTTTACAGCCATACCCCCTTTATGCTAATCTCAAGCAGTTTTTCTCATGCAGTACATCATTTATTATTATTTTATTATCTTTATAATTATACATTATTTTCGCCTGTTGTATTTGAATACTGTGTTAACCTCTTCGACTCTGCACAAACACCGTTTGCTTTTCTGTATTACAGAGTCTGTAGCAGGTTTTAATGTTACAGTATTGGTTTCGTATTAAACTAGAAAACCTAAGGAATCCATCTGCACCAACCATGTCATTGTATCTTGTTTGGCTGGATTTCAGCATGGAAAAACTGACATGGACATTCAGGATCCCTTGACCTTTGACCTAATATCTTAATTAAAATGGGTTCTGTGGATACACACAAGTCTCCCCTTTACAGACATGCCCACTTTATGATAATCCCATGCAGTTTGACATAAAAAACATGCAGTTCTTCTCAAGCAGTGCAAATTGTATGTATATGTAAAATGTATTTGAATATTTCTGCATACTGGGGTCCCTAAGCAGTCGTGGAATTGTATGCATTGAGTGTGACTGGGAAGCTGAGACTCTTGTGAAGTTAATGAGCCTAAATGTATTAATGTGTGATGATGTTATTCTCCATAGCAGAATTTCATTGTAGTGAGAGCATTTCTTTAAACTTGACCTCACTGTAATGAGCTGCTGTGACCTCTCAGATAATCACAGCCTCATGAAACTTTATAACCTAAAACTAAAGACTTAGAGCATTCAGAGGGTGTATGGCTTTCCTAATATAGTGACAATAAGGGGGGTTTGAGCAATTTCCATGACTGAAGTGCTTACCATGTGATTGCCAAAAATGCCATTCTTGAAACAAAAATGTCAAGTTTTTGATATCAAATCACAGCTTGGATTTTCTATGGTGTATCCTAAGGTCTTGGTGTCTGCATGTGGTGTTTCTTAAATCATTTTTCATCAATTCTCAAGTGGTTTAATTTATCACCAAATCTTTGTATCAAATGGAAACAACCCAAAAATTGCTGCAACAACTTACAGACACGACTAAGCACGAGAATGGTTTAGGTTTAGTCAAAAGTCATATTGTTGTTGGACATTACATTTTTTTTTTTTTTATTTAAACTGCGCTGTATCTAAAATTTTTTTTTTTAGGTTACCAGTTTTGTTAATATTTACAAAATTTTACAAAATATATTTGTTTCACTTAAGATGCTGTGCTGAAAGATGATTCAGTAGACCACAAAATGTCCTCTAATTCCAAAGG